>NW_028270141.1:77125894-77744758 GCF_037043375.1 Chiloscyllium plagiosum | reverse complement strand
ACAGGCCTCCAGTCTGAAAAGCAACCTTCTACCACCACCCTCTGTCTCCTACCTTCAAGCCAGTTCTGTATCCAAATGGCTAGTTCTCCCTATATTCTATGTGACCCAATCTTAATAACCAGTCCATCATGCCTTACTCTAGTCCATATAAATCACATCCACTGCTCTGCCTTCATCAATACTCTTCATTACTTCTTAAAAAAAACTCAATCAAGTTAGTGAGACATGATTTCCCACACACAAAGTCATGTTGACTATTCCTAATTAGTCCTTGCCTTTCCAAATACATGTACATCCTATCCCTCAGGATCCTCTGCAACAACTTGCCCACCACTGATGTTATGCTCACCAGTCTATAGTTCCCTGACATTTCCTTACCACCTTTCTTAAATAGTGGCAGCACGTTAGCCAACCTCTAGTCTTTTAGTACCTTATCTATTACAATCGATGATACAAATATTTCAGCAAGGGGCCCAACAATCACTTCCCTAGCTTCCTACAGAGTTCTAAGGTATGCCTGATCATGTGCCAGGGATTTATCCACCTTTATACATTTTCAGATATCGAGCACCTCCTCCTCTGTAATCCAGACATTTATCAAGATGTTGCTATTTATTTCCCGAAATTGTCTAGCTTCCATATCCTTCTCCAGAGTAAACACTGATGCAAAATACTTGTTTAGTATCTCTGCCATCTCCTGTGGTTGCACACATAGGCTGCCTTGCTGATCTTTACTGGCCCTATTCTCTCCTTAATGTATGTGTAGAATGTCTTTGAATTCTCCTTAACTCTATTTACCAAAGCTATCTTACATCTCCTTTTGGCCCTCCTGATTTCTTAAGTATACTTCTACTGCCTTTACACTCTTATAGGGATTCACTCGATCCCTACTGTCTTGACCTGACATATGCTCCCTTTTTTTATTTGCTAAAACCTCAATTTCTCTGGCATCTACCATTCCCTACACCTGCAAACTTTGCCCTTCACCCTAATAGCAACATACTATCTCTGGATTCCCATTATTTCATTTCTGAAGGCTTCCCATTTTCCAGCCGTCCCTTTACCAGCGAACATTTGCCCCCAATCAACTTTTGAAAGTTCTTGCCTAATACCGTCAAAATTAGCCTTCCTCCAATTTAGAACTTCAACTTTTGGATCTGGTCTATCCTTTTCCACCATTATTTTAAAACTAATAGAATTATGGTCGCTGGCCCCAAAGTGCTCCCCCACTGACACCTCTGTCACCCGCTCAGCCTTACTTCCCAAGAATAGATCAAGTTTTGCTGCTTCCCTCGTAGGTAAACTCACAATGTGAGTTGTTGTATTCTAGGCTGGAAATTGCCCACAATGCGTGAATTAGGGTGGTCATGAGTGACCCTAAGAAACTGCCTACAAGTTCAGAGGTGGGCTAGCCCATCCTGATATAACTGAGGAGGAGATGCTGCAGCAATTGAGATACAGTTTTGTTAGGGAAGACGCTCACCAAAATTGGACAGAAGTATAATATGCCTTGAGGATTGTAGACCCTAGATGACATGAGATGGGTCTGGGTGAAAGACACAGTCCCGTGTATTAATAGGACAAATTCACCAGAGAAATGAAGTCATGTCCCAATCAGCCCGTAATCATGAAGTAACCCAACTGAAAGAGCAATTAAAAGCAATATGTGAACAGCTGCAGAAAGAAAGATTCAAACAGGAAACAGCTCACCTTAAAAATCAGGAGCTTGAGAATGAGAACAAGATAACAGTCCTGTCAGATTCCCAAGCCCACACAGAATTTGTAACCAACCACCTGAGACATCCAGGAAGTGATTAGGAAATGCAAAGCTATTGCCCTTGGGAAACAGAGGTTCTCTAGCTGTGAAAGCGATGAAGACTGTATAAAGCCCGGTACCATTTTTATGACCCTTAAAACCAAGAAAGTAAAGATAGAAAAAATGGTCAGGCAGAGATTAGAGGATGGTCCTGAGGTGGATGTTCCGGTACTGTGGACTAAAATGCACACTGTGCATGGACCTGTGACCCTCGAGAATATAGACAGGTGGTATAAAGAAATGCCTCACCCAAAGAAGGGGCCAATGAAGACTTGAGAAAGACTAGACAGGTTGAGGGGAATATATCCGCTCCATCCTTGGGACGGGGTACAGATTCTGAATGTGATTGTAACTAAAAGAGAAAGATGCTGTCTCCATGAGGCAGTCAAAGGTGCTCTTGGAGAGTACATGCAGGAGCTGTGAGCTGGCTGGGCAGCAATAAAACATTGGTTTACAGGGGTACAGTCCACATAAAACCGACTAGACAAAAATCACAGAAGAGATCACACAATATGAGGAAAGATTTAGGACGACCTGGAAAGAATATGCAGGAGTTCCAAATGTGCAGGATGACAGGGATTTTGAATGTTATGATTATGGCCCACTGAAGTCTGCTTTTGTGACCGGACTTAAATCTGAGCAGGTCCCAGCGGAAGACAGTGGAAGTCATGCTGCTGTTTATAAAAGGGTGTAGGCAAAAGGCAGGTAACTATAGGCCAGTTGGCTTAATATCTGTCATCATGAAAATGCTGGAGGCTATTAATAAAGAAGAAATAGTGAAACATTTGGATGGAAAGGGTTCCATCAGGCAGATGCAGTATGGATTCGGGAAGGGAAGGTCATGTTTGACAAATTTACTGGAGCTCTTTGAAGATGTAACAAGTGCAGCAGATGGAGGGAACAGGAGGATGTTGTATACTTGTATTTCCAGAAGGCATTCAATAAGTTGCTGCATAAAAGACTCATCCATAAGATAAAGATGCACAGAGTTGCAGGAAATGTACTAGTGTGGATAGAGGATTGGTTAACCAATAGGAAACAAAGAGTTGGGATAAAGGGTGTTTCTCTGTTTGGAATCAGTGGTGAGCGGAGTGCCGCAGGGGTCGGTGTTGGGCCCTCAACTCTTCATGATATAAATGATTTGGAAGAGGATTCCGAGTGTATTATATCCAAGTTTGCTGATGACACTAAACTGAGTGGAAAAGCAAACTCTACAGAGGATATGGAGGGTCTATTTAGATAGATTAAGTGAGTAGCAAGGGTTTGGCAGGTGGAGTACATTATGGTAAATGTGAGGTCATCCACTTTGGAAGTAAAAATAGTAGGACAGAGTATTGTTTAAATGATAAAAGTTGGCAGCATGCTGCTGTGCAGAGGGACTTCGGAGTTCTCATATATGAATTGCTGGAAGTTGCTTTGCAGGTGCAACAGGTCATCATGAAGGCAAACAAAATATTGGCTTTCATCGCTCGAGGGATTGAATTACAGAGCAAGAGGGAAGGTTCTGCTGCAATTGTAGAAGGTGTCGGTGAGGCTGCACCTGGAGTATTGCATGCATTCCAGTCTCCTTATTTGTGGAAGGATATACTGGCTTTGGAGGTGGTGCAAAGGAGATTTACCAGGTTGATTCTAGAGGTGAGGGGGTTAGCGTATGAGGAGAGGTCAAGCCATCTGGGACTCTACTTGCTAGAATTTAGAAGAGTGAGATGGGATCTTATAGAAACATTTAAATTATGAAAGGATAGATAAGATAGAGGCAGGCAAGTTGTGTCTGCTGGTAGGTGAAACTAGGACTAGGGGACATGGCCTCAAGATTAAGCGGAGTAGACTTATGACAGATGAGGAGGAATTGCTTTTCCCAGAGAGTAGTGAATCTATGGAATTCTCTGCCCAAGGAAGCAGTAGAGACAGCTTCATTAAATATATTCAAGACACAGTTGGATGGGTTTTTGCATGGGGGGTGGAGTTAAGGGTTATTGGGATAAGGAGGGAGGAGGAGCTGAGATGATGGATAGATTAGCTATGATCTTAATGACGGGCCAAATGACCTACTCCTGCTTCTATTACTATGAAACTATGAGACTATGAAACTAAAATATTAAAGCTAACCAAACCAGACTGGGAACAGAGGGAGACCAATTGCTATGAATTGGTGGACAGAGCCCACCAGCTCAACCGAGATATGGGCGCCGAATTGCGAGTCCTTCAGAGGGGACAAATGAAACAGACCCCCAGTAACCCTGGGAAGACCCAAAACAAACATCCAGGGATGGGTCCCTTCTGTGGGAAGGAAGGCCACTGGGCCAGGGGGTACTGGCAAAGGGGAAAAGGGAGAAATCACCTAATAAGCAATGAGGAAAAGGAGACCCTCGAAGCTGAGAGTAAGACCAATTTCTTAGAACAGTTTATAAAGCTAACCATTACGCAGCAGGAGCTGCTAAAGTTGATAAAAAACTGAAAGAGCCCACTGATGCCCCTCTGCTCCTACTGGCTTTGTGCCAGCAGAGGGGAGACGGACTGGATGTGACCATGAGGGTGGGCGACCTGGACATCGAGTACTTTTTGGATACAGGAGCAGAATTGATGGGCCTACTCCAGAGGTATGAAACCAAACTCCCGCTAAATGGGACAATGAGAACAGCTTATGGAGCAGGAACTGACAGGATTGAAATTAAAAGGACCAAACCCTTGCAAATTGAATTCGGCCCCCATGTGTTAGTAACCTCTAAATGAATAGGACCTGTAGTCCAGCCGCTCCTCAGAATGAATATCCTCACCCAGCTGAATTCCTCTTTACATTTCAATGTTGGACAGGTAATGTGGTCCATCAGAACCCTACAAAGGAAAGAATTAAACTGGACTAAACAAGGATGGCTGTGGGTTACTGAAAATGGAACCCACCACTTTTACAAGAACATCTCCACCTTGTATGAACAGGAGAAATGGGCTTTAATAAGAACCCACAGTACCTCTAACCTCAATGTGGCATGTGCGAAAGGCATGTGGGAAATGGATATTAACTACAAATCACAGAAAAACCAAATGGGCTGTCACGGCACAACGCACTGTCATAGTATTGGGAAGCCTACACCCCAGAGCATCTGCAAGGCCAACAGCATTTCAGGCTCTGACTGAAGCCTGCAGAACAGTAGAGGATCAGTCTGCCAACTTTTATACAAATTCCCGCTGTGCTGCCAACTCTCATCTTATGAGTGACACCCTATTGTCTTACTGTCAGGTACTAACCAATGCTATAAATTCTGCAGACTCACAGGTATCAGCTGTCTGGAAAGATCTGCCAGAAGGACGTCATGACACCGTACCAGGCAAGTGGGTGCTTGTGAAAAAAATCCACAAGGAGCCCTTAGGCAGGAAGTGGGAAGGACCAGACCAGGTACTGTTGATCACCCAGTCAGCTGTCAAGGTCCTGGATTCACGCCTCCCACATCAAACAGGCATCCCCGAATACAATGGGACCAGAGACTGACTGACCACCATAATTTTGTTATTGTTATTCAAACTGTGCATATTTTCTTTTTTGTAAAGTGCGGTTGTCAATAAAATGTTAAAAGTATGTACTATCCCCAATTGCAAGACATGCCCCTACAAGACCCTCCAACATATAAGAGATCCAAGTGCTATCTTTGAGCTAGGATACAAATTGTGCAATTCTTTTCGAAAGGTCTCAGTAAAGTCAGAATGGGGGACTGTGATATATTGTGTTCTAGATCCCTTCACTAACCCACTCACAAACACTTTATAATTCCCACCCACAAGCACTTTATGTTTATGCATTCATAGCTCCTTTACTAACCCACTCACAAGTGAACACTGCATTCCTATTTCATTTGTTCATAACTTTCGACTATGACATGGTTTAATTCATTCATTCATAGAACCGCAGTTCTGTAGTATATTTTACTATCATAAGATAGACCAAATTAAAACAACCCTTCTGAAACAAAACGACCCTTTCAAACCCAGTACTGCATTTTCACACCTTATCAGCCCTTCCTACAAGCAGTGTTTAGGCCTATTTACCTCTGAGTAAATGTAACGCATCCAGAACAATACCATTCCCACCATCATATCTCCAGGAAAGATTATAATATTAATCAGCCCTTACCAACCGTCTGTACCTGAAAAACTAACCAGTTCCCCGAATTACTTTGTACTTGTTAAATACCATTTAACTGGACCACACTCCCTTTAAGAAACTATCTAAATAGTGCTAATGTGAAATTGCATGAATGAATGAAACTCACATCTGCAAATAGTAAACAAAACTCACAACCTAGCTGAATAACTCAGTTTAATATCCTTTATTCTTTTAAGTGGAGGTACAAATTCTAACTTTTTTAGAGCATATGGGCTTAGTGTTTTTTAACTAACATTTACTAACTTAAAAGACAAAAGGACTAACATCACTTAATTATGCACGAAGGCCGGGCAGAGACTCTTAATCCCATCAGATGTACAGCCACCATTTAACAGATGTTGAACCCATCTCCTGTCTCCCACGACAAAAGCCCCTCAAGCCTTTGTGTACCATAGAAATAAACAATGTAACACCATAGTGATGCAATTTTAATATATGCAAGAACTGCAAGCAGAGAAACCTCAATTCTCCGGCATTCGATCATCATAGATTATCTGGCAAGATCGCAAGGTTCCCATGCTTGGCTAAACTATGTTACCAAACAAAATACTCTCCGCCCTTGTCCTTCAGATAATCAAGGCTCCTCTGTAAAAAGACGCTATTGTAAGAACTGTATTTCAGTATTTTATTGCGGCCTCAAATTTGTGCTACCTGCGGTTGCTGAATAAAGAGTTTCATTTCGCTACTCACTGATTTCAGTCATTATTTGAACACAATCTCACAACATACTGAATCAGAAAGTTTTCATGTACTTACTTAATAAATTCCTCTCCATCCAAGCCCTTAACACTGTCCCAGTCTATGTCTGGAAAATTAAAATCCCTTGCCATAATCACCATATTATTCTTACAGATAACTGAGATCTCCTTACAAACTTGCGTCTCAATTTCCCGCTGACTACTGGGGGGGGTCTGTAGTACAATCCCAAAAAAGTAATCATCCCTTTCTAATTTGTCAATTCCACTCAAATAACCTCCCTGGACATACTCCCAGGAATAGCCTCCTGAGGTACAGCCTTAATATTACCCGTAATCAAAAACACCACTCCTCCTCTCTTGCCCCTTTTTCTATCCCTCCTATAGCATCTATATACTGTAACATTAAGCTGCCTGTCCTGTCCATTCCTGAGCTACTTCTCTGTAATCACTATAATATCCGAGTCCCACGTTCCCAACCATGCCCTGAGTTCATCTACCTTACCTGTTAGGCCTTTTGCATTGAAATAAATGGAGTTAATTTATCAGTCCTAACTTGTTCTCTGCTTTGTTCCTGCCTGACCTGACTGTTTGGCTTGCTTCTTTTCCCAACTGCACAATCTTTTCTCACTATCTTCCTGGTTCTCATGCTCCATCCCCTTATGAGTTTAAATTCTCCTGAGTGAAGAGCTTATGCCAAAATGTCGATTCTCCTGCTCCTCAGATGCTGCCTGACCATCTGTTTCAGCACCACACTCTTCAATTCTGATCTCCAACATCTGCAGTCCTCACTTCATCCTCCTGAGTAGTTCTAGTAAATCTCCCTGTCAGTATATTAGGCCCCTTCCATTTCAGGTGCAATCCAGCCTTCTTGTGCAGGTCACTGCTACCCCAGAAGAGATTCCAATGATCCAAAAATGTGAATCCTTCTCCCTTGCACCAGCTGCTCAGCCACACAGTTATCTGCTCTATCGTTCTATTCCTACTGTCCCTAGCTCATGGCACCAGAAGTAATTCAAATATTACTAATGTTGAGAAACTACCTTTTAAATTCCTGTCTAATTTCCTACATTCCACCTCAGAACCTTGTCCTTTTCTCTTCCTAGTTCATTAGTTCCAATGTGTACAACAACCTCCAGCTGGTCCCTCTCCCCTTGGAGAATATTTTGCACCCTTTCCAAGATATGCTTGAGCCTGGCACCTGGGAGGCAATACAACGTTCTAATGTCTTGTTGTTGGCTGCAGAAATGTCTGTCTGTGCCTCTGACTAGACAATATCCTACCACAATCAATCACTTGGAATCTGACATGCCCTTCATTACACTAGAGCCAGTCTTGGTACCAGAAACCATCACCCCCTACATTTTCCAAATCGGCATACTTATTTGAGATGGGGTGAGTGTGAGCTAAAGGCCATCACTGAGGAATGTTGGGGAAGAAGATGGTTTTCAAGAGTCACAATCACTCTGGCCTCACCACGAGGATAGTGCATGGTCAACAAGAGCGGGTCAGTTGGCAAAGTCATGAGCTTTGGGAAAAATGAGAACACTAACTGTGAAATAAATCAGCTGAACAGAAATGGGGGGAGGGGGTTTCTGAAATATCATTGCAAACACAGGGATAGCAAACGAAATGTAACATAAAGGATGGTCAATCATCATTCATTTCAGGTGAAAGAAAACATTTTTGTGCTGTCACATTTGCTGTAGATATTCAAAGATAAGGTCAATCTGTTATAATGCTCCTTCAGAGCAGATGGGACTTGAAGCTAGGCCTCCAGGCCCATAGCTGGAGAGACTACCATTGTACCACAAGACCCCCATAACTACCCTCACTGATATGCTGTTCACTTCCAACAGTCCCCACAGATTATTCACTCTGATACAGAGCCCATGTTTGACAGATTCCTTGTGATATTGTTGAAAATCAGGCAATGGCATCAAGGAAGACATCAATTATAATGAGCTCAGCAAAAACAGCACCATCCACTGACTGTAACACATGCTCCTGATGGAGAAGAGGCAGCTGAAGAGCCCTCAGGAAGGAGCAGCAGAATATCCAGAATTTGTTGGCTTCACTGACATTTTCTACAGCTCTCAGAAACACAATGAAGGCACAGAGTAAAGATGTGCTGCGCCATCATTGCCAAACTGTGTCATCTGCAGGTGCTTAGATAGAAGGGATGCCCAACTTTTCCCCTTGCCCTTCAAGATCATATTGGTCTTGAAATTTTATACCAGTGGCTTGTTCAAAAACGTAACAGGAGACAAATTAATGGCAGCTCCCAATCTTCAGTCAATGAATAAATACGGGATGTCACTGTTGCCATTTTCTCCAGATTACACAAGTTTATATCCTACCCATGTGGCAAGGAGAAACAAGAAGATCAGGCAGTGGATTCTGCACCATTGCTAGCCTCTTTCAGGTGCAGGGCACAATAGAGTGGACCTATATTGCTTTGAGACCACCCTTCAGAATTCATCATTGAAAAAGGTTTCCATTCTGACAAGTTAGGCTTTTCTGTCACCATCAATGCCAGAACTTGTAGGTGTGCAACCAGATATTCTAGGAAATGCCAAGATGCATAGATACTGTAGGAATCACTCATTTGTGCATCCTTCCAAGTTCCTCAGGCCACACAGAGATGTGGTGACTGTAGAGGTTACAAAAAACATGCCAACAATAGGTATGAATTAGGAGGTAGAAGGGAGAGAGGAACTTAACTAAATTGCAATCATGGTGGAAGAGGTATTACGGAATCCGATGGAGTGAAGGCTGACAAGTTGCCAGGTCCAGATGAATTTCATCCTCACTTCTTAAAAGGGGTTGATAATGAGGTAGTAGATATTTTGGTGTCAATTTTCCAAAATTCCCTCAATTCAGGAAAGGTTCCATTAGATCAGAGCAGTATAATCTCTTTATTCAAGAAGGAAGGGAGACAGAAAACAACGCATAATAGGCGAGTTAGCTTCATGTTTTCAATGTCTTTAATGTTTTATAATTTAAATCAATCTCTTTGATGAGGGAAACAAAGATTTGGTAGCTATATTCACATGTGACATCACGATTAACAGGAACATATGTTGTGAAGAAGACAGAAGGAAATGGCAGACAGATATAGAAAGGTTGATAGAGCGGGCAGAAATCTGGCAGATGGGCTAGAATATGGGAAAATGTGAAGTTGCTCACCTTGGCAGGAAGAATATTACTTTAATGTATTCCTACAGTATTATTTAAATGAAAGTAATTGTAGATGCTGAAGGATTTTCTTTTGCTTGAGTCACTAAAAGGTAGTCTGCAGGTACAGCACATAATCACAAAGGCTCATGGGATGCCATTCATTATTATGAGAGGACATGAGCATAAAAGTAAGGATGCTGTGCTTTAGTTGCACAAAGTATTGGTGAGACAACATCTCAAATGCATGTACAGTTTTGGCCTCCTGATTTAAAGAAGGACGTAAATGCATTGAAGCATTTCAGTGTATGTTGATTTTGATGATAGCTGGAATGAGTCAGTTGTCTGATGTGGATTGGTTGGGTATGTTTTTGCTGGAGTTTAGATAAGCGTGGGTGGCCTGATTGAAGTGTATGAAATCCTGAATCCTTGACAAGGTGGATGTGGAAAGAATATTTACACTTCTGGGTCAGTCTATAACTAGGTGCAATATTTTAAAATTAGGAGTCACCTTTTATGACAGAGATGAGGCATTTTTTTTCTCTTGGATGATTGTGCAACTTTGGCACTCTCTGCCTCAGAAGATGGTGGAAGTGAGATCATTGAATACATTTAAATGCCTTTCCAACATCCAGTGTTGGGGTGGAGGGGGCCTGCCCACTGTGAAACCTATTTACCTTGGGGTTTTGGCAGGTGACCCCAAGGCTAGAGGCCAAGACACTCTGTGAGTGACC
Source organism: Chiloscyllium plagiosum (assembly GCF_037043375.1). Classification (NCBI taxonomy): domain Eukaryota; kingdom Metazoa; phylum Chordata; class Chondrichthyes; order Orectolobiformes; family Hemiscylliidae; genus Chiloscyllium; species Chiloscyllium plagiosum. The sequence goes on along the minus strand of NW_028270141.1, from coordinate 77,734,177 downwards.
TGCCAAGGTGCAGGCTCACCGTCCACAGTTTGAACCTTTGCATGCTTTGTGATTACAGGCAGGGGGAGGGGGAAGGTCTGGGCACCTTTGCTGTGTCCCGAGAGGTAACTTCTGGGAGCCCTGTGTATTGTTCCTTCTCTCTACTGGCACCTGTGGTAAGAAGGGGCATTTCCAGGTCCCACTGAACTCTCTTACTTTGTCACTAATGCTGAGCACCAATGGTAGAGCATAGACGTAGATATCTATACACATAATATTGCAGATACTGAGTGTGGCTGCCTCTCAGTGTTCATGACTTGTAGCCAGCCTGACCACGGAGGCAGCCAGCTGCAAACATGCTGGATCTGATAATGTCGGGAGACTGCTCTATCCTTCAATCCAATGATCTAATTGGACAGTGCACCTCGTGTTGCTCAGCCTTTCTCTGTATTTTGATTAAGTGATGGCTGAAACCATGAGATTAACTTCTTCAGAGTAGTGACCTGGGACATTTCTTTCATGACCAGTTGCAGAGATGTGCCAATGACGTGTTCACTAGATTGTGCTCCCAGGTCTAATCCCAGATATTAGTCTCTGAGCTGGCCCAGGATGTAGTGGGAGCCCTGCTGGCATATCCTTGAGGGTTCCTCCTCAGCAGCAGTGATGGGGCTGGAGGTAAAGACCTTCAGTGCTGGCCTAATAACTAATGCCCTTGTGCAAAAATGTTGAAAGCTTGTTCAGGTTCAGAATGAGTTAGCACTGGCATTAATGGGAGAGCAGTGCAGCACAGCACAATGAACTCACTCATCAAGGACTGCATGTCCTTATAGGACCAGTCATTGTCTTTTCCAGAAAATTCCAGCATTTTATCCTCATGCCTATTTTTTGTAACCCCATTGCCAGTCTCTGCCCTCTCTCTTTGAGGTAAGAGATTTGTTACCTGCAGTGAGACAAAAGGAGGGATTGACTATAAGCATGTAGGTAGATGAGACATTTGTGATGATACAGGGAGGAGAGGGATGTGAGGTGCCCCCAACAAATGTGTAGGAAAGCTACAGGGCAGGGAAGGTTAGTAGTTTGGAACAATGAAGTGGGTGAGAGCTATCAAGAGCACATACAGCATGGTATAGTGAGAGGTGTAGTGCATGAATCTTGGTGAGAGGTGTGAGCAATGGCATAGTTAGATTGAGTGACCCTGTGGGTGTGAGGTAGCAAAAACACCTTGGGCTGAACATGTTGTCTGCATGACTGACATGAGACTCCCCAAGCAGATGTCGTACTCCCAGTTTCAAAACTGCAGGCGAGCCCTGGGTGGACAGGGGAAGTGTTACAGTGATACCCTCAAGGTCTCACTGGCAAAGTGTGGCATTCCCACAGACACCTGGGAATCATTGGCCCAAGACAGTCCAAGGAGGAGGAGGAGCATCATGGAAAGCGTCGAGCACCTTGAGACTTTCCATCAATAAAAGGCAGAAGCTAGGCATAAATGGCGAAAGGAGTGCATTGCCACACCAACACCCCACCCACCCCTTCCCATGACCACCACCTGCCCCAAGTGTAACAGAGCCTGTGGTAGCAGCATTGGTCTGAACAGCCACTATGGACTCACCCTGAGGGTGGAAAAGAGTCATCCTCATCTTCACAGGACCGCCAATGTTGATGATGAGCAGAGACAACAATGGTGACATCTACCCTCGTGCACTGCAGAGATATTTCACCTCTTCCTTATAAAGCTGGCATTGACCTGGCTGCTGCCTTGTTGACTGCATCTGGTAGCAGGGCGTCCTTTGCCAATCAGCAAGAAAAGCATTATTCTTCATTCAACCACCTCATGCACTAGCACCTCCAGGACCCTGTCACCAAAGTGAGGACCTAACCTTTCTTTCTGAGCTCTGGCCTTCAGAATTACAGGACAAGAATGTGAAGGGCAGTTCCTGCCTTGCAGTGCCTGAAATGCTGTGGAACTGGGGTTTACATATGGTGCCAGCGGTGTAAGTGCCTAGCAGCAGCAAACGTTCCCCCTGCTCATACCACACGATTCCATGAACTGGGCACAGCAGAGGTCATTGTATAATTAATGAGCTGAAGAATATGCAATTGTGAGAGAAAGGTTGACAATGGGCTATGGTGGACTACCCACTCTGAAACACGATGATTTGCTAAAAAATGACAAAAATAGACAGGCAGGAAGCTGGAAGAGCACAACAAGCCAAGCAGCATCAGGAGGAAGAGAATTCAATGTTTCAGGTGCCTCCTGATGCTGCCTGGCTTGTTGTGTTCTTCCAGCCTCTTGTCTGTCTACTTTGGATTCCAGCATCTGCAGTTTTCTTGTCTCTAAAAAAAAGAAATTCAGCTCTCTATATGTAGCTAGCTGTTCCCATATTCAAATTTCTCCCTCCGTTTTAATTAATCATTCTTTTCTGGTTTGTATGATCTATCCAATCCTCTGACCACTCACAATACATCTTTCTCACAAAGTCTTTCTTTCTCAATGGAATACATTCCTTTCTTTTCTATTTTAAATTACTCTCACCATTTTGCCAGAAATGTCTCAAGGTCATCTAGCATTTAAAATTCAAATGTCAAACTGGTGAGGGTTGGAGTTCTCCTCCAAAATGGAAGAGCATTGCAACACTACAGCTGGAAAAAATACATGTGATCCTGGTTAAAGTGATTTCATTCTCACCATTGATATTCTCTATCTAATTTACAAACCTAACATTGCACAGATGTTTAACTTCATAGTTCTTAAATTGAATAATTGCTATATACTTATTAGAACAGATGTCTAGTTAATATATTCTATCATTGTGGTTTTTCAAGACTGTAACCTTGGTTTCTTTACAGCAGAGATAAATAAACTTTGTGATTACAAAATTTTGGAACAGCAAACATTGAATTGCTTATGCAATACCCTGTTTTCTAGTTTTATATTTAAACAGCAGCACGTCCAAAAAGTCATATCTAGTTTGAGACAAATTGTCCCTGCTTTACTCTGAGATACTATAAACAGGTAAGTGATTCTGCTTTTGTTCGATGTTATTAAAAAAACCTAATTCTTCCATTGACCTGATTTGTACTTAGTTTGCAAAATAAAACTTATTTAAACTTTTCACATTCTACCGAAGAATTTTTTTTTCAAAATGATACAGCAATATAGACATACTCAGTTAAAACGCTGTGTATATTGTTACTAAATTTCGAACGGTAATCCTAATCCCTAACTCTAAATTCTTAATTTTTTTCTTTTTTTTGACATTCTCCTGAAAATATTTATTCTTCATTGGAGTATGTGTGGTCATGATTGGTGGGGATACTACATCTGATTCTAATGTCGTACATCCTTGAAGTGAAGGTCACTGGATAGTTAGCTGTTGTCTGCTCCCCTAACCCTGGCTTACTGGGACTAATTACAGCTTCTGATGCTCAAATCACTAAGCTAAATGAGATCACCTAATTTAGCAGAGACTGAGTCAAAGCAATTACGTGTAACCACTTTCAAATTAATATAATTTAAATTGTATTTAATACCATTATATTATAAGTCTCTGGTTGGAACTAGTGTTATTGAGTCTGTCATTTAAGACTGAGTTATTCAAATAGATCAGTGTTATTCTCTGATCTGAAAGAAAAGTGCTATGCATTCACACTTACACACTCTATTCACCAGAATCCAATGTGTTGAATTTTAGTGTTGACTATTTCTGCAGAACAGAACCTGTTATCAAATGACTGACAGGGTAGTGGATTTATTATCAGAGGGTTGACAGAAAAGTCACTCTGTGCTAACATTCGAAAAATCGAAACAGCTTTAAAAGGTTCTTAGGTGTTGACATTTAAGCTTTGCTCTGCACCAACTGCAGTTATACTCGAGCATTGGTGAATCTGAGCAATGTCAACTTAATGATAAATCACGCTGCACATTTTGCTAAATCAATGTTAGAATGACCTGGTTTAGTTAAAACTGTGTGCCCTGACCTATCAGCTCTATGGTTGCTTGGAAGAAAGAGCTAACACCACATTATACCTTTCATTATGCATTGCTAAACAGACTTCATTTATGTTTTATTTTTTTCAAAAAGCAAGTGAAAATTGCAAAGCTGAGATTGTTAGATTTTTTTTAGGTGAAGGTATTAAAGAATATGAATCCAAGACAGGTCCTGAATGGTCTACGTTTGGTCCTATGCTCTTAGATGTCTTTGCATGCCATGCACTGAGCAGAGCATGGCAAACAAGACCCCAACCACTGTTGTTCCAGTTGTCGGAATTTATGTTAAGTCAGAGTCGTCATATAAAGTTGCTCAAAAAAGTAGTAAGCCTGAGTAACAGGAGCAAACACGGGGAGGTGATGGCCTTCTGGTCTTATCACTGGATTATTAATACAATGTGAGTATATCTTTCCTTAGTTAAAGGGAACAAAAGTGTTCACAATATTCTCAAACAAACAGAGAAAATGCGAGAGAAATAGCCCAGCTTCCTTAATGTAGTCTAACTAGTGCCTTATATAGTTTTAACAAGACTTCCTTATACTTATACTTCATTCTGTCCTATTGCAAGTTCCTATGCAGCCCTGAGTCATATCCCAAATCTTGTCACAGGGCTGGCAACATTGATTTCTGGATTGTTGCTCTTGTTGCACATTGTCTGTCCCCTTCATTATTCTAACTTCTACTACAACGACATTCAATTTTATTCCCCTAACTTGAATGGCTTCCTGTACCAAATTTGTTGAAATGAAGAGCATAGGACTGCGCTGACCATGAATGCAATTCTAAACCAGTCCTACCTGCCTGCATGTGGCCTGTATTCCTCTATTCCCTGTCTACTCATGTTTCTGTCTAAATGCTTCTTGAATGTTGCTATTGCAATTGCTTCTACTATCTACCCCGACACCTCCTATCGTCTGTGTAAAAGATTTGCCTCACACATCTCTTTCAAACTTTCCCCCTCTGACCTTAAACTTATGCATCCCCTCAGTATTTTATATTTCCACCCTGGTTAAAAGACTCCCATTATCCACCCTAATAATGCCCCTCAAAATTTTCCAACATTCCTCACGATCTACAATTCCACCAATTTCTGTGTCATCTGCAAACGTACTAATCAGACCACCTCCATAAATATTGTAAGTAACAGAGGTGTCAGCACTTATCCTTGTGGAACACCACTGGTCACAGACCTCCAGTCAGAAAATCTTACCCTCCACAACCACCCTCTGTGTTCTATGACCAAGCCAATTTTATAACCACCTTACTGACTCACCATGGATCCCATGTGACTCAATCTTCTGAACCTGCCTATAAATAAGGACCTTGTTACTAACTACTGTCCTACCCTGATCAATCACATTTGTCACTTCCTCAAAAAACTCAATCAAATTTGAGACAGGGCCTCCCAGCATAAAGCCATGCTAACTATTTCTAATAAGTCCATTCTTTACATGAGTAGATCCTAAACTTAAGAATTTTCTCAAACAATTATCCTCCCATTGATGTAAGACTCGCTGGCCTATAATTTCCTGGATTATCCTTGTTGCCCTTTTTTCAACAAAGGAGCAACATTGGCTGTTCTCCAGCCTTCTGCAACCTCTCCTGCGGCTAAAGAGGATACAGACTCCTCCCTTGCCTCCTTCAGTATCATTTCTTGGCATCCTTTAGCTCTTCTAATTCCTTGTTTAATGTATTTCTTGCTTCCTTTATACTCCTCAAGGGCTTTGTCTGATTTTATTTTCAAATTAGTTCATCTTCCCGGCAGTCCCCGTCCTCATCTAAACAGACAGAAAGACTTCTGCACTCTTGCCTTTTAGGTCTCCTGACCTGACTCACTCTCAGAGTTATACTCTCCTTTCCCTGACCACTGACCAAATTAGAGTAACCAATAGTAAGACAAATAACTTGCTCCTTGTGCAGAATATCTAGGTAACATATCCCCTCCCTGGTGTAGCACAATTCTGTAGTTTAGTTTCCATCTCAAAACATCTGAGCCAATGCCACTTGTGCTGTAAGCGCTTTTTACAGACATATACGGTTTGTATCACATTGGTAACCAGGAGGGGCCACAAGCTGCAGCAATGCTACGTCATCAGTCATAATGCATTTTTAAAAGTAAGCATATAATTAATATGTTTAATTATTTGCTTTCTTTCCCTTTGCATATATTTAATTAAAAACTCTTGTAGTATTTTTAAACGTTAGGAATAGAATAAATTTTAACTACTTAAAGCATTGTCACCAAACAGCTAGCCTCTTCCCCTGTAGTGGAATAAGAACTAATTTCAAACAGCCAGCTCATTGCCTTCAAGTTCTTGTCTCACTCTCCTAACTGATGCTGACTTTTCCTGGTTTCACTTGGTCTTTTAAGTTATGCTGGCTGCTTTTTGGTTTTCTTGAACTTTAATTATTTTCCTCTTACTGACATCTCTTCTAATCTCAACTCACATGGCATAGGATTCACTTCTTGCACCCAGCTCTGCATAACAGTAAACATGTAGCAAAGCACATTGCTTGGACATTTTACAAGTTCTTGATGTCCTGATCAATACTAGAATTTTTTCTCTACAGTAATTATGGTTTTAAACTCTCATTCTATAATTCTAACTACAGAAATAAAATACAACTACATTCCTTGATTTGCAATTATCGTGGGCATTTTACATCCTATGAATTCCAGAAGCACACACTGTTGTGGGGACATGGAGGTATTACCAAGTGTAAACACATATTTGATATTAATGAAGAAACCTCTATCTGAGTCATAGGTTGTAACATGATTCAGATGTGTATGCATATACACATCAGTCAGTTTCAGGAATGATTGACTTGTTTAGTAAATTGGTACCCATTATGTCTGTGAGGTCAAATTTGGCCCACCTGCTCCATATTGTTTATGAATGATTTAGAATAAATAGCACATCTAATTTACCATGAAAGTACAGTGCCAGATTTCACTGCTAATTGCCAGAAGTACTGGACAAACATCATTTAACAGCAAATGAGCCCATTACAACACACTTTGAAAATACTATTTAAAGCAACCATGGTATCACATAGAAACATCAACCAAGGGTTAGAACACAATTCCTCTTTTAAGGAAGTAGGAAATAATCATTGAAAGGAAGGTATATTGAGCCTTGAGCACCTCGACCCTAACCTATTTCGCAGGATTGGTGGCCATGATCTTTGACATGTTTCTGATGGGCAGCCCAAAAGAAAAATCTCCATCTTGCCACAAAGGATGCAAATCCTGTAGCAGACGAACCAACGAGTGATCAAAAAGGGAAAAGATGACCTGAAAATTAGGTCATCTATTTTACTGAAGTCTGAAATAAGAACTTCACTAGTTATGTGTTAGGAAATGGACTGGAAGGAAAGGAAACAGTTATACCCATTGTTATATTCTGGGGGCATGTTTCTCGACCATTCATGCTGCTTCCTATAGCAAGGTATTCCAAACCCTTAAATTGTAGAAGTTGACCCCTAAACATAAAGAAAGGCTTAATAATAATATATATTTATATGTAATTAAATAGGCACTTAAAAGCGCAGAACTGAGTGTTTCTAAAAAACAGCAAGTTGCCAAAGCTTTCATTTCACTATCGCCACAACAAACCCAAGAATGCCAGATTTCAGACAATTTATCAAACAGGCTGGCTGCTTACTGCTCAATTTGTACCAGCATTTGAAATTGGCATTGTAATCATTGCAATTTTATTTTAAACTTTTGCTTGAATAATACCCAGCCTTTGTATACTCACTTATTGCACAGTCTTATATTGCATATTTGCAGCACAGAAAGAAGTCTATCCAGCACACAAACATTCTCACTCCTTACTTCATCCAATTCCATCAACATTTCCTCCTACTCTTTTTTCTCTCATGTTTGCTCAGTTATTCCATATGGTAGTCAATTGTAAATTCTCACCACTCTGAGTAAAAGAGCTTAGATTGAATTGAATTGTAGCTATTTTAAAATTAATGTCTCCTAGTTTTGAACTAACCCACAACTGGAAATATTTTCTCATTAAATAAGAAACATTAGGTTCCAAAAGTACTTCATGGACATCCAACTCCACCTTGCCACCATGTCAGTTAACCCCTTCACTGCCATTCCTTGCCTGACATCCAGTGATGAATGAGCAGAAATTGCTTGCAGTTAAATATTTGGAACACAAAATCAGATGTCCTTAATTGATAAGCTCCAAACACTAATCATCTATGCAAACCCTTCCATTGGCAACAGTCTGAAGCTAGACCATTTGCAATGTTGGCATAATGTCTGAGTCAAGCTTCTGACTTCTTATCACTTCATAACCAAGACTGTTTACTTCCACGTGCACAATATCACCCAACTTCATGACTGCCTGAGCTGAGCTATTGCTTGAACTTTTAAACTATGCCTTTTTCGCTGCTAAAATTGATGATTCCAGCATGCTTCTGGCTATCCTCCCATCTTTCACAAACAATCTTTGTTTGTGTTCACCCAACTCTCTGCTGCAAATATCTGAATTTATTTTATGTTCCATTCCCACCTTTCCTCATTGACTTAGACTGGCTTTTAGTTCAGCAACATCATAATATTAAACTTCTCATTCGTGTTTTTGAAGTCCTTCAATGCCTTATCCAAACCTATCTCTGAAATCTTCTCCAGCCTTACAACTCATTAGGGTTTAGATTAGATTAGATTCCCTACAATGTGGAAACAGGCCCTTTGGCCTAACAAGTCCACGCCGACCCTCCGAAGAGTAACCCATCCAGGCGCATTTCCCTCTGACTAATGCACCTAACACTACGGGCAATTTAGCATGGCCAATTCACCTGACCTGCACATTTTTGGACTGTGGGAGGAAACCCGAGCACCCAAAGGAAACCCACGCAGACACAGGGAGAATGTGCAAACTCCACACAAACAGTCACCCGAGGCTGGAATCAAACCTGGGACCCTGGTGTTGTGGGGCAGCAGTGCTAACCACTGAGCCACTGCACTGTCCCTTTTCTTTACTTCTCCAGGCCTGTTGCTTCTGCTCAATTGTAATCACTATTATTATACCTTCCTTCAGCTTTGGAGTTCCATCCTTAAATATCTTTCTCTCCAACTTTATGAAATTCCATAACACTTTTCTATTTGACTGCAATTTGAACATTTATCTCCTTCGGCGGCTTGGTATCAAAATTTATTAGTGCTGCAGAGAAGCCCCTAATGATATTTTACTAACTAAAATAAGTGTTGCACTTTACTCCTTCCCTACCCAACCCTTCCTTATTTAAAAAAAAAATCTCTATTATGTCAATTGTCAGCCTCCTCAGTGTTTTCCAACAGTTGTGATCTCTCAGTTTTAGATTAGATTCTCTACAATATGGAAACAGGCCCTTTGGCCCAACAAGTCAACACCGACCCTCCGAAGAGTAACCCACCCAGACCCATTCCCCTAGCCTACATTTACCATGACTAATGCACCTATCACTATGGACAATTTAGCATGGCCAATTCATCTGACCCGCACATCTTTGGATTGTGGGAGGAAACCGTATCACCTGGAGGAAACCCACGCAGACACGGGGAGAATGTGCAAACTCCACACAGTCAGTCACCCAAGGAGGGAATCAAACCCGGGTCCCTGGCTCTTTGAGGCAGCAGTGCTAACCACTGAGCCACCGTGCCACCCTTGTGAATCCTTTCTCCTACTTGTTGAGAAACATGTTTACTTGTTAAAAATGGGCACCAAAATGATGGTCATTCTACCTGGTGTGGGAGCATTCAACTTCATTTGCTATATTTTTGAGATATATTACTATTCCTCTTGAATTGTGCACTTTCCAAGACAGGTCTTTAACTTCCATGGGTCTAAACCCACTGGAGTGAATGTGTTGCCCATCCAAAAGAATGTTGGGAATCCCAAACTTTATCTGGGTTTGGTTCATTTAAATATAGCCACCAATGCCAAAGAAGCACTCTCTTGCCTGCTGGTTGCAGAAGAGTTAAAAAAAATCAGCTAGCTGTTGTACTTTTTCAACCTCTGAGCCTTCATTTTGCAGACAAGAAAGAGTCATCAGCCCAAGGAAAATTGCTCCCTATGACTCTTTATAGATGATGCTGCAACTCAATGTGCTCATGGTGAATGAAGGACAGTTGCTACTTTAATTTCGCCCTTGCATAAATCACATTTTTCTTGATGATTAAATGTCTGTTAAACTTTCCCATCATCATGTCATGGCTTTCACTGCCACCGTCTGTCTGATTGAATCCTGTGAGAATATGGTCTGCTTTATTATCTGTGCAGTAAATCATTGTGTTCCTTACCTCAGGTTCCACTCTATCTGCTACACTTGACACATATCCAAAGCTTTCTCCAGTTTGGCTATTCCTCAAGCTTGAACACATTCAATTTCAGTGGAGGAGTGACAGGAATATCAGCCTCTGTCATATCCAGTTTTGTTAGACATTTAACAAACATTTTAAAACATTTTGACAGTATCTCAGCTGCACCTCTATCATTTTTTATTTCCCTGTTTGAAGCTCACATTGACTCTATTATTCTTGTGTTTACTGAGAACAGTTCCAAGTTTAAATGTACTTTTTTTTAATATACAATCCAACATCTGATGAGGTAATAGATTTTCACCTTCACCACTAAGTGGTAGCTTGGGGGGGTGGGGGCGGGGGGAGGGGGGGGGGGGTGGTGGCGTGGGGGTACAGATATATTTAATGTTTTTTATGGAAATGCTGAACTAAATTTGACACCAATATATTCCATAGCAATGCGCTGCACGAATATAAATAGATCAATTGCATTATTGAATTGGCAGTCCCCAAACTGAAGGGCAGTGTATCATTAGCTCTGCTGCCAGGATTAACATAGAGTGGAATAGGAGGAAATGTTTGCCCATTTTATTGATAAAGAATCTCCATTTTATTTCCATTACTCTGTAGCAGAGCAAAACCTTCGACTCTGTTTTGCAGCATCATAAATATGTTAACTTTCTTTCAGGAGGAAATACAAATCAAATATTACTGCCACATTGGAGGATCTTATAGGTTGGTATCAACCTCCTACATTCCTACTGCCATAAAAGATTCCTTTTTATCTTAAGTAACAAACAGATGTTGCCAATAGTAGGCACTGGTGTTCTGAATTTTTGATATGATTTGTGGAATGTGAACATTGGTGATGTGGAATGTGGACATTGCCTGACCCTAACTGCTGTTGAGTAAGTGACACTGTGTCAACTTCTTGAGTTGCTATAATCCAATCGTGCAATACATAGGGCCATTGAGGAGGGAGCGCCAGGTTTTCGAACTAGTGACAGTGAATAAACACTGTGCGTAGGCTTAAGTAGGTGATGGCCACTAGTATTATTACTAAACTATTAATCCAGAGACCCAGATGATGTTCTGTGTACCTGAGTTTAAATCCTGCCAAGGCAGAAGGTGGAATTTGAATTCAAAATAATCTGAAAGTAAGAGTTTAATGATGATCATGAATCTATTATTGATTGTCTGCAAGAACCCATTTGATTCAGTAATGTCCTTCAGTGAAGGAAACTTCCATCCTGATCTGCTCTGGAATACATGTGGCTCCAGACCTATAGCAATGTGGTTGACCTTTAAAGGCCCTCCAGACAATTAGAGATGGGTAATAAATGCTGGTCCAGCCAATGATGCCCACATAGTCTGTATTGTGTTTGACTTGGAGTGGAACATGCAGTTGTTGACTGTCCACATATCTGCTGCTCTTGTTCTTTTAGTAGTAGGGATCATAACTTTGGAAGTGCTATTAAACAGCCATGATGAATCGCTGCAGTGTGTTTTGTACTTTTGACATGGAACACCTATTGTGGAAGGAGTGAATGATTAAGGTGATGTATGAGATGTCAATCAAGCTGCTTTTGGCTGCATGGTGTTCATCTAATTGAGAGTTGCTGGAGCAGCATTCATCAAGGCAAGTAGAGTATATTCCATCAGAATTTCAGGCTTGAGCTTGTAGGTGGCGAACAGACTCTGGGGAGTCAACATATGGACTAACTATCACAGAATTCTCAGCATCAGACATGTTCTTGTAGCCATAGTTTTTATATGGCTGTTCCAGTTAAGTTTCTGGACAATGATAATCAACAAGAATTGATAGTAGGACTCAGCAACAATATTACTGTTGATTCTGTCTTGTGATCTCCCTGGAGGCCACTTTATTGTCCAAATTCTGAATGCCATTCATCTCTTGTTACTTGTGAGCATGGACAGCTTCAGTGTCTAATGGACAGCTTCAGTATCTATGAAGTTGCAAATGATACTGAACATTGTGAAATCATTGATAAACATCCACTTCTCACCTTATATTGGAGGGAAGATCATTGATGAAACAGTTAAAGATGGTTGGACGTAGAATAATACCCTGGCAAACTCCTGCAGTGATATCCTGGGAATGGGCTGAATAACCTTGAACATCCAGCAAACCTTCTTTGTGCTGGGTACGATTAGTAAGATCTGGAGCCAAGTGGGCCTAGTGTACCCCAAACTAAGCATTGGTGAGCAGGTTATTTATGGGTTAGTGCTGTTTGATAGGACTGTTATGACATGTCTGTCAATGCACAGTGGAGTGAATATGCTTAGTCTCATCAGGTTCCCACAAACAAAAAAACTATTGAGTATTTCATACATTAAAGAATAGAAATGGTAAATTTTAATGTCAGAAACACAGTTCCCAGCAGCAGAATGGGGGAAACACCCATGTTGTTTGGCTGGGAAGGAATCGGCTATACGCAATCAGTCAAATAATTAAGCAGAGGACTGGGACACCATGAATCAAGCATTATATATGGTCATGAAGCTGTCATTCAGGCAATGGGGGCACAAATTTGTCTCCATTTTTAAGTGGAATCAGATCTGACTACAGTGCTTCAGAGCTTCCTGCATTACACTGTCAGCCACCTTGAGGGTCACCTGATAAAGCAGAGCAAAAGCCTTCATCTCCCAAAACAGCACCTTGGGTTTCTGCAGCACTGAATCCACAGAGTGGAGCATGAGACAGTTAGCAGGGGAAGGTTGAATGGTTAATAAATACAACTTCACAATTTAGCCTGCAGGATTGCCTCCAGGTTGTACAGGAACAGTGGGATGTATTGTTCCCAGGGAAAATAAGAAGGGAGCCTTCCACCTGATCAAAGAAGACTGAACAAAGATAGCAGCAGAGGTCAGTGGGTATGGGATTCAGCAACACATCCAGATCCAGCACTGACCTCCTCCACACTGGGCAGAGTCTGAGTGAATGCTGAGAGAGCATTGGCTCTCCTGTGGGGCAGTATGCCATGGGCAAGTTGCTTGATAGAATTGAATGCACCCCCCCATCCCCCACCCCCGCCCACAGCAGCATAATAACTGCAAGCAAGTGACCAGCTTTGGCCTCAGTGTCATCATCCTCCAAATACCATGAGAGTGGAAATAGGTACAAGAATTGGGAAGACTCATTATGGATCAGAGCAACGCCTGATAAATATGCCAATCAGACATGAACATTCACTATCCTCTTCTGCCTGAATTGTTTATGTTCTCCATGCCCAAGTATATGCATATTCGAGGGGCAGTTTGCTTCATTGACACGAGTCCTGCATCATACCACAGGGCAATAGAGCATCAAAACGCCAGAGAGCACAGTGACACATCTTTACCTGGCACTCTCCACCAGCAGACAGATGCTCACCTCATTGGGGAAACATTTATGGTTACATGAATGTTCATGCTGGTCTCCAGGTTGATAATGAACCGTTAGTGTAAGCCACATGGCATCAGCAAGAGTTGCAGTATGTAATAGGGGATCATCTTATGGACATACATGAAACTATGCACAGCCATTCACAGACAATGGAGAAGCCCATCCAGTTCATAAAGTCCTGCCATGTCTCAGATGTGTAAGCTCATAATTTCCTCTATAGAGTCTCATGGAAAGCCAGATCCAGAGGACCTCTCTGATTGCTGAATATCTGCTTAAGTTTTCATGCAATCACTTTGACCATTATCTCAATGCAATAGTGGCCTGGACTTCCCTTCACATCTTCCCTTCATCTCCAATAGACAGACTAGCACTGTAACACTGAAAGGGAGCGAGAAAAACAGCCTACTGGCTTTTGTTTATTCATTTATGGGATGTGAGTGTTCCCACCACTAATTGCCTTGAAGAAAGTAGTGGTGAGCTCCAGACCTGAATCATTACATTCTTTGGGGTGTAGGCACCTCACAATGCTGCTAGTGAAGGATCTCCAGGATACTGACCCAGCAACACTGAAAGAACAAAAACATAATTCCAAGTCAGGAGGGTGTGTAGTTCGGAGGAGCTTTTACAAGTGGTGGTGTGGCCATGTATAAGCAGTTCTTGTTTGTCTACGTGGTAGAGGACATGGGTATACGATATGTGGTCAAAGAAATTTGGGTGAGTTACTGCAGTACATCTTGAAGATGGTATACACTGCTACCACTATGTGACAGTGAATGCAGTGCCAATCAAATATATTGTTTTATCCTAGATAATATCAAATTGATTAAATTTTGGCAGAGCTGCACCTCCCAGGCAAGTGTGGTGTATTCTACCATATTCCTAACTTGAAACCCTGTAGATGGTGAAAATGTTTTATGGAGACAGGAGGTGAGTACTTGGCACAGAATTCCCAGCAGATAACCTGCTCTTGTAGCCATAGTATTTAACTAGCCACTTTCACAGTCTCTGGGCAATAGGTACCACCTGGATGTTGATAGTGGGAGATTCAACAATGCTAATGCCATTTAGCATCAAGGAGTGAAGATCAGGTTTCTCATGTTGAAGATGAGCATTGAATGGCACATGTGTGGCATACATTACCTGCCATTTATCAGCCCTGAATGTTGTCCAGGCCTTGTTAGATATGGACAGAGAGCTTCAGTATATGAGGAGTCATGAATAGTGCTGAATATTGTGTAATAATCAGTTAACATGCCCATTTCTGATGGAAAGAAGGTCATTGATGAAGCAGCCAAATGTGGCTGGGCCTAGCTCACTACCCTGAGGAACTCCTGCAGAAATGCCATGGGGCTGTGATGACTGACCTCCGACAACCATTCTCCTATGTGTTAGGTATGACTCGAACCAGTGAAGCGCTTTTTTCCTTGATTCCCATTGACTCCAGTTTTGCTCTGGACCCTTCAAGCCATATTCAGTCAAATGCTATCAAGGGTAGTCGCTCTAACCTCACCTCGGTGCTCAGCCTGTTGTCCACATTTGGATAAAGGCAATAATACCTTAGTTCAAACATGGAGCCAAGTGATCCTAGTGGGATCCACATTGAAAGCCAGTGAATACGTTATCCCACTGTAAGTGCCGCGTAATAGCTCTGTCAGTGATCCCCTCCATCACTTTGCTGATGATCAAGAGACAACTGATAGGGTGGGATTTGGATTTGTTGGATTTGTTTACAGAACATACTTGGGCCATTTTCCATGTTGCTGAGTAGATAATAGAGTTGAAAATGTGTTGCTGGAAAAGCGCAGCAGGCCAGGCAGCATCCAAGGAGCAAGAGAATTGACATTTCGGGCATGAGCCCTTCTTCGGGCATGAGCCCTTCTTCCTGAAGAAGGGCTCATGCCCGAAACGTCGATTCTCCTGCTCCTTGGATGCTGCCTGACCTGCTGCGCTTTTCCAGCAACACATTTTCAGCTCTGATCTCCAGTATCTGCAGTCCTCACTTTTGCCTAGATAATAGAGTTGTCGCTTTTCAAGAACAGCAAGGTTGTGAGAGTGTAGCTAGTCCTGGTGAACAAATCTTCAGTACTATTATTAAAAACAAAATATTGTAGATGCTGCTAGTCTGAAATAAAGATAAAGAGCAACCCATTACTAGAAATGTCAACACCATTTCACTCTCCAATCCAATCCTCTGGCACTTTCACCATACCAAGCAATGTCAGGGATTGTGGCAAATTGTTCCGTACAACTTCCTTCAGCAACCTTGGTGCCAACCATCTGAACTAGGTAATTTATTCTCTCTAAGCACAGCTAGCCTGTCTTCTACATCTTTAGAGCAACTTCCAATTAATTCTTAACTTTACTATCTCCACTTTTTTTTTTTGGAAATTCAGCACAACAACTCTTAGGGCAGCATGGTGGCTCAGTGGTTAGCACTGCGACCTCAGATTTCCAGAGACTTGGGTTTGATTCTGGTCTTAGGTGTTTGTCTGTGTGGAGTTTGTTTGTCCTCCCTGTGTCTGTGTGGGTTTCCTCCCACAGTCCAAATCTGTGCTGATTAGGAGGATTGGCCATGGTAAATTGCCCTGTAGTATCAAGGGGTGTGTAAAATAGTGGATTAGCCATCTGAATTGCAGGGACCGTTGGGGAGGTACTGGGCGCCATGCCTTTTGGAGGGTCAGTGCAGATGTAATAAGCCGAATGGCCTCTTGCTACACCCTTGGGACTCCAGATCATTTTAGAGGATGGTTAAGAGTCAATCACATTGCAATGAGTTTGGAATCACATGCAGGCCACACAGAATAATGACAATTGATTTCCAAACCTAACAAATACCAAAGAATTAGGTGTGTTTTGTGAAAATCTAATATTTTCATGATTATCTTATTTCAAATTTATTCAATTATTTGAATTTAAATTGCCCAGTGGGATTGAAATGCATGTTTCCAGAGGATTAGCTCCGACCTCTGGATTTAGTATAGTAACATGATTACTATGATGCTGTTTGTTGTTATATCTTCTATTGAGAGTTTTCATTAAATGTTTATAATTCATATGTGAATAGCCAAGTCGGAATGACTGCACATAAACCCTTACATCAATGATAGATTTATCCAACCACATAAATATAGTTGGATACCTCATTACATCTCCAACAGTGGAAGTGTTCATTTGGTTGTATGCTTTCGAACATTGAGAAGCCATCTCTTTGATATTATTAAAATGTCCTATTATGGAGTTTTTAAAAAAAATTCTGTGTTTTAGGCTAATACAGTTAGTTAGGCAGTTAGTTAACTTCTTCCCATTAGTTTCTTTGGCTCAGTGCGAGTTGTGTTGAGCTTGATGGAATAATTTTTGCCACAAGGCCAAATGGGTTTTCTCATTGTTTGTTAATCAGCCCCCTACTGTACACCCTGCACACCCACGATTGTGTTGCCAAATTCTGTATGAACACTATCTACAAGTTTGCTGATAACACCACCGTGGTAGGCCGATCTCAAACAATGAGGAGTCAGAATACAGGAAAGAGATAGAGTGCTTTGTGTCATGGTGCAATGATAACAACCTCTCTCTCAACGTTGGCAAAACAAAAGAACTGATCATTGGCTTCAGGAAGAAAGGAGGAGGAGGACATGCCACTATCTGCATCAATGGAGCTGAGATGGAGAGGGTCAAGAGCATCAAATTCCTTGGAGTGACGATAACCAACAACATGTCCTGGACCTCCTGTGTAGATTGTTATGAAGATGTGGGTGTACTGTACCTTTAAGAAAGTTATTAGCTAGTAGAGCTACCTGACAGCACCAACAATTATGTAACATTTTAGTTGGTTGCCTGGAGACCAAAACAAATTCAAATTCAACCAATCAGTTTAAATTATACACCAAAATACCATCCTTTAATCATGTTTTAATTGATTATATTGACAAATCTTAAAGCCAATGACACAATCCAATGCTTTGGGATATAAAACCAGGGAACATTGAACAGTTGGGAGGAGATCTGCCATGCCACCAGCATGTAAAGACTGCCTAAAAATAGCTCTCTTAAAGGTACCTTTATCAATCAGTAAACTGTGAAACAGAATCCCCAAGAAGAAGAAAAGAAGAACGGAAGGCTGCCTGGTTTTGGAGATAAGAAGTTTTGGTTTGTAAATCTTAATCAGGATTTTCATTGGACCAGCATTGTAGAAGGGAAAGTAAAAGATAAGTTAGAGGAAGGAGTTGTAAATAGTTGCTAGTTAATTATTCTCTGTTAAACTTAAAGAAATAAAGTTGTTAATTTTTACTTTGAATAGTTCTCAGCCTCTCGAATGTTCACAGATTGCTGCATGGGATAAATCCTTTCTGCATTGTTGGTTTCGATCAAGCAGGAGGGGTTACCTTATATCATAACAAGATGCAATGACCAACATAAGAACTAGGAGAGGAGTAGGCCATGTGGTCCTTTGAGCCTGCACTGCCATTCAATAAGATCATGGCCGGAGGCACAACAATGCCTCTTCTTCCTCAGGTGGCTTAGAAAATTTGGCATGTTCATAAGGACCTCACAATCTATAGATTATGATGGTGCTGTCACTTTAAAAGTTTATTTTCTCCTTGGTGTTTTTCAGGAGATGTCATAAAGGCTGATGTGCTGAAGTATCTAGTTTACCAATGGCAGGGGAATGGCCAGATCTCCTAGTTCAGGTTTTTTTCTAGCTTGGTTTTTTTTGCAACAGACACAAGATGCTGAAGTCCAGAAAAGGTTTCCAAGCTTCAGCAGATGATTCCTGACTGCTTTTCTCTCTGAAATCTCTTTGAAAGTTGTTCCATTCTACCTGCAAGAATCTGTTTTTTGATTTACCTTTTTGCCAAGGCATGTATTTTTTGGGATGTTACTGGATTGGAACAACTTCTTAGTTAAGTTGCTGTATCCGGTCGGTTACGTTTTTCAATAGTTATTCTAAATTCCATTTTCTTTTGTTCATGTTTCAACTGTTGTGTTTAAATAAAAATAAATTCTGTTTTGCTTAAAGCTGAGTGGTTTGACCAGCTGCATCACATCTGGAATATCCATTCACATTTACCTTTAAGATAAGAACAAGTTAGGGTCTAGGCTACTTAAACTATTTTGAGGGATGCCTGGCCTGGTCCATAACAAGATGCACCAAACAAAACATTCTATCTGTATGTATAATGGTCTGGTTCGGCAACTGCCCTGCCCAGGACTGCAATAAACTGCAGAAAGTTCTGTGAACAACCCAGACAATCACAAAAGCCAACCTCCCATCCATGGACTCCATTTACATTTCTCATTACCACGGGAAGGCTGCCACCATTACCAAAGTTCCCCCCACCACCTCTCAAACACCCCAGTAATGCTCTCCTATGACCAATTCCATCAGGCAGAAGATACAGAAGCTTGAACACACTCACCAACAGGTTCAAGACCAGCTTCTTCCCTGCCATTATTAGACTGCTGAATGGACCTCTTTAAGTTCAAAAAACACTGATCTTGCTAATGCTGATCTTGCTTTGTGCACCTCCTGTGTAGTGTAACCTTGTATACCTCACTCTGTCTAAGCACCTTATGGTCTGTATGTCTGTGTTTGCTAAGATTTGCCTGTATTGCTTGCTTTTCACTGTACTCAGGTACATATGACGACAATAAATCAATCAAATTTACTGCATGAATTGGCATTTCGGCCCACACAGCAAGTTTCATATCCAATTTCTGTCCCAGTTACCATGCGCTGTTCCCTGAGCCACTTGTCATTCACTGGAAATGCCTGAACTGATCGGAATCCCTGGTGCCAGTGCCGCATTTAAAAAGACATTATGAATGCAGACAGGCATTGTCTATCTGGAGCTGCCCAGCATGATTCCTGACATTTACTCTGGACATGGCAGACAGGAGAAATCGATAGCTCACTTGATACGCTGTGTCCTGGAGGACCTTCTCGATGGTGCACAAGTAGTGCTTCCTCCTTCCAGGACAGCAGTGGAAGCATGTCACCAAATGATGCCTGACTGCTTGGAGGTTGCCACTTAGTGTAAAGCATTTTCAGCCTTTTGGAGGAATGCACAGAAATGTAAGAAGAAGATCAACGTTCTTCTCCACTCCACCAGCATAAGTGCCAACATCTTTTCTCCAATACTTCATACTCCCTGTATCTCTGCTACTGGATCCACCTCTCACCAAGGTTCCTGTTCTACCACTCTCACTAATTAATGCAACATTTTGCCCTCTCACCCTCACCCTGCACACCCTCTGCATTGCCTACTCACTCATTCAGCACCTGTCTCCACCTATACAAGCAGTAATAGCTGTGCCACTAACTTTCATCTTCCATAATATCCACGTCACTCTCATTCCAGGAGTAAAACAGCTGACAATAGGGCTTCCCATCATTCGGCTTCTCACTCCTTATAAGTGTTTGATCCTGACTCTGACTGTCCCAAACTATTTATTAGCAGTATTACAATGATTGATGCTGGTGCAACCTGAAATAAAGAATTGAGGTCCAGAAGGGTCTTGAAATGGATCTGTCATGCACCATGAGGTTTCATAGAGGCTGGCACATGCTGGATGCCAATTTCTGTGGATAAGGGATCTATGTAGCCATACCCATGGATTATGCCCAAGACATTGGTGCCCAGTATCAAACACAGAGATATTTTGGAGCAAGTGGTCGGTTAATCCTACTAAGAACCCACTCCGGTTTTCATGTTGAGTTCAACCTGTGGCAAGTTGAATTGTTAATAAAGCTTTTACCAAGCAATAATGAGCATCAATTGGGAACTTGCTGCTGCCTTGTGAGAATCTGCCACACTATTTGGAAAGAGTGTACACGATGCAGCGAGACAATCACAACATTGAGATAAGTCTCACCATCATCTCACCCAATTCCCCCATTCATCTCACCATAACCCAAGGTGCTCAGAGCCTAATCAGATTCTACCCTATGAACTTATTGGTTTCATACCCTTGAATAAGATTCTTCCACTTCTGATATACTGCACTCTAATTTACATTTGCACATTACAGGTTACAAAATCACTCTCTGGTTTAACGTCTAAGAATTGAATTGAATTGAATTTATTGCCACATATACTGAAGCACAGTGAAAAGCTTTGTCTTGTGAGGATAAAGCCCTCTTTTACATGATTCTTTTAGTCCATGTCTTCTCTTATTCAGTTTTAACTGATGTCTGAGTCACTTCATAAATCATACCATAATTTGCACGTTTCATTATATCACAAAATGTAATTTAGGTATACACATCCCATATAAGAAGATTCCTAATCAATTTCATAGAATGGGTAGACCACCTCAACACATGCATGCCATCCTGGAATGCCATAATGATAGCAGATGATTACAGAAATGAAAGGCCCAATGCTCTCTAGTCACCCAATAATATAAATGGCATATAAACAATTACTTAAAGAATCTATCAATATTGATTTGCAAAAGGTCTTCCTACTTTTTGTCCTGAATTGTGTTCACTCTTTGAATTCCTGAGTATTGCTTTGATTGTACCTGTCTCCACAAGAGAGGGAACAAATAACCTCCAGAAAGTTTTAGGGGACCTAGGGGCTTGGGAGTGGGCAGAACTGAAGGAAATCTGTATTAATAAGAAATTGGTGTTGGGGAAATTAATGGGATTAAAGGCTGACAAATTACCAGGGTCGGATAATCTCTCCCCTGAATACGAAAGGAAATGGACTTGGAAATATTGGATGCATTGGTGGTCATCTTCCAAAATTCTATAAACTCTGGAGCAGTTCCTACAGATTGCAGGTTGGCAAATGCAACTCCATTAATTAAAAAAGATTATAGATCAATTAGCCTGACATCAGTAGTGGGCAAGATGCTCGAAGTTTGTTATAAAAGACATGATTACAGAATATTGAGAAAGCTTTATCAGGTTTGGACTAAGCCATCATGGGTTTATGTAAAGCAAATCATGTGCAATAAATCTACTGGTGATGAAACTAGTAGACTAGATGAGGAGGAAATGTTGGATGTGGTGTATTTGGATTTTCAAAAGTCTTTTGATAAAGTTCTTCATTAGTGGTTAGTGGGCAAACCTAAAGCACATGGGCTAATATATTAATATGGATCAAGAAATGGTTGACAGACAGGAATCAAAGAGTGGGAATAAATGGGTCTTCTTTGAAGTGGCAGGTGATGACTAATGGTGCACCACAGGGATTTGAATCCCAGGTATTACAAGATATCTATAATGACCTGAATGAGGGAAGCAAATGTAACATTTCCAAGTTTGCTGATGACACAAAACTTGTTGGGATTATGAATTGTGAGGAAGATGAAGAAAGTTTCAAGTTGATTTAAACAAGTTGAGTAAGAGGGCAGACAGATGATAGATGCAAGCTGAAAAATGTGTTGCGGGAAAAGCGCAGCAGGTCAGGCAACATCCAAGGAGCAGGAGAATCGACGTTTCGGGCATAAGCCTTTCTTCAGGAAGATAGATGCAATATAGCAGAGAGAAATGTACATTTCTACACATTGTGTGAAAATCAGAGACAAACGTTATTTAAAAGGTGATGTATTGAGAAACGTGGATGTACAAAGGGATCTGGATATACTTGTACAACCTTAAATGAAAGTAGACAGGCAGATGAACAAGCAATTAGGAAGGCAAATGGTAAATTGGCTTTCATTGCAAGAACATTTAAGTTCAGAAGTTAGGATGTCTTACCACAGTTATACATGGCCTTAGTGAGACTACAACTAAATTATTGTGTGCAGTTTTGATCCTTCTATCTAAGAAAGCTTACATTTACCATAGAAGGAATGCAACAGAGGTTCATGAAGCTGATACCAGGGATGGTAGGACTGTCTTATGAGGAGAGATTGGTTCATTCACTAGAATGTGGCTGTATTTACTAGAATTTAGAAAGATGAGAGGAGGTTTGATTGAAGCGTTTAAATTCTAACAGGGCTGAAAAGATGGGATTCAGGGAAGATGTTTTCCTTGGTTTGGCTTCTAGAACCGGCCTCCCAGACTCAGGATATAGGTTAGATCATTTAGGACTGAGATTTGGAAAACCTTCTTTGCTAAAAGGGTAGTGAACCTATGGAATTCTCTACCACCGAAAACAGTGGAGACCAATTCACTGAAGATATTCAAGATTGATTAATGTTTAGATTTTAGAGGCAGCAAGGAGTCTAGAGAGAAAATGGAAATATGGGTAATGAGACAGAGGTATGATCATGCTGAATGGCAGAGCATGTTCAAAGGCTCAAGTTCCTAACTTCAATGTTTCTACACCTACCTTTTAAATAGTTTCCAGTTTTAAAAACAGGTGGAACAGCATTGCAATGAGTTGAGATTAGCTCCAGGACACTAATAGGAAATTATGTTTCAAAACGCTATTAATAATGCTTCTTCTTCAGGAGAAATTCTATAAAGTTTAAGAGAGGTGAGATCAATCATGGCGCATAGTCTTTTCATTGTAAACAATCCTGGGGTAGAATTCTCTTCGGGGATTCTCCTGATCTCCTATTGTTTTTCAGATGAGAAATTCATGACCTCAGTTGAACTTCAGCTACCCTATACTCCTCTACACAAGGGAGCAATCAGGAGTTTCATTTAGACAACCAAGTAGCTACAACTTTTGGTTGCTTTGGTAAATTAATAGTAATTATTTTTCCTAGATTTCTTTTCACTATCTCAATTCTCCAAAATTACTTTTAACAATAAGATACCATTTGTAATGGTTTTAATACGTCAATGATATGTTTACATTTGTATGGAAAATACTACCTGAGAGGATGGGGGGGGGGAGGGGTTACTGAAGGTGTGGTTGATGGCAACCACATTTCTCCTTTTACATTTTCACAAACTGCCTGTATCATCTCTGCAGAAGTTGGAGCAAACGCATGGGAGAGTTCTTACAGAAAATCACCCTAAGGATTCAAAGAGCCAATATATTACCATTCCAGAAATAACCTTAGTGATTTATTTCAAATTCATAATTCAGCATGCATTTAATTTGGCAGATACCGCTTTCGAAGAATGGGAGACTGGACCTTTCTTGGAAGATTGCTGGATAAGGTTCAGTCACAGTCTACAGTTATTGGGAAAATCTGGCTCACGACGTTGTTTGTGTTCAGGATCTTACTCCTTGGGGCTGGTGCAGAGAAGGTTTGGGGTGATGAACAGTCTGGCTTCGTTTGCAACACACGCCAACCTGGTTGTGAAAATGTCTGCTATGATAAAGCTTTTCCAATCTCTCACATTCGCTTTTGGGTTCTTCAGATTATTTTCGTCTCGACCCCTACCTTGATATATCTTGGTCATGCTTTACATGTGATCCACAATGAAGCAAAACAACCAACTGATGAAACTAAAACTACTTTCAGACAAATCAAGAAGTCAAAATACACTGTAACGCGTGGAAAAGTGAAAATACAAGGAATCCTATTATTCTCCTACTTACTACAAGTTTTCTGTAAAATTTTATTTGAAGTTGCTTTCATTATGGGTCAATGGTATCTATTTGGATTTTCCTTGAGTCCTATTTATGTATGTGACAGATACCCCTGTCCACATAGAGTAGATTGCTTTATTTCACGTCCAACAGAAAAGACCATTTTCATTATTTTTATGTTGGCTGTGAGTTGTGTGTCACTTGTTCTAAATTTAAGCGAAATAATTTACCTTATTTTCAAGGGAATAATGTTTTCTACACGTAAAAAGTATCACCATCACATTCAACCTAGATATGTCTTTGACACTTTTGATAAATCAGATGTCTCTGAAACCGTATTTCCATCAGATTCTAAATCCAACCTTTTGAAAGGAGAGAAACAATATAATAGTAATGACCCCAGTTCTCAGAATAAGATTAACGATAGCATTGAAACGTCTGTTAAGAAACCAAAGGATGAGCTCGTGAAAATGTCTAAAGATGAATAAGAGCATGCTATTTCTGAGAAGAGGTAGCTTATTAAGTGCAAAGAATATCAGACAGCAACAAAAATATGGTAACAATGATTGCATTTTTGTATTATGTGTAACAATGTAATAAAAAAAATTGCAGTTAATTATTGTAAAGCAATTTCTGCCCGACTATATGAGGGTAGTTGTTCTGTATAAGTGACTTCAAGAGGCAACTGAATCAAAATTTATAACTAGGCCAATTTTCATCCAACATCCTTGAAAATCGCCTTGCTATACTAGTCATTTATTGTGGAAAGTTATGACAAAAATAATTCAGCGCACATGTGCAATGTGTATACCGATATAACAGCATTTTTGAAACTAGTACATTGTTTGGCAATTGACAGGTGATAATACATTGTTACAATCACACAGATATGTGACAAAGACAATTTAAATGGAACATGGAGCCTCATTTTAAACGTGTATTTGACTGTATGAGAAATGCTGTGAAATGTAGAAGAAGCATTCTAGTTATATGCATGGTAGGTGATTCATTTACAGAATTGGTCATTATTCCATATAGCTAGCTTTAATCATAAGGACCAGAAAATGTCTTCCATTGTCAATTAGTGTTACTGAATTAACTTCAATCAGTCAATTAATTTAATATTTCAAAATTGAAAATTGCAATAAATTTTTTAAAAATTTCAATGTCTTTTGTTTATTTTCTGACAAATATGCAAAAGAAGACAATATTGGCTAACAGTTGATCTTTCTATTTCAGTTCATTATTTTAAGGAAAATCTAAGCACACTTGATAGAACAGGTAAAGTCGAATGTTAAACTAACGTCAAAAAAGAAACATGCAGTTGAGGGTTGAAGGAACAATAAGCAAAATCAAAGAAAGAAAAAAATGAATCTGGAATAGGGCAGCATAGGTTAAAGATAAGGAACTAATCACAGTGTTATTCAGAACAATGCTGTCCATTTAATTGGCATTTTGTCCACCAACTTCATCATCTATCCACTGGCACACCATCCTTCATTGTTTACAATCTGCATGATGCATTGAAGAAACCTTGCAATGTTTCCATGCCTGTAATTTACAAAGCATAAGAATGTGCAGCACAGGAGTACCATACAGTTTTTCTCACTTGTTCAGCTTCACATGCATCCCATTATAACACTCTATAACCATCTGGGTAGAGAATTGCAAGTGGAATGTGGCTCTAGTTCTCTCACATCTCCAGGTAGTTCCATCTTCAGGGTTCAATCCTGCGATGAAAGTTAGGCCTCCAGTGCCTTCTTCTCCATCTTTCCTCTCCTGTAATCTGCCCTGTTGAGAATGACTCAGAATTTGACAATCACGTTCTCATTGCTAGCTGCAGCTTTCCCTCTGGAAACCATGAAAATAATATATTTAAAAGGAAACATCTAGACTAATAAACCAAAAGAAAGATCATCACATGATATAATGAAACAAAAATTGTTTTAAAAAATAGGAAAACCTGTCAAAAATTGTGAAATGTGGACACTTGTTAGGAAAATTGATAAGTAGCAGTATAGATTGACTGATGAGCACTGAAAATTTTAAGGCAAAAGAATTCATTAAAAACAAAGTTTTGAAGAGGTAAGGCATTTCTGTTGTTCACAAAGTTATTACTTTAAGAATTGGTATCAGCACAACACCATTTTTTCCCAGTGTAAGACAAAGTGAAAAGCTTAGAGAAGAAGCAACAATGATTTGAAATGTCTGTAGTGTTAAAAGTAGTGTTAAAATCATGGGGAAGGGGAAAAGGTTTCCTTGTTTAATAAAAAAAAGCCATATTTCTCAATTTTAAGTTTTTCAAGCATTTGTAAACAATGTTATGGTATAAGAAATATTTAGAAGTTTTACAACTTTATTTTATAGAAATTAAGGCATTGTAGAAAAGGAAAACAAAAAGATGAATTTAAAAGCCTTCATAGAAACACTACAGCTCTTAAGGATAAAGCTTTATTAACAATTCACCTTCATTGATAATCACAATCTTTAGAAAACATGCTCAATAAGATTCAAAGTTTAATACAATTGAAGTGACTGAAGAATTTGAAACACTGAAAAGTGAAAGGAAATGCTTACAACAATTCCTGCAGCAGCTTTCAAGTAAATCATGTAAATAAGAGAAACAATAGTAGTTAATCACTGAATTATTACAAGCAGAAGAAGGCCATTTGGCACATTAAATGGGACTATCTCTCCACGACTAGGTGTCATTCTTCTACCCATTTGTGACAACCCAGCCTATTATTTCCTATTAAATTATCATCAAATTCTCTCAACATATTTTGATTTAACCTGCATCCACCACACTTCCAGGCAGTGCATTTCAGACTGGATTACTTGCTGTGTCAATCTCTGTTTTGACATTGCATTAATCTCTTTTGCAAATCACTTTAAATCAGTGCTCTCTCATTTTTGATTCTTTTACAAGAGGGAATAGTTTTCCCCATCTCATGATTTTGAAAGCTCCCAAATCTCATTTTTGCCTTCTCTCCAAGGAAAGCAGTCTCAACTTCTTCATTCTATGCTAATAATTGAAGTTTTTGAGCTCTGGAATCATTGTCTTAAAGCTCTACAGCACTATCTCCAATGCTTTCAAATTCTTCTTAATATGTTGGGCCCAGAACTGTACATTATACTCCAGATGCGATATGACTAGTGCTTTATATGGGTTCAGCATAACAAACTTGCTCTTGTATTTGATGAATTAATAAAGCCTGGGCCATTGTGTGCTCTATTAACCAATCTCTCAACGTGTTCTGTCACCTTTAATGACTTATGCACATAGACACTAGGTCTCTTTTACTCTCGCACATCTTTTAGAGCAGTACCCTTTATTTGTGCTGTCTCTCCATGTTCTTTCTGCTAATATTAATCACCTCTCATTTCCTTTCATTGAGCTTCATCTGCCACCTGTCTGCCCACTCCACCAACTTGTCACTGTTCTCCTCATAAGAGAAACCTTGAAATAATCCAATACACATCAAGACATAGATCGTTAACATAGATTAGCAAAAACCAATAGAGTCTAAGACTGATCCCTGGGAGACTGCATTTCAAATCTTCCTCCAACCAGGAAAACATCAATTAATAATTACTCTGTTTTTTAACACTCAGTCAATTTTATAACATTACTATGGTCCCTTTAATTCAATGAGTCATATCATTTCTCACATGTCTCTGGTATTAAATGGCTTTTGGAAGCCATTTAAAGCAATACCTTTTCCTTAACCCTCTCTGTTAGCTCTTCACAGAACTCTAGCAAGTTAGTTAAACATCATTGTCCCACAGGAACTGCATGCTGGCTCTTCCTAATTAACCAACATTTGTCCATGTGACTGTTAATTCTATTCCAAAGGATTGTATATATAGGTTTTCCCATTGTTGAACTTAAACTATTGGTCCGTAACTGCTAAATTTATCCTTACAACCTTTCAAAAACAGCGCCAGAGAACGATAGGAACAGAAAACCAATCTAATTCAAGCTGGATTCAGCTACTAGAAAGTAAGTCAGGGACATATCGGTGGGAAGCATTCAAAAGTGAGATTCTACAGGTACAATGTAGACATGTCCTCATGAAGGAAAAGGGTGGTGCTGCCAAATCTAGATCATTTTGTTATCCGGAGGCATACAAGGAACGTTAGATAAATAAAGCTTAAGGCAGTCACTCAGGTCAATACTGGAGGAGAAGGCCTAGAGGAGTGTAAAAGTATAGCCATCAATTTTAAAAGAAAGGACTTTAAGATAGCAAAGAGTACATAAGAAAGAGCATTGGCAGCTAAAATCAAGAAAAAGCCAAAGATGCTTTCTCAGTTCTTTAAGAGTAAGAGAATAACTAAGGAAATAGTAGAATCTATCAGAGATGTACATGATAACTTACGTGTCGATGCAGAAGATGTGGACATGATTTTGGATGACTATTTTGACTCTGTTTTTACCAAAAACAGTGATGATGCAGATACTCTAGTCAAGGAGAAGAACTTGAGATCTCAAAATATTAAGCATAATGAGATGGAAATACTGGACGGACTGACATCCTTGAAGGTAGAAAAATGACCAGGATCAGACAAATTGTAACCCAGGGAGGAAATAACTTAATGGTCTGAGGATCATTTTCTAATCCTCACTAGATACAGGTGAGGTAGCAGAGGCTTGAAGACATTGCACAAATGTGATGCCACTATTTAAAAAGATTATGAGAGGAAGATCATCTAATTATAGGCCAATCAGTGTGACTTCAGTGGTGGGCAAATTATTGAAACCGATTCTAAGAGACAGGATAAACTGTTCATTAGAAAGATATTGCTCGTTTAGGAATAGTTAGCATGGTTTTGATATAGGAAGATTGTGTCTTAGTAATTTAATTTAGTTTTTGGAGGAAGTAACAAGGGGGAAACGTTATGATTTTCTGTGTGTTAGCCTACATACATGACTTCCTTTATCAACTTCTTTTCCAACTTTGCTAATATCAAAAGATCTCTTGACCCTCCTGTTTACCATCATTTTTTGGCAACTTTATAGGTTTCTTCCTTTGATATAGTATGATCTTTAACTTCTCGTTATAGACATGGTTGTAGGGTTTTTTTTTGAAAAACAAGCATTAATTCTTTAAGAACTGGCCATTGCCAAACTATTACCTGGCCTTTAAATGTATTTTCCCAATCCACCTTTATCAACTTCTTCCTCGTATCTTTATAATTTCATTGGTTCAGTTTTGATCCCTGGTCTGAAATTGAAACGTTTCTTCCTTAATTTAAAGGAAATTTCTATCATACTATGATCACTGTTCCCTAAAGGCTCTTTTCCTTTAAGATTATTAATTAGCCCTTTCTCATTACATGATACATAAATATATTACTCAAGAAAACTATTTTGATCACAGTCCATGAATTTATACAATCTGTAAATACATTGAAGTCACCCATGATTATTGCATTCCCTTTGCCACAAGTACCTCCAAATTTCTGATTTATTCAACGTCCAACATTGCCACTACAGTTTGATTGTCTATAAAAAAAACCTACCATTGTGTGCTGCTCATTCTTAGATCTACCCAAACAGATTCAAGGCTCTTCTGGCTGTGGCTGTACTTAGGGACGATATTTCTGGTAATATGCCCAGGGAAGTTAATTAGGTGGAAATGAAAAATAAGAAAGGGATGATCAACTTATTGGGATCGTACTATAGATCCCCCAATAATCAGCAGGAAATTGAGAAACAAATTTGTAAGGAGATCCTAGTTTTCGATAAGAATAATTGGGTGGTCATGTAAGGGATTTTAAATTTCCAAATGTAGACTGGGATTACCATAATGTTAAGAGTTTGGATGGAGAGGAATTTGTTAAGTACGTACGAGAACATTTGCTGATTCAGGATATAGATGCACCTCCTAGAGAATGTGCAAAACTTGACCTACAGGTTGTTCTTGGATAACATGCGTTCCAGCAGGGTGATTTGCTTATAACATTGCTGAGGTATTAAGGCACGTGAGTTTTGAGAATGCTTACCTCTGTTTGCAATAGCGCGATTCCAGCGGGGATTGCTACATTCTGCGCATGCGCTGATGTCAGCCCTGGTCTTCGTGCCATTCTGCACATGCACCAGTTTTAGCTGCTGACAGAGCACCATCAGAGGCAATTCTGCAAAGATTAAAGCCAGCTGCATTGCTGGAACAAGTCTGAGTGCCAGCAAAGCTGTGAGATCATGGCCAAAGGAACTTGAGCAGATGAAGTTCTTGGGTAGAAGATCAAACAGAAATACAATCTGCGGCAATCTTTCTCACCATAAAAGAGAAAGCTTCATCCATTTATGAAGATGGAAAGAAAAATGCTCAAATACCTGCAGATGTGCCTGCCTTTATTCCGAGCAGTTGCTGGTTTGCTGGTTTTAACAACCACAAGGCATTCCATAATGTAGTTAATTAGTGAATCTGCCTGCGCTGACAAGGAGTGTGTGCTGGCATTTCCTCCAAAAGTTAAAAAAAATTGACGAAGAAGGCTACACTTTAGATTAAATCTTCAGTTTGGATGAGACAGGTTTATACTGGAAGCAAATGCCAGCAAGAACCTCCATTTCTAAGAATGAAGCACATGCTCCTGGCTTTAAGGTGGCAAAGGATCGCATCTCTGTGCTGCTGGGTGCCAATGCTTAAGCCAGTGGTGGTGTACCACTCTACCAATCTGCAAGCCTTGAAAGATTACCTTAGGTCTACCCTTGGTGTCTACTTCAGGTCAAGCAAAAAAGTTGGATGACGGGGCAAATTTTTTATCACCTGATTGTTGTTTTGGAAGATGTTTTTAGATTGTATTGCAGACAAAAAAGAATGGATTTCAAGGCTCTCCTCATTCTGGATAATGTACCAAGCCACCCTGTCTCCACTGGTGAGCTTTCTGAAAACATCAAAGTGCTATTTCTATCTTCAAACACAACCTCTCTCATTCAACCAATAGACTAGGGTGCAATATCAGCTTTTAAAGCTTATTACTTAAGATGCATAAGAAGCTCATTGAGGCTACTGAGGGGGACAAGAAGGACAGTATTCTTCAATTTTGGAAAAGCTTTAACATCAAGAATGCTATTAACATTATTGCGGAGGTGATGTCAGTAAGGACTGCCTGCATGCAGTCGAGCAGCAGCTTCTCCCAAACTTTTTTCAAGATTTTACAGCATGTGAACGGTCAGAGGAGCTCCCAGGAATTATAGAGCATTGTGTTGCCCTTGCAAAGCAGATTGGCTTTGAAGAAGTAGAAAGTGAGGATATTGAAGAGCTGCTTGAGTCCCACTGTGAAGACCCCTTTATGGCCAATCTACAACAGCTTGTCACTGAGGGTGAAGTGGAAGGTCGAGACGAGAAAGATGAAGTCCAGGATGCAGCACCAGGAGAGCCTTTCACTTCTCTTTTGGTCTTCTAACCTGAGGAAAATTGAGAGGCAGTTGCTGCTGTTGGAGGATAATGAATACAACACAGAATGCAGCATGGTAGCTGTTCATTCAATAAGATATCGTCTAGCACCCAATGAACAGTGTCTTCAAGACAAATGAAAAAGGGCATATCCACCAACACCCTGGAGTTGTTCAGGGAGAGGTGGGCACCGCAGGGAGTGGAGTGCATCATTTCTCCCTCCAACTCTATTTTGATTTAGTCCCTACCCTCCCCTTCACTGTTTTGATCACACAGCACTGCCCTTTGATGTGAAGGGCAGTGTTTGTCACTGGCCACCCGGGTGTTTTCCTATCTTCCTGGTGGTGGAATTTGAATAAAGATTCGTGCACTTTGTGCCTTTCACTATGTCTCACACCTGCGCACACACACAAAGAAAAAAACAAAGAAAAAAAAAGAAGAAAAAAAAGGGAGTGTACAGGTCGAGGCACCGGCCCTTGGAGGGGAGGGACTCTCCAGCAGCGCGCCGGCGGGAGTGAGTGACTGTGTTCACGTGCTAAAAAAAAAGAAAAAAAAAGAAAAAGGGCATATCAGCAAAAGCTGGACGAATTTTTTAAGCCAACCCCTCCAAGAAACAGTCAGAAGAGAATCAACCACAGCTATCCACTTCTGCAACCACAACTGCACCTGAATGTAGTGATGATGATGATGACCCTCTGTCCCTGCATTAACAAAATTTTGTCAGTGTGCTACATTTACTTCTCTTTCATTAATAAATGTGATTTAAACCTCCATTCATGCTGAGGTATACTTTGTGTTAGGCTTTTGGGTGATTTCTGAGTGATCCTGAGTGATACTTTTTTGCTGGTCTGCCCTAACCCCACTTTTCCCATAAGCCCCATTATTTATATTAAATGATTTTCTATTAAGGTAATTTTTGCTGGAACACAACTAAGGAGTTATAGGAGAACTATCTGCACTGTTGGGAAATAAGACAGGGCAAGTGACTGAGGTGACAGTGGGTGAGTACTTATATAAATGTATCTACAAATACATTAAGGACAAAAGAGTAACTAGGGAGAGAAAAGGGCCCTTAAATATCAGCAAGGCCGCCTATGTGTGGAACCTCAGGAGATGAGAGAGATGCTGAACGAATATTTTGCATCTGTGTTTACTGTGGAGAAGGATATGGAAGATATAGAACTCTGTAGGATTAGGTGTACCCTAGAACTCTGTGGGAAGCTCGGGAAGAGATTGCTGAGATACTTGTATCATTGATAGTCACAGGTGACGTGTTGGAAGACTGGAGGTTGGCTAATATGGTGCCACTATTTAAATCCAGGAACTATAGACCAGTGAGCCTGACATCGGTGGTGGGCAAGTTACTGGAGGGAGTTTACATGTATTTGGAAAGGTATGGACTGATTAAGGATAGTCAACATGGCTTCGTGTGTGGGAAGTTGTGTCTCACTAACTTGATTTACATTTTTGAAGAATTAATGAAGAGGATTGATGGCAGCAGAGGAGTGGATGTGATGTATTTGGATCTCAGTTACACATTTGGCAAGATTCCTCATGGTAGACTAGTTATTAAGGTTAGATCACATGTAATACAGGGAGAACTAGCCACTTTGATACAGAACTGGCTCAAAGGTAGAAGCAGAGGGTGTGGTGGAGGGTTATTTTTCAGGCTGGAGGCCTGTGACCAGTGGTGTGCCACAAGGATCAGTGCTCGGTCTACTACTTTTTGTCATTTATATAAATGATTTGGGTGTGAACATAGGAGGTATAGTTAGCAAGTATGCAGATGACACTAAAGTTGGGGGTGTAGTGGACAGTGAAGGAGGTTACCTCAGAGTACAATGGAATCTTGATCAGATGGGCCAATGGGCACAGGAGTGGCAGATGGAGTTTAATTTCGATAAATGTGAGGTGCTGCATTTTGGGAAAGCAAATCAGAGCAGGATTTACACACTTAATGGTAAGTGCTAGGGAGTGTTGCTGAACAAAGAGACCTTGGAGTGCAGGTTCTTAGCTTCTTGAAAGTGGAGTCACAGGTAGATAGGATAGTGAAGAATGTGTTTGGTATGCTTGCCTTTATTGGTCTGTGCATTGATTATAGGAGTTGGAATGTCATGTTGCAGTTGTACAGGACATTGGTTACGCCACTTTTGGAATATTGTGCTCAATTCTGGTTTCCCTGCCATAGGAAGGATGTTGCGAAACTTGAAAGGGTTTAGAGAAGATTTACAAGGACGTTGCTCGGGTTGGAGGGTTTGAGCCAAAGGGTGATGCTGAATAGGCTGAGGTTTTTTTTCTCTGGACCATCGGAGGCTGAGGGGTGACCTTACAGAAATTTATAAAATCATGAGTGCTGTGGATAGGATAAATAGACAAGGTATTTCCCCTGGGGTGGGGGAGTCCAAATCTACAGGGCACAGGTTTAAGGTGAGAGGGGAAAGACTTAAAAGGGACCTGAGGGGCAGCCTTTTCATGCAGAGGGTGATGTGTGTATGGAATGAGCGACTAGAGGAAGTGATGATGGCTGATGCAATTACAAGATTTAAAAGCGATGTGAATGTGCATCTGAATAGGAAGAGTTTAGAGGGATATGGGTCAAATGCTGGCAAATGGAACTAGATTTATTTAGGATATCTAGTTGGCATGGATGAGTTGGACTTAAGGGTCTGTTTTTGTGCTGTACACCTCTATGACTCCATGACTCTATGACTCCATGACTCTATGGCTGGAGATCCTCTACCAGTGATACACTGATCCCATCCCTTATTTTCAGTACAAACTCCTTTTCTTTTTTCCCTATTCTTCTCAAATGCTAAAAATCATTAGAACTCTATAGGCTACGGGATGACTCAATTGAGGTTTACAAAATTATGATGGAACTAAATCGAGTAAATTGGTAAGAATTGCTCGCTCTAGCTGAGAGGTCACTTACCAGAAGGTGTAGATTAACAGCAATTGATGGAAGGATTAAACTTGACATGAGGAAAGCCGTTTTGCATCCGAAGGCTGGTGGGTGTTTAAAATATGTTGTCTGGATCATTGGTTGAGACAGAAACTTTCAATCCATTTAAAAAGTACGTAGATCTGCACCTGCATGGCTACAGACCAGGTATTGGAAAGTGGGATTAAACTAAATAGCTCATTTCTTTGCTTTTCAGCGAGTATAGACATGATGGACTGAATGATTCCTTTTTGTGGTGTAACATTTCCACAATTCGACCAATATTGTTGACACCACAACCATCAGGAATGAACATTGCACTACTGATACAGTCAATTCAGCTGTTTGGAAGCATTAGTTTCTACTCATCATGAAACACAACAGTAACCAACAGCAAAAATTAAATATAAGATCGATCCACCAGGCTTCAGGTGCAGCAACAAATTCTGTTTGAATGCTTCATCCTCAAGCAACAAGCTTTTAATCCAGCCAAATCATCAGTCATTTATAAAGACAGAGACATGGAGAGGGATAGGGTAGTGGTAAACCCACTTTTGTCACTTGAAACAATTATGTAAAGAATTTAGTAACCAGAGAAAAACATAACTGATGTTACAAGATAAGCTCCACCAGTTATATATGAAAGACTGTATCTTGGAGGAACTAATCAATCTTCTATGTATTCACCAGAGTGTGTAAAGTGCTTCAGTGATTGGTCCTAATGTTAACACATGTAGCTAAAATATTAATACCAACTTTTTCCTAAGTTGAATCTGATATCCTACAAGAAACAATCATGTCACTTAGATATAATGTAATTAGCTTCTAAGCAATTTTTTTTTAGTAAATCTATGCTGCTAATTAAGCTTGAGCTCATTGTCTACCACATATGTTGAATAACATGAGTAGGGTGATAAAGTCATACAGCATGTAAACAGGCACTTTGGTCCAACCAGTCCGTGCAGAGCGTAATCCCAAACTAAACCAGTCGCACCTGCCTACTCCTAACCCATATCCCTCCAACAAAATGGAAATTGCTGGAAATACTCAGGTCTGGTAGCATCTGTGAAGAGAAATCCAAATTAATGTTTTGGGTCAAGAGACTCTTCTTCAGATGGTAGCTAGTTTATGTGCAGAAGGTAGGGTGGGAGGATGGATAAGGTGGGGATAGAGCCCAAAGAGAGAGAAAGACAATCGGAAAGCCAAAGGTGTGGATACCAATCCGGCTGGGAAAAGCTATAAATGGGGACTGTAAGTGGCTAACAATGGATTGTGTGTGAGGGTTGATTTTCAGACTGGAGGTCTGTGACCAGTGGAGTGCCACAAGGATTGGTGCTTAGATAAATGTGAGGTGCTGCATTTTGGGAAAGCCAATCTTAGCAGGACTTATACACTTAAAGATAATGTCCTAGGGAGTGTTGCTGAACAAAGAGACCTTGGAGTGCAGGTTTATAGCTCCTTGAAAGTGGAGTCACAAATAGATAGGATAATGAAGAAGGTGTTTGGTATGCTTTTTTTTATTGGTCAGAGTACAGGAGTTGGGAGGTCATGTTGCGGCTGTACAGGACATTGGTTTGGCCACTTTTGGAATACTGCATGCAATTCTGGTCTCCTTCCTATCAGTGAAACTTGAAAGGGTTCAGAAAAGATTTATAAGGATGTTGCTAGGGTTGGAGAATTTGAGCTATAGGGAGAGATTGAATAGACTGTTTTCCCTGGAGCATCGGAGGCTGTTGGGTGTCTTTGTAGAGGTTTACAAAATCATGAGGGGCATGGATTGGATAAATAGATAAACTTTCTTCCCCGGGGTGGGGGAGTTCAGGACTAGAGGGCATAGGTTTAAGGTGAGAGGGGAAAGATATCAAAGAGACCTAAGGAGCAACGTTTTCACGCAGAGGGTGAAACATATATGGAATGAGCTGCCAGAGGAAGTGGTGGAGGCTTGTACAATTGCAACATTTAAAAGGTATCTGGATGGGTAAATGAATAGGAAGGGTTTGGAGGGATATGGGCCTGGTACTGGCAGGTGGGGATAGATTGGATTGGGCTATCTGGTCAGGATGGACAAGTTGGACAAGTCTGTTCTGTGCTGTATCTCTATGGCTCTATGTTGAAGAAAAAAACAATAGAACATTGCTGTATAACAGGGTAAAAACAATGACTGCAGATGCTGGAAACCCCAGATTCTGGATTAGTGGTGCTGGAAGAGCAGAGCAGTTCAGGCAGCATCCGAGGAGCAGTAAAATCGACGTTTCGGGCAAAAGCCCTTCATCAGGAATAAAATGGTGCTCTTCCAGCACCACTAATCCAGTTGCTGTACAACAGTTCACAGGTTGAATGAAAAGCAATGGTGCCCTCCAGTGGTGAGAACTGGATTTTAAGCTGAGATTTTCCACACAGCACCCAGTTCAAATCAATTGACATTTGATCTTGTTGGCAAACTCTCCAACTGTCAAATTGTTAAAAGTGCAGCACATAGAGGGAGCAACTGAATATCAATGCACGTACTTGTTAAATAGAGAATGGATGAGTCAGGAGTTGTTTACATTCCACACATACAAATAAGAGATTCAGTGGACATTCCCTGACAACATTACAGAGTTTAATCGAAGTGTCAAGCAAATGTAAAATAATCCTTTTTTATTAATACTCCCAATATTTCTCCACTTGATTTTCTTACAATATGTATAATATTTGCTTCATTTGTAATTGTAATGTATGAAATCTTTCCAAACATTTAAGAGAGATCAGTACATACTATTGGGGAAAATTGGTAAAAAATTTGAAAATCCTCCGTGAACACCAGCAGTCTCCCAATGGTCTTTCACTGTTGAGGCATGTGACCAACCTTTCAATCTGATCGACTGTCATGCAGAAAACTCAATTTAAAATAAAAGTTAAAGGGCTACGGAGATAGGGTTGGAGAGGGGGACTAGCTGGCTGCTCTTTTGGGAGTCAGTACAGACATGATGGGGTCGAGTGGCTTCCTTCTATGCTGTAAAATTCAATTCTAAAACGTGCAAACACTTGCAGTTAAACCCACCAAGGCACTTGCTTTTCTAGCATTTCTGAGTCTCCAGTTGCTGACAGATACAACCCCATCTACCACTTCTCCCTCTGTCGTATCTGCCCCAAAACTATTATGGCTTGATGTATTTTGAACTTGTGCTTGGCATGGGCAAACTTCCAGGAATTAGTGCAGGACA
This sequence comes from Chiloscyllium plagiosum, assembly GCF_037043375.1. Lineage (NCBI taxonomy): Eukaryota > Metazoa > Chordata > Chondrichthyes > Orectolobiformes > Hemiscylliidae > Chiloscyllium > Chiloscyllium plagiosum. Next base: position 77,696,507 of record NW_028270141.1, on the reverse strand, counting down.
TGTTGACTGCTTAGATACTGTGGAAGTCTGGCGAAAACACCGGTTCCTATGGTAGACCGCGTGGAAATTTTATGTTCAACTAGTCTTGGGGAATTGCTGTCAACCTACACATAGTTTGGCCGTGTGCTATTCCATGAGAACTTGCCAACTAATGTCATCAGGAAGATGAATGAATGCCTGAAAATCCCCTTCTGGGTGGGAAAGCATGAACATATTCACACTTGTGGGAATATCTAAGCATAATCTGCATTATACCACTGACTGTATACCTTAGAATGAGTAACCTTCTCAGAGAAACCATTGCCAATCTCTTAGATAAACACCTCTAGCTCTATTCCTGATGAAGGGCTTTTTCCCGAAACGTTGATTTTCCTGCTCCTCGGATGCTGCCTGACCTGCTGTGCTTTTCCATAACCACTCTAATACACCACCACCTCTAGCAGCAGACTCAAAAAGCCTCTTGACTATTAAATACAGGAATTAGAACTGCCAAAGTAGAACATTTTTTCAATCAGGATGCACATAATATTTCACTGGCCTTTGACTTCAGAATAACATAATATCCATCTGATATTAATTCTGTTGATAGGTTGTAGGGAGGAGCCCCTCCAATAGCAAATCATATGAAGACATCGCTGTTCTTCAAAACCATCTTCTCTGCAGTTATTAATTGTGAATCCAATGAATGGTCATTCTATCTTTCAACCTCGCTCTGGCATTCTGTCATTTCTTCTCTTGCAAAGAGGGAAAACAAGAGATTTTTAAAAATTTATCCATGGGTTGAGGGCGTCGTTGGCTAGGCCAGCATTTATTGCCCATCTCAAATTGCCCAAAGGGCAGTTAAGAGTCAACTGCATTGCAGTGGGTCTGGAGTCACATGTAGGCCAGACCAGGTATGTAATTTAATGAGGTGAACAACATTTGTTGAAGGGGCAATGATGGATAGAGATGACACAGCATAACGATGAGGCTGACCATCAGTGGGTGGACAAACGGCGATATTTGAAAGTGCATATTGAGACAGGGATGTGTATACCTGCCAGGTTTGTTGGTGAGGAGTGATCTGCTAGAGTAGGTTTGGGAAGGCAAAATGAAGAATTTAGGGTGACACACACAGTACATACACAAATGTGCCACCAGTGTACTCACCCGTCCTGTCCTGTTTAATTCACAAAATTGTTTCAACACTGAATCCAAAAGCAAGGGATTACTCTCTTGCTGCTAACTGCAGTGAGCTGAGTTTCATACTCAGTGACTATTAATAGCCTTTATTGAACATAACTATAAACAGAAAGTAAGAGAACAGCTTATCTGGAAATTTACAGGCCCAGGCTCCAGTTCTATCTGGTTTCCTGGTTTCTGTAACATAGATCCTTTTGGACATGCTCAGTGGCAAACCTTACGTAAAGATAAAATTGCCTTTGTCCTGCCGAACCATAACGCTGCTCCCCCACTACACTGAGAGAGATGACTGGTGATGGATAAAACTAAGGGTCACCACACCTCAAGCAAAGGGAGAGATTGAGAATGACAGACTTTCCTGGTAACCTCAGCCAGGATGGGAATTGAACCCACATTATTGGCATTACTCTACATCACTAACTGACCATCGGCTACTTAGAATACTGATGCAATTCATTTTACTCTCTTCTCTATCCCGCCAGCTACATCTTCCATTTTTCATTGGCATGTTTCCTGGAACATTGAGACTCCAGTCTGATATGCCCTTCTTTTCTGCATCCAGAATCCATCCACTTTCACTACTGCAGCTATTCAAGTGAAAATCAATTCATGTAGACCATCATTATGGCCACTCAGCGTAAATGGGCAGGAAATGAATTCAGATATAAATGCATTGGCTGGGCGGGAAGTCCCCGACAGAAATACTACAAGTACTTTTGGGGAAAAAAACAGAAAGAACTATGAATTCTAGAAATCAGTAACAAAAACAGAAATTGCTGGAAAATCTCAACAGGTCTGGTAGCATCCGTCGAGAGAAATCAGAGTTGATGTTTTGGTCCAGTGATCCTCCAGTGACAAATACATTTGGGTTCTGCAGGTGGTCCTGAATTACTCCCACCCCACACCACCAGTCAAACCCATTTTTATTCTGTTACCAAGTTAACATACCCCTATAGAATGGAAACATAGGGGTCAGTTTAATGTTTTGTATCAGTATTCAAACTTCAAGCAAATGTCAATTTTAAAAATGAACCACAAGAAAGCTGCAAAAAAAAATGTTTTAGCCATCTGAGTTAAACTGAGCTCCTTTTATGGTTTAAATCACTCTTGTCTGCAAAGATAGAAAAGCAACTATCCAGACAAATGTTGATTGATTGTAATTGAGTGACCCTCCCTCTGAACACATTTCAGGATAAAAACAGAAACTTTCGCTCTTTCAGAATGAATGTCACAGGATGTTCATCAACCTGACCACCCACCTTATTCGGAAGAGGACTTTTGATTTGTAAAAGGTCATATAGGAGAAACAATCATGTATGTTGCCTGCTTCCAACAGCATAGGTATCAGCTCAACAGCAGTACAGGGACCATGAGAAAGCCTTCGAACCAGCTATAGTCAAGTAAGCAGCTAAGTTAATAAATAACAATTACTTGAAACTGGGAGAAGGGCTCTCTCCAATGTGTTCCAAGTTCTAGGTCACCTAAGAACTGACTTCCTGGTTATTCAACTACAAAAGCTCAGTTTATTAAGAATCTTCTGCTTTGAAAGTTTCAGCTCAGCTAAAGCATTAATTTATCTAAGAAATTACAGGGCTGTTATTAATGTAAGACTGACACAATTACACATTGTGATTGTATTTTTCTTCATCTGTATTCATGTGAATGCAAGTGTGAGTGAGTTAGGTGACAGGAATGTCACATTTTTAAACCTCTGAAATGTGGGATAATAAGTAATCTTTCTTATTTTTGATCTCTTTAAAGGTTTGCTGATTAAATATAGTGCATTTGAGGACAGCCACACTGAGGATAAGAAAACAGAACTCAATACAAAATCTCTGATCATAGACAGGAGAAAACCAAATGTTGTCATTGAAACATGTCTGTCATGAAAGATCTGTAAATTTGATAATTATGGTAATGGCAATTTCTGACATAGTGTTAATGATTTTACAGAGACTTACCATTGTTAGAACTGAGAAATGCAAACATCAATACTGCCAATAATGTTTTAATTTACACTTTGGAAAGCTCACTGGATGACCCCTTGCTTTCTGCTCTTCATTGGTTACAAATGCATCAACCTATTATAAAAACAAAAGAGAGCAGCAGATTTAGCAAGCGTGTAAGAGATGCATATTTCCCCATCTGCTATGAGCAATAAAATCATGAACATCTTTTTAATGAGCACTTTAAAATTTAACACATAAGAAAATCTCTCCTCCCTAATTTACAATAGGCTAATAAAAATACTTGGAGTGAGAAGACTTGGTGCAGGTAAATCAACTCATCAAAATCATTGAAAAATTGTTATCTCTCATGACTTCCCAAAACACTTCACAGCCGATTCTCTGGTTTTCAGAAATGCTGCCAATATTGTAGTTTGAGAAAGATTATGTTCTACCATTAAACATTCTGTGTTTTTTTAAAACAGGGAGATGCAGACCTGGACAAGAAAGAAGCTGAGAGCTATATTGTTACAATGAATATTTACATTGACAACAAAGTGTGTTTATATTTCAAAGTTATGATTGCAAGGGTTTCCTTTTTGCATCAATATTAAGTTCTAACACAACTAGAGGCAGGTCTTGCCTTCGATCAGATGAAAGAACTGATAGACTTGGGAATAGATAGCATACATTACATGGATAGAAACTAATAGATTGTCAAACCTAGTTTGAAAAACGAACATGAGATCTATTGATTTCAACTTTCCTGGGGTGTATAATATCGGTATGATCTTTCTTTCAAATGTATATAATCACAAATGGGATTATTTCTCAGAGCTGAAAAATTGCAAAAGGGTCAGGCAGCAGAAACACAGCATTATCTGACTGTAATTGATACTGCAGTTTATTAACTATTTTTAAAGTGCATTTTCAATATTCTTTGCATAATTACATTGCATATCTGTTATCTTGTCAATATGTCACTCCAGAGATGATGGTAAAGTTTTCCTGAAGGCAATATACTTTCGTCTTCATTTTTCAATATTTTATTTTATTTTTAGTCAAAATTTCCAACTTGACATTTTTTTTTGCATTTTTTTAATGAATGGGTGGGAGTCTCTAGCTAGTCCAACATTTATTGTCAAACCCTAAGTGCCCTGGTGGTAAACTGCATTTTTAAACTGCTTCAGTCCTCGGAGTATAGGGCACCCACAGTGCTGCTGGAAGTGGAGTCCTAGGAAATTTGATTCAGTGTCTATGAAGAAGCAGTGATACAGTTCCATGTCATGATGATGTGTGAGTTAAAGTGAAACCTGCAGATCCATGCATCTTTCAAGATGGTGGTGGCGAATAGGCAGCGTCTGGACTCTTCAGCCATTTCTTTTCTCCGTTTCTCATTCTTCTCTCTTTTTTAAAGTGTTTTTAAAAATGAACTTACCTTGGAATAGCAGTGACTTCATCAGAGTGGCTGAGGGACACAGCAGAGCAGACTGGAGGCCTGAGTGGAGCAGGACAGTCAGCAGCATGCCCAGAGTGGAATGGGGGTGGTTATTGGACTGGAGACCGGTGTGAGTGAACAGTAGCTTGTGAGCCTGGTCAGACCAAATGTGGAAGCCCCATACATCGATCTACTGTAGGCCCTTTATATGAAGACAGTAATGTTTGTCTTTTTAACTTTACTTCTTAATTTTCTAACCTACACTATGAATGACTGTAACATTTTTTTTTACATTATTTCTCTATTTTGTGTCTAAGATTTGTACCTAGGTATGATGGTGTTGTGTGGAGTAACATTGTAAAATTTTCACTGTACTCTTCTACTTCTGTACTTGAATATAGATGACAATAAATCTAATGCTAATTCTCATTCCAATTGTGCTGCCTGTGTCTTTTGATGGTTTCTGGTTTGGGAAAGTGGGGCTTTAGAAGCTATGAGAATTGGAAAGGGGCTTAATGAGTTGTTCTGAAGTATCTTATGGATGGCATTCATAGCTATAACTGTGCATCAATGATAAAGGCAGTAAATGTTCAAGATAGTCGATGAGGTATCAAACAAGCGAGCTGCTTTGTCCTAGATAGTGTCAGGCTCCTTGAGTGTTGTTGGAGCTGCACTCATCCACATAAATGGAGAGTATTCCATCATATATACTTGTAGATGGTGGGCATTCTTTGGGTGGCAGGAGGTGAGTTACCCACTTCAGAATTCCTAGCCTCTGGCCCTCTTCTTTAGCTTAAGTACATTTACGGCTAGTTCAGTTCAGTTCAGTTCAGTTCAGTTTCTGGTCAATGATAAATCTTCAGGGTATGGATAGTGGGGGATTCAGTAATCTCAAGTTCAGCAACAGTGAACACCAAACAGTGATTGTTAGAATCTCTCTTTTTGAGATAGTCATTGTCTGGCATTTGTGTGGCCTAAATGTTACTTGCCACTTTTCAACCCAAACCTGAATATTGATCAGATCATGTTACATTTGAACATGGATTGCTTTAGTATCTGAGGAGTCATGAATGGTATTGAATATTGTGTTTAGTGGGGAGATGCTTTGATAACTATTGTAATCACTGCGGTCACTCCCGTTCTTGTATAAATCCATAATTTTTACATCATGCACATCCAGGACTACTGACCCATTCCCTCCACTGCAGACAGGTTTATGCACATGCAGCAAGTGTGCCCATTTCATGGATTTGTTGAGATTAAATAGTATAGCATCAACACCTGGAGCTTTACACCATGTTAAACAAGCAAGTAGTTTTGCTACAACCCTACACTGTGGATTATCAAACTCTGCCATGACAGGCTGGCTCTCTATTGTATCTACAGCTTTTTCAATAGCAGTATTCGCTTTAGAGTACAACTCAAAGTAATGTTTCACTGTACCTCTAGATATTGCATGTAGCCTGTGAATATCTGCAGTACCTTTGTTTTCAATGGAGATATTTTCTCTGGTGATGAATTTTGTGCCTTTTTGTTTCCTGCATTTTTGTCTCCAAATTTGTTTGTGTCTGGTATTTAGATAGTCTAGTGGAGTTACAACTAGCAGACAGTTTGTATCACCTAGCAGCCTGTTGGACTTTATTTCAAGAAGCTCTTAATGAATTCTGATGTTTCAATGTCTCCAAAATACCGCCTGACATGCCTTTATTCTAAAAGAATATTAAAGTTAAATAATGCTTGCTGTAGTTCTTTGTAGTTAATTAAACAAAACTATGATGTGTGTGGCAAAAGTGCCAAGTCTCATGGCCTATGCCCACTGTTACAGTGAAATCCCCGAATAGTAAAAATGTTATGACTTAACAATTCTGTTAATAGCAGTGTCGAGCTTCTGGGAGAATAGGTTCTTTTTTTGCCTCTGTAGTAGAGCACAGCATCAGGACTTAGATACTCACCTTATTGGAGTTAAGAAGTGGATAGAGAAAGGTCATTTTTGGAAACGACCCCCTTCTCCATATATGAGGGGTTCCATCATTGAAGAAGGGAATTTCTTAAACTGGTATACAGCTTGTTACATGTCTCCTCTGAACGTTCTCTCCACTGATGAATATATAATGGTTTTATTTCAGTGAACCACGCTCAGCAAGCCCAATCTCTTGTAAGGAAGACATGACAATGGTCAGACAGTCAGGTTTCATAGTTATTACCAATGTCTTGCATAAGTTATTGTACGGCCATACATTGTCTGTCAATCCCATGTACATGACTTTAATATTTCAGCTTGCTAACCGAAGAATTGGCATCTCCTTTTTTTTATTTACATCCTTTGTTTGTCTGGTGCAATGGATTATGTTCATTTTCACAGAGACTCTAAGGTCCAGGCACCCACTGCTACAGTGCACTGTTCATATCCAATTGACACACTTTATAAAATAGGTGCATTGCCTGCAAATTGATCATCTGTGAGGTTTTCTAAGAACTTATCTCTTGCATATGGTTGAACTGTACTGTACCTCTTTAATCTGTGTCAGTCATCCCTTGAAATGATGGGTGGAGTATGTTGCTTGAAACTTTGAGATGCATTGGTTCTTCCAATGATCCTATTTAAACATTGCAAAAGCAGATTAGATGTTAAACTCTTTTAAAACAACAACTAGCCTTTTTAGAATAAAACTTTACCTGTATGTTTGTCTTCCTCAATGTTATTGCTCTCAATGTGAAAATATTCAAGAAACTTCTAACTATGTTTATGTCCACCTGATGGACATGAAATCTCCTTCCCCCATTTGATTCTCTTGAAGCTGTTATTGAATGTTGGCTCTCTAACAGTTAGATGTAGCTGAAAGAAAATTTTGCTCAGACTAGCAGATCAGTGATCGGAAAGGTTGGGTATGCTGGGGTTGTTTTCATTGGAACAGAGAAGGCTGACAGAATGTTTAATTGAGGTGTATCCAACTGAGGTGCCTAGATAGAGTGGCAGGAGGAAGCCAATCCATTAGCAGCAATGTTTACATCACAGGATATGGTTTAAAGTAATTTTGGAAGGATTAGGGAGGAGTTACATTCTCACCAAGAGTATGGGGGTGTAGAATCCTTAATTGCATTTAATAAAAGCACTTGAGTATGCACTTTAGTTAACCTTCAAAAAGCTGGAAGAGGAATGTCATAGAGTCATAGAGATGTACAGCATGGAAACAGACACTTCGGTTCAACCCGTCCATGCCAACCAGATATCCCAACCCAATCTAGTCCCAAGTGCCAGCACCCGGCCCATATCCCTCCAAACCCTTACTATTCATATACCCAGTTGAAACTTTATTGCTGGAACAGCACAGCAGGTCAGGCAGCATCCAGGGAACAGGAGATTCGACGTTTCAGGCGCAGGCCCTTCTTCAGGAATGAAGAAGGGCCTGCGCCCGAAACGTCGAATCTCCTGTTCCCTGGATGCTGCCTGACCTGCTGTGCTGTTCCAGCAATAAAGTTTCAACTTTGATCTCCAGCATCTGCAGACCTCACTTTCTCCTATTCATATACCCATCCAAATGTCTCTTAAATGTTGCAATTGTACCAGCCTCTACCACATCCTCTGGCAGCTCATTCCATACACGTACCACCCTCTGCGTGAAAAAGTTGCTCCTTAGGTCTCTTTTATATCTTTCCCCTCTCACCCTAAATCTATGCCCTCTAGTTCTGGACTCCTTGACCCCAGGGAAAAGACTTTGCCTATTTATCCTATCTATGCCCCTCATAATTTTGTAAACCTCTGTAAGGTCACCCCTCAGCCTCCGATGCCCCAGGGAAAACAGCCCCAGCCTGTTCAGCCTCTCCCTGTAGCTCAGATCCTCCAACCCTGGCAACATCCTTGTGAATCTTTTCTGAACCCTTTCAAGTTTCACAACATCGTTCTGATAGGAAGGAGACCAGAATTGCATGCAATATTCCAACAGTGACTAACCAATGTCCTGTACAGCTGCAACATGACCTCCCAACTCCTGTACTCAATACTCTGACCAATAAAGGAAAGCATACCAAACGCCGTCTTCACTATCCTATCTACCTGCGACTCCACTTTCAAGGAGCTATGAACCTGCACTCCAAGGTCTCTATGTTCAGCAACACTCCCTAGGACCTTACCATTAAATGTATAAGTCTTGCTAAGATTTGCTTTCCCAAAATGCAGGACCTCGCACCTCAGGATTCCCTCCAACAACTTGCCCACCACCGAGGTCAGGCTCACTGGTCTATAGTTCCCTGGCTTGTCCTTACCACCTTTCTTAAACAGTGGCACCACGTTTGCCAACCTCCAGTCTTCCGGCACCTCACCTGTGACTATCGATGATACAAATATCTCAGGAAGAGGCCCAGCAATCACTTCTCTAGCTTCCCACAGCGTTCTCGGGTTCTCAGGTCCTGGGGATTTATCCACCTTTAATCGTTTCAAGACATCCAGCACTTCCTCCCCTGTAATCTGGACATTTTGCAAGATGCCACCATCTATTTCCCTACAGTCTATATCTTCCATATCTTTTTCCACAATAAATACTGATGCAAAATATTCATTTAGTATCTCCCCTATCTTCTGTGGCTCCACACAAAGGCCGCCTTGCTGATTTTTGAGGGGCCATATTCTCTCCCTAGTTACCCTTTTGTTCTTAATATATTAGTAAAACCCCTTTGGATTCTCCTTAATTCTATTTGCCAAAGCTATCTCATGTCCCCGTTTTGCCCTCCTGATTTCCCTCTTAAGTATACTCCTACTTTCTTTATACTCTTCTAAGGATTCACTCGATCTATCCTGTCTATACCTGACATATGCTTCCTTCTTTTCCTTAACCAAACTCTCAATTTCTTTAGTCATCCAGCATTCCCTATAGCTACCAGCCTTCCCTTCACCCTGACAGGAATATACTGTCTCTGGATTCTTGTTATCGCATTTCTGAAGGCTTCCCATTTTCCAGCCGTCCCTTTACCTGTGAACAAATGTGATGTGAGGTCAATGTGATTGTGCTCTAGTTCCCCTGCAGATATAATATTGACATACGATTCTAATGAATCCATGTAAGACTCTGTTAACTCATTTTTAGATTAGAATCAGTCTAAATATCATGGAACAGACAACAGCACACAGGGGGCCAACACACTATCTGGGCTGACACCACTTGTTTAAGTTAACCTGAGAATGTGACTTTTAAAAAAAAGTTTTATGATTTACGTATGAAAGAAGTGAAACTAACATGGTCTTTCTAACAGATGAGAGACGTAAACAATCAAGGTATTTTTCAATGTATAATTTGTTATATCACACTGTAAACTTTTGCTATAAATTCTGTGTATTACAATTCTGTCCTCCACAACCAATGAAGGAGCAGCGCTCAGAAAGCTAGTGCTTCCAATTAAACCTGTTGGACAATAACCTGGTGTTGTGTGATTTTTAACTTGGTTTTACAAAGAAGGGATTAATGCAGAATATAGCGATGACTGTTCTAATATGGACCAAAACATAAGTCCTTATGTTGGACGTCTGTGTAAATCTGAAATAATGTACACAGCTTGACACTGGAGTATTCAGAACAATTTTAAAAGTTTACTTCAACCCCACTCAATCTAATCTCTCTCCACCACCTTCCTTTTCAGGACACGTACATATCTGCCACGTGCTTAAAGCTCAGTAATCATTCCTTCAGACTGTCTACACTTGTACTTCGCCAGTTTTAAGAACTTTTTCAACACAAAATCGATGTAGGAAAAGAAAATTATCAATAGGTAGCTAAGATCTTCGAGGTTTACAGCTAAAATAATCTTGCACCAGTGGACGAGAAATTGAGACCAGAAGGTGAGAAACGAGGGGGCGCAACAGCACCGTACTCAGCTTCTACTCGCAAACCCGAATATCCCTGCTCACAGCGCTTCATCTTCACCCGAGGCAACCTTCGAAAACAAACTCCATTATACAGGCCAACTGTACTTCTGGAAGATGCAAAGCTGTTTCCTTAAGTACGTACTGTGCACCAGAACCAGTAACTCCTCAATACCGTATATACCGGGCACCACAGTCAGCGGATGCGCTCGAACAGTGAGATGGGTCACCGAGCGAAGTCACTTCTTCCCGCAGATCATAATCCAGCTCTGCTTTTCGATAATCCAGACCGATCAGAACATGTTCTGATCAAAGAAATAGCTACTTAACGTAAACTAAAGCAATTACAAGGTTTTTTTTTCCCCCTCCGGGGAGATTTAATAAACATAGATTTCCTTCCACAAGTTTGAGGCAATCAACCCACTCCAGGCAGCGCGTACGTAGACAGCATCCGTCTGGTGGCTCTGGCGACTTTACAAAACTGATCTTCCAGTTTACACTTTCCACAAGTATCACAGCGAGAGTGCAGGGCAATTCGGTCTGATTGTCAGCACAAGGTGCAACTGAGTGTTATCACTGGTGTGCTTTAAATAACTCTCCATAGTTATTGTGGTGGTGTTCGCCGAGCTGGGAGTTTGTGTTGCAGACATTTCGTCCCCTGTCTGGGTGCCATCCTCAGTCACCTAGACAGGGGACGAAACGTCTGCAACACAAACTCCCAGCTCGGCGAACACCACCACAACAACGAGCACCCGAGCTACGAATCTTCTCCCAAACTTTGAACTCTTCACAGTCTTTGCAGACCCAAACTTGAAAGATTCCTGGGAAATGACAGCTATTTTAAAATTTTTCTTCGTGTCATCCCAGTTTATTTGTTGGGCAAAGGCAAATCCAAAAACACAACGCGCAGGCACATTTGCATTTCAAGATGTATCTTGGGAACGGCCTCCACAAACGAAACCAGTGCTGGAGAAACTCAACAGGTCTGGCAGCACCGGTGCACATACAGCAGAGTTTCGGCTCCAGTGACTTTTCTTCAAAACAGGGAATGGCTTAAATTGAGATTTCTAGGTCTTTAATGTTAACAACATTTTACCATATAAGATTATTTCAATTCAGCTTGCGACGTTCCAGAGTGGAATTCAAATGTTTTAAGTTATTTTATAGTAATCCTTGACAACTCTGTATTTCTAATGGAAAACGAGCCGGTCAAAAACAAACCCTGTTTGATCATACGTTGGTGAAGTCAAAAGTTACGGTTTTGTTTCGTTTCTATGTTTCTATTGGATTCATTTCACATATTGAACGACATCCTAACACAGTAACACAAGGGGATTGCGACAGTATTAAACCAGCTTGTCACTCAGTCTTCATAACATCTCCAAACATTGACATGTTGACATTACTCGTCAACGATATTTTTTTTTGTGAAATAGTTTTGTATTCTCGACAGATTACGTTGGTAAAAGACAGTCGGGGTGTCACCCTCGGAGTCACTTGATTTTGCAATGAAAGTCCTAATTGTTTAGACAGATAGAGTCATAGAGGTGTACAGCATGGAAATAGACCCTTCAGTCCAACCTGTCCATGCCGACCAGATATCCCAACGCAAACTAGTCCCACCTGCCAGCACCAGGCCCACATCCCTCCAAACCCTTCCTATTCATATACCCATCCAAATGCCTCTTAAATGTTGCAATTGTACCAGCCTCCATCACTTCCTCTGGCTGGAGATGTGAAAATTCGACCTGTAAAAGGAGGGAGACAGTATTCTTTATTATCAGGCCACACATTGTTGTTTCCTAACACTCTTGAGGAGCAAATAGTCCACGTGAATGTAAAAGTTCATTGTTTGAAATGTGTTTGAAGTATGGGGTTAGCTTTAATGCAGTGTAGACCAGTTGAATGACAGTATTAATATATCAGAAAGATGCTTAGCAGATTGCGTGCTAGGGCTGCGAGATGTACTGGTAACAGTTACCAGTTGTAGAAGCTCCGTGGTTACAGTTTAGATATGGGACGGAACAGCCCTGGGGGCGGCCAGAGCTCACACTGAGAGGAGCTGTGGGCTAAAGGGACAGGCGGCTGCGAGATCCCTGTGAAACTTGCGGAGTTCAGCAGCGGCCGTGACGTCACGCGTCAGATGACCCTCAAAACTTTTTTTGAGCTAAAAGAGCTTTAAATCGAGCAGCGGAGTTTGCACAGGCTAGAGACAGGTTCTTCCTTCAGCTAGGAGTAGAGCAACATCCAGCTGATTGGTTTTACTGCTCCCGAGCTGAACGATCCGAATCCGCGCCCACGTTTTCTCCCGAGACTTTGTCGGTAAGGTGTACAACTTGCTTCTCACTAAGTTTGCAGGAGTTCATACTCACTTTCCAGCTGGTGAAAGTAACTCTTGTGCACTGTATGGTGTGTGTTAAAGTGATGTTGTCCTCTCCAGAGGTTGATAGTTTCAAAACTGCTCTGCATTGCTGATATTGAAGGATTGTTGGGGAATATTAAAGGGATGAATGGAATACACTCCAACCGTGCTCGATCCCACATGCAAAGAAATATAATCTTTCCCCAGCCTTGAATTTACAAAACTCGCTCAGTATCTAACTTATTCCAGCCTTTGAGAGAAGGTAAAAGGGACGGATATTAACTAACCCCTCTCATCTTCAAACAGTAAGGTTAATCTAACAGCATCTTTACCTGACCTGATTTCTTGAAGTGAATTGGATTAAGTTCCCTACGACTTGAAAGTACAAATGTTTGAAAACGCGGCGTTTTGGTCTTTAAACGTCACGCTTGCCTTCTAAACTAACCAACTCTCGTAGTTTTGTTTTAGTTTGGAAATGTTAGCTAACGGTCTTATCCATCCGGCCAGCCCCACCTCCTGGTGTTTCCTACCTCTGGGGAAAACCAAAGCAGAGCTCGGTGAGGTGAACTGTTGCCACTGAGCTGTTCCGCCGAAGTGAAGCGAAACTCCTCTGGGTGCCCGGTAACAGGTGGTCTTGTCCAGTGCAGGCGTCCCAGTGAAGGCAGGACAGAGCCTGTGGGGACAGTGGGAGTCTCCCTACCCCCGGAACAGGAGAGCCGGGTTCAAGTCCCTTCCTGACCCAGGCATGCATCGTAACAGACATAGCCAGGCTGATTAGCAAAGTTGGAGTATTTCGTAGTACAGCCCAAGGACTACATTTGCCTCCGAAACCCAACGTTTCAACAACAACTTATGCAGCTTTTAAAACAATGGGAAAACCCAGTGCATTTCACAGGAGCTATATAAAGGGAGGAGACCCGGGTTCAAGTCCACCACCCTCCAGGGAAGCGTGAAATACTATCTCTGAACAGGTACTTTGGGAAAATACCCAATATTCCAGTCAGGAAAATGTGTGTTTTAATTGTGACTTTGTGGAATCCTAGTTGTATGATTTATGTTCACAAAAGCAGACTACTTTTCTAGTTACCTGTCATTAACAATCTGTTGTATTAAGTACCATTTGAAGACGCGGATAAGCTCATGTTAAAAGCGAGCCAGCGCAAATGTCATATCGGATCCACTACAGAGTAAACCAGCTGAGAATTGGGGACTGAGAGGGGTTTTACCCGGCATTAGAGACAGATTGTAAAACTTCGCAATGAAGTTGAAAAAAAGTACTTCAGTTAAGCATGTATTTTGATATGAAAGCAAGAATGCTTTCCCTTAAGAAAAATACCTCTTTCGGAAAGCAGTTCATGAAAGAAACAAAAAGTAGCTTTCAGGAGGATCATGTTCACAGCAGTGCTCTGGAAAAGACACACTCTACATCGTACATTGGTGAGGTGGTGTGTACGCGAAAGTTGGTGTTGAACAAATCGGAAGCAATATTTAATTAAGACATCACAGACTGCAAACTCCGGAGTAGGAGTTAAGCTTAAATGAAAAGTTACCAAAGAATGTAGACATCAAAATAAAACGGCCAGGAGTACATTATTATCAAATCCAGAGATAACACAACTGAGGGCTCCAGCAGTAGATGAGCTGAGATGAGTGACGTTGGGCGATTTAACAGGGGTGGGAAAAGATCATCTTCAAATGTGCATAATGAGGTTAGAATCTCATCTCAGGATCAAATTTGGTGCTAATGTCGTGAACAGATTGGCTTAATCTCAGACTGTTACCATCATTACCAGGGATAGAGATGGAGCCAGAAGTTAAAGGAATTAAGTTTAGAGAGGGGATTAAAAACAACTTTAGTCTTCACACTTCTTTTAAAATTATAGCTCATTATAGCTAATAGATAAGCAGTCTTGTAATATAGTAACAACGCCGGAGCCAGAGAGAATTGGACAGAATTGGATTTCAGCAGCATACCTGTGAAAATTAACACTGTCCTTTCGGATGAAGTTGCTTTGGGAAAGCAATTAAATGAGAACTAAAAGTTAGATAAGAATAGATTCCTGGGGGACACTAGAAGCAATTGACATTCTGGAATCGACCAGAGAACAAGTTATTGTTATGCTTTACACTATGTCGTGTGACAGGATTAATTAAGAACCTTAGAGTAAAGGAACCCCTGGGTAGCAGCAAGCACAATAAGATCAAATTTTACATTCAGTTAGAATGGAAGACTCATATTTTAAACCTAAATTAAAAACAACAGTACTGGCATGAAAGCTGAACGAGTTGAAGTTGACTAGTTGATCTATCTAGGCTAGGGGATAGATCAATAGAGACAAGGTGGCAGATATTTAAGAGGATATTACAGAATACTCAGAATAAATATATTCCAACTAACAGTCTAAAGGGAGGAGCCACTAATTAAATCAGTTAAGATAACATAAAACTTGAGGAAAATGCATATAAATGCAAAAGTATGAGTGAAAAGTCAATTTATTGGTCAGAATATTAAAAACAGCAGGGAATGGCTGAAAGGTTAATCTGGAAGAGGAAATCTGAAATGAGATGAAGCAAGCTGGAATGTAACAACAGACAGCAAGAGTTTCTACAGTTACTTGAAAAGGGGAAAAAAAGTAAATGAATTGAGCTCTGATCCTCTAAAGCATGGTGAAAATAAGAAACTAATAGTAAATAATAAAGAAATGGTGGATGAAATGAACAAATATTTTGTTTCTTTCTTCACATTGGAGGATATATTAAACATTGCTGTTGTACATGTGAATCAGGAGGTGGGAAGGGACTGAGGAATTCGGTGAAATTATGAATACAAGGCAAGTGGTGCCAAGCGGACCGATGGCGTTATATGCTGACAAGACAAGACTTGGGGTCCAGATGGATTACATCCTAGAGTCTCAAAAGAGGTGGCTCATAAGCAAGTAGATGCATTGGTGTTAGTTTTCCAAACTTTGCTAGATCCTGGAAATATTCAATCGGACTTGAAAGTACTAAATATAATTCTTCTATTCAAGGAGGGAAGAAGGCAGAAAACAGGAAATTATAGGCAAGGTAGCTTAGCATCTGTCATAGGGAGGGTGTGAGAATTGAACAGTAGAATTGTTATGACTGAACACTTGTCAAAGGGAAATCACATTTAACCAATTTATTGGAGTTATTTGAAATAGTAACATGCACTGTGGATAATAAAAGGGAGCCTATAAGTGAATTTCCAGAAAAAATAATATTACATCAAAATAAAAGTTCATGTTGTATAGGGTAACATATAGGCTTCGATAAGAGATTGGTTGGCAGAAAACAAAATATGTGTCAATGAGTTTTTGCTTAATTGGCAGGATATGATGAGTGGGTGTGTTCTGGGGAATCCATCTTTTACAGTTTTCATCAATGGATTAGAGGAGGGGAAAGTAGTCATGGAAACTAAATTCACAGAAAATACCAAGGCAGGGAAGAAGGTATGTTGTGGAGAAGACATGAGGATGTCGTAGGCAGATATAGATAGGTTGAATGAGTGGGTAAAAAGTAAAGCAAATTAAGTATAATATGGGACAATGTGAATTTGTTCACTTTAATGAGAAGAATAAGAAAGCAGAATTTCATGGTGCAGAGGGATTTAGGTGTTCAGATGTTTGTACAGCATATATGAAGAAGGGTAATGGGATGCTATCTTTTATTATGAGATGAAATGTATAGAAGAGTAAAAAACTCAAGCTTCAGCTACACACGACATTAATGAGAACATGTCTGTAATGCTGTGTGAAATTTGGTCTCCTTATTTGGTGAAGGATGTAAATACATTGGAGTCATTTCGAAGAAGGTTTGCTACTTTGATGTAAAACAAAGAACTGTGGTTGCTAGATATCTGAAATGAAAACAGAAAGTTCTGGAGAGACTTGGCAAATCTGGAAGCATCTATGGAGGGAAAAACAAAGTAAATATTTCGAGTCCAGTGATCCTTCGTCAGAACTTCTGGACTCCAAATGTGTTTTTTTTTGTCCATTGATGTTACCTGATCTGCTGAGTACTCCAGCGGTTTCTGATTTTGTTGCAAAATTGATACCTGGAATTGTTGGCTTGTCTTATGAGGATACATGCATAGGTTGGGCTTGTTTTTTACTGAAGTTTAGTGGGTGAGGGTGAATTGATTGAAGTGTGTAAGATGGTTTTGACAACGTTGAACTTGCAAAAATTGTTTCCTCTTGTGCATCAATCCGTTACAAGGGAACAAGGTCTTAAAATTTGCGAACATTTTTTTAAGAGGTGAAGAGGAGTAACCTTTTTATAAAAGTCTTACACAACCTTGGAATTTTCTGCATCAGAAGGCAGTACGGGGGAGAGTGTCATTGAATATTTATAAGACAGAAGTAGATGAAACCATTTGAGGCAGGGTTTCAAAGGCTATAAGGGGTAGTTGAGAATGGGAAATTTGTATCAGTCATGGTCTTACTTTACTGAGTGTTGGGCCAGGTTTAAGGGGCTGAATGATTTGCCATTCCTGTTCTGTATTTCCACCTGCCCACCATTAAAGCTCTGGTTCGGGACTTTAAGGCTTTAAAGTGGCACTGGGTATATGACAAGCTTTCAGATTGGCCAAACAAAGAGAGATGAATATTAAGTTTTACATATCTTTTCCGTCAAGGTTCTTGTTACAGGATGCTCAAAATATTTTTGTTACCAGAATGTGAAAATGCAATAAAATATGTTACCAATCATATTTCAATTCACATCCAAATATTAAATATATTTAAGAAAATATATTCAATTAAAATATGGTGAGATGGTTACGTGGTGGTAATGTCACAGAACTACCAATACAGAGCGTAAGGCTTAATATTAGGATATATGTTCAAATCCCAACATGAAAGTTGGCATGGTGAAATTTGAATTCGAAAAGGTATTCAAAGCTAGATTAATGGTAGGCATGCAACTACTGTCTCTTGTTGTAAAACCCACCTGGTTCATAAATGTCCTAACTTCCTCTGGCCTACATATAACTCCAGATCCACAGCAATATAGTTGACTCTTAACTGTCCTCTGAAATAGCTTTTCAAATCACTCAGTTTCAGGGCAGTTAGGGATGCCCAATAAATATTAGCCAAGCCAGTGAAGGTGATGTTGAATGAATAAATTTAAAGCAAAGACATGCCAAGCACTGAGAAATTAACCACAGACTCTCTAAGATGTTTTCACCTTTTTAACTATCTTGAATTCAATAAAATGTATTTTTTTTTGCTCATAGATACTGTGCATAAATTATATTTAACACGTGATTCCTGCAGTAAAGAACATGAAGCAGCTGTTCTTCCTTACAATAATTGTTTTGTATCTGAACATTAGATTTACACCACATAAACTTCCAAATGAGTTCAGATTTATCACATGAACCTATTCATGTTAGGAATCTATGTGGCTATTATAATTTCTTAAACTTAAAGATTTTTTGATTGGGGACAAAAGTGGCATGTTGTCACGGTTTTTCATCTTAACCCCCTCAGGACAGACAGAAGCATGCCACATTCCAAAGGAAACATAAATTTGAACTGCATGAGAAATAGGATGAGAATTTGTGGACATGTGGGTTCAGATTGGTTGCGGCATTGGCAGGGAAAATACACTTTGGGACAATTATCCCAAAACATTTTTATTTAAATTAAAAAAAAATGAGTCAACTCTGATTAGGTGCGGATCACTATCAGAAATGCACCAGAGTACATTATCCCTCAAGCTTTTATTTCATTGAGAAAGTAATAATAGTGGCAAATTTCTTTTGCCCGGCAAGGAACAGGCTTTATTAATGAATATATGTAGCTTGTATCAAACATAAGTGAGCTACTATGCAAAGTTGACTGATAATCTTGGTTGTCAGTGTAATTCTTGTTATAATTGCACAAGTATGACCAAATTGCAGAATCAAATGTAATGCTGGATACTGTGTTCCTAGTTTTCAAGCACAGATTGATTGTGTACAGTCAGTTACCTGTGAATAGCCAGAGAGATGCCTTGTTTGATATGATCCACAAATTCATACTTCTAGTCTATATTCATGACATCACACTGACACTGATTCACACACTTGGTACAGTATGTAGAATGGTTTTTGGTTTAATGACATCATCCTATTGGTGGAGAATATTGTGCATGTGGCTACAGCTTAATTGCACCATGAAATGGCTAGCTTCTCATGTTGCTCATGTTTTTGAGACATCTTATCCCTCCATGGTTGCATGATGTAGAATGGTCATGTTTCAGGATAGTAAGTGGTGACCTTAGGCACAATCCCGAGTTTGTGTGATTTACGGTGAGTGATAATCTTATCAGGGTAGCCATTACCCTGCAAAATAGATTTGATCTAACCTATTTCAACATCAAGCCTGCACAGCAAACAAATGGCTTAGGCTCTATATATGCGCTTGCCTATATGGTCAAACTTGTGTGGAGCTTAAGAATCCCAAAGTGTAAACTGACCGGTGAAGGCTCATGGTTGACACCCATTAGCAGATTTCTCAACTACCACATTGAAGAAAGCAAGTTTGTTAGACTGCTTCAAAGGTGAATTTACACATTGGATTGGTCCAATTAATGCATGTAAGAATTTTTTTACATACAACCACATAT
Source organism: Chiloscyllium plagiosum (assembly GCF_037043375.1). Lineage (NCBI taxonomy): Eukaryota > Metazoa > Chordata > Chondrichthyes > Orectolobiformes > Hemiscylliidae > Chiloscyllium > Chiloscyllium plagiosum. The sequence continues at coordinate 77,677,095 of NW_028270141.1, read as the reverse complement.
TTCAATATATCAGAAATTTACAAAGTGTAAGAGGAAAGGCATCATTCCATTGAAACACATATCCCATGGTAGTTGATGAAAATGTTTGCGAGACCTGGGCCTAGAGGGGATTCCATGTATGTAGGTGAGTGTGATGTCAGTAAAGTTGAACTCAACTGTGTGAGTGGCCAAGTTTATAAGTGCCGTTGTCTGAATCTACATGTGCTGAAATGTATCTATACAGGTTGGCAGTGTTGAATGGGCATGTGGTCACAGAATTACTATTAAAATGCAGGTCCTGTATCTTCTTTGGGAAGTTAAAGGAATCCTTCACCAGGTATGTGGTAAAATTGCTCAGAACTGGTTGTAGTAAATTACACAACTTTTTATTTTGTTCAGAACCAGTCATAGATACAAAAAGGACAAAAATAAACAATACTTTGTGTCCTGCACAGCCCATGTATATAACACAGTGATACCATGCAGTTTGTGCTTTGGAACAAGTTTAACAGATGTATTGTTAATTTTCTTTTAAACAATATTCAACCATTTCAGTTTATTGAATTCTTTTGAAGTGCTGTCACATTTATGGCCAGGAGGGCAGCCATTTTGCATTACAAAGATTTTGCATGCACCAATGAGAATATTTCAAACTTTGGTAGGAGTAGAAAACTGGGCATGGATTAGTCACTTTGTTTTAGCCGTTAATAATTTGAGGCAGGGTGTATAATGGGCATCTGATCTGTGATCACTGATTTTTCTGCTCTTTCAATTATCTGAAATCCATTTTTAAGGATGGTGTCTGAAAAAGTGTTGATAAATTCACTTAAAACTCCACTCCTCTTTTGTCATGGCATTACCTTTGCATTCACCTAAGAGGTAAACTAATTCTGGTTTATTAGGTTATCTGAATTAGGCACCTCTTTCAGATAACCCTATTGTACTGAAGTGTCAGTCTAATTTCCATACTCAGTTAAGGAATAAAGCTTGCACCCGTAACCTTTCAGAAATACCAAGAGTACTAGCACTGAGCAAAGTCTCATATTTGTTTTTATAAATCCAGGTTATTTGAATTATTTTATAAAATAGCAAATACTTCACTTTCTACATTCTCCTGTGACATATTGTAGCTCGATGTGTTACCAGAGCAGCCAAAATTTGAGAATCAATTCAATTTATACATTGATTTGAACGTTGATAACCTTAATTGGACAAATGTGGATTGAACACTACAACTAAATAAGCAGCATTACTTATTCGATATGAAAATTCCAGAACATTGTAGGTGAGAGGCAATATTAAAATTTAACTGGTGTGTACTTGTATTCATTAAACACACTTAGTTTTGTCACTTTTTCCTTTTTATGGTTTGTTTTTGTAACCATTACCAATACATTATACCCATACAAGAGCTGATTAACATAACATGCATTATTAAATTCTTGTGACTATCTCAAAATTGCTACTTTTCTCCAGTCTTGATAGAAAAGAAACCTGTTACAATTTTAAAATATCTGCTCATTCCATTTTCCTACTGATATATTTGAAAGGCATAGCGCAAACATTTCTTCAAAGTTTATTTCATCCCTTCTGTTTTCATTGCTCCTCTCTTCACATCTTGAGCTTTCTTTTTTCTTCTGTAGCGCATCTGACTTCTTATAATATTGGTCCAGCTGGTGTTTGGCAGCAGGCTGTTTGTTTCTAGGAGGAGGGGAAACATGTCATACCCTCCTCCCCAACTTATGAGCAAATGCTTTTCTAGCCTAGATCACTCAAAATTAAAAACTTTGCCAGATGATTAGATTAATTTCCTCTTGAAGTGTTGACATTAAGTATGGTTACCCTACTGCCTTCCAACAGGCAGTTGACCTATTTTTCTAATCAACCTGTTACAGTCAGAGAGTCATAGAGCTATACAGCATGGAAACAGACGCTTCGGTCCAACTTGTTCATGCTGACCAGATATTCTAAATTAACCTAGTTCCATTTGCCAGCATTTGGCCCGTATCTCTTCCTATCCAGATGCCTTTTAAATGTTATAATTGTACCAGCCTCCTCCACTTCCTCTGGCAGCTCATTCCGTACACTCACCATCCTCTGCATCAAAAAGTTGTTCCTTAGGTTCCTTTTAAATCTTTCCTTTCTCACTTTAAACCTGTGCGCTCTAGTTTTGGACACCGCTACACTGGTGAAAAGACCTTGGCTATTCACTCAAACTATGCCCATTATGATTTTATAAACCTTTATAAGGTCATGCCTCAGCCTCTGAAACTCTAGGGTAAATAGCCCCAGCCTATTCAGCGTTTCCCTCTAGCTCAAACCCTCCAACCTTGGCAGCATCCTTATAAATCTTTTCTGAACCCTTTCAAGTTTCACAACATGCTTGCTACAGCAGGGGGACCAGAACTGCATGCAGTATTCTGGAACTGGCCAATATCCTGTATAGCCGCAACATGACCCCCCAACTCCGATAGTCAATGCACTGACCAATAAAGGCAAGCATACCACATACCTTCTTCACTGTCCTGTCTATCTGTGACTCTACTTTCAAGGATTATTATTTCACACATCTGGAGCAGGTGGGATTAGAAACCAGGTCTCCTTGTCCAGCGCACTACCACTGTACCACAAGAGGGCCTCCCAACAGGCAGTTGAACTATTTTTCTAATCAATGTGTTCAGAAATGTTATTACATAGTTCTGGAGCAGAATGGACTTGAATCTGAGCTTCCCTGGTCCAGAGCAGGGACCCAACCGGCAGTTGAATAGATATCAGCTAACTCAATCTGCGGGTGCATTAGAACCTAAGACCTTCCCTGTTTAGAGTTTAGTGAGGTGATGGACCAGAAAAGCAGTTAATTAGTTCATTTTGCTTCATATGAAAGTATGCTATTTAATCCTTAGAGTCCTTAATACTTAGACTATTTTTTCAAAACAAATGTCAAGTAAAGTAGTAGGATAATATTATTAGTAATTTATTATTACATGACAATATTATTGCTTGTGAAAACTTTCAACTTACTGTTTCTTACCACTATAGCATCCTTTTTTTTCTTCCTGCATTTATTTGGTTAAGTTTTCTGAATTGCTTTTTACTTTTTTTTTTCCTTGACATATGAGAACTGCTGACAAGGGCTGCAATTATTGTACATTTCTAATTATATTCAGTAAAGTTACCACAGTCCTTCTCTTCCATGAGAGAGAGGGAAAGAACCGGTGGTGAGTTTAACCTGAGAATCACCACACTTTATTTGAGGGGCAAAATTGAGATGGTGGGCCTTTTCATGGTAGACTCAACTGGTATGGGAAGTGAATCCATGCTACCTGTATCACAAATGGGCTATACAGCCAACTGACCCTGTATTACATTTTCAGAAGGTGATGGCTGGTCACTTCCTTGAAATACTGCAGTTGGAGTAGTTTAAGAATACCCAGAGTGACATGGGGAAGAATCGTTTATTAACATTCTAAAGCATTTGCTGGCTTTGTTCTTTTGTAAGTTAAAGGCTTTTGGGTTCAGTAAGTTATTGATAAGGAACCTTGGAATTGCTGCAGTGCATCTTGTGGATGATTCACCTTCCACTACTGTGAGTCAGCGGTGGACCGAATGAATGTTGGAAGTGGATGGGGTGTCCCTCAAGTAGCCTGCTCTGTCTTGGATCATTTCGAGACTCTTGAGTGTTGTTCTCACTATCTATCAGATAAGTAGAGAACATTCCATTACATTCTTGATTTGTGCCTTGTAGATGGTGGACAAGGAGGGAAGTTATTTTCCAGCCTCAGACCTACTCTTATGAATGTAATATTTATATGGAGTCAGTTCTCTTGAATGTTAACCACAGGGTTGTCAGATTCAATTATGGTAATACCATTGAATATCAAAGTGAGGTGATTAAAACACTGTGGATGAACTTATTCTGTTAGGGAATAATTTTTCCTTTAACTTGTTTCACTTCATCCAAATATAAAATATGGCCATGGGTACCTGCAAAGTCCTTCATTGTATCTGCCTTTTTTTTTATGGGATCTGTCTCAAATTGGTAAAATTAATCAATTTTGCTTCTGATTTGTACCATCCTCTTGCCTGGTTCCCCCCCCCTTCCTTGACTTCCCTGGCTCCATTCTTGGGCTTACACTATCAACTAATATTTATTACAAACCGACTGACTCCCGCAGCTACCTTGAATACACTTCAGACCATAAGATGTAGGAGCAGAAGTAGGCCACTTGACCATCAAAAACACTGTGCCATTTAATTAGATCATGACTGAATTGATATTCCTCCACTTCACATTCCTGCTTTATGCCCATAATGGTTGGTTCCCTTATTGAGTGAAAATCTGTCTATTTCAATTTTGAATATACACAATGACCCAGCCTTGACAGCCATCTGCAGTAAAATTCCACAGATTCCTTACCTTTCAAGCGGGAAAAAAAAGTTTCCTGGTATCTTGCTTCCTATAAGGACACCATTCTATTTTATCAGTTTCTTTGTCTCTTTACATTTGTTCTGTTTATGCCGCTTCCATAAGTGTTTCTGACATGTTTTCCATTTTCCTCCACTGTGAACTGTCCCCATCTGTGGTGGACAGGGGCCTCAGCTGTGTTCAACTCGTTTCCTGCACTTCTACCCTTGCCTCTGCCCCTCCTTTCCAGAACTACGATAGACTTTTGCTTGTCCTTGCTTTCCAATTCACAAGCCTGTTCAAAGGATCATTTTTCATTATTTCTGCCATTTCCAGTATAACTCTACCACGTATTTTTCTCTTTTTCCCCTGTCAGAATGTCTAAGGGATATCCATTTCCTGAAACTCACTCCTCTCACCGCCAGTATTTCTGCCCCACAACCCCCAATGCAATCACAGGAGATGTAACATTTTCCCTTTTATCTTTTCCCTCATCACAGTTCACAGCCCCACACACTCCTTTTCAAGTTAGCAGCAATTTACTTGTACTTCTTTCAATTAAGTCTACTGTGTATTTGTTGCTCACAATGCAGACTTATCTGTATTAGGGAGATGAAATTCAGACTGAGAGACCTCTTTGGGAGACCTTCTGGAAGCATGAAGAGGACCTTCTGATAATTTTTCATTTTAATACACCAACTTGCTCTCAAGTTTCCATTTTTGTTGCAGTGTTCCAGGAAAGCCCAATGAAAACAGAAGGAACAGCACCTAGTTTTCCATTGCACTTTGCAGCCCTCAGGACTCAATATGGCATTCAACAAATTCAGACCATGAACCCTGTCATCTTTTCTTACCTCCTCATTCTCCAGTTTTCTGGGTTTTGCTTTTATCAGAGCTGACTTGTATTATATTAACATCTACTGATACCACAAATCTGGACCTATCTTTTTTCCATGTAATAATCACCAGCCTCACTTTGCCTTTTTGTTCTGTGTGGTAAAAACAATGATTGCAGATGCTGGAAACCAGATTCTGGATCAGTGGTGCTGGAAGAGCACAGCAATTCAGGCAGCATCTGAGGACGCAAAATCGACGTTTCGGGCAAAAGCCCTTCATCAGGAATAAAGGCAGAGAGCCTGAAGCGTGGAGAGATAAGCTAGAGGACGGTGGGGGTGGGGATAGAGTAGCATAGAGTACAATAGGTCAGTAGGGGAGGAGATGAAGGTGATAGGTCAGAGAGGAGAGGGTGGAGTGGATAGGTGGAAAAGGAGCTGGGCAGGTTGGACAAGTCCGGACAAGTCAAGGGGACAGTGTTGAACTGGAGGTTAGAAACTAGGATGAGGTGGGGGAAGGGGAAATGAGGAAGCTGTTGAAGTCCACATTGATGCCCTGGGGTTGAAGTGTTCCGAGGTGGAAGATGAGGCGTTCTTCTTCCATGCGTCTGGTGGTGAGGGAGCGGCGGTGGAGGAGGCCCAGCACCTCCATATCCTCGGCAGAGTGGGAGGGGGAGTTGAAATGTTGGGCCTCGGGGCGGTTTGGTTGATTGGTGCGGGTGTCTCGGAGATGTTCCCTAAAGCGCTCTGCTAGGAGGCGCCCAGTCTCCCCAATGTAGAGGAGACCGCATCGGGAGCAACGGATACAATAAATGATGTTAGTGGATTTGCAGGTAAAACTTTGATGGATGTGGAAGGCTCCTTTGGGGCCTTGGATGGAGGTGAGGGAGGAGGTGTGGGCACAGGTTTTACAGTTCCTGCGGTGGCAGGGGAAAGTGCCAGGATGGGAGGGTGGGTCGTAGGGGGGGCGTGGACCTGACCAGGTAGTCACGGAGGGAACAGTCTTTGCGGAAGGCGGAGAGGTGTGGGGAGGGAAATATATCCCTGGTGGTAGGGTCTGTATGGAGGTGGCGGAAATGTCGGCGGATGATTTGGTTTAGGAATCTCTAACCACCCTCATCCTCTCTAACTTTCCCCTGATCTTCCCTTCTTTTCCACTTGCTCCTTCCCACTTTTCCTCACCTACAACATGAAACCCGTTCCTTTTCCACTCAACCTTTCTTTGGAAAAGAACAGAAAATTTTGGATTTGAAGCATTCGATAAAGTTTCACTTACCCTTTACATTTTCTCTTAGTGATGGTTGTTGCCTGGCATTTGTCTGGTATGCATGTTACTTATCGACCTGATTATTATTCAGGCCTTGCTTCATATAAATAGGGACTGCTTCAGTATCTGAGAACTTTGGAAAGGTTCTGAATATTGTACAATCATCAGTGAACATCCCCACTTCTGACCTCTGAAGCAGCTAGATGCTGGTCCTGGTACACAGCCTGAAGATACATAAGCGATGGTATCTCACGTTTAGAAGATGGTCTTCCAACATCTTTTGTGTTAAATATAGATCCAACTAGAAGATGACATTTTCTCTGATTCCCATTGACTTACATTTTGATAGAGTTCATTGATGTCATACTTTGTCAAATGTTGCTTTGATATCAAGAGAATTCACTCTTGTATTATGGCTTGAATTCAGCCCTTTTTCTCCCATGTTTGGCCTGAGGCTTAATGATGTCCAGAACTGCAAAACCCTGTTGGAATGCAATTGAGCAGCAGTGAGGATATTCTTCCTGGTAAGCACAACTTGATGCCACTGTTGAAGATGTCATCCAATCCAGAATGAAGATGGGTCTTCATCTCTACAAGACTGGCGGTCATTTTATCCAATACAGTCATGTATTTCCAACAGATAGATTGTATAAATGAGGTCAACTTGAAATTTTCTTTCTCAAAAACATAAATTGCAGGAAAAGCTTTTCAGCTTTGGCGATATTTGTGGAGAGAAACAGTTAATGTTTCAGATTTTCTTTCTTTAGAATTAGTTCTAAAGCAGTATCAGTTGACCTGAAACATTGACTTTGCTTTGACTTTATGTTGACTGACTGCCATCTCTACAAGGACACTTGAGTGAATCAGCTACATATTTAGATCAGGAATACTGGGACTGCTGAAAAGTTAAAAGACCACAAAATGTAGCCTCAGACCAGCTTAATCATCAAATAACAGATTCTACTTTCTTCTTATTTCTTGTAACGTCTAATTTTATGTGTGTGTGTGTGTGTGTGCCATACATAGTGGTTGGTGCATTTTTTATTACTTTATTTAGATTAGTTTAAGTCTGATAGTCCTAACCTCTGTTTATGAATCTCGAGAAAACCTATATGTCATTGTTCCTTTTATAATCACAGCACATAAATAGTTAAGTACTCAATAATTTGCCATGATGTGCTTTAGAGAAAAAAAAAAACAAATATTATGGTCAAAAATGAAGTGGAAAAAGAAGGGAGACATTCCAACAGTCCTCATGTTATATGAATGAAAATTGTTGTAGTCATTCCAAAATGTGTAGCATAGTGCTGTCAGCACTAGTCAGTCTATCCTGTTGCTGAGGCAGCATCTACCTCAGGATGGGGCTGAGGGCCATTTATATGTGAGGTATAAATTAATGAGTATGAGTATGACAGGATTCTGAGACAAATCTCCCAGTTTTGGCTCAAGTTCCCAGATGTTGGCGAGGAAGACTTTGCAAGGTTGACTGGCAAAGTGTATCTTTCTGTTTTTTTGGTATCCATTTTAATGCTGTGTGTTGTTGGATGTTGTTCTATTCAGATTTTCTGTCACATAGAGTCATAGAGATGTGCAGCATGGTCCAACTCATCCATTCTGACCAGATATCCTAAACTAATTTACTCCCCTTTGCCAGCACTTAGCCCATATCTGTCTAAATCTCTCCTATTCATATATCCATCCAAATGCCCTTGAAATGTTGTAATTGTGCCAAACTCCACCACTTCCTCTGGCAGCTCATTACCTTCTGCGTGAAAATGTTGCCCCTTAAGTCCCTTTTAAATCTTTCCCTTCTCATCATAAACCTATGTCCTCTAGTTCGGGACTCCCTTAACCCAGGGACAAGACCTTGTCTATTTACCCTATCTATGCCCCTCTTGATTTTATAAACCTCTATAATGTTACCCCTCAGCCTCCGATGCTCCAGAGAAAACAGCCTCAGCCTATTCAGCCTCTCCCTATAGCAGTTTAATGCAACTGAGTGGCTTCATGAGACCTCTTCAGAGAGCAATTAAAGGTCAGTTGTTATGGGTTTGTTGTTCAGGCTGTGCAAGGATTTAGGTTTCCTTTCCTGAAGGAAACTGTGATCTGTTCAATCTCAGAATCACAGTTTTGTTGCAGTGCATCATGTCTGCTCTGGCTCTTTGAACATTTGATCTCTATGCAAGGTTACAGGGAAAAGGCTGAAGATTTTCACTTTGTTTCTGTTTAAATAATCATCCAGTTCCCTCCTTAATGCCTCAATTGAACCTGTCTCTACCACACTTTTTAGACAATGAATTCTAACTACTCACTGGTAAATATATTTTTTTCTCACCTCACAATTATGCTTTTCTTTGGGAAAAGCTATAAAATTGTAACCCCGGTTCTCAGTCTTTTGATAATTAGGATGGTTTTTCCCTGCCCACTTTGTCCAGACTCTTCATGATTTTGTAAACTTTTACTAAGTCTCCTCTTCACCTTTTCCTCTCCAAGGAAAACGTTTCCAAATTCTTCAATCTTTCCTCATCGCTTTAGTGCTCCATCCTTTTTTTTTCCACTGAACCCATTGGATTCACATCTTTATTAAAGTGTGGCGATACTATGCACAACAGTATTTCAGCTGACAATCATAACCTATTGCTCTTGTACTCTATATACCCCTATTTATAAAGCATAGTATACTTTGTCACCATCTCTCTGCATTTATTCTCACTTTTAATGACTTATGTAGACCTGCACCCAGGTCTTTCTGCTCTTTTAGAATCATACCCTATATTTTATTCTCCTTTTTACCAAGCTTTTACTGTGGAAGTGCTTACAGAAGACTTGGGCTTTCCTTTTGCTACTAGTATTTGTTTTCACATTTCTGAACCTTCTGTACTCAGCTTGGTTCTGTATTTCTTTGTGTCTTAAACAGACATTCTTTAAATTCTACCATCTTTGTCATCCAGGGAGCTCTGGATTTGTTTGTTACTCCTTTTCTCTTTAAGGGACTACATACATTCTGTGCCCAAACCATCTTATCTTTCATGTTAGTTCATTGTTCAGCTAATTTTTTTTCGACTGACCTTTAATTTCAGTCTCACTCGATATAACCAATCTAATAACATTATTGTTATCCTACTATCTTCTTAATCACAATTCTTCAATAATATTCAAATTATTCTTCATCGCCCTTCTTTTCTTAAACTTCAATTCATTTTGCTTAGCTTATTTTCTATACTTTCCAAAATGGCCCTCTGTATTAGGAAACCTGTCTTCAAGTTATGTCCAAATTTGTTTAGTGAGCATTGCTGACAAGGCCAGCTTTTGGTTCACATCTCTAACTGCCCTTGAACTGAGAGCTTCTTTAGAGCATTTCAGAGTGCATTTTAGAATTAGCCACATTGTTATGGATTTGAAGTCATAAAGGCTACACCAGGAAAGGATGGCTGATTTTTGTTTTTCCTTAAAAGACACAAGTGAACAAAATGGATGTTAATGACAATTAGTGATAGTTTATTGATGGGTTTCAATTCCAAGTTTATCAATTAACTGAATTTAAATTTCGCTAACTGCCATTTAAGGATTTGAACAAGTGATTTCTAGTCCAGGGATACTACCATTTCATCACCATCTACCCCGCCTCTAACAGGTAATTTTGAAGAAGTAATAAAGTAGCTGTATAGAATAAAAAAAAGGCTGTCTGAATTCAAGTTTTTGCTTAAAAGGGAATACATACCAAAATTTATCACTTCAACATCAGGCATTTTACTTCCTGAGTATGAAATGGCACAGATGTGAAAAGTTGCCAGAGTATCGCACAATTTTAAGTTTGTCGGTTAACTAGATCTTAACTTCATTTACCTACATTTATCAAAACACTCCAAATATTATCCCATTCTTTTATTTCATTCTTAATTGTTTTGGCATATTGAAGTGTTTCGACTACTTGGAGTGTGATGTGATTTCTAAATTATTGTACTACACAAGGATTGATCGTAAAAGATGAACTGTAACTATTATATTTAAAATTTTGGTTTACCTGATTTCAAAGTTAATGGTAACCATAACATTTCTACCTGGTGTATTACAACTGCTTTGTACATAAAATTGCTCTGGTGTCAAATAGAGTTTCCAGACATAGCACTGGCGAAAAGAACAGTTATACGACAGAACTCTCCACTCAGAGCTTTATTAAAGGAAGCACACAAAGTAAACTTTGTTCTAAAATGAACAAAAGTCGGAAACAAGTTTGAATTCTTCTGATACATTGTTGTCATTTCTTTACAGCTAAGTTTGAATCAGGATGGGTGACTGGAGTCTCCTAGCAAAAGTACTGACGAAAGCACAGTCCTACTTGATGCCAGGAGGTAAACTATGGCTTTCCGTGCTTTTCATCTTTCGTGTTCTAGTGCTGGGGACTGCCGTGGAATCCGCCTGGGGAGATGAACAATCTGCATTCAGCTGCAACACTCAGCAACCAGGTTGTGCGAACGTCTGCTATGACAAATCCTTCCCCATCTCCCACATTCGACTCTGGGTTCTTCAGATTATTTTCGTCTCGACACCCACTCTGGTGTACCTAATCCATGTCTTTATCGTTTCTCATAAAGAAAAAAGATTATCTAAGAAAGAAAAATATTTAAAGATACTCCAAGAAGAAGGTGAAGACGTCAGCCTTGCCTTGAAACAATTAGAACTAAAGAAAGTCAAATATGGTGTGGAGGAGCAAGGCAAAATTAAAATTAAAGGATCTCTTATGCATACTTACGCAGTCAGTATTGTCTTTAAAATAATTTTTGAAGTGACTTTCATTTTAATTCAGTGGTGCATTTATGGTTTCAGATTCATGCTGGACACAATTTATGCTTGTGAGAGGTACCCATGCCCACACACAGTAGACTGCTTCCTCTCGCGACCCACTGAGAAGACTGTCTTTATCATATTTATGTTGGTGGTATCCGTTGGTTCAGCTGTGCTGAACCTGACAGAGCTTTTCTACATTATCTTCAAAACATTAGCAGATCGTGTTAAGCAAAATAGCCACTTATTTCAGGGCTCTCAAAGTATGGGTGTGAACCCTCTCAAAGACTCATCCTCATCAAAGTATGCCTATTATAATGGGTGCTCCCCACCAACTGCTCCCATGTCCCCTCCTGGATACAAGCTTGCTACTGGGGACAGGAATATGTCCTCCTGCAGAAGCTACAATAAGCAAGCTAATGAACAGAACTGGGCAAATTACAGCACCGAACAAAACAGGATTGGTCAGGCTGGTAGCACCATTTCCAACTCCCATGCACAGGCATTTGATTTTCATGGTGAACATCCAACCATCCAAAAATCACCATCAATAACAGAGTTACAGCCTATTGGTCTCAAGGAACAGAGACCACCTAGTAGAACCAGCAGCCGTGGGAGTAGCAGGCCACGACCAGATGACCTTGAGGTCTAGCCTGATCTAAAATTTAAGACATTGTCTCATTTCTATGAATAGATACATTATTTTTCTGGAAGTGCACTCCAGATGTTGGTACCAAGTAGTTATACGTTATGCTCAATATCAACTAATAATTCAACGGCTCACCTTTTACAGAAAACCATGCTAATGCTCAGAAATACCCTTTATTTTTGAGGATATGCACTCCAGTAAAATAATTCATGGAAAAACCCAGCTGAAAAATTTAAGAACCCTTACTACAATAAAGTCTTGCTGATCTTATACATTTTTAACCACAGTCTTGCATTATACCAAAGTATTCTTTTTAACCTCCTTTCTAATTTGATATTTTTAAGTATTCTCTAAGCCCAGAAATAACATTGCAAGATACCATCTTGCACTTAAGTTTTTCTCCACTCAGAACAAAATATGTCTTTCACTGTTATGGTCTGACACAATAAACTCATTCAATTCTGGACATAATTCGAGATAATGTTGCAGTCACAAGAATCTGAAATTACAGCAATACTTTTCCAATTCAGATTTCTCACTCTATATTTGTAATTATTTATCCAGCAAAACAATTTTCAAAGTATTTGCATATATTTCTTCTCTGTGTGAGCATTTCATATTTCACCTAACTTTGTGTCTAATCACAAGTTTGACTGAACGTTTTTTTCCACATCTTCCCATTTTTGACTTCTTTTGTAAATAGAAGTGTTTTCAGCTGAATAAAGTGGAACTTCATCTAGTAAAAAAAACAATCAAATCATGAATCTTTTTTTGGGGATTTTAAATAATGTAAAATCTTTGTACAATTAGATCAAATCAATATTTTGTAGTATTTTAACAAAAAGATCAGTTATTTTCTTTAAACATCTTTTATTTAAAGGAGACCCCAATGAACAGTAGTAGAGCATTCTGGAATAATGTTGCAAGGTGATGATTCTTAAATATTGACATGTTTTGATGCATTTGGTTGAGAATACAGCCTATCTGATGTGTATGTGTTTGTTTAAATACCTGTGTAAATATGGGAAGTCAAATTCCACTGTTCAATCATATAATATGAATAATATTGTATCCAGGTGGGATACTGTGTTTGTTTTTTGAGAAAGGTAAGAGTGGTTGCTAATTTGTGCTAAGCCGTAGTAACTTTATTCTTGGTATGAATGAGATTTTAATAAAAAATGCTGTGATAGAGATTGTAGTACTGTTTAATACTTTTTGAGGTGAAGTTATCAGTAATATGAAACCTATAGTCAATGTGCTTTGTGCTGGACTAATATTTAGTCAACAAGTAATAAAGGTATTCGCCAATATAGCATCACAAATATCTGCATTCACCAAACTGTATTATTCTGATCTTGTAAATAGCTTATCCACCACATCACATAAGCAATTCTACAACAGTTCTAGAGTTTGACTTGGTCATCATGAATTCAAGTTTTGTTTATTACTTTAGCTATAATGGCGTTTGCACTGAAACTTTATATTTGCTTAGAATGCACAATGACGCTGAAGAGGGTTACAAGCTGTCAAATAGCGTGCATATAACTATTTATTTTGATGCAGAAGAGTTGTGTCTTTGCAATAACTGAACCTAATTACTTTGAAAAGTTTATCATTTTCGGTCACATTTATTTTGTAAAGGCAGTGGATAGAAAGCCTTCAAGTTTTGAATAAAGAAGTGAGAAAACCTGCTAATTTGTGTTCAGAGTACCAGAGTGTGAAGTTGTTGTCTGATACCTGTTTCAGCTGTCAAGTGCATCTCTCCAGCACAATCTGTAAAGAGTCACTTGTGCTACTGGTAAGCATTTTGCGGTGGTTATAAAAAAACTTGATGTTTATCCATAAAGAAAGGCACATGAAACAGTGATGTTCTCATTCATAATAACAATTTTTTGTGATGTGCTAGTCAGTGTTTTCTAATTTCTTGTTAACATTCCATGTTAAATCACTGACAAGCAACCCCTCTTGTACTGAAACTCATACAATTGTTGTTACCATGCATGTGAGCAATCTTCTGTTCATTAAAACCTGATAACTTAAAACAATAAAGTGACTTTTTAATAGATGGCTCTTTGTTGGTCTTGTTTTATGGTATCAATTATAAGGAAATTAAAACCTTCAGGTGTTTTACTGTAAGGTTGACATCATGCTTTTCTGCATTCCCATTCATATGGTCCATGTTCCTGATTTATTTTACTTTTGTATAGATGATTTCTGGTTTTTAGCCAGCAAAACATATTGCAAACACTTAAGGCTTATATACTTTGCCTCAAATGCCATGTGGAAAAAATATTTTTGTATGCGTGAAGAAGCATTTGTGAAGCATTATTCACAGAAATCCTCAAAAGTTCTAGAAAAAATGGAAAGCAAATGACAGAAAATGTCAAAATTGGAAAATAAACTTAAAGATTGTCAATCCCTTTCATTCCCTCATCTTAAAATTTTGTTGAAATTTTATAGTCTATTCTTTTATGGAATAAAAAAAACACATCCCAAACCAAAGATGAAAGTATTAAACATTATCAGCTAACAACTAAAATGTAAAATTTCCTTCAAAATGATTGCGAGAATTTGTATTGGTTTACATATTGTTGCAGATGCATTGCATTTTCTTGAGAATTGACTTGCAGCACAATGGATCTCAGACATGTTCTACGATGTCAAAGATTGATTCAAACTTTAATGCTGCGATATTGACAATGTGCTATTAAGTATAAATAGGTGCTGAACTGACAATAGTTTTTCCTCTTTCATATGTTTCAAAAATATAACACACAAGCACACATTTTACCACTAAACAATTAATTGACTTGTTGATGATTTGACAACATTTGTATTTTAGATAACATACTCTAGGACATAGGATTGAATCATAGAATCCCTACAGTATGGAAGCAGGCCATTCGGCCCATTGAGGTACACCGAGAGTTGCCCAAGGCAAATCCAGTTCAGTTTCTGGTCAATGGTAACCACCAGGTTTTTAATTGTGAGGATTACCACTAAAAGACCATCATCCATGGAAAGCATAGAGAAATAGAAAAATCTGCTGTTTAATACTCAAATATTCTTAAGAGGCAAATATAGGTTTCAAAGACAAAAGTGTCTTTTTAAATTGACACTCCAGCTTGCTTTGTTTTTGACACCCCATTAGAGAAAATGTTAACACCATGCAAGTACATTTTAAACAAAAGTCCTTTTTAGCCTTTTAGAAGTTTAAAGGTCATTAAATATTTAGTTTAATACATTTATTGGAATTATGCCATACATTTTATCATTGTGCTGGAGAGTGAATTTAATACAGAATATTTATATTAATAGACTAACATTCCAATAAAAAGAGCAATACCTTTAAGAATGCTGTGAAACTGTCAATTTCTGCAAATCAGTCTCTACTTTTAAACCATATAAACCAGGAATAACTGTGGGCTTAAATCCTGTCCAGAAACTGGGGAGAAAGTAGGGAGATTATGTTCAGAAGACAAGTTTTATATTGCTTATGTTTGCCATTAATTAATTCAAGTTCCAAGAGAAAGGCATACTTCATTTTAAAAAGTGGGATGACTTTGAACTTCCATGTATGTTATAAACTTACACAACATTGTTTCACAAATGTCAAAGTTCCTGCTTCTGCTTCCAAATCATTTAAAATTTAGCAGCTCAGAGTGGAACTCTATACTTGCTAGGGCTGAACTTTCTCCAGGGCCAGGCTCTGGGAATTTGATTTTGAGTTCAGCACCATAAATAAGGTTCTGCCAAGCTAGAATTGATTCTTTAGCCATTAGCTGCAGACCTGTAGCTACAGTATAAACACAACCTCAAATACGTTACATTCAGTGATCATCAGGAGAAAAGCAGAAGGGAATGTTTCATAACAACTGTAAAATGCAATATTTAAGCTTTACAAAACAGACCTCTCAGTTTGTATTTGTCGAACCAGTAAGCTGTATTGAAATGGCACATTTACTTCAAAACAAGTGCTATTTTGTTTGGCAGGTAATGAAAATTAATGGAAATGTATACATTGGATTGACAATAGCTTGTCCTCAGCCACTCTTTTTGCATGCAATATTGGAATATTGATATCTATCAATCCACTTGATTATTTCAGTATCACATGTTGACAAACAAAAATTTATAACCTGGACTTTTGAAAACATTTTTGTGGCTGCATGTTCATTTTGAATTAATCTTGATTTGGAGATGCCGGTGTTGGACTGGGGTGTACAAAGTTAAAAATCACAAAATACCAGGTTATAGTCCAATAGGTTTAATTGGAAGCACACTAGCTTTCGGAGCAACGCTCCTTCATCAGGTGATAGTGATAGTACTATCACCTAATGAAGGAGCGGCGCTCCGAAAGCTAGTGTGCATCCAATTAAACCTGTTGGGCTATAACCTGGTGTTGTGTAATTTTTAACTTTGAATTAATCTGATATCTTTGATGTAGTGCTAATCAATTGGAGCCTGCAATGAAATCTCCATTCTGCACGTGTCTGCGTGGGTTTCCTCCAGGTGCTCCGGTTTCCTCCCACAATCCAAAACATGTGCAGGTTAGGTGAATTGGCCACGCTAAATTGCCGTAGTGTTAGGTGAAGGGGTAAATGTAGGGGAATGGGTCTGGGTGGGTTGCGCGTTGGCGGGTCGGTGTGGACTTGTTGGGCCGAAGGGCCTGTTTCCACACTGCAAATAAGTAATCTAATCTAAAAAAGTAATCTAATCTAAAAACAATTGATGAATCTTATAGGAGTCTCCATGATGTCAGCAATGGTGAGATTTGTGGCAAAATTATACAAAAGGTTCAATGAGGCCTATCTTGACATCACAAGCAACTTGTTGCTTATTTTAAGCATCCGCTGGATGGTGAAGAGAGTTTAGTCCTGTGTAGTAGTGAGTTTCCAGTTTAGGAGAATTATTGTTTGTTAAACAGCTTATAAATGTAACAATTTGCCACATGAATATTTGACTTCCAATCTTATCAAACACACCCAAACAATGTAGATGCCAAAAATTCTTGTTTGAAACCAGAATGTCCACCACTTGCTCCATAAGATCTCGATATTGGAGCAACCTATCAGGACACACTCCAAGGGCATCAACCACATGGACCCCACATCCACAGATAATGGCATCCAATGGGTAGCAGCTTTTAAGAACTCTCATGGCACATTTTGACTCCACTTACAGCAGCTTTCTGGATTTAATGCTGCTGCAAGAACACTTTGTACTCCAGGGTACACACCCAGCTCATAAACAGGCCCAGACTGCATCTCCAACCTGATTGCTTGTTCCCTTAGTGCTCACTCACTCACTCTGAGCTTGTATTAATGCTCAGAGCATCCGTGCCTTTCACTGTCTTGCCTTTTTTAACTTTGTCCCCTCAGCCAGAGATAGCTGCTCTGCTGTATTGCTGTGCCGTTGAGCACAGACACAAAGCCAGGAAGCTTGTTCAGGTTGTTAGCTGTTCTCAGACAAATCAGGGGGTCTTGATACAGTTAGTCAAGGGCAGATTTGATAGTAGTTTAGGATTTGGACACAGTCAGCTGCAGGAGCTGAATGTTCGGCAACCTACCACCCACCTTGACTCTTACTGCCCTGTTCTCCTTCTGGAATGACAAGAGACAGGTATTAAGTAAAATGGAAACGGGTAGCATGATTGGCATTTTTGGTGCAGATGAGGAGGTGGCCCATGTGAGTGAGTATGCAGCACAAAGGTCATGCTGGGTTAGTGGTGTTAAAGATTGAGGTTGATGAGGGCAAGTGGGGGAAAGTCTATCAGGCAATAGTGAGTGTGGTCGAGCTTGGCGAGAGTGGATACAGTAGCAGAGATAGTGGGGATAGGGTATTAGAGACAAGACGATGGCAGAGTGGAGAAGGGCACTGACCTTCTTTGTATAGGGTTGGATATTCCTTCGAATGGGTGAGATCGCAAATACCTGGGATGGTACCTCAGATCAGCTTGGCAAGGTTTGATTTTATGGCCTCCATTGCCGATTCCAGAGGAAAGTAAGTTCTGTCTGCACACTACCCAACCCAGCAGAGCTCAAGGACCCTGTCTGCAAAGTGGGGTGTAGACACTTCCCTTATCTTCCATGTCTGGGGCAAATGTCAAGAGCTGTGCAGGGCAGCTTAGACTGACCAGACTTATCTGGGTACACAATGGCCTTTTAAAGATAACTCTGATCCCAGCAATACTGGTCAATTCCAGGATATCTCATCAGTGGTGCGCTATTCTGGGCACAGCATATGGTAAAATGAGATTAGGATCGGATGAGGTAAGCAACAAGGTTCAGGGTGGGTAGCCATTGGGGCAGGTTTGGTAAAATGTAGCAAGAAAACACAATCGGTCTATCGATGAAATACCCTCCAATAACCCACAGAGCTGACACTGAGCCAAATAAAGTTAAATTCCCAATTTCTTTTGACCTATTCTATGTGTTACTATGCACAATTTTTAATAAACTGAATTGCACTGAACCTGAGTAAAACCAAGTGATTGGTTTTTAGGTTGCTCTGAGGTCAGTAGTGGAATTGGTGGGCCAATGAAAATGCTGGTTCCCTGTTTCCATCCTGCCACTCAGGCCACTCTTGATGAGATGTGATGGAGGGGGAGCAGGGTTGTCCCGATAAGATTGGAGTGGCCAACTTTGGTTCATGGAGTATCTGTAAAATTAAGTGAATGCAGATTAACTGATGTCAGTCAGCTACCAGGTTCCTGAAGGTGGTGGGGAGGGGCTTATTCTCGAGCTAATTGTGGTCTCCCAGCAGGGAGGTGCCATACAGTACTTCAGGCAGACCGAGAGTTCCTCCCTGATTATATGGGTGTTGCAGCAACGTCAGATCCTGCAGTGTTGTGCTGGCTGCAAAACACACTTAGTTTAGAGACAGACTCAGAATGAGACTTGAATTGTTAGCGTCTTACTGTACACTAGCATGTCCTCCATGATAGTAAAACCGTCCTCCTGTGTTTGAAGGATGGTTTCACGACTGTACCAATAGGATGTTGTTCTGGCCAACTCTCCATGCAATATTGGTAGTCTGCACAAGTCAAATTTCCCTGAGCTCTTAGTACTTGCTGGCCATTGTGTTGCTGTATTCTGAAAGTTTGAATTGATTTTATCAATAAAGTTCGCATACTGCTCTGTGAGACTACTCACAGACAAATTATCTGCTGTTAATTATATTTTATCCTGTATATACACTGTTTCAAAATCAAATCTCGTTGAAAGTAGGCAGAATCTCTGTCACGTGGCAGCGAAAGATTCCTTTTCTATGACTGCATGTCCCATTAGTGCCTGATGCTGCTAAAGATATGGAGTCGGCTGTTATTCAGCATCCATTTCTCTGTACTTGAGAAAGGACGGACTTCATGCATGTGACTGAGGAATCTACTGGCATTATGGTTGGCAGCGAGCTGTTATGTTGTGCTGGAGTATCTGCCAATGTTAACATTCTACCTCATTTAAAGTGCCTGGTCTGCTGTGTATTCCAATGTGCTTCCTTCAAACATTGCCTTAAAGGATCAGAAATTTGCGCTAAATTTGATAAGCGTTTTGCTGGTTGATTGACCATTTTAAGAAAGCACCTTGGACATAATTCAGAGTTGGGAATTCACAAATGGCTCTTTTTGTTTGCGAATCTGCCATGTTATTCACAATGTGTCCTTAGAAACAATGATACATTTTTAAATTCCACATTTCACATGAAGTAACAGCCTCTTGCTGTAAACTATTCAGTGCTTCTCAAACCCACTGGTTATAGATTGCAGCAGCTGAAGAAGGCAGCTTTCCACCATCTTCTCAAAAGCAAACATTCATGGGCAACCAAACATTAATGGCCCAGCCCATCACCCACACATGCCATGAATGATTTAATAAGCATTGTGCAACTGTTTCACTGCCTATTATGATGCCAGCTACATGTTAGACTACACCACTAAGATTTTATGGAATATTAGGTATTATTTTTCATAATTGTTTTGGAGCTGATGGCAAATGATTCAAACAAAATCTTCCATAAAGGGTGATAACGTTGTCAAAAACTTTGGCTTCTCATACAATGGGACGTGCCAAAAGCCATAGTTCACATGCAGTTTCATGAATATTTTTGGACACCTTTGCCAAACCTCCATCTACACATTGGATTTCTCTTGTTACAATTTTATTGAATTGAGTAAAACTTACGCAAATGTGCATTGTATCTTTTGGTTTAGGGACTGAGGAAGTTCTATAAAACCACTCCTTTGGCTTTGTGACTGGAGGAATAACGCCCATCCTGATCATCTCCTCAAGTTGAATTTCCACATTCTGCATGAGGTGGTATAGTATTGTTTTTGGCATGAAGAGACATATAAATTTGGTCTCATTCCTCAATATGATGTTGCATTTTGTCATCAGTGTTCCTAAACCTGTGAACAGTTTCAGTAAGTGTTTCTAAAAGTGACATCTTGACACTTCATGTTTGACTTCTTCCACTTTCCTAATGAGATTGTGGTCAATACATGCATTTCTGCCTAATAGCAACAATTTTTAATTATGCAAAACACTCAATGTTTCCAGGTGTTATCTTCTTTTATACAAGAGCATTGCTTGTAGCACTCCTTTAACTTATAAAGTTTTTAAAAATTCTTAAATGGACACCTGGTCCATTTAATTGAATTTCTGTTGGTTTTAAGCAGGGTCTTGCTTCTAACCATTGTTTCTTGTCTGATAATAGATTTAGACGTGCTTCTATATTTATCTTGAAATTAGTTATCTCTGCATTGACGTAATTGTTTGTTGTCTAGAATGTGTTGTTATATTCTTTGATCTCCTTTAGGAAACCTTTTGACTTGTCTTCCATGGAAAGTTGCTGCATTTCTTGGATATTTTGTTCTTTACAAAAACACTTTGAGGTATTTTACAGGTTGGGCATTTACTTTAGCATATTTTTTTTGAAACTGACCAAATTCCTTCCATCAGAAGCATTCCTCTTTATTTATAAAACACATCTTTCCTGTGGATTTTCTTTTGCCTCACAGTTCTGGCAGGGTTTTATGGCATTTTCCTTATCGTCTTCTGGTGGTATCTTCCTATCATGGTTTCTTTCACCTTTTACGTTCTAGGAATTGAATTAATACTGGAGATTGTCTTCGTTTACTCTGAGAATTGCTTTGTTTTGCTTTCAAATCTTTGACTGTTGTATTTGTTTCCAAGGTGATGTCTTATTTTGACTGTAATAAATCTGATAGCGATTTATCAGCTAGTACAACAACAATGTGTTCTCTAATAAATTCTGTTTTCAAGTCTCTGTAGCCCCATCCGTCAACTAATCTTCATAAGTCATTAATAAACTATTTTATTGATTTGTCTGGGAACTGAATAGTTCTCCTATTAAACTTGACTCTTTTCAAAATCTTATTTTTCCAAGATTTAAATCAGGGGTATTTAAAACTTCTTCAAATTTGTCTTATTCTTTTTTAATTCCTTGCGTTGCAATCACATCGTACGCTATATCCCCAGCAAGTGCGTTAGCTTGTTATATGTCAGATGTTATTGTTAAATCTTGAAGGAATTCAATGTTTCAAGAATCTTCCTCCTTAATTCCCAATCTTGTGTCAGATTTAGTCCATTGTAATGTTTAAATCCTCCTGGGACTTCTAAATGTATTTTTCTTTTCTAAAATTGCTAAATGTATCGGTCTATTTCTTTAAACTATATTTCCAGTAATAGAATTCCTTCCTTGTGCCTGAGCTTTGCTATGAATACTGTTTTTTTAAAAATTCAAAAATGCTTATTAGTTACCTTGTTCTGAACTCACAACGCTGTGAACATTTTAAAAACTTTAATTGTTTACCTATTATTTACTTATCTATGCTACTTAACTCTGTGATTTGCCTGTATTGCTCACAAAACAAAGCTTTTCACTGTGCCTCGGTACACGTGACATTAAATTCAATTCAATTCAACGAAGGATCAATCTGCTTTTTCTCTGTGCTTCCAACAATATTATAAACTACTATTCCGCATGTTTTTCTAAATTGTAATTCCTATGTCAACAAATAGAACATCCTTTATAGAATATCATGTATTGTGACATGTACTCCAATGCGGAAGTACAGGAGCACAGTGAAAAGCTTTTAGCATGGCTGTCTCTAATGATGCTATCTTAGGTACAAGTACCTAGGAACAAGGTGTGACAATGCTGCTCCATTACTAAGGTTATGTTGTCCTTGCCTTGTTTTTCAGAGCAGTCGTAAAGACACAGGTTCTGGGGTGTCTAGGTTTGAAGGGTTTTAGGGCCAGTTTGAATATAGCTAACAGATACTGCCTCAGTAAAAAGGCTTTCAAGTTTAAAAAAAACATAGAAAATAGGTGCAACAGTGGGCTACCAGAGAAAGCTGTTGAGGCCAGTTTGTTAGATATATTCAAGAGGAATCTGGATGTGGCCCTTCTGACTAAGGGGATCGAGGGGTATGGAGAGAAAATGGGAATGGGATACTGAGATTGCATGATCAATCATGCAATATTGACAGACTCAATGAGCTGAATAGCCTAACCTTGCACCCATTTTCTATGTTTCTGTAGAAACACAGAGGAAATACCATCAATCATCTACCCGTTTTCCTGTGACATCATCTTTTGGCTCTGCCAGGTTAAGGGGGGCTTTCTGCTGGTGTTTTATATCTCCTACTGTGCTGCCTTTCTCATACAGGCCTGTGATTCTCTTTATGAAGCTGTCATTCCATGCTCTCTCTTGCTGTTTCAGAACATGCTGGTCACACTTACTCTCCCACTCTTTATAAAGTTGCTTCTTGCTTTGTCTCACACAATTCCTGAAGCACAGACCTTTCACTTTTGCTCTTTTAGATGCTGGTGACTGTTTCCTCTTTATCTCTGCTTAAAGAGGCCCTCCTCTTTTTTTCTCCTTAATAATCCAAAGTTCAGATTAAACTTATTTCATTCAACAAATGGGATGCTTGATGATTAAAGAGTTAGGCTACAATTGAACAATCTCTCCATCATGTAAGATGAGTCTGTTTCTGGAAATGTTGGCTGCCTCCACACTCTTCATCCCAAGTATTGGCTAAATTTGGGTGGCTCTCTAGTTAACTTATTTAAAAGGGCTCTACTCATTAAGATTGGAATTCCACTGACTGATTGTTTCATCCAGTTTGTGGCCTGTGTGCAATATATGTGCTTCCATCTTAAAATCTCATAGCAAATATTATAACATCTAAATAACAGGGATTTTGTAATAAGTTATCATGCTATCCTGTGCTAGTTTATATTTTGTTGTAACTGATGAAGTTCAGATAGAACAATGTCTCTGTTTTATATTCATCTTAGTACTAAGTACTAAGAACATTCAGTACTTGTCTCAAGGACTGTTACGTCTATTATGTGTGAAGAAATCCAAAACCAACAAATACCTAGCATGTGCATAGCTGTATTTCTGCGGTCCAGTGGAAGATAAGTCTTCACTTTGGCCTTGAAAGCATTTCTATGTTTTCACGCTCCAGCTGTAAATGACTTAACAAGAAAGCTTCGTAGATCTCATAGTTTTCATCAAAAGGAAGATAGAACAAGTCACCCAGTTTCAAACGACAAGAAATGTAACGAATCATAATGTCCCTCAGTTGGTGTATCACCACCTGCTTCACAGTGATTGCAAACCAAAAGAAATATTAAATAACACAAAGGCCTCTGAACAAACCAATTATTTACTATCTACTAGTGCTATAGGATATTAACACACTGTTCCCATTGACAGTATCAATTTGAGAGAACTGTGATGTCACTTTAACATTAAAATATTCAAATTTTAATTGGTGGCTGACATCACTTTCATAACTATGCTAAAGATATGTAACACTAGTGGAAAACATGCTGTAAAATGCAAGTATACTTGATGAATTCTTTTGAAGAGGTACCTCATAAAGTCTCAGCAAAGCAGGTCAACTCCATTGTAGAGAGCGCAGCCTTTGTAAAGCCAATATTAACTAAGGATTTCAGCAATAGATTGTTTACAACTGGAGCAGCTGGCAATGGCAGCCAAACAAGAAATCAAAGCATGGCACGTAGACTGTGGAGAAGAAGTTATCGTTCCATTTACACTGGCTTGTAAGTACTCGTCAGTAAATTAGATGCAGGCTGATGGGAATCTGTGGTATGACACTTGCTAAAATTGTCAACTGTGCTCCATGAACAGAATAAGCATTGGCACCTACTGCCTAGTCACTCAGCCATGGCCCTAAGAAGTCAAAAACGAACTGACCACGGTAGTTATAGTGATACACCTGACAAGTCTTTTCTCTAAAATACAAAATATTGCGAATGTCTGGAATCTGAAATATGATCTTAAAATGTTGGAAATTCTCAGCACTCAAGGCAACAGCTATGGAGAAAGACACCAAGTTAATAAACAAGGTCTGTGATTTTTTTTTGGCAGAATTGTAAAATATTTCAATTGTGGCATATTTGAATCAAGTACAGAAGCAGAGAAGAAGGAACAGTAAATGAGAAAAGAAGACAACGTTTTGATTGGATGGAAAGTATGAGATATTTACATAATTGAACTGATGAAGATTGGTGGCAGACTTTTGTGGTACAGAACAAATAAGGAAACTAAGATAGATCTGGAGGAGCTTTAAATAAATAGTTGAATCACTAACAAATATCCAAAAAGTGTGACCAATGAAATGAACTGAAATTGTTGAAATAGATGTTGTAGGAACCTGTGACTTCCCAAGTGAAATAAAAATCATGAAGAAGGGATAACAGAAATGCATGCACAGTAACTGAAATAAACTGCATCAAAATTGACCAAAAAGCAAAGTATGATGGGAGTGCCTGAACCAAGACAGATACAAAAGTCAATTCTGCCTAGGGACAAGTCCTTGCCAGACCTAAGCCCAGACAATTGAAACCAGACAGGCACCAGTACACATTAGGAAGTGCGAAAGGGCAATTCAACTCTTCCTGACAAACAAGCAAGACAAGATGCATGGGGCAGACATGCCTCCGTAAGACCAGGTATATTTTCTGGGATGAAACCAGACGTTAAGTTCCAAGTCTGTTAAGAAAGCCATCGAGGGCTATTAGCAGCATTTGAAGGTGATAACGCCAATTAATTTGATACCTCTGATTGGTCAATTTCTTGGAAAGTCTCAGAAAGTACCCAGGAGGGTATAAGAACCCAGCCCGGCAGGACTCGGAGGAATCCCACTCTCCAGCTGACCTAGAGGTACACCGGGATACAGCAGTGACCAGGGCAGGTCGCCCTCTGACCAGAGAGACAATCAACCCATGAAGAGAGGAACAGACCAAACAATTCAACAGACCAGCAAAAGTACCTGAGAAGTATTTTAAGTTTCTAAAGAATCAGATAGTTAGAAATAGAGTTGTTAAAAGTGTAAAGTCTTAACCTTTGTTGTCTTTAACGAAAGTTGTGAGCTGATTCACTGACTGCAGTCTTATGCTGTGCAGTCCTTTCCATCTTACATTCTAAGGTCCCTGGGTAAATTAATATTGTGTACACTGGTTGAAGAGTCTGTGTGTTCTTAGAGACAGCAATGTTAAGGCCAGAATGTTGTAAAGTGACTAATAAAAAGTTGAGACACTGATCCTCGAAATAAAACAAAGAACCACAGATGCTGGTGAAACTTAACAGGTCTGGCAGCATCTATGGAGAGAAAATACAGTGAACAGTTTGAGTCTAACAACCCTTCTTCAAATCTCAGTTATTCTTTCCTTCCCAGCTCTGTCTCAGGCAATGCTACCCAATATTAACCCACCAATTTCAATGCAGCTGTTATTTGAAAGTTCAAACAAGACAGCCAGAGCCAACGCTTGCCACTGGCAGAAAATCTTCTCAGTGGTCAGATGGTTTCTAGGATAACTACCTGGGAACTAATCAAGTAGATATTGGCAGATAGGAGACCTTTTTTTATCAATAACTGGTCATCAAAGCACAAACCAATTGGTACTTGTTGCTGGCCAAATTGTCATTTCATCAGGCCTCCTGTTTCTCTCACCTGGAACTCAGCTTTTCCCACTGCTTCAACAAATAACTGTGTAAACAATGCTTGCAATGAGTGTCAGGTAACTTGCTTTTAAAAAGTCCAGCATTCCTTCAAACATCCTTGGCTTTTCACATAGTCTTTTTTCCAATATAGTCCACAATCAAAACTACAGAAAAATAAAAAGATATGGCTTTTACATGCATTCCAGTGAGTACAAACTGAGCTTTTCTAATCTCTTCTCATAAGTTAATTGTACCAAGAAATTGTTTGTGAAACTCAGCAGGTTTGATAGCATCTGTGGGAAGAAAGCAGAGTTAACCTATTGAGTCCAGTGACTCTTCATCAGAACTGTTAGGAGCTAGGAAAAAGTGATATTTATGCTTAAGAAGAACCTGGGGGAGATGGGGAGGGGGAAAGTGAGAGTGAGCAGATAGGTAGAGATGGAACCAAGGGTGAGCCAGAGATGTGAAAGGGGCAGGTAAACAAGGAGATTATGGAGAGCATCAGAAGAATGCATGATGATAACAGCTAAGAATGGGAGATTGTTGAAGTTCTTCATTGCCTTTATTGTGCCTTTAAGTGCCTTTATTGGTCAGGGAATTGAGTACAAGATTCATGATGTCATGTTGCAGCTTTATAAGACTGTGTTTAGGCCACACTTAGAGTATTGCATTCAATTCTGGTTGCCACATTACAGGAAGGATGTGGAGAAGGTGCAGAAGAGGTTTACCAGGATGCTGCCTGGATTAGAGGCAATGAGCTATAAGGAGAGGCTAGAAAAATGCAGGTTGTTTTCTTTGGAACGGCGGAGGCTGAGCAGAGGCTGTTTTAGAGAAAATGTAAAGAATCACCAGGAGACACAGAGAGTGCTTCAAGAAGTAAGTCTTTTATTTGCAAACAAAAACCATGACACGACAAAGCAGATTCTCGAATGCCCATGGACCTCAGGGTCCATGGTTTTTTATATTTTTTTTATCATGTTTCTGTTAGCTTATCAGCATGTCCAACTATATTAATCAAAGTACCTCACTCTAGCTACACAATAAACCAGTGATGTTAGTTCCCATTATCTCTTTTGTTGTACATTCTACTTAATGTTATTCTAATGTCACGGTTAGATATTTAGATTTAAATTATTTACAGTGTGGAAATAGGCCCTTCGGCCCAACAAGTCCACACCAACCAACTGAAGCGCAACCCACCCAGACCCATTCCCCTACATTTACTCCTTCACCTAACACTACGGGCAATTTAGCATGGCCAATTCACCTAACATGCACATTTTTGGACTGTGGGAGGAAACCGGAGCACCCGGAGGAAACCCACGCAGACATGGGGAGAATGTGCAAACTCAACACAGTCAGTCACCTGAGGCGAGAATTGAACCCGGGTCTCTGGCGCTGTGAGGCAGCCGCGCTAACCACTGTGCCACCGTGCCGCCCATTTAGTGTCAACTTTTTGCAACAATGGTCTTTCATTCCAGACCCTACTTAATATTTTCCTAATATCATGATTAGATATTTATTATCACCTCTGCTACAGTGATCTTCCATTCTAGACTAACCTGCCATGATAGATATTTAGCTATTACAATAGTCTCCTGTCTCAAGCTGACTCTACTAATTATTAATTAGATATTTAATGTCATGTCCTAAATAGTTATGGTCCCAATCTTGTCGTAATGACACTTAACAGAGAAACTTGCTTTACTACTTGTGTTATCTCATCTCTCCATAGTGACCTTTCAACCTTAACATTACTCTGCTAATTGGTGTAAGAGCATTCCACTATTCTAATCCCACCCTGCCTTCCACAGACCCCAGATTGCCAGTAGTCTTCATGCTTTAACCCTTCCCATGCTTTCATACTCTTTATTTTCCATTAGGCTTAACAGATTATATAAAATTATGTGATGTTTAGATAGTGTTGATGGTCAGAATCTATTTCCCAGAGTTGAAGCGTCTAATACTAGGGTCATGAATTTACAGCGCGAGGGAGCAAGTTCAAAGGAGATGTGAGAGACAAGCTTTTACATAGAGAGTGATAGGAGTCCGGAATGCACTGCCAGGGTGGAGGTGGAGGCAGATATGATAGGGGCGTTTAAGGGATGTTTGGATAAGTACATGAATATACAAGGAATGGAGGGATGTGGACCAAGAGCAGACAGAAATAATTATGTTAATTTGGCTTCACACTTGGCAATAACACGGTAGGCTATTGGGCCCAATTCTGCATTGTTCTACTCTCTATGTTCTATGTTCTATGTTCTGATGAAGAGTTACCGGACTTGAAACGCTAACTCTATTTTCTTCCCATAGATGTTGCTGAGTTTTTTTATCAATAATTTATGATTTTTGCTGCTGATCCTTGAGCTTCGTTTGAACATAGTCGGAAGTGAAGGTCAGTGTGGATGTAGGGTGAGGTATTCAGCTGCTCAGAATTATGCCTGTGGTCTGAGTGAAGGTTTTCACTAAAGCAATCATCAATATGCATTTATTTCACTAGCAACTTCCTTGGAGCTACCATTGACAAAAATATTAATTTGACCAGCCCCACAAATACTACAGCTGAAACAGGGGATCAAAGATTGGGAACTCACCTCCTGAGCCACTAAAACCTTTCCATCATCTACAATGGATCAGAAATGTGATGCAATGATCTCCACTAACCTCGATGTGCACAGCTCCAAACAACACTTGAAAAGTTCAATGCCATGTGGAACAAAGCAGTCTGCTGCAGTGATATCCAAACTTTAGCCTTAAACATTCACTCTCTTTACTGGATGCACAGTGACCGACGGGTGCAGATACATAGTTCTTTGAAACAATGCGTCTCAGGGGGGGTAGACAGGGTGGTTAAGAAGGTGTTTAGCACATTTTTCTTCATTGTTCAGACCATTGAGTACAGGAATCGAGATGTTATGTTGAGGTTGTACAGGAGGGTGGTGAGACCACTGTTGGAGTACTGTGTACAGTTCTGGTCGCCCTGATATAGGAATGATATTATTAAATTGGACAAGGTTCAGAAAAGATTAATGCAACTGGGTCTGGAGGTTTTGAGTCATAAGGAGAGGGTGGATATGCTGTGGCCTTTTTGACTGAAGGGTAAAAGGCTCAGGTGATCTTATAGAAGTTTTTAAAATCATGGGGGACATAGATAAGGTGCATAGCAAAGGGCTTTTCCTAGGGTAGTGGAGTTTAAAATTAGGAGGCATAGTTTTAAGGTGAAAGGAGAAAGACTTAAAAGGGATCTCAGGAGCAACTTTCACACACAGAGGAGTGAACAATCAGAGGAAATGGTAGATGCAGATACAATTACAGCATTTAAAAGATATTTGGACAGGTACATGAATTGGAAAGGTTTAGAAGGATATGGGCCAAACACAGGCAAATGAGACTAGTTTAGTTTAGGATACTTATTCAACATGAACAAGTGAAAAAAAACCGTCTGTTTCTGTGCCGTTTGATTCTATAACTATGAGTGTGGACCATTTACAAGATGCATTGCAGCTACTCATCAAACTTCCTCCAACTAGACATTGACCTGCGACCTCTATGATCTAAGACAACAGCAGCTGCTGTATGGGAACACCATCACCTCCAAGCTGCACACCATCCTGATCTGGAACTTTACTGCCATTCCTCACTATCATTAGGTCAAAAGAATTAGGAAGTCCCTTCCACCAGCATTGTGGATGCACTTGCACCAAGGTTCCCTCACCTTTTACCTAACAGGAACCTGCCTCATGGCTGAAGAACTCACATGTCCCATCAGTGAGAACTGTCGGTGTTGGATATGTAAGAGCAGTTTTGTGGATCCTGTAAGAGCAGGCTGGTAGGTTCTGTAAAAGCAAATTGATGGGACCTGTTGCTGGGTCTTGTAGGTTGGTGGGAACTGTAAGAGCAGTAGGGCTTGAATAGTAAGAATAATGAGGAAAGATTTTATGGCTTTTTAAACTAAATCTAACAGCAGGGCCTTGAGATTGAGAAGTTTCGGTATACCCATACTTAAAGGTGTCTCCTTGTATTCTCTGAATTGAAGCTTCATGGGAACCACTAATTGTGATCCCATTTTGGGAAGTCCTCACCTTGACCATCAACTCCTCAAGGGCAATGAGAGATGGGAAACAAGTGCTGGCCTCACCAGTAATATCCATTAAAGAATATCAATAGCTAGAGAAAAACCTCATAATGGGCAGCAAGTCAATGCATAATACATTGGGAGAAGTCTAAGTAAATCACTTTTTAATCTGTGCCCTTTATGGGAAGAAAGAAGCAGTTTACCTAAGGATCAAAGATCTCCCCCTAAATATGAGAACTACAAGTCTCATGGTTTGGGAAATGGGAGCCGAAATTGTAAATGTCCCTGAATAAGATTGGGAAAGAAGTGAGAAAACTGTGTGATGAGGGGATGCAATGTCTTTGAAGAAGGTATGTGAATTATTGGTTTCCATCCAACTTTTTCCATACTGCTGCAGTGCATATCCCAATGCAGAATGCAGTCAGACATATGGTCATATGCATGTGGTCTTTGTCACCTTCTGGGAAAGATAGTAGACTGGGTTGTGATTTACCTAATTAGTGTCATTAGGTACATGGACAGGAAGGATAACCCAAAACTTCATGACGTTGCAAGGGCACTGGACGAGGTCAAGCCAGTTGGACGTGTCGAGGGACCCAGTACCTTTATTAAGTTGCCAATTTTCCTCTCGATTGAGGTTTCCCTGCAGGCTTCATGCTCTGCCTTCTCTGGAGTGTGGTCAGGTGTTACCTAAACTGTAGCTCTCCTTGTCAGCCACTGAAAAAGTTTAGATTCAGTTCCCCTGAAATGGAGCTGTGCCGGATGACTGGCGGCCTTTCATAAAACCAACAAGTTTTGTGGTGAAATCCCAAGGTCATTGCCTGACAGGGAATACTGGAAGGCCTCAGAGTGAAACATGTGATTGGTGTTTTATTATCTATCAAATCTAAGTGGGATATCCCACAGGGATATTTGAAAGATTAGGTACTCTTTTCCAGATTTTTGTTCGTTGCAGATGTCAATAACCCCTTTTAAAGTGCATGAATACTACAGATTGATGTGTTCCTTTGTTGGAAGGACACCATTCTTAATGCCACTGTAACATATATATGCATTTGCTGACACATCTTTCCACAAATTGGGACTCTTGAGGGCATATTCATGTAACCCCTCTGAGGCAAGCAATTGGTGTTTGAAGCAGCATCTGAAAGCGTATGGGATTCAGGTAGTTTCTCAAGTGGTGCATAAGTTCCACTTGGTGAAGGATCTGCCATCTTTGATGGGTACGTTTGTCAGCTCAGAGGCAGTTAGACATTTCTGCTGCATAATGTTAAGCCCAGAGAAGGAAAAGGAGAAATCCCATGAGATTCCTGGAGAGGATAATGTTTTGGGTGGAGATGGCAGGCATGTGCTAAATCCTCAGGAAATGAAAGGTATATATTGTTGGGGCTACATCCACATTGATGGGGGTTTGGCTCATGAATATCAAAGAATGTAAAAGGGCAGGGTGCTCTTCTGTCCACCATGGGACAGGACCAGGGCAATGCGAAGAGAAAATTCTTTATTTCTATTTGACAGGAATATAATTTCCCCACAAAACAGCATTGTGCCTTTTCTGAGTAACTGTAAGCTCATTGTCAGGGAAATACTGAGGGAGGAGACTCACCCATTTGAAGATCCAGAATTGGCAAGTATTGTGGCACCTTTAAGAGTCTGTACAGGACCCTCTTCTGATATACAGGAAGTGCTTCCTGAAGAACAGTAGCGAGTAGCATAAAGATGAACTCCACGGTGTACACTACATTGTGCATTTCCCTACTTAAGTGACTCCAAAATAGGTGGAGATTGGAGATTTTCTTTCCTTCAGACCCAATTTCTGTACATTGCATGTCATAGAGTCATCGAGTCATAGAGATGTACAGCGTGGAAACAGACCCTTTGGTCCACGCCGACCAGATATCCCAACCCAATCTAGTTCCACCTGCCAGCACCCGGCCCATATCCTTCCAAACCCTTCCTATTCATATACCCATCCAAATGCCTTTAAAAAGTTGCAATTGTACCAGCTTCCACCACATCCTCTGGCAGCTCATTCCATCCACGTATCACCCTCTGCGTGAAAACTTTGCTCCTTAGGTCTCTTTTATATCTTTCCCCTCTCACCCTAAACCTATGCCCTCTAGTTCTGGACTCCCCGACCCCAGGGAAAAGACTTTGTCTATTTATCCTATCCATGCCCCTCATAATTTTGTAAACCTCTACAAGGTCACCCCTCAGCCTCCGACGCTCCAGGGAAAACAGCCCCAGCCTGTTCAGCCTCTCCCAGTAGCTCAGATCCTCCAACCCTGGCAACATCCTTGTAAGTCTTTTCTGAACCCTTTCAAGTTTCACAACATCTTTCCAATAGGAAGGAGACCAGAATTGCACGCAATATTCCAACAGTGGCCTAATCACTATCCTGTACAGCCGCAACATGACCTCCCAACTTCTGTACTCAATACTCTGACCAATAAAGGAAAGCATACCAAACGCTTTCTTCACTATCCTATCTACCTGCGACTCCACTTTCAAGGAGCTATGAACCTGCACTCCAAGTTCTCTTTGTTCAGCAACACTCCCTAGGACCTTACCATTAAATGTATAAATCCTGCTAAGATTTGCTTTCCCAAAATGCAGCACCTCACATTTATCTGAATTAAACTCCATCTGCCACTTCTCAGCCCATTGGCCCATCTGGTCCAGATCCTGTGTAATCTGATGTAACCTTTTTCACTGTCCACTACACCTACAATTTTGGTGTCATCTGCAAATTTACTAACTGTATCTCTTATGCTCGCATCCAAATCATTTATGTATATGACAAAAAGTAGAGGACCCAGCACCGATCCTTGTGGCACTCCACTGGTCACAGGTCTCCAGTGTGAAAAACAACCCTCCTCCACCACCCTCTGTCTTCTACCTTTGAGCCAGTTCTGTATCCAAATGGCTAGTTCTCCCTGTATTCCATGAGATCTAACCTTGCTAATCAGTGTCCCATGGGGAACCTTGTTGAATGCCTTACTGAAGTCCATATAGATCACATCTACTGCTCTGCCCTCATCAATCTTCTTTGTTACTTCCTCAAAAAACTCAATCAAGTTTGTGAGACATGATTTCCCATGCACAAAGCCATGTTGAGTATCCTGAATCAGTCCTTGCCTTTCCAAATACATGTACATCCTGTCCCTCAGGATTCCTTCCAACAACTTGCCCACCACCGAGGTCAGGCTCACTGGTCTATAGTTCCCTGGCTTGTCTTTACCACCCTTCTTAAACAGTGGCACCACGTTTGCCAACCTCTAGTCTTCCGGCACCTCACCTGTGAATATCGATGATGCAAATATCTCAGCAAGAGTTCCAGCAATCACTTCTCTAGCTTCCCACAGAGTTCTCGGGTACACCTGATCAGGTCCTGGGGATTTATCCACCGTTACCCCTTTCAAGACATCCAGCACTTCCTCCTCTGTAATCTGGACATTTTGCAAGATGTCACCATCTATTTCCATACAGTCTATATCTTCCATGTCCTTTTCCACAGTAAATACTGATGCAAGTGCCATCAATCTACATTTGTAAATGTGAAAATGAATTGTTTTGAGTGATTTGCCAGTGTGTATAGTTCAGATCCTCCACACCACTCCCAATCAGAGCCATCTCATCCTATTGTGGGAATCAGGGCAAATGCAAGCTTCCAAGATAGGGAGGTCAGGTGAGATCAAAGTCATGAATAGAAGAGATTTTACTATTGAGCCTGGCCAAGGGATTATCAGTCCATCATACATGAATACCAATTGCTTGCTCATATACATAATCCTGCAGATACATCAGCACAGCATGAAAGCACCTCGCCACTCTCTTACTTACAGTAAAGGGCTGTCACTTGTGTGCATGCAGGATGTGTGAGGATGGGGAAATGGGGCGGGGGGGGCAGGCAGGGTTTGTGAGGGTGGGCACATGATGGGATATGATCTGTGAGGGTGGGGAATCAGAGGGGACAGGACCTGTGAGGGTAGGGAGTAGGGGCAGGATGTGTGAGGGTAGGGAGTGGTGGGCAGGACGTGTGAGGATATGGAGTGGGGGGGAAGGATGTGTGAGGATGGGGAAATGGGGGGCAGGATGTGAGGGTGGGGAAATGGGGGGCAGGATATGTGAGGGTAGGAAGTGGGGGGGCAGGATGTGTGAGGTCTGGAAATGGGGGGCAGGATGTTTGACGGTGGGGAAATCGGGTGCAGGTTGTGTGAGCGTGGGTAAATGGGCGCAGATTGCATGAGGGTGGGGAGTGGGGGGGCAGGATGTGTGAGGGTAGGGAGTGCAGGGCCAGAATGTGTGAGGGTGGGGAAATGGGGGGCAGGAAATGTGAGGGTAAGGAGTGGGGGGCAGGATGTGTGAGGGTCGGGAAATGGAGGGGGCAGGATGTGTGAGGGTAGGGAGTGGGAGGCAGGATGTGTGAGGGTAGGGAAATGGGGGCGGGATGTGTGAGGATAGAGAAATGGGGGCAGGATCTGTGAGGGTAGGGACTGGGGGGCCAGAATGTGTGAGGGTAGGGAAATGGGGGGGCAGGATGTGTGAGGGTAGGGAAATGGGGGCAGGATGTGTGAGAGTAGGGAGTGGGGGCACGATGTATGGGGTAGGGAAATGGGGGCAGTATGTGTGAGAGTGGGGAAATTAGATTAGATTAGATTACATTACAGTGTGGAAACAGGCCCTTCGGCCCAACAAGTCCACACCGACCCGCCGAAGCGAAACCCACCCATACCCCTACATTTACCCCTTACCTAACACTACGGGCAATTTAGCATGGCCAATTCACCTGACCCTGCACATCTTTTGGACTGTGGGAGGAAACCGGAGCACCCGGAGGAAACCCACGCAGACACGGGGAGAACGTGCAAACTCCACACAGTCAGTCGCCTGAGGCAGGAATTGAACCCGGGTCTCAGGCGCTGTGAGGCAGCAGTGCTAACCACTGTGCCACCGTGCCGCCCACGGGGGCAGGATGTGTGAGGGTGGGGAAATGGGGTCAGGGTGCTCATCTCCTCCACTTGCAGCACCTCCGCCCTTGAAGCCTATCCCTCCAATTGCAATGAGGACAGAACCTCATGGTCCTCAGCTTCCACCCCACCAACCTCTGCGTACAATGCATCATCCTTCGCCATTTCCGTCACCCACAAACAGCCCCGCCACCAGGGGCATATTTGCCACCCCACCTCTATCTGCATTCTGCAGTGACCATTCCCTCTGTGACACCCTCCCACCCACCCTCCACTCCTGATACTTTCCCTGCCACTGCAAGAGGTGTAAAACCTGCGCCCACACCTCCCCCCTCACGTCCATCCAAGACCCCAAAGGATTCTTCCACATCCAGCAGAGATTTTCCAGCACATCCAAACACCTCATCTACTGTGTCTGTTGCTCTCAATGTGGTCTCCTCTATACTGGGGAAACAGAATGCCAGCTTGTGAAACATTTCAGAGAACACCTCCAGGACACACGCACCAATCAACCCACTGCACCAACCACTTCAACTCCCTCTCCCACTCCGCCACGGACATACAAGTCCTGGACCTCCTACACCACCAAATCCTAACCACCCGATGACTGGAGGAAGAACACCTCATCTTCTGCTTTGGGATCCTCCAAACACATGGAATCAATGTCGATTTCACCAGTTTCATCTTGTCCCCTCCCCACACCTTATACCAGATCCCACCTTCGAACTTGGCACTGCCCTTTTGAACTGTCCTACCCGTCCATCTTCCTTCCCACCTATCTGTTCCACTTCAATCTATCACCATCAACCACCACAATCATCTACCTATCACTTTCCTATCTACCTTCCCCCCAAACGGATCTCCTCCTATTCATCTCTCACCCCCCTTGGGACCCCACGCACCCTCCCCCCTTCACATTCTGGGTAAAGGGTTTATGCTCGAAACGTCGACTCGCCTGCTCCTCGGATGCTACCTGACCAGCTGTGCTTTCCCAGCGCCACACTTTTTGACTGGGGAAATAACAGGGGACAGGATCTGTGAAGGTGGGGAAATGGTCGGGGGTGCAGGATCAGGTTGAGGAGTCGGGGGTTCAGGATCTCTGATAGTCGGTGAGGATGGAAGTGCTCGCCTGAGTTTGGATTGAGTTTTGGCAGGAACAATGTAACAGGCAGCAGGTAGAGAATTCTGAAAATCACTGCATAGCATGGGGTCATCTCAGTAAGAGTATCAAAGTTCCAGAATGAAAGAATAGCAGCTGAGATCATTGAAATCATCCTGCAATCACAATCACGGGGAATGACAGTTTGGGGTATAGTGCGAAAGGTCTCTGCTTTCCATTGAGATGTTATGAAACCTGATGGTGCTAGATTTCTCACAAGCACAATGATCAATGTTGTGGTTAACTTGTCAGATCTGACAAGTTCAAAACCACCATATGCCAGTATACATCAGTAGATCACAAGCTGGTTTCATACAGATTCCATTGTGGTCCACATGGGATTTTTACCCAAGGGAGATAATCCACCAAATTTATTTTCACTCCCCTTCCCCAACAGAATTCCATGGGGGCTATTCCCTCCTTGATATCCAGGTCCATTGTTCTATCACCTCCAACATTTCACCCATTCTCGTGACATCATTCAATACCACAGACTTATGAAGAAATCTGTAGCCTCTGCAATAAAAAAGGGCAATAACAACATGGATACACAATTGACTGAATGATGGAAAATAGAGAGAAGTGATCAATGGATATTGTCAGGGCTGGAAAAAGGTTTGATGTGGACTTTCCCAGGGACAGTATTGAAACTCTTGCTTTCCCTTAAATATATTAATGATCTGGATCTTGGTGTACAGGGGAAAATTTTAAAATTTGCAGATGGCATTAAACTTGGAAGAATTGTAAACTTTGAGGAGGACAATGTGAAGAGTTCCAAGAGTTCATTGACAAGTTTGTGGAATAGACGGATATGTGGCAGATCAGGTTCAATGCAGAGAAGTATGAGTTGATGCACTTTCATTGGAAGGACATTGAAAGACTGCAGGTATGATTCTAAAAGGGCTGCAGGAACAAAGACCTGGGTGCATATGTGCACAGATCATTGAATCTGGCAGGACAGATGGAGACACTCATTAATTAAGCAAATATTGCCCTCGCTTTTATTAATAGGTGCATAGAGTACGAGAGCAAGGCTGTGTTGTTGAACAAAACACAAAAATTGCTGGGGAAACTTTGCAGATCTGGCAGCATCTGTTGAAAGAAAACAGAGTTAATGTCTTGTGCCTGGTGACTCTTCATCAGAGCTGTTGGTAGCAAGGAATAAGTGGCATTTATGCCAAAGCCGAAGTGGGGATGTAGAGGGTAAGGGGAAAGGTGAGTGAGTAGTTGGAGACAGAGCCCAGACAGAGAGAGAGAGAGGGGGAGAGATGTGAAAGGGTAGGTAAACTAGGACATTATGGTTGGCAGACCAGGACAGAAATAAAATCTGTTTTGTTGAATTTATATAGGGTTCCTGTTAGACACTGGCTGGAATATTGTGTACAGTTGTTGGTGCCTCATTACAGAAAGTTTGTGAATGAATTGGAGAGATTACAGAAAAGAATGGTTCTGATGCTGGGATAGATCGGGACATGTGGGAATGCTCTCCTTTGAGAGAAGAGGTTAAGAAGAGATTTGATAGAGATTTTCAAACTCATGAGCAGACTGAGCAGAGTAGGCATGGAGAAACTGTTCCCACTAGTGAAAGGATCAAGAACGAAAGAGCATAGGTCTAAAGTGATTTGCAAAAAGAGAAAATGTGGTGAGAAATACAATATTTTCACACACCAAGCCTTTAGGGTTTGGAGTGCAGAGGCTGGAAGTAGAACCATGTTCAACTGAGTCATTCATGAGAATGTTGGATAATTATTTGGATCGAAATAATGTGCAAGAGTATGGGGTAAAACAAGAATTTGACACCAGATAATGATACCCATTGAAGAGTCAATGCAGATATAATGGCTGAATGCCTCCATCTGCACTGTAACTCTTCCACAATTTGGTGATTTTTTTTTCCCATTTGGGAATTTCAGGAATTGTTACATTTACCCCTTTAACTTCTCCATGCTCATTTTTCAAGTTTCCAAACACTCCTTCTAGTGAAGCAGTGATTTACTTGCAGCACTTTCAGTCTCGCCTACTATTGTTCTACTCACAATCTGGTTGCCTTTACAACTGAAAGACCAAATGCCAACTTGGTGACCTCTTTGTAGAAAACCTCTGCTCTATTTGCTCTTACACAAAGAGGCCTGTGGCAGTTTTCCATTGCAGCCCTAATGAAGCCGGAGGAGCAACACTGAGTTTTCCATTAAGGCACTTTGCAACCTCCTGAGTTAAATACAGAATTCAATGACTTCAGACCATTAGCCCTGCCCTCCAATTTGTTTCCTCTATCTCTCCCCTCACTGGCTATCTCAGTATCCAAGTGCTTTTGTTTAGCTTTCGTCAGAGCTGAATTCCCTTCTGCCATTAAAATCTAACATTAATACCTATTCTAAACCTCTCTCTGTCTACAACCAGTAATACTGACTTTGCCTACAGTTATGTAGCACCTGTGATCTATACTCTTCCTCACCCTTTAACTTTCCCCTGTTTTCACTTTCAGTTACATTTACTGCTTCCCATTTTTTCCTACAGTATGAAACCCATCATTGTTTACAAACTCCTCAAAACCAAAAAAGAGTTGTTTTGGACTTGAAATGCTAATTACCATCAGACCTGTGAGTTTCTCTGGGACTTCCTGTTTCTATTTCAGATTTCTAGCAACCACAATATTTTGCTTTTATTTTAAAACTTATATATATATTCCCACTGGGGGCTGGAGATGTTGAGAGATTGGATGTTGGTGGTGAAAAAGTAGATGGGTAGGGTCAAGAAATTAATATTGTCAATTAATGGAAAAACCTATCTGGTCCTTTAGAGAAGGAAACTGCCATCCTTACCTGATCTGGCCTACAACCACAGACCCCCAGCAATGTGGTTGACTCTATACTGTCCTCTGGGCAATTAGGGATGGGCAATAAATGCTGGTGACGCATGAATGAATATTAATAATAAATTAAATGTGAGCTGAATAGTTTTGGGGACACTTGGGCTGTAATGGTCCAAAAAGGCAGCTCACCACCACCAACTCAAGGGCATTCAGGGGTCTGTAATAAATGCTGGCCCAACCAGCAATACCCACATCCTGTGAATGAATAAAAACAAAGGCCTTGAAAGATTTTCAAAAGAGTGTGGTTAGTGATGCTTAGGAAATATATGTCAAGGCAACCAATTGTGGGATTGTGCTCTTAGGGACCTAGGAGTAAGTGCCAGATGTTAACATATAGTCGCCATAAGGTAAACATATGTTTGATGAATAATGCTTAGATTTCCTACGGTATGAAACAGGCCCTTTGATCAACAAGTCCACATCAACTCTCCGAAGAGTAACCCACTCAGACCCATTCCCCTGCCCTGTATTTACTTCTGACTAATGCACCTAACACTATGGGCAATTTAGGATGGTCAATTCACCTGACCTGCACATCTTTGGATTGTGGAAGGAAACCGGAGCACCTGGAGGGAACCCACACAGACATGGGGAGAATGTGCAAACTCCGCACAGACAGTCACCTGAGAGCTGGAATCGAACCCAGGTCCCTGTCAGGAAGCAGTGCCACCCATAAACAGTGATGAACTTGTTAGCAGGTTTGTTAGCAAGGTTGGACCCAACAAATGGCGCACACCAAGTTCAGAAAGATGTAGATTAAATTTAGTGAGGATATGGCAGAAATAGAGACATAAATGCCCTATTGAATTGATATACACAACAGGACAGGGGCCCTACATGGGATACTCTGAGAATCAGTGGATATACCATCCTCTAAAAGCATCAACTGCGATATTATCGTTTCCCATTGTATTGTGATGGGGGGGGGGGGGGGGGGTGTGCACTAACACTGCCTACTCAGTCCCATAACCACATTATCAAATATGAATAAGCTTAAAATCCTATTCTCCACTTTAACAAGATGAAATTGTCATAACTCTTATTTCAGTTTTCCTATTCCATGATTCAATTACTTGCTTTCCAGTAATTGACTCAATCTTGCAAAATGTCTCTGAAGTGCAAGTAATGACAAACTTAAAAGGTTACAAGGAGTAAACTATTGACCTCCTTTAAGAACCATGCTCTTGCTGTGTAAATGGTGAGGTCTATGCCATACTGCTTATATCAAAGTAGTGATAAAGCAACATTGTGAGCACCATACTGTCACAATGCTTCTGCCCTCTTAAAATATTCCTAAATCCCCAGAAAGTTAATGCTCAGTCACACTTCCATACTCTTTAACTGCACTGCAAATGATCAAATCAGAAACTGATACTAGAAAGAAGAGATAAATGTTAGTGATCGTTTTTCACTCGGTGTTTATAGAACAGGAAGGACAGCACCGTGGCCCAGTGGTTAGCACTGCTGCCTCACAGCACCAGGGACCCAGGTCTGATTCCAGCCTCGGGTAATTCTATGGAGTTTGCATGTCCTCCCTGTGTTTGTGCAGATTTCCTCTGGGTGTTCTGGTTTCCTCCCATAGTCCAAAGATGGTTAGTTGGATTAGCCATGGCTAATGTGGTGTTATGGGGATGGGATGGTGCGGGTGAGGGGAGTGTGGTCTGGGTGAAAATTTCTTCAGACGGTCAATGCAGACACAGTGGGCCAAATAGTCACTAACTTCACTGCAGGGATTCATGATGAGGAAATGGATGAGGATGCATCTTCTTCCTGAACAGAGGCTGAAGTGAAGACAGTCAATGGCTGCATCATTACAGGACCCAGAATGCATGATTACTTCCCCGTAAAGAAGGGTGATTGGTAAGAATACAATCATGTTATTGCTCTGAGGTCAGTCACCAAGATGTATTGAGTTTACAGTTTTCATTTATAGTAATGTTACTTGTAATAGTGATGAATGCTGGAAAGAGTGCTCCATTAATTCCCTCATCCTATATTAGCCTAATGGGCTTTTCAGTCATCCTCTGTGGAGGATTGACCTTGAATAAATCTCAGCGTTGGTTTGTTATGTAACAATAACAGTATACAAGTTACATGAATTCTTAAGTATATTAACTATTACTAACAACAGAAGTGTTCGAGACAAATGCTCTCCAATGGAAACTGTGGCACAGTCCAATGAACTCCAAACTGCTGTCTGCCCAAAGTGTCTAAGATTGGCCAAGCCTCCACGTAGTGTGTGTAAGATATATATCAGACTGAGTGGAGATTCAGCTAATAAATGCCAGGTGCTGCATTTTGGAAAAGCAAATCAGAGCAGGACTTATACAGTTAATGGTAAGGTCCTGGGGAGTGTTGCTGAACAAAGCGACCTTGGAGTGCAGGTTCATGGCTCCTTGAAAGTATAAGTCGCAGGTAGACAGGATAGTGAAGAAGGTGTTTGGTATGCTTTCCTTTATTGCTTAGAGCATTGAGTATAGGAGCTGGGAGGTCATGTGGCAGCTGAACAGGACATTGGTTAGGCCACTTTTGGAATACGGTGTGCAATTCTGGTCTCCTGCCTATCAGAAGGATGTTGTGAAACTTGAAAGGATTCAGAAAAGATTTAAAAGGATGCTGCCAGGGTTGGAGGATTTGAGCTACAGGGAGAGGCTGAAAAGGCTGGGGCTGTTTTCCCAGAGCATTGGAGGCTGAGGGGTGACTTTGTAGAGGTTTATAAAATCATGATGAGCATGGATCAGATAAATAGACAAAGTCCCTTATAAGGGTAATAGCTAAAGGTTACCAATATGACTTTGCTTTCTCCCTGGGTGATGTAATGTGTTTTTCTATATTTTAGCCTCTATACACATACCAGCGAGTTAAATTCTTATTCGGACAGGTGTCTTAAAGTTGATTAAAACTCACATGATATCTCAGACTTACATACACCGTCTGGCTTATAGCTTTCTTATATTCTTAATACATTATGCACATGGTTGACTCACTGACTGAGTGACTGACTAGCTGCCTGACTGACTGAGTGACTTAGCTGACCGAGTTACTGAGGACTGTCTGACTAGATGGTTGGCTGACTAACTAGCTAACTAACTGACTAACTAGCTGACTGACTGAGTGACTGACTGAGTGACTGACTGACGAGCTGAGTAGCTAAGTAGCTGACTGACTGAATGACTGAGTTAAGAGTGTGTTGCTGGAAAAGCACCATTCCTGATGAAGTGCTTTTGCCCAAAATGTTGACTCTCCTGCTCCTCGGATGCTGCCTGACCTGCTGTGCTTTTCCATCACCACACTCTCGACTCTGATCTTCAGCATCTGCAGTCCTCACTTTCTCCTCCTGATT
This sequence comes from Chiloscyllium plagiosum, assembly GCF_037043375.1. Classification (NCBI taxonomy): domain Eukaryota; kingdom Metazoa; phylum Chordata; class Chondrichthyes; order Orectolobiformes; family Hemiscylliidae; genus Chiloscyllium; species Chiloscyllium plagiosum. Next base: position 77,634,754 of record NW_028270141.1, on the reverse strand, counting down.
GAGTGCCTGAGTGTCTGCCTGACTAGCTGAGTGGTTAACTAGCTGACTGACTGACTAACTGACAGACTGAGTGAGTGAGTGAGTGAGTCACTGACTGACTAGCTGACTATCCAGCTGACTAGTTACAACAGGCTAACTGTAGAGAGAACAAGATGGAGACCTTTGGCATTAAAGCATCATATGTTGAAATGTCTTCTCACTGTCTTAATAGTTGAATCCTTTCTGAGATCAGTGCAATAATTTAACATTAGGCCAGATTTTGAACCCCATGTCTCAGAGTATAACACCAGTGAAATTTGATTGGGGGCTCCAAACTACCAGGAATCAAGATTTTAAAGTAAGATCAACATTAAGCCACATGACAGAAGGACTTTCAGAGCCTGTGGCCCATTTGCAGAACACTCGTTGCTTGTCGTGATATAACCCTTCTGGATGAGCAACAAAATAGGTGAAGGTAAGGCTCAAATCAGCATTTGGGGAAGCCAAGTGATATGAAATAATAGGATGGTTTGTGTTCACCATTATAAAATTGAATGCGACATTAAAACATGATCAATTATTCGCAGAGTTTAGAGCAATAATAACAAGGTACTCTTAAATAGATGTCTACTATTCAATCAGGTGATGATTATTCATTTGCTGATGTAGTTTGGGGAGAACTAAAGTGTTGTAACCTTGTTGGATATCTACTAGATTGAGAGAATCTCCCTTGATATCATACCATATCATGCCCTGGCTACAGAGGTAGATTGTGCATAGCAGAAGAACAGACTTAACTAAATATTTTCTGATGTCCATGTTAGGTGTCACTGAGGATTAATTTGTGTACAAGTTCTTCTCCATGCAGTTCTGGCTCCACAAAGCCAACAATATCACCATCTCCTGCCTTTTGTGCTTTAAAGCTGCACAGGATAACCTGGACAGAAACAATGCATGACAATGAATGTGACATGGCATATACTTCAGAGCCTCTTCTGATGTCCTCGGGGATTAAAAATATGCCTTTAGAACCCCAATGATACACTCAATGAGCAAAGCTTGCAAAGACAATATCTCATTGTGGTTCTCCTAATCATCCCTTTATCAGGACAATATTTGTTCAGATTTATCAGTTAGTTCTGCTTAACTCATAAACTGAAGTATATGCAAGATGCCAATTTAAAATGCGGAGAAAACAAGATAACCTTGAATGTGAAAGATTTTCTAGCCCACCTGCAGCTGTACATGAACTATTAAAAACCTGATAAAAATGTCCAAGAATCACACAATGCAATAAATACAACAGGGCACAATGTTTCACTGATTTTGACCAGATTTACTTCTGTGACTTTGGCCTGCTGCTCACAAATCTGCACTGCGCTGAATCTGGAGAAAGATGAAATAACTGAAATAATTTGCAGACTGTTATTAGAAGACATTGTTCTAGATAATTATACTTCTGATAAAATATAACGTGTTTGAAAGTCATGCAGCAAAGTAAATGAGAGAATCAACAAACAGTTAAAGTTTTAAAAGTGGAACTGCTTTTGTTGCTATTAAAGTTGAAGGGATTAAGAGGCCAGCATTTTTACTTCTTGTGGTGCTGAGAAAGCACTCTACATACTTTGATGAACTAACACTTAGGAGTTACATATCTGCAACACTTTTAGATTTGCGCATACTATGACACAGTAAAACAATAAACACTTTTCACATTGGTTCAAAATGGCATCTTTCATTTCTCCACGCTGCTCATACATTCCATTTGTTTTATGTCATGTGCATGCCACATAACTACCAGGCAGGTTGATATTTGCCAGTGAATGTTCACTGTGTACAGAGCAAAATACATAACCAGAGTATAAACTTCAACAATTCAGCATATTTCATTCAGCCAATCCTCAGTTCACATTTTCCACTGCTGAAAATTACGTCACATATTTGTCAAATAAACATTTACTAACTTATTTAATTTAAGAATATAAAGCATTGATGTTTCATAATGATGCATAAAGTGACACACGGTGACTATTTCACAAGCACCCACTGTTTATGTTGCAGGCTGTCTCCTCACTGAATCACAATTGAGATTCAAATTATTTCCTTCCTGTGAATTACGCACTTTCTAGTTACCCCAATCAAATATTTCTTAATTTAGATTTGACAACACAGCATGGATACCTTTTTTCATTTGTCTTTACTGTCTGATGCAACACTGCAATGTTATATTTATGGTCTGAGTAGAAATTGCCAGGAGGTTGTTCTGAAAGTTCAAGTGCCGTTCAGCTTCGAAGCCAAAGAACATGCTCTGGTAACACAAGACATGAAGAACAAGAATATGTATCACCAATCCGTGAAACCTTCCTTGGGAATTTACTGGAGAATAATTGGTAAATCGTACAATATAGAAGATATATCTTCTACACTCTTTACTCTTACTGTATAAACCAATTTAAAACGGTTATATAAAACTTAAAATTTTTAAAACGCGATGGTTAGTCATTCATTATTCATAAACAAGAAAATATGTCTTAATTTGGCATCTTGTCAGAAGTGTTCAATGCCAAATCATCAGTTAAGCGTTTAAATTATCCTTAATCAACTTCCTTTGAAATGTTATGACACATCTCTGTCAGCTGAGACTTGAACCCTGATCTTCCAGCCCAATTAGTAATGTGTCAGATGACCCGCAAATTAATTTTAATCATATTATGAAACAACTCCGGGTCAGATGGATCTTTAACCTAAACTTTCTGGTTAGAGATAAGAGCACTGTCATTGTACTGCAAGACCTCAACATTAAGCTGCTGTATAGTGTTACAATAATGTAACAAATTAATGAGGGAAAGTCGTTACAAATCATAATTGGGTCAATTAAGATGGTACCTAGTTTATGAGAAATGGTGTGAGATAGCTTTAATTGGGGGATAGTTATTATAGGAACAATCTGTAATGTATTTGACATTATTAAGGTCTACTGGGTTGAATTGTGCACATTCTGAAGTCTGTTGCCACTTTGACTTCAATTATTTCTGCATTCTTTCTGGACTGTACTGCAAGCCCTCGCCAACACTCTCACCTATCCACTCAGCCACTCACCAGATCAATCTAAGCATTGGAACCTCACCTTCAGGAGGTCAATCATCTCCTTTACAATGACCCTGGTGGAAGAATGGGCTGGATAGCTTCCTCTGTTAGTTCTGGTGAAAGAGAAAGTCCCTTGTCTATCCCTTGTCTATCCCATCCAATAGGATATCCAGATGCCGAACCACAAAGTGGGGAACCCACTTCCTCTTGCCTGTTATGTTTGGAGTAAATACTCCAGAAATGGCACATGGTCAGATGGAGAGAGAATTGGCTGTTAATGAGCCAAATTTGGTGAGACACGATGAGAAATCTTGTTGGGTCTTACTGGGAGAATTTCTCCAAAAAGATCTATGCAACTCATATTTAGCAAAAAAAAATCAAGATTTATCCCAAAGATATAAATTCATCTTTTTTTTGACTTTGAAATATTGATTTCAGAGAATGCAACCTACTTTTCCAGTTTAGAGAATAATAAAGTGAATCAACTTTCAATTACTGTACTAGCTTTTAGTTTTCTCTTTTCCACTTTTTCTTTGATCTATTTTGATACAGTTAGACAAGCGTTCCCTTTGCAAACGTCAGCACTGTATCCACAAGTTCATTTGGAAAGATAAATAATTGTAGCACTGTGCATTAATAGTAAGTGGTATTGGCACTGCATTCTGAAGTTGGATTAAATATCTAGGGCTTTGTAATTTGGAGAATTCATTAATTTTAGTGATTTTGCCAAAACTTTCAGAAACGTTTGTTGTTTTAAATTTTATAACAACATAAAATGAATATATAAATATTAAATTTAAACTGAAGCAAAGACTAAACTTCATTCAATTTCAATTTCTGATCCAGTTTTCACTTAAGATCAAAGAAACAACACATATTGCAGCATGACAGACTATTAAAGAGTTTTGAGTCAATCAACTCATTTCCAACCTTTACACACTCCAGTGATGCTCCCTGTTCCATGACAAAGACAGACGTTTCCCCACTGTTGCACAACAAGGAGCTCATATATAGTACCTTCACATTGTGGCAGGGACCAAAGATGCAGATTTCTATCCAATGACAGAAAACATGAAGCAAAAGCGTATCTTATACTTATTTCTTTCCATCGTCCAGCAGCATCAGCCTCAAGTATTCTTCCCAGAATTCCTAAAATTGTAATGGTCTATATTCACAGAGATTTGGAATTAATAATTTGGAACATTGTGCATTTATTTCAATAAATTTTAATTTGCAGCTGAACTGAAAAAGAAATTTCAAAATCTGTCAAACCTCTGGATTATTTGGGTCAATCTAAAACAATCAAAATAATTTGTCCTGGCCTTTTCACTTTGATGAGAATCAAGCTATTTACCAACATTATGATTATGTCTCCTGACCAACAGTGCTCATCCATACTCTCTTCACCGTGGGGAGATGAGGATGGACTGGAGTTGGGATGGCTGTCTTCTGCAATAGGCCCATGATGGCACCCAAGACAGCCAGATGCTAAGGTCAGAAGCTTAAATGTTTCTGCTTTCTTCACAGGGTCATTAGTCAAGTTCTGTAGATCGGTTTGAGGCTCCCTATTCCGTATCCTCTAACTCCCCCATTGGCTAAACTACCCACCTACAACATCAGCCCTTGTACCCCCTACCCCTTTCAATCTCCATATACAGTCACTCAGTATCTACCAGCCAATGGTACCCTTGAATCAAAGCATTAGAAAGACATTAAAACGCTCATTAAACTGTTCAAATGAACAAAGTAATTTTAAGTGCTCACAAATCTATTAATATAACCAAGCTAACCATTCCCTTATCGGTTGTGTCAATAACTCTGATAAGATGAATTCTTCAGTAGGTTTTCAACTCAGCCAAGTACTCAGCCGGCCACTACAGCGGACAGCTGAAACTGACAACTGGAAGCGGCAGGGACAGGCCACTATAAATGGCGGAGGAAACACCACAGAAGCGCTTCACAGGAGGCTCCCAAGCACTGAGGATGTCACCTAGACAGGGGACGAAACGTTTGCAACAAAAACTTCCAGCTCGGCGAACAAAACCACAGCAACGAGCACCCGAGCTACAAATCTTCTCACAAACTTTGAACAAGTATTCATAATGAGAATGAATAATGATGCCAGCAAAACCTCTAGCACCAAACATGTTAAAGTCTTTGAAGTCTGCCATAAACTTGACTACCTGCCCAAGCTTTGAGACAGCAAAACAAAAGTCAGAGCTGATCTTTAATGAAAACATTAAAACAAAGGGGACAACTGACAGAGTCGATAATGAAGTGTAATGGTTTGCAATACAGAACAGAATTCTAACAGCACTTTATGTATGCTGTACCATGTGGACTGGAACAATCCAAGATTGTAACAGTTCAAGAAGATGGTTCTGATTTGGAGATGCTGGTGTTGGACTGGGGTGTACAAAGTTAAAAATCACACAACACCAGGTTATAGTCCAACAGGTTTAATTGGAAGCACTAGCTTTTGGAGTGCTGCTCCTTCATCAGGTGGTTGTGCAGCTATTGGTTAAACCAATAAACATTGGTTTAGTCAGCAATATCCTGCAAAAGAATAAAGAAATGTGGAACTTCAATCAGTTAATAGTCTAATGCATATGTCACACTTTTCATTTTCACAATGTTCAATTCAATGTTTGTTTAGTTTTTTCAAAGTAAAATTTGAAAAATTTTCTATCAATTAGTCTATTTTTTAAAAAATTATGATATGTGTAACATCTTGAACTTACATGTCATGTGGTTCCTAACTCCAAACTAGGGTCCCGACAGTTGTCACACCTGTGAACTGGTGCGAACCACATCACTTTCATGATCTGGACTGACCCCATCAAAACTGTGGGACGTAAAATGCCCTTTTTTGCATTGGAACCAGCAATATCAAGGCTGCTCTAAGCTGCTCCTAATACCTTGCTGTTCCGGTTTGTTACTGAAGGAAATAGGGGGAAGATCCTGTGAATTTCAAAGCTTACCAATACAAAGTGGCACCACTTTGGAATGGGAAAATTCAGTAGCTTCGGTACATTAGCATTTATCATTTTTTGGTCTTCCAGAAGATTATCTATTAATAATTAAATGGAAGGATATTGCTTGCATTTTGTTTCAGGTGCTTGCATTGCGATAACTCAGCGAGAGCCATTGAATGCTTGACAACGTCCTTTGTTATCTGTTTATTTAAAAACTGCATATAGTGGAACATTTGACACTACAGAAAATAGCAGTAAGAATGAATCAAAACAATCAGACAATTTAAACTCATTAGAATAATATTTCACACTAAATACACACAGGAATAAAAATATGCAGAAATTTCAAATAATAGTAGAACTTTATTCCAAAACTTTGTTTCAGTGTTGCAAAAATAATGCTTAAAATGGAGACTGATTTCTAAAGCAAAAAAAAACTTAAGTGTTTGGAAAATGGTTTAATGCATCAACCACAATTGCAATAAGCAATTGCTCATTACGATTTTAACATACCACGGCAGTGATCGTACATAGTCTAAAAGATGTGAGCTTTGTCTTCTCTTTTGACAAGGCAAGCAAGATGAAAGAGCACAAAGCTTCACCTGCATAGCAGACGGAGGGGAGGCGATTAGTCTGTTATCACTAGACCATAAAACCAGAGATGAGTTGAAACTTTATTGCTGGAACAGCACAGCAGGTCAGGCAGCATCCAGGGAACAGGAGATTTGACGTTTCGGGCACAGGCCCTTTAAAACCAGAGACCCAACTAATGTTCTGGCAGGGATTTAAATCCAATGAAAATCTACTATTATGAGTCTAATGTGAAACCATTGTCAATTGTCAGGGAAAAACAATCTGGTTTCCTGAAGTTTTTTTTAGGAAATCCACTGTCCTTATTTGGTCTGGTCTAACTGGGAGTCCAGACCTACAACAATGTGATTGACTCTCAACTGGCTTCTGGGCAATCAGGGATGTGTGATAAATGCTGGCATAACCAGCCATGCCCACAACCCATGAATGAATAAAAAAAAGTCTAATGATGCAGGACAACATTAACTGCATGTGAGTGGCTCTGTGAGTCACATCTCCCCCTCTAGCCCTGAGACATCACCACCCTGTGACAATAGTGAAAGATATAGGATCGAGAAGAGTTAATATTCTATTAATATGAAGTTAGTGTGTAACCACGTGAGCAACAATGTGTTGGTGAGTGCTGACATTTCTGAAAGCAGCCATAATATTCTAGAAAGGGAAAATGTGAGGACTGCAGATGCTGGAGATCAGAGTCAAGAGAGTGATGCTGGAAAAACACAGCAGGTCAGGCAGCATCCAAGGAGCAGGAGAATCAACGTTTTGGGCTTTAGCCTGAAGTCATACCAATGACTTGCACTTTACAATGAGCAGATTGTTGTTTTTGCAGCATTACTGGGAGCTGTGAATCAGGATTCTGTGGAAGCCCAAATGTAGCCAACTTTAAAGGAATTGTTTAGGAAAATGAAGACTCCAATGGAAAACTCCCCTGCAGCTGGAACCTTCTGTAAAATTCCATTTAAACTAGAGAATTCAGTGGGATTCCACTGCAGTTAAGGTAATAATTGCCCAGGGAAAGGGAGAAGATTAAAAGTAAGACTGAATTGTATGGTATTTTTGTTCAATGTAAGTTGCATTGGATTTGGTGTAGTGATCCTTGGCATGGGACCAAGTTTGCTAGCTGAATCTTACAAACTCTCTGCAGTAAATGGTATTTCAGTCCTTAAATCAAGTATCAGATCCAATGTCCACCCTATCTTAGCGGGGCATGGGCTGGCATTAGAAGCTGCTCTTGACCTATTGCACTGTGATCCCCTTCACTGAAATGAAGCCTTTTGATCACTGAAGTAAGCTTCTTGGCTTTTTGTCATGAAAATACCTGGTAATATCGGGCTAGTATCTTTGGCTGAGGAGGAAAGGTACATAAAAGCAAGATAAGGCAGGGATACTGTGAGCATCCAGTAGTACACTAGTACACTGACTAGTAGATTGAGTGAGAGCCAAGAGTGCAAGTGGAGAGCATGGGGATGCAACCTGGTCCAGTCAATGAGTTTGTGCATATTCCTGTGTAAAGTGGCCTTGCCGCAAGATTTCAATGAGGTCTACCTGAGGTAGAACACTGAGATGCAGAAGTGTCCTATAAGCAGAATGGAGATGTACTATGAATTTTCATTAAGGCTGGCACATGTTGGAAGTCAATGTCTATGGATGTGGGGTACATGTGGCTGGTACCTATGAATTGTACCCGACATGTTAGTGCCTGGTATCCAACATGAAGGGCTTTTGGAGCAAATAGCGAGTTGAATATGCTCAGAACCCGCTCTGACTTCTACATCAGGTTTTCCAAATGACTAGTTTGTATGGTGAATGACAACCCAGGGTGAATTTGGCTATTAATAAGACATTTAACAAGAAATAATGAGTTTCAATTGACTGACTAGAAAGAACATCTTCATACCTTTTGAGAAAATTGTACAAGGTGTTGTGAGATGACCCCAATGCTGAGATGGAGCTCACCCAATTCTACCACGCATCTCAGCACAGACCACCAGATCCTGATGCATTCCGTTCCAGTTTGACTAGTACACTGACCCTCCACCTTAGCACGCACATTCTCAATTGCACTTCTCTGAAACCCCTTACATGTTCTGGCTCCTGACCTGACATCCCCCTGCTACCGAATTTGATATCTCCCTCACCCCGCTGACAATTCATACCTCATCTGACACAAATGTCTCCTCCTGGACTCGACAAACCCTCCCCTTCAAAACCTGACAATTCCCTTTCCCCTAGGACATGATGCTCCTCTTCCATAGAACCCGAATACCCATTTCTCTTGTAGACTTAACGACCTGCAACCCACCTCAACCTATCCTAAATGCTCCATAACTTAACCTTTATTATATCTACCTTGCTCATTGGTACACTACCCACCAGGCAACCTGGCACTGTACCCATAAAGTATCCTAGCCCCACACTTATAGAAGTGGTTGTCTATGCTGCTGCTCATTTAATTCACTTACATCAATGTGGCAAACACTGCTGTCAAAAGGGGCCTGGTTTGACTTCCCCAACTCTCACACATTATGAGGATTTAAGGTACGCTCTGCATTTTTGAAGAAGACATGATTGGAATCTTGTGCTAGAAATGCGGAGCTCTGTCTTCATGAGAAAAAAGAATAGGAGGGAATGACGATCTGGCTGTGATTGCCACGACTTGGAAATTCCAGTCCACTTGACTTGAAACATCAACCCTACTTTGTCTCCACAGATGCTGGCAGACCTGCTGAGTTTCACCAGCAATTTTTGATTTTCTTTTAGATCTTTAGTATCGCAGTTCTGTTTCATCTTTTTTTTATCAGTTTAAGATGTTTTTCTTCTACATCCACTTAATGACTAACATTACAGCTCAACTTAGATGTAGGAAACATTTTTTTAAAATCTAGACATAAAGACAGATGACCAGCTGCTGAACTTCCTTTTATTATTAATAGCACAGATGGGTGTTTGAAGATTAGTTACTTAAATAAGATCAATATCCCGGTGCAGGGACTCAGGTCCAAATTAAAATCTTTCCAATCATAAATTTTAAATCTACTTCATGAGTTGTCAAAGTCTGTAATTTTTGTTGAGATAAGATTCTGAAAATCCTCTGCTTACTGGGAACAATATTTATTTTCAGAAGGAAAAAAGCAACTGATTTATGATGCAATTTTTAAAAAGGTGAAGTAAATTCCTTTTTAATTTTGTGCCTATTTGCATAATTCACTTTAATTTTGAAATTCACATTAATGGACAGAAATCCTGTGCAGTAAAGTAATTGAAATGGTAATTGTGAAACAAGGCACTGCAATGGTAAGCCTTTATGGTACACAAATTGTTGATACCATTGTTAATGTTGAGGAAATTTCTTCAGGGAGTGTGAGGTTTGATGCAATTTAATGGATGTTTTAATTATTAAAACTTTATTCAATAGCCTCATGTGATATAACTCTTTTTTTTAAAGGCTTGGTATCAATATTTTGTCTGAGAATTGCTCATTGAAGCACCTTGAGGTGATACATAAATAATCATTATTGTTATAATTGCAGTTGCAATACTTTCTCAAGGCAGAACAACTGAAGAAGATTCCATGCATTCTGGTCAGAGCTTAGTACACACGAGGGATCCCGAGGGACTGGTTTATTTGCAGTAATTCACTCGGTAACTAATATGAGCGTGAAGCCTACATATCATTGATAGAATCATGTAAGTAGGTAAATAACAGGTGTGATTTTACCACCAACAGAGTATTTTTAAGCTGTTGTAGTAATGCTTATGCCATCTTCAATAACATAAGAAACTATAGGTATTGAAGAATCAAACAGACATTTGCTGCATCTATCCATTATGTACAATTATGACCTCAATAGGCACATAAATGTCTCAAGATTAGAGTAGTGCTGGAGAAGCACAGCAGGTCAGGCAGCATCTGAGGAGCAGGAAAATCAATGTTTCGGGCAGGAGCCCTTCATCAGCCCTTCATCCTGATGAAGGGCTCCTGCCCAAAACATCGATTTTCCTGCTCCTCTGATGCTGCCTGACCTGCTGTGCTTTTCCAGCAACTCTCCAACCTTGACTCTAATCTCCAGCATCTGCAGTACTCACTTTCATCCACATAAATGTCTCAACTGAAAAAACACTTAAGTTACACAGAGCCTCAAACATTGAATAGATTGTCATGCTCCAAGTGAGTTTGGGGTAAGATGGAGTAAGAGATCTTAATACCATCAGGTAACATGCTTTGAGGTCATGAGAATATCTTTTACAGGTGCACTGATATACTGACCATGAGACATAATGGAAGAATAATGGCTGTGTAAAAGGGTGGCTACAAAATGATTGCACCAGGACTTGGTCTTAATTAGAGAGTGGTGTTGATTTGAAATAAATGCAAATTCTTGTGATTAATATGGTGTTTTCCAAAGATATACTTCCTTAAGAGAACTGACAGGTTTCTCCCCAAGCACGCTATAAAAACAATCTTGTCACTGGTAGTGAAAGTCAAGATTTTTTTTACAAATTTTGTGTCACCCACTCCTTTGAATCATGTGCAAGACTGATTTTCTATATACAATAAGCATTAACTGATTTTCTATATGCTGACACCTTGCTGCATTGCTGAAGACACTCCTGCTCCTCGGATACTGTCCTTTTCCAACTCCACACTTTTTTATCCTAATTCTCCAGCATTTGCAGTCCTCGCTTTTTCCCTGAAGGCACTAACAGCCAATTTACCTCCTGTATAACAGGAGGTAAATGCTGATTACAACAGGCCATAAACAACAGGACAGATATGCACAATGTTTATTTAATATGGCAATTCTTTGGCACAAGGTGCTCCATACTAATTAATTCAACATTTATCCAGTGCTAGTCTAATGGTTACAAAGACTAATGTGAATAAGTGAAGGGAACTTGGAGACCATAGCACCTGTTGCCTTTGTTTTCCTAGTTGGAGGAAGACACAGCTTGAGGAGATTATGTTGAAGAATTCTCTGCAAATTGTTGTATCCTGTAAATTATGCACAGTGGTATTGTATATCAGTAGATGTAGTAAATGGTTGGATGGTTCAATGAAGTGAAATACTTTATATCTGGATGATTTTGAGGTTTGTGGGTTTTGTATGCAATTAACCTACAGTCATTGTTCATTATATTGTTGCAACATTGTTTATAGACAGGATTTGTGCCTCAGTTCTTCTCAATCATCATTATCTAATGTTGAATTATGGAATTTTAAACCTCAATGGCGTCATGCTTTGTTTTGTGAGATTTTGTTGGGATCACTACAATTTCCAATTTCAACTGTTGCAAGGTTTTCTCTGATTTCATTCCCTGGGATGTCCTAAATAGCTTTTGTCAAATAATGATGGATTTTTAATTGGCGCCCATCATCATCGGTGTTCTGACAGAGTAGAACCACTGTGCAATAAAATATGTAAATCTCAAGAATTGTTCTTAAATTATGCTTGATAATTAACAGGTAACCAACTGTCAAGGCCTAAATGAACAAATTCTGATGGTAAAGGTGCCCTGTCAGACCTTCAAATGAATAATAAGATAATTGAAAAAAAAATGTTGTTTATCTGGAAGCAAACATGGCATCCTGTGATATTTTCCAACAGTTTGAAATGATGGGAGGGAAATGGCTAGCCTCAGTTGACTTTAATCCAGTGGAAACATAGAAAGATCAAAGCAGGGCTCCTCTTTGGCCCATTATAGCCATGCTGGTGGTGTTGGCGTGAACAGCAGGAAAGAACCGAATAAACAATTCAGAGACAAACATGTTTCTGTGTGCTTGTTTACTTGTGCATTACTTTCAAGCAATCAATTTCAGAAGGGAAATGTGGAACAATTTTGGGCTTTATTTAAAGCAAAAAAAAAGACAGAATTAACCCACAATTTAGCAATTGTTTTCTGTCTCTTGCTTTTGTAAAAATTGTAGGATGTGTTTATCATGTTACAATGTATGGTAGTTATTTTTAACAAGTAATTTAGAAACACATTTTGAATTTTTCTAGTTTCAGGAAATCAATATTCTTTGAAGTTCAGTTTTGTTTTGGAATATTCTGTTCAGTTGACCTAGTTCAATCAAGTTCCATTTAAAATTCAGTCCAGGGAACATATTTCTTCACTGCAAAGCTTTTGGCTTGATGACAGATTTTCTTTCCTTACTCAATTGCTTCACATTTTCCTCTGCATTTTACAGATACAATTTCCATCTTTATTAAGTTTATCTACTTGCACTATTTGTAGTACAAAGTTTCCAGTGGAATATTTCTGTTGCATTATTTCTGATGAAAACTTTAGCTCCGATTCACTTTTTAGAATTTTCTGTTGGTAATTTAATTCTATCTTTACTTACTCAGCCCATTAGCCAACTGCTGAGTACTGGGACCCCATTTTTAATTAAAAGATCTCCGTAAATGATACGATAATTTTTTTCAATACCCTCACAGAGACTGGCTCAATTTGAGTACAAATGCAAAACTAGGTAGAATTACTCTGGATTTTTCTACAATGATAATAAACCGCTGGACATCCATACTCAATGACAAGAATAGAGGCTCCAGAAAATTGCCTTTATGATTGCCTGCCTTTGCGGATACCCAGGAGCATGTACATGAGCAGTGATGTATTAATGAATATAGTTACAAGCAATTACAAATGCCAATGAATGACTCTATTTTAATGAATGAGTATTCAGGATCACATAGAAAGTGCTAAATGGAGTTCATCTCTTATTTTAATTTTTAAAAATTGACTTAATTTTATGCATATGTGTGCTTGTGCAGTTGATAATAATCAGTCTGTGTCAATCACAAGTGTGAATTAAATGTACTTTTAACAAATGAGTAAATTGGAATGAAAGTACAGTATTTTACAGTGGTGATAAAAGTGTGAAGCAGTAAAATCTTCTTTATGTTCAATAATTATTGTATTGCATGCATGTTTGTGTGTGTATGCCTAACCCTAACCCTCTTGTGCGTGTGTACGCTTAACCCTAACCTTATCGTGTGTGTGTACGCTTCACCCTAACCTTATCGTGTGTGTGTACACCTAACCCTAATGTGTGTGTACATGCCTAACCCTAACCCTATTGTGTGTGTGTATGCCTAACGCTATTGTGTGTGTATGCCCAGCCCAAACTAACCCTATCTCTATTGCACATGTCCATGCCTAACCCTAATCCTAACCCTAAGCAATATAATCTTCTTTATGTTCAATAATTATTGTATTGCATGCATGTTTGTGTGTGTATGCCTAACCCTAACCGTCTCGTATGTATGTACGCTTAACCCTAACCTTATCGTGTGCATGTACGCTTAACCCTAACCTTGTCGTGTGTGTGTACACCTAACCCTAACATGTGTGAACATGCCTAACCCTAACCCTATTGTGTGTGTGTATGCCTAACCCTATTGTGTGTGTATGCCCAGCCCAAACTAACCCTACTGCGCGTGTGTACGCCTAACCCTATCATGTGTGTGCATATCTATTCCTAACCCTATAGTGTGTGCATGCCTAACCCTAACTCTATTGCACGTGTGCATGCCTAACCCTAATCCTATCACATGTATGCGTGCCTAACCTTAACCCTATTGTGTCTGTATCGTAAGTCTACACTAACCCGACCATATATGTGCATTCATGCAATGTATTGGTGTCAATGGTGTGTTGGTGCCAGCAAATAGATCCTTTAATATTTAGTTCTTAGATCACAGCTATAAATCATTCCTAGGAAGCAACTAATGAGTCTATCCTATAGAATACAAGGACTAAGCAAACCTGAAAATGCATTACAAGGCTACCTCTTCTTATGAAGTATGTTTAACGTCAATGGCAATATGATTGTGCCGCCTAATATAAATTTATTGTATGTGGTAAATAACAGTTTGGAGAACTCTAGAAGAATAAGGAGCCAATGTTATTGTGATTAGCACTAAAAGAATGGTTATTAATCAGGAACTGAACACTGGAAGCAGAGCTGTGACTTTTGTTGGTAAGGCTTCACACCTTGCTGTTGCTTCAGGATTTCCAGAAGACCACAGTGGTGACTTGCAATCTGCTTGCCTCAGTGTGGATCACATTGCTTTTTAGCCTCTATGGCTTGCTTTGCTTATGAGTGCAGAGAGAGAGAGATGAGGGCAGCTTATGATGGTGGGGAGCACCAAAACTTGTGGCAATACATCAGCATCACACCTGCAGCATCTGCCAATAGTTTAGCAGCAAACACACTGAAAGTCACAGATTGAAATAAGACTATCATCTGTCAGAATTACCACCATAGCCAGTCAAGGAGCTGGTCTGATCTCAGTCCCTGGGATTGGCCATGGTCACTCAGATCACTGGTCTACCAGTATCTGAGGATCCAGGTTGTTGCACTCTGGAGAATGGACCACAGCTAGTCCTATTGGTCAAGTGCAATCAGGTCAGGGATTACAGGTAGTTCAGTTGGGATACTGTGGAGACATCAGTCAGGAACTGGACCTTGGTCAGGTAGGGCAGTTATGTTTTCAGTTTCGGGGTGGATCATGACGAATCATGGGAGTTTCCTCAGTAATAGTTAGGGAGCTTGTCAGGAGCCAGTTCTTGAATTACTGCAAAATATGGACAATTCAATTCATGAGATGAGTTTCCTTGCATTATGCTGCTGAGAGGAGAGTGAGAGGAACAATAAGGGACAGTTGGAAGTGACCTTGTAGTGAATTGAAGGTTTAGAGGGGACTGGGAGCCCTGGAAGGCATGGGCATGGGCTGTTTGCAGTCTTGTTCAAATGGGTCATCATAACTCTGGCTTCTAAATGGGAAGTAGTGGGGCCAAACAAGGGCATAAGAATTTCCTCTGTGACTAACATGGAGTCTTAGTTGTTAGTAAAGAGGCCCAATGGTGACAGGGGACTGAAAAGCCAAAGGTACCACAGGGACAGCAACATAGAGTCGTAGAGACATAATGATGAACAGCGCAGAAACAGACCCTTCGGTCTAACTCATCCGTGCCGACAAGATATCTTAATCTAATCTAGTCCCATTTGCTATTACCTGACCCTTCCTATTCATGTACCCACCCAGATACCTTTTAAAAGCTGTAATTGTACCAGCCTCCACCACTTCCTCTGGCAGCTCATTCCATACACAGACCCCCTTAGGTCCCTCTTATGTGTTCCCCCTCTCAACGTAAACCTATGCCTTCTAGTTCTGGACTCGCCAACCCCAGGGAAAAGACCTTGTATATTTACCGTATCCATGCTCCTCATGATTCTATAAACTTCAGCTTCTGATGCTCCAGGAAAAACAGCCCCTGCCTATTCAATTTCTCCCTGTAGCTCAAATCCTCCAACCCTGGCAACATCCTTGTAAATCTTTTCTGAATTCTTTCAGGATTCACAACATCTTCTGGTAGGAAGGAGACTGGAATTGCTTGCAATATTCCAAACTTGGCTTAACCAATGTCCTCTACAGCCTCAACATGACCTCCCAACTCATGTACTCAATGCTCTTGACCAATAAAGGAAAGCATACCAAACACCTTCTTCACTATCCTATCTACCTGCGACTTTACTTTCAAGGAACTATGAACCTGCAGTCCAAGGTCTCTTTGTTTAGCAACACTGCCCAGGACCTTACCATTAAGTACATAAGTCCTGCTCTGATTTGCTTTTCCATAATGCAGCACCTCACATTTATCTAAATTAAACTCCATCTGCCACTCCTCAGCCCATTGGCCTATCTGATCAAGATCCTGCTGTACTCTGAGGTAACTTTCTTCACTGTCCACTACACCTTCAACTTTAGTGTCATCTGCAAACTTACTAACTATACTACCTACGTTCACATCCAAATCACTTATATAAATGACAAAAAGCAGTGCACCTAGCACCAATCCTTGTGGCACTCCACTGGTCACAGGCCTCCAGTCTGAAAAACAACCCTCCACCACCACTCTCTGTCTTCTACCTTTGAGCCAGTTCACTTGTATACTTTTCAAAACATCAGCACCTCCTCCTCTGTAATATAGACATGTTTCAAGATGTCACCATCTATTTCCCTACATTCTACATCTTCCATGTCCTTCTGCACAGTAAACACTGATGCAAAATACTCATATAATGTCTCCCTCATCTCCTGCGGTTCCACACATAGGTGGGAGTTTTTTGCTGACTTTTGAGAGGCCCTATTCTCTCTCTAGTTACCCTTTTGTCATTAATGTATTTATAAAATCCTTTTGGATTCTCCTTAATCCTATTTGCCAAAGCTATCTCATGTCCCTCTGATTTCTGGGACTGATTTCCCTCTTAAGTATACTCCTGCTGCCTTTATACTCTACTCAGGATTCACTCAATCTCTCCTGACATATGTTTCTTTCTATTTCTTAACCAAAACCTCAATTTCTCTTGTCATCCAGCATTCCCTACACCTACCAGTCTTTCCTCTCACCCTAACAGGAATGTACTGTCTCTGGACTCTCGTTAACTCATTTTTGTCGTCTTCCTACTTTCCAACCATTCCTTTACCTGTGAACATCTGCCCCAAATCAGCTTTTGAAAGTTCCTGCCTAATACCATCTAAATTAGCCTACCTCCAGTTTAGAACTTCAACTGTTAGATCTGGTCTATCCTTTTCCATCTAAAATTCTATTTTAAAACTAACAGAATTTGATCGCTGGCCCCAAAGTGCTCCCCCACTGACACCTCAGTCATCTGCCCTGTCTTATTTCCCAAGAGTGGGACAAGTTTTGCACCTTCTCTGTTAGGTACATCCGCATACTGAATCAGAAAATGTTCTTGTATACACTTAACAAATTCCATGCCATCTTAACCCTTCACACCACGGCAGTACCAATCTATGTTCGGAAAGTTAAAATCCCTAACCCTAACCACGCTATTATTCTTATAGATAACTGCAATCTCCTTTTAAATTTGATTCTCAATTTCCCGCTGACTATTAGGGGCTCAAAATATAATCCCAATAAGGTGATCATCCCTTTCCTATTTCTCAGTTTAACTCAAATAACTTCCCTGGATATATTCCTAGTAGGATCCTCCTTAAGTACAACAGTAAGATAGAAATTCCATTGATCCAAAAATGTGAACCCTTCTCCCCTGCACCAGCGCCTCAGCCACACACTCATCTGCTCTAGCCTCCTATTCCCACCCTCACTAGCTCATAGCACCTGGAATAATCCAGATATTACTACCCTCAAGGACATCGATTTCAAGTTCCTGTCTAACTTCCCAAATTCTCCATTCAGAATCTCATCTTTTTCCCTTCCTATGTTGTTAGTTCCAATGTGCATAATGATCTCTTGCTGGGCCCTCTCCCCACTGAGAACATTCTGCACCCTTTCTGAGTCATCCTTGATCCTGGCACCAGGGAGGCAATACACCATTCTGATTTTTCGCTGCTGACTACAGAAACATCTGTCTGTGCCTTGGACTAGAGAGACCCCAACATAATTGATCACTTGGAACCCAACATACCCCTTATTACATTAGGGCCAGTCTGATGGCTTGTTCGTGTTAGATTCCCATGAGAGTTCATCACCCCCTACATTTTCCAAAACAGCATATTTGTTTGAGATGCGAATAGGCAAAGGAGAATCCTGCATTACCTGCTTACCCCTCCTACCTTTTCTATGGGTAACCCATCTACCTGACTGTATCTGTAGCTTTTCTCCCTTCCTATAAGTGCCATCCATCACACCCCCAGATCTTATAAATTCCTCATTGCCTCCAACTGCTACTCTAATGCGTTGCCAGCAGAGGTGGTAGAGGCAGGCACTGTAGATTCATTTAAGATGTGTCTGGACAGATGTATGAGTAAGTGGGGAGCAGAGGGATACAGATGCTTAGGAATTGACCGACAGATTTAGACAGTACATTTGGATTGGCTCAGGCTTGGTAGGCCGAAGGGCCTGTTCCTGGGCTGTAAATTTTCTT
Source organism: Chiloscyllium plagiosum (assembly GCF_037043375.1). NCBI lineage: Eukaryota > Metazoa > Chordata > Chondrichthyes > Orectolobiformes > Hemiscylliidae > Chiloscyllium > Chiloscyllium plagiosum. The sequence continues at coordinate 77,616,202 of NW_028270141.1, read as the reverse complement.
TGTTCTTTGTTCTTTGTTCTAACCGATCCATGTGATCTGAGGGGATTCACAACCAAAGACACCAGCTGCAGACATAATCATCAGTAACTTCGAAATTCTCTTCAAAGTCCCACATCCGACAGGAAGAGCATATCACTCTGCTAAAGGCCATCTTTGCTCCTTCACAATATACCCAGAAAATAGCACCATCTCTTTGCTCTTAAAACAGGCCTCCAAGGCCTTTTATCCCTGATCCTATATTATATATAAGATTATACCTATTAACCTCTATTTGTCCCATTAATTAATCAATTTATTTTGCTCTGGGTACAATACAAAAGTGAGTAAAGAGTCAGTAAGTTTGTCTTTTAAACATTTTTTTCGCCCTTTGGTTCATGGTTTATATTTTTAAAATTTAATCAAGAGACAGATCTCAATAAAACGTATAATCATGAAAAAACCCACTCTAGTCACTACTGTAGACTTACAGAAAGGTTATCTCACAATACATTCTCTTTCTTCCAGAACAGCTACAGTTAAGGGATCTACCGACTACTCCCACCACTGCTGTTTTTATCATGTTGTTATTTACCTCCACCATATGTATTCTACATCATTTATTCTGAGATCATTTCCTACTGATGATTATATCCTATCATGTACTAACAATGTGACTGCACCAATCTTTCCTTCCTGCCTGGCATAGAATCATAGAGTCATAGAGATGTACAGCATGGAAGCAGACCCTTCGATCAAACTCATCCATGCCGACTGGATATCCTAACCTAATCAAGTCCCATTTTCCAGCATTGGCCAATATCCGTCTGAACCCTTCCTAATTATATACCCATCCAGATATCTTTTAAATGTTGTAATTGTACCAGCCTCCACCAATTCCTCTGGCAGCTCATTCCAGACATGCACCACCCTCTATGTGAAAAGGTTGCCCCTTAGATCCCTTCTATATCTTTCCCCTCTCACCCTAAACCTAGGCTGTCTAGCTCTGGACTTCCCTACCCCAAGGAAAAGGCATTGTCTATTTATCCTTTAGGACCTCTAGAGGAGTTGGGAGGTAGTGTATGGCTGTACAGGACATTAGTTAGGCCACTTTTGGAATATTGCGTGCAGTTCTGGTCTCCTTCCTATTGTGATAGGATAGGATGTTGTGAAAGTTGAAAAGGTTCAGAAAAGATTTGCAAGGATGTTGCCAGGGTTGGAGGATTTGAGCTATAGGAAGAGGCTGAATAGGCTGTGGCAGTTTTCCCCGGAGCGTCGGACGCTGAGGGGTGACCTTTATAAAGGTTTGTAAAGTCATGAGGGACATGGATAGGACCTTTCAAAAGATCACATACTTCAAAATATCTAAGTCCCAGCTTTGATCTCCTTTTATCCCTGATCCTATATTATATATAAGATTATACCTATTAACCTCTATTTGTCCTATTAATTAATCAATTGATTTTGCTCTAGGTACAATGCAAAATTGAGTAAAGAGTCATTAAGTTTGTCTTTTTAACATTTTTTTCGCCCTTTGACGCCATTTGCTTTTTTTTTATACTTGTGCACTCTGACCCTTGCTGAACCACTATGGGTAGCATTATCAAAATAGCTTCACTGTAGTGGTGCCATCTCCTTTTGTTTCATTATCCCACATTTTCCAAATCGCAAATCCACTCCACTAAGCCCAACAAGCTTATCACCCTCGCTACAGCCCTAGTTATCTGATTTGTACAGAGATACAGAAAATCGTGACAAGAATAGGCCATTTGGCCCTGCGAGCCTGTTCCGTCATTTAATATTGTCATGGCTGTTCATTTAATTCAGTACCCAGTTTCTAGTTTCTCCTGCTACCTTTTGTTCCCTTTTCTCGTAAAAACCATATCTAACTCCTTTTCAAAGATATTCAATGTTTGGCCTCAACCACTGTGGCAAAGAATTCCACAGCCTCATTACTCGTTGGGTGAAGAAATTTCTCCACAGCTTAGTCCTAAATGGCCTGCCATGTATTTTTCACCAGGATATTGATGCCAGCAAGTGAAGCCGGTCCCAGTGGACTAGCTTCTTACTAACCCTGATGCCAGCCATCATGAACTGAACCCATTTCTGTCACACCACTCTTTAAATGCATTTTTCTCCTTAACTTTATGCACCTGATGCCAATTTACCCATGGTTCAGGTAATAATCCTAATGCTATAATCTGGAAATTCTGATTTTTACTTTGGTTCCTAACTATTCATAATCTTTCAGCAGAACCTCCTTTGTACTCCCAATGAACCATTGAATGCCGTGCAAAGTTGGGCTTTTCTATTTTTTCTTAACTTCTTTTGGAGCACTGAAAAACTATCTTAATAAGCTAGAAACTAATATGGCAGTTGTTTAATTAGACCAACATAAACCTTATTTAACTTCTTTATCTGATTTTAAATCTTGGAAAATTAACTATTAAATTGGGTATTTACATGCAGAATGCTGAGACCATTTAGCTTTGTAAAACATGCTGGCAAGCAGCAGCAAACTGCAATTAACTTAAGTGTTTATAAATGTATGGAGTTGTTAATTAGAGTTTCTCAGGAGGCAATATTATGTTTACAAATTGCACTTACAAGAAACAACTGATAAGAGAATTATGATATGTGTTTTGCAGATATTGGTAGTCACAAATAGCCACTTAGGCATCCATCATGCTCATTGTAAGTGGCAATATTTCAGAAAGAAACTAGGGTGATTTACATGGTACAGTAGCTCAACTGGCCTGACTCCATAACATTGTGTTTTTTTTTCCCTATAATGGAAATGAATGAACAGAAACATTGCATTGATTTTCCTTTCCTCTGTGTCTTGGATCTTCTCCCATGTACACAGCTAAGGGGATAAAAAGATTTCTGCCCATTCACTGACCCAGGTTGTTAATGTTTTGTTGAACGTAAGCATTGTGTTCTTATTTGGCTGCATTGGCAGACTGAAGAACACTTAGCTGCAACTTGAGGAATGTGCAACTGATGACAATGAAGGTGCTAATTTAAAACACTGCTCTTGTGACATGTGTTGTTGAATGGACATATGAAGATTAAAAAAAGGGCAGCATCGCTGCTTAGCTATTAAATGCTGATGTAAACAATGGTGTGAATGCAAAGCTCTTAAAATATGCAGGATAGCATATTACTGGTCTAAATGTAGTGCCGATTATTGGGCCTTGAAATAATATTTTTGCAGAAACAATTAAGGTAATGTCTGCTCTGAGCCATAAATGGAATCTCTTATGCAAGTCTGAGTTTTTACCTGCTTGTATATTGATTAAAATTAAATAGACACTACATTGGGCTAAATGAAATTACACTGAACGATGTGGTTCAGTTGAAAACAAAAAATACTAAAGATCATAGGGGGTCAGGCACTTTCCATGGAGATATAGCAAGCTAAGGTATTGCGTCTCAATGACTCTTCAGAGCTGACTTGAAGTGTGGAAGGGGCAGCATTTATGCAATAGTGGGCATGGGGGAGGTGTGATTGGAGTGCTGGGGGCAAAAGATGTTGATAGTTCAGATTAAGTGATCGGAATATGGGAATGCAGAATGGTGGTGTGTTGAACTGCCAAACAGGAGAGACCAGATAATCCCACTGGAGAGGGGAGGAGAGAGAGGGCATAGTAACAGAGAAGGTAACAAACATAGCTAAAAAAAAGGAAGGAATGGGTTCACAATCTGAAGGGATTGAGCCCAGAAGGTTGTAAAGTGTCTAGTTTGAAGACGAAATGTTGATCCTCCAGTTTTCGCTGTGCTTCGCTGGAGCATTGCAGCATGCTGAGGGCAGACCAGTGGGCGTGACTACAGGATGCACATGTCTTTCTTCAGCATACTGCAATGCTCCAGCGAATCACATGATTGAGAATGCAAACTATTAATTGATCATTTAAATTGAAGAAGAACATTAAAAAGACATCGTAATTACATTACACTGTGACTCACTATTCACTGCTTGCTGATTATAAACTGACTGTTAAGGCCAATATCTGAGATTGATGAAATGGCAAACTAGCGGACATCCATTTGCTGACCACCCAGCTCATAACTCAAGTGCAAAACCATGTGTATGTGGGAAGATTCATCATGTTCTGGGACATGCTACAAACATTGCAGACTGATTTCTTGCATCTGCAGTCCTCACTTTCTCCTAGACGTTACAAACATTGCCAATACAAGGATGCAGCTCATCTCACCAGGTTTATGGTGAGTAGCTGAGGAGAACGGAGAGGAGGATAAGGAGGCAACCAACATGTACTTTCATCAGACTGCCCATAGCTGACTCATCCAACAATGAGCCCAATTTCCCATACACTAACAGTAAGATACATTACCTTCCTTAGTTACTGAATTTCCTAATGTTTTCTTTACATTATGTGAAAATAAAAGAAAACACAAAAATAATCCAATCCAAAACGTGTATGACAAGCCACGCATATTCCATAGAAAAGCAACTCTGCATCCTTCTGCATTCTTACAGCTCACTGCTATTGGACAGCAGTTGCTCCGATTGGTGTGGTCCAGGAAACAGAGCAATGTCATGTAGCTGATGGTTCGGAGTTAAAAAATATCCACTTAAAATCCATAATTGTCATAATAAGTTCAGAGATCTGAGTTTTTTTAATGTGGAAAAGCAGAGATTACAAGTGATATCTTTATTTAAAATGATTAGGTATCGAAGCTACACTGATATAACAAAGGAGAAAACAAAGGATCACACATAGAACTGGGTTAGTTGTCTGGAGGATCCTCTTTTAGCAGAAGCTGGATAACTTCTCTAACATTCTTCTCCCCTTTATATTTTAATAAGGTTGTTTGATAATGTATGTTTAATACCATGTCAGGCCATTTCCTGAATCTGCCTGCATTCCATAGAATTAATGAAGTTAAGCTGTAACATGGTCAACCTGGTTCTGATTTGTACATGTACGGTTGACTGCATAGTTGCAAAATGTGGACCTTTGCAAGAAAAGAGTAGAAGGTTTGCCAGCTATTCCTGTAAAGAAAATTGATCTAGTGATTTATGTTTCTGTAACTGCTCTATAACACTTGACAAGCTAAAACAGTACCAAATTAAGGTAGATAATGTGAGAAATTTCAGTACGGTTCAAATTATTCACTTTAATCAACAAGTCATCAAGTTATCTTTCCCAAATGCAACATGGCTGTCAATAGTTTTTAAGAATTAATGTATTGAGCATCAGTTTTTCTTTGGTTTAAAAATTGTCAAAATTTGTTTAATGGCATTCGGAATTTCATTATGTCAATAGTATATTTTTGACTTTACGTTGTTGTAAAGTTTTTGGATTTGGATTTCCAAAGTAAATTTGAGAATAATTTTTTATAACAAGTTAAAATTGAAACTAGTAAGCAAAAGTATTAATGTCTGAATTGAGAAAATGAACTTCAGGGAAGTCAAGTAAGTCGTAATCAACGTTTGAAAGAGAAAACTCTGTTTACAAGCTATATTGTTTGAAACAGATTCTGCGCATAGTTGAGAGGATAGGCATACTGACATCAGTGTCCTTGATGCAACCAATAGAACTAGCAACAAGGCAATGATCATTTGAAACTAACTCCACTGGACCAGGTATTTGCTTAGGATAGCTTACTTCTGACTACCAAAGCCAAGTTCTTTGCCCAGCTCAAGGAAGGCACTAGAACAAGTGGAGGGCAAAGTAAATGCATCAAAGACTGAAGGCTACCCTCAAGAAATGTAACATAGATGTCAATATATGGGAATCCGTCATTCAGAAGAAACTAACTTGGAGAGAACTGCTGTATGAAGTGTTTTTGAGAACACCCGGCAGAAAGAGGAAGCATGGAAAAGGAAGCGGAGAAAGGAATGTCAATAGTCTCAAGGGCAAGGATCAATTCCACCTCCTGGAAATATCTGCCAAATTTGTGGTTAGAGATACAGCTCTAAGAATCAGGCTCATCGGTCACACAGGGACCCACAGAGCTCATATTGGTGATATGGAATTTTGTAGGTGGATAATCATACTAACGAGTGAGTGATCACTGATGATTCTTTATGATTTCCATGATAAAGAGCAGAGAATGATGAACTAAAAAAAAACTGCTGGGGAAACTTAGCAGTTGTGCCAGTATCTTTGGAGAGCGGGTTAATGTTTCGAGTCCAAATGCACTTTCTTGGAACCAGCTGCAGCCCTTTCCTAAGCCGGAACTTTTGATTAAAAGCTGAGTATCTGTCAAGGAGAGATCCCCATCTATGAGGTGGCTTTCACGAGCCATGAGATTCCTGCATGAATCCTGCCTGTGTCCTGAAAAATGCCTATGACACTTCAGGATAATTGGTTTTCTGTGGTACATTTATGAGCATTAATGGGACCCTGCTGCAAGAAAGTAGCATTCTCCTGACAGGTCTTCCTCATCCTCAAATAAATTTAAGACAGTTTTCCTCATATCCAAAACTGGACTCAAATACATCCCCAACCAGGTTGCCATAATAATAATAAAACGATGAATGCGGATGTTGGAAATCTGAAACAAAAACAGAAATTGCTGGAGAAATTCAGCAGGCCAGACAACATCTGTGGAGAGAAAGCAGAGCTAACGTTTTGAGTCTAGTGACCCTTCAGAACTACCTGCCATTATGCCCACTCTGATGGGTTCTGCTATATTTATTCCAAAGTAATTTAATCCTCCAGCTTTAATTTGTCATGAAAGGCAATGGTAACATCATAGAGGACAAACAAACCATTGGGCACACAAATTATCAAGATGTACATTTGTTACCAGATTTTCCCAGAATTATATTAATTTTGTTTTAGTCCTTTAAGATAATACCATGTTTAATCTGTGCAAAATATAAAATTGCCTTAATTATTTTTGTGTTTTTATGAGATTGAACATCACTGGCAAAGAGAGCATTTGTTATCCATCTCTGATTAATCCTGAACTGAAGACAATTAAGAGTCAACCACATTGCTCCTGCTCTAGAATCACATGTAGGCCTGTCCAGGCAAGGATGGCAGATTTCCTCTTGAAAGATAATTGTGAACTAAATGGCTTTTTCAATGATCTACAACAGCCCTCGGGGCAGCAGGGATGGGCAATAAATTCTGGCCTAGACAGCAATGCCCACATTCTATGAACAAATTTGAAAAGAAAATGGTATAATGGTTACCATAACTGAGATAAACTATTTTAAATTTCTGCAAATTTCAGAACTATATTGTTTTGCATAATTGTAAAAAAAAATCCAAATCAATGAGTCAATAATTTAAAGTAGTTGTAGTGATTGGAAGGAGGGCAAGGTGGATCTTATTGACTATGAGTTCCCTGATTGGGATTGTTAATTTGAATCAATCAGGGAGCCCTGGCTGACAGATGTAACCAGGAGATTCAGAGAGTCTCCTCATTCTAGGGACTGGTTCTGAGCTGGCTGGACAGAGGTCATGTACTATGGAAATGTAACTAAAGAGCGAATTGGTGACAGAATACTGGTGACAGAATATTGGTTTCTGTGCAGTTAGCTCAGCAATGCTTGGTACAAATGGCCATTAAAATGAGCAAATAAGCAACAGGGCTAACTAACAAGACTGTTTTTTTGGTTGAGCAGCAAAACTAACAAGCTAGATAGAAGCTGGAGCCTAGACCCCAAATCCTGGTCATCAGGCAATGGGGAAAGAGTTAGGACAAAGCTAAGGAGTTGGGCAATAAATAACACTGACCATGGTTCATCCTTGGTTTTGTCACAACTCTAATTAGGCTTCATGGATGACATGATATGCCCCCATGATGTAATGTCACATGCCATGATCTGCCACTATCATACTGTGATACTTAAGTTAGCTCCCTGATATAAGTATGAGATTTTGGTCATATAGCACTGAAAAATTAATTGAACATTTATGACAACTCCTGGTATCTCCAGATACACATTCGAATCACAGGCACTTGTGTGTCTGGGCTCAAGCTAAGCAATTTGACTACTTCCCTCACTGTGTTGTGCTGGAAGAGAACAGTACGCATTAAGAGGGAAGCTATGAGCTTTATACAATTAGACCACATGTCATGGTATAGTGCTGATGTGATGAGCACATTTGTTACGAGACATACCACAGCCACAACATTCATTCAGAAAAGTGAGGACAGATGTAGGTTGATTTCAAGGCCAAGTTTTTCTCCTTAGTGGATTTGGGTTGTGGAACACACACACGCACACACACACACACATAGACACATCCCCTACATGCACACATCCCCCACTCATTTTACCACACAACTCCAACTTACCTCTACATACACAATTGCACACACTCAAATTCAAACACACTCCTATACACTCTTTCTCTGCCTGTCTCACTCATTCCCATTGACTCAAAGAACCAAGCTTCACTTACTCTGGCTGCCTCAGGTGGATGTCTAGTTGAGCTTGCTGCTATCACTGCTGTATGTTGCTCATGGTCTCCCCAGCCTGTGCTACTCCCTTGTGCTCCTTTAGGGGGCTGGTACCTTCAAGCAAGAGTGGGAGAGTGGCCACACATTGAAAAAAGGACAATGTGGAAACTAAAGAGAGACCACTAATATGCACACTGTTTGCTGCTCATCCAGTCATCTAATGCTGTTGGACCGCGGCCCAATGAGTCTATTAGCAACAAATATGGCAGAGAAAGACCCTGCAAATGGGTAGGCAGCTCTGCAGCAGTTTTCAAAACTACTTTCTCTCCTGTTGCTCCAGTTATTTTGGACAAAAAGCTACAGGCCACATTTAAAATCTTGGCAGACTACATTTGGCCCGAGGGCAGCAGTTTGGACAAACCTGATTTAGAAGAACCATTAATTCCCTGATCCAATTCTTTTGTAACCATGGTTTTGTCATGAGGAAAGGAATTATGAAGAAGGGGCAAATAAACAATGCCATGTTCCAGGTACTAGTGCATGATGCCCACATTGAGTGTATTTAAAAAAAATGTTCTTCCTCCAAGATTTTATACATTTTGCATTGATTCAACAGGAAGAAAGCAATGTGCAATGGTTATTCATCTCAAAAATTTGCTGCATGACAATCATAGTTAATGCTAATACTTTGAGCAACATGGTGTTATGTGCTACATAGCTATAGTCAATATTTTATTCAATATTAATTTAATATTATTCACAGTCACCGTCTGCAGTTTCAGACATTGTTAACTATCAATCTTTTTGCTGCTCTATTTCTTTTATTGATGCTTGGTTTTGTTAAATTTACACCTTTAACTGAAAATAAACTTGATACGTACTAAACAGTAGTTCTAGAAATCTGGATGCACATAATAAAATAAAACTGCAATAAATCCAACATATATAAAATAAAGAACGTTTTGTCTAACTATATCAGGACAAATATTTATCATGGGCTGACTTCTTATTATAATTATTTGACTCATAATGTCCACCAGTGTCAATTATGTGATATTATGGCTGAACTTAATGTTTTAAATGTTTGTAACAGTAGCTCACTCTGTTTTATTTCACTGCATTTTCAGATTTGTAACATGATTTATGACAGTATTACCGATTTGGTTTTGACTGTGAATACTGTTAAACATCCCGAAAGTAGGAGAGTTGAATTTGACATAAAAGGTAAAGCTATCATAATTTTGGATTTCTGCTTTTTTTTAAAAAACAATCATGTTTTAAAGGTAGTAAAGTCTTTGTATGCAGAACCTGTCAATCTATGACAATTTACTGCATGGTATCATTTGGCTTACACAGTTCCAGTACTTTTTAAGGCAAAGTTGAATCTAACTTGAGAAACTTTTAAAATAGGATTTTGTTTTCCACATGGAAATATAAATAGGGATATCAGTAAATGTTTCATACCATTTGAACCATACCACAGGTAAAATCTCTGAGGTGTTAGATTATATATATGTAAGTTAGCTCGCTGAGCTGGAAGGTTTGTTTTCATACTAGATCATCAGTGAGTGTCTCCGATGAAGGAACTCCACCAAAAACTAAAACATCAAATTGAAGATTCACGCCACTCCAGTCACTTCACCCAAGAATTCCTGAACACCATCAAAGACACCTAGAAGAGGACAAAGTAATGGTCTCCTTTGACACTACAGCCTTTTCACATCAATTAACCAAAAACACTGGCATCACGACTAGGAAAACCAGGACCACAAACACCAGACAGCACCAACTTCATCAGCAAAGACAACATCCTCAGGCTAGTGGACCTGTGCCTCACCACCCACTTCACATTCAATAACAAAACCTACAAACAAGTCAACAAAACACCTTTGGGATCACCAATATCAGGGCTCATAGCGGAAGCAGTAATGCAGAGACTCGAACAAGTTGCCCTCCCATCTTTCCAACCCAAACTTTGGGTCAGCTACGTAGATGATGCACTTGTCATCACAAAACAGAACAAATTAGAAGAAACTCACGACACCATCAACAATATCCTGACAGGCATAAAATTCACAAAAGAAGAGGAGAACGACAACAGACTCCCATTCCTAGATGTGGCAGTTGAACATACAGTTAATGGAGAGCTTCAAACCAGCATCTACAGAAAAACAACACACAGATCAGATACTTAACTTCAGAAGCAATCATTCCAATACCCACAAACAGAGCTACATCAAGACATAATTTCAATGAGCTACATCACACTGCAGCAACCAAAAGCTACAAAAAGCAGAAGAAAAATACCTATACAATGTTTTCAAGAAAAATGGGTACCCAATAATCATAATCCACCAATTCATCAGAAACAAACCCAAACAAGCAGACACAATGCAACCAAAAACTATAGACATATTACCTTACATCAAAGACACATCAGAAATGACTTCCAGACTACTCAGACCCCTTGTCATCATGGTAGTCCACAAACCTGCCAACACACTTTAACTAATGAACCAAAGGATCCATTAGATACTACCAGAAAAACTAAAACCATTTACAAGGTACCATGCAAGAACTGTAAAAAACACTACATTGTACAAACTAGTAGGAAACTTGCCACCAGCATACACGAACACCAACTGGACACAAAAAAGACATGACCCACTATCACTAGATTCAATACATACAGACAAAGAAAGACACCACTTTGACTGGGACAACACACATATCCTAGGACAGGTGAAACAAAGACACACATGAGAATTCTTAGAGGAATGGCATTCTAACCAGAACTCCATCAACAAACACATCAATTTAGATTTTATCTACCTTCCCTTGCAAAAAGAACCAGAAATGGCATCGCCCACCCTAAGAAACCAAGAACTATAAATAGAGAGGCGGGACATACCACCAGCGCTTCACTAGAGATTCTCACTGATGATGTTACCAAGTATGGTGACAAACCATCTGATACAAACCTTCAAGCTCAGCGAGCTAACTTACATACTTATCATCAACCTGAGCTACAAATCTTCTCAAAAATTGTTAGTTAATATTTTAAACATTTTTGAACACCATAAACCATCTCTGTAACTTGGTAGAGACTGATACCTCCTCTTTCCCTGAAGCTTACACAATCCTTTCTTTGCTGAACATTTTGGGATATAATGTCAACTTTGACAATCGCAACAGAAGTAAAATTCAATGAGTTTGACAGAGCATGTACTAACACTTTACACTAAAAACAAACACCTCCAACTTAGATTCACCAACAGTAAGATGTTGTTTTAACTCAAGCAAGAAATTAAAGTGTTCACATTACAAAATATCTTAATAGCCGAAAAGCATGCTGTAAAAGATCAAAGAGAGATTATTTTGAAATCCATACAAGAATTTTTTTTATTTTGTACACAAAACAAACATTCCAGTATCTAGTTTCGTAAGTATGAGTGGCAGCAGTCAAAGCCATATTGAAGGCTGAAAGAATTCTGTGTTTAGTAAGTAGGAACAGAGCATTCAAGTCAAGTTGAAAATAACATGTGTTTATTGTTATATTGCAGCTTTCATGATCCCAGGTCATCCCAAGATACTTTATAGCCAATGCAGTAATTATTTGAAGTGAAGCTATTATTGTGGGAAATATGAATATGTGTGTTAAATATTTTACCATATTGGATTTAGAAATAAGTATTCTGGGGTCACATTCTTCTAAAAGTTATTTTTTTTCTCTGAAAATTGGAACCCAGTGGTCTCATTTATGACATATGTAAAGAATTACTTATAAGTGAACTGCAATGGAATGTGATTTTTAAAAAAATAAATTAAATGCTTATACCCAACATTTTATCAGTTGGAGTACAAAAAAAAAGCTGCAAAAGTATTTTCAGTGGTAGATATAGACATTTTTGAAGGAATTAATGACCAGTGATCACACAAATAAATTACATTAAGATGGGACTAGAAGCATGCACAAGGCAATTTTAATTTTTGAAACCTTTATCAGTACAGGCAATTTATTGATATTTTTGAACTTGGAATTTGAGTGATTAAATTAGTTCCTTCTTTAAGTTCATCAGAAACCTGATATTATCTGTAAACTGGAACAATTCCAGAAATTCCAGAACTGAAAAATTCAAGGACCTTATTTATGATATCATTCAGTATCTCAATGATATTCACATTGATAATATTGATGCAAGCAGTCGAAGACTAAGAGGTGCAATAGCAGAAAGACAATGAACATCACTTCTTGCTCTCAGCTTTGCAAACACACATTTGGTATTGATACCATATAGACTTTCGAGGGTTTCAGACAGGTGGAATCCTGTAAGATGAGATGTGCTCAAGTGGCAGTGAATAATGGAGTGCAGATGCCAGTTTGCCAGAGGCTGGGATTGCACATTTGTTATGCTATTGAATATTCCGATGAAAGCTTTGGTGAGATTTGGCTCTAGAAGAAGGCTGTGTGCCATGTATACTGAAATCCATGCTCCAGAAAGAAAAAAGAAGCAAAAGTTGTCATCACCTTCATAGCTGCCTGCAAAGCCATACCTGACAATCTGTGGATAGCAACATATTGCATTGAGGAACATCATGGTGAGAGAGAAAGTGTTGACACGCTGTTCCTTGCTGAGATTTTTTTTTGCTTATTCCTTCCAGGAATATGGGCGTTGCTGTCAAAGTCAGCTTTTGTTGCCAATCCATGAGTACCCTTGAAATTGAGTAGTTTGCTTATATCAAAGGGCAGTTAGGAGTCAATTTGTACTATTGTGGATCTGGAGACTCATGTAGACCAGACCAGGTAAGCTTATTAGATTTATTTTCCTCAATTACTTTAGTGAATCAAATGTGTTTTTTTGACAATCAATGATAGTTTCATGATCACCATTACTGAGACTAAATATTAATTCCTAGTTGCATAATTTGGATTTAAATGCCACCAGCTGCTGTGGTGTGATTTGTACAGATTTTCCCACAGCATTAACCTGGGCAACACATTACTACTTCTCTACCTTCTTCCCCAGTCAGATATAAAATAGCTGTGTGATCACTTTCCTGTTGAGACCCTTTTACCCCACAATGTCTCTCCTCAGATCATCCCCCTTCTAGCAGCTTGTTCTCCTCTGTGTAACTTTAGGTTATTTAAGTTGTCATGTTGCTGTCCATGGGAGAAGCAAATTACCAACAATATTTGGAACAAGTGTGTTGGGCTGGATCTTATAGTCCTTCACTGGTAAGTTTCAAGGCTTGGGGATTGGTTAATGCAGGATGCGCCTGCCTGCTCTCTTCCTGCCCACTCTCTACATGTGTCTCATTTTTTGGGAAGAACAGAAGTTTGGTAGAATGCTCAATCTCTATCCCATTGAGGTGCTAATGAGTTCCAATTAATGGGCACCCACCTGCCCCTGCTGATATATAATCTGAGGTAGGGAGAAGCAGAAGTAGGGTTCACTGAGATGAACTGGTGTCAGATGTGAATTTGGGCAAAACCTTAACGGGGACTCTATTTTGCTCAGAAAGATCCCCACGTTATTCCTCCCTCCAACCAGTATCTCAACATAGAGATTCCCCCCACTCCCCCCTTCCCTTAGTCTCTTATCACTTGAACTGACTTTCTGTCTGATTTCCATAACCTCGTCTTGTTCAAGGATTTGCTGTAATCCCAGCAGTGGCCACTTGGAGCTGTAAGCCAACCTAACTGACCGGAAGCTCTTAAGGTGTAGTGCAGTCTCGTCGCTGCTAAAACACAGAGAGAGATTGCTAACTTGGTCAAACACCAAGGGATGCTAGGTATGTTGGCCAAGCGAAACTCTGAAATGACAAAACCCGCACAGCAGACACGGTGCAAACACAGCAGTCAGCTGCTAATGACATTAGCGTAATGTAAAAGGTAACGGTTATTCTGGATAGATATACCCCCAACAACTTATCCACTAAACAAAGGAGAGCCCAGACAGAAGGCACTCAGTCCTGCTACACTAATACTAACACTGTCAGAAACTAACAGTAGCATGTCATCTAAATGATTGATTCTTGCATCAAACTATTAAGTGTATCTCCCTGATTGGCCAGAACGATATAAAGCTCCAGAAAACCAACTAGCATGAATGAAAACACCTACGGACCTCCTTTTTGGAATCGCCTTTGGAATATCCTGGAACCGTCTGGGGTCTTTCAAGGAGACCAGCATGGCAAGAGGCAGAGATTCCGACCTGAAATATGGACTCCCCTGCTCCTCTGATGCTGCTTGACCTGCGGTGTTATTTTTCAGCTCAACTCTTTATCCACCCGAAAAGGTAGAAACTAACTGACAATCCAGAGGGAGAGAGAGAGAGAGAGAGAAAGAAAGCAGACCCAGAGACAGAGTCACAGAGAGAGCAACTGCATAAATCTTCAAGAGACTTGGGAACTATTGTCACCTCAAGGGGCCAACTAGGCTTAGGGAATAGCTTGTTTCGTCTCAAAGATTGTTGTAATTTTGTTCCTAATAAAGGAATTGTTTACCTTTGGTACTGGCTTGTGTTAAAATTGATTTGACCGCTTTGGTATTGTAGGACACCTGGGCAAATTCATTCATAACGTTCTGTTCGGAGTTGTCAATAACCTGTTTAAAGAGGAACCAGAAAACAAGTGGGATTTTGGGGAGGAAATTCAGAATGACACAATCCTCCCACACCAATCTTACCCATTGCTCAATTCCCCTCAATTTAGGCTGGCACATATTTTTCTTCCCAAATTGTAAATTCTACCACTTCCCTTCTTTATCCACCCGAACTATAGCTGGTGATTTATCTTCTTACCATGTTCCTCAAAGCACCTCTTAGAACTTACTTTCCCTGCTCCTTTTCTTCCAAGTTTTTACTCTGTCCCCCAACCTCCATCAGGTTCCTATTTTCCTTGCTCTCCTTGTTGTCCTTACCACACTGCTATAGTTGCAGATTTTTCATACTCCTCCCACCATCAAAAGACCGAATTCGGCATCTTCTCAATTCCCAACTCTGAAGCTCAATGTCCAACTCACATATAAAGAAATTTGAACCATCAGCCACATCAGTAAGATGTTGTTTATCCTGCAGTTCACAAGTCTGTTCAAGGCGTCATGAGTAACTGACCTTTGGTATTTTCCACTGAACCGTTTTGCGAAAGTATTGTGGAATTCAGCTGATTCCCAAACTTCATTTTATTATTTATCATGGATTAGGAGAAATTTAACCTCAGTGAATTTGTTGTTGGGCACAAAATATGGATGAGATTGTCCAATTTCATGGAGCTTGGTTCAGTTCCCAGGCATGCAAAATGTATTTGACATCATTATAACTTTGAATAATACTCAGGCATCTCTAGTGGCTGTTTGAACAACCTCTTGTATATGATTATATCTCTAATGCACCCTTGAGATGCCATAACCTACAAAACTATAGACAGGAGTTGGAAGGTGAGATTAGATTGAATTCCTTTTTCTGGATTGACATGGTTACAAATGACTGGATGGCCTCCTTCTGTACTGTAAATCTTTCAATGTTTTTAGCTTCTAATGAGGAGTCCATTCCCTGCTTAAGAAACCTGCACAGAAATTACCCACGTGCTAATTAAAGCATGCTTCACTCAGTTTTTTTTAAGCTTTAACCAATGGTATCATGTTAGAATCATAGAGTCCCTACAGTGTGACAACAGGCCATTTGGTCCAACAAGTCTACATTGACCCTCTGAAGAGTATCCCATCCAGACCCATTCCCCTACCCTATTATTCTACTTTTGCTCCTGACTAATGTACCTAATCTACACCTCCCTGAACATTATGGGCAATTTAGCATGGTCAATCCACTTAACGTGCACACCTTTGGATTGGGGGAGGAAACTGGAGCATCCGGAGGAAACCCATGCAGACATGGGGAGAATGTGCAAACTCCACACAGATAGTCGCCCGAGGCTGGAATTGAACATGCGTACCTGACACTGTAAGGCAGCAGTGCTAACCACTGAGCCCAACCGTGTCACCCCAATTACCATTCAACAGTTTCTTGGCAAATCTTCATCCCAACCTCAACTTCAATTTCCTACATCATTCCTATACCATTTAGTTAAATGGTGTTAGGGCTGCCCCATGACAATACAGCAAAAATGGCCAATGACATCCCCAACAAGCTTTAAGTACATGTTTAATAGAAATTATAAAGTGTGAGAAATATTTGTTTAATGTGTTCTCAGCACAGAGGACAATAGCAGCCTGTTCCTCAGTAAGATTAAATGTGCAACATTCTTGGCTATCCTAAAGATAAGAACATTTCATACTCATTAATTATTTCTTTGAAGGTCTCTTCTAATAAATTAGTTATAATACTACAAGTAGGTTTTAATTAAGATTCTTCAAGTTAATTATAGATGTAGATTCTGAGGTGTTATAGGAAGACATACAATATCACTAAAACAAAAGAAACAGAGGTTCAAAACTAATAGAGAGGGGTCTCCCTATCTCTTATCAAGGACAAAGGCTATGGGAATTAGGATAGTGGGAAATCTCAAAGAAGACTCTGTTTCAGTCCCGTACAAAATGGCAGACAGATATCATAGTTGAGAGACAAGAGGTCACAAGCAACCATGAAATTTCAGTTTCTCTACCCACCAAATGGGGCTCATTCAGATCAAGTTTACTAATTGAATGATTATACTGGGAACTCAATCATAGTTGAACAACCAAGCACTAGTATACATGGGGAGAAAGTGAGGTCTGCAGATGTTGGAGATCAGAGCTGAAAATGTGTTGCTGGAGACGCGCAGCAGGTCAGGCAGCATCCAGGGAACAGGAGAATCGACGTTTCGGGCATAAGCCCTTCTTCAGGATTCCTGAAGAAGGGCTTATGCCCGAAATGTCGATTCTCCTGTTCCCTGGATGCTGCCTGACCTGCTGCGCGTCTCCAGCAACACATTTTCAGCTAGTATACATGGGTGCCATCATGTTAATGTTACAAAAGAAATGTATAAAAGACATTTTACTTGAAGTTAATGTTACAAGAGAAATGTATAAAGGGTATTTTACTTCAAGTTGAAACCAGAATGTCGTTGACCTCTTTTCTGATCTTAGCTGCAGATTAGATCTCTCACGTTGATGCCAGTTTTGGGGAAAGTCTTTGGCCTCTCCTGGTATTGTACTGGTGGAATACATGAATAAAATTGCCACGTGCCTCAAGCTCTGTGTCTGCTGGTCTTATCTCCAGAAAGATTTGCTCCAACAGTTTTCGGTGCTACAAGCAGGGTCTATTCAGCTTAAAATCAGCATTCTATGCACTGCAGACTAGGTGAGTATTTTGATTACTGCCCTTTAGATATTGTGGCATTTGGTATGTATGTGTGTCTCTGAACAGAAAAAGGACTTTGTAATTGGAGCAGTTATAGAGAAAGCAGTGTTAAAAGGTGTGGTAGTTTAAGGCACATGTAAAAATAATGGGGTCAGAGAAAACATTGGGGTGTGAAGGAAGTAAATAAAGGCGTTGAGAGACAGACAGTGTAGATTTACTTAGAAAAGCTGTCAGTGACTGAGGGATAGAGAGGGAGAGAGAAAGAGTCAAGAGATTGGTTTGAGTCCAGTGTTAACAGTTTGTGTTCTGGTTTGAATGCACCATTGCTTGTTGGTTGGATATTATTTTTTGTTCCCTGGGGCTCAAGATCTGGGGCGACTTTGACTTTAGTTTGTATTTTGGTAACATAGAATGATTTGAAATTACAGTCTGTATTAAATTTGGAACATGCACGGTTAAAGGGACGTTCATTTTAAGAGAATGAACCATGCTTGTGCTAAAAAAAAGTGCCATGAAATGTTAATTGAGAATTTGTGTTTTAAAGCATGGTAAAAATTTCTTAGAATTGATCTAAGTTAATGAAAGCTAATTGAAAGTTAAAAGAAGACAACTTATTTCTTCCTCCTTAAATTGTCTCAAAACAAAGACCTGCGCTAATAAATATGCACAAGAGAGGAAACAGGGCTGTCTCAAACATAAACAAATGTAAACATGAGGTAATCTGAGTCAATGGCAGATAAGAGGTGGAGTTGATAAATATATCTGGGGTTCTGATAGGTCAACCCTGCAGAGAGTTTTTGAAAAGAACAAAGCATTAATTAAACAGATGACACAAAATGTTTGGATTAGTGAAGGGAGTGAATTAGAACAGAAATGTCAGTGGCTGGGTCAGAAGAAGAGCAAGGCACAGAAAAGGTTAATTATCTGAGCAACTCTGCTTAAAGAAAACGTTGCACAGGCAGGGGAAAATATTATGTTGTTGCAGTGGCAGCTAAAAGAGAACACGAAAAGAGTACTTCGAAAGGAGTCATGTTTCCATTTCTGCTATCTGCATCACCAAAGTCAGAAATGCCTGAAAACTCTTGGCTAGTATTCAAGGGACGAGGTCAACAGTGGTGATGGTGACTTCGACATTGAACATGTAATGCATGAATATCATGTCGATGATGGGTATGGATATGGGGACTGACCACCCCTGTATTACTTGGCCCCAATTCTCACTAAATACTCCACGGGTCCCCGAGGGAGAATGATGGGGTTAAGGGTAGAAGCTCCCCTGACTCCAGGGGACAGACAGGCACTATGATATGCCCTCCTGAAGCCTATGAGGAACTCAGCCAATATAGAATTCTGAGAAACATTGGAAAAGCGTGCTGAGGTGCACAGACTGACCCTTGACAACCGACAAGTCCTGACAAAAACCAAAATTTCCAGGGCAGTGTGGGAAAGTGTAGCAGCATCTTTTAAAGACTGCACTTGGATTACAGAACATACAGGACAAACAACAGCCCAGAAATGGAAACAGTTCAGGCAAGCTTGTGCCTGGGCCATTGGCAAACCAAATTGGATAAAAGTGACCTTGGTCAGTCAGAAAAAAAATCATTCGAAGATTATGCTGAATGCAAGTTTGAGGCATATAAAGAAAGTGGGAGGATCCAGAACCCCGAATGGATGATGAGGTCTTTCTCCAATAATTTAAAGGTGGATTCATTCCTGATGAAGGACGTTTGCCCGAAACATTGATTTTCCTGATCTTCGGATGCTGCCTGATCTACTGTGCTTTTCCAGCACCACTTGACTCTGATCTCTAGTATCTGCAGTCCTCACTTTCGCCAAATATGCAGATAGGACAATGTTTATAGTGGCAGACTCCAACATTATAATGAACGATATAGGGCCAGAAACAAATACATTTACAGTGCTGAACATAGCAAATGGGTCCTGGGTCATGCCTATATACCCTGACCATCAATATAAATTTGTTTTTATAGTTGGCAACAGACAGTATACCTGGATGGGGCTACCACAAGGATTCCATAATCGCCCTGCTATATTCCATCAAGCAATGATAGAAGTGATAGCAGAAGTCCCCAAAACAGAGTGTGTAATACTACAATACATCAATGATGTCTTGGTTGCATCTATTAGTGGGGAAAACCACAACAAGACAGCACTGAAAGTGTGACAAACAAATGAAGCTGCTGGATTCAAAATAAACTTAAAGAAGGCACAGCTGGAGCAACTAGAAATGTGCTCAAGACAGACAGTAAGACATGCCACCAGCAAACGAACGCTGCAGTATTGGAAATGAAGACACCAGTTATTGTTAAAGGAGGGAGACAAGTCTTAGGACAATTCAATTACTTCAGGAACTTTGTGGAAAATTATAGTGAACTAGCTGGACCCTTACAAAACCTTACAAAAGTGGGGGAGCGAGCTAGCTCAGAGAAAATCAAATGCAGACCTGAACAAGAGATGGTCTCTGTCAAAATCAAACAGACACTGGCCTCTGCACCAGCACCAAGGCTCCCTGGCCTGAAAAAGCCTTTTCACTTTTTTGCCAGTGAAAGCAATGGCAATCAATCCGCAGTAGTGTTGCAGGGGCACGGAGACAGGCTCCAGTCAGTAGGGTGTTATTCAGACAAAATGGAACCAGTCCTGATGGGACAATACTCATGTGTTCAAGCCATCCAATAGGCTACCTGGGCACTAACAACATCCTCCGCCTTGGCACAACCAGGGCAGGTGATATTGCACTCCCCACATAGTATAGTCCAGCTATTAGAAGCTAGCAGACTGAGCGGTGTTACATACAGTCGGTGAGCCAAGTGGGAAGCTGCACTGTTGCCAGGAGATAAGCATGTGGAAGGAGTTAAAGACAATAGAGAGAACCCAGCAAGCCACTGGAATCAGGAAGGAGAGACACATGATTGTAGCTGCAGGAGGATGAGAGACAGGGTCAAGTTAAGGAAAACCATTAGAGGGCCCAGATGTAAAAGGCATGTTTGTAGATGGAATAGGAAAGTATATAATGGTATGCCCAGACGGAGTGGGCCTGGTTAATTTAAAAGGGGAATTTTTGGCAGGAGAAAGGATAGATGGCTGTCACTCCGTACCCCTGGCTGAACTAAAAATGCTTACTGCTGCCCTCCAACTAGGTAAAGGACAAAGGTTTACATCTACACAGACATGCCTTTAGTGTGGTCCATGACTACATGATGGTATGGGCACGATGAGGCTATATCACCTCGAGTGGTAGTACAATTCAACATGAGATCCTAGTCAAGACCCTAGTGAAAGCAGCTACTGAATCAAAAGAGGCAGCAGTAATTAAAATTAAAGCACACAGAAAGATCCAAATGCCAGAACAGAGAGGAAACAAATATGTAGACAATTCAGCAAAAGCAATGTTAGAACAGGAAGTGATAACAGTTACAATTAACAGTGAAAAACTAAAGATTGACTTTTGGAGCATTTTAAGTTTACAAGCAGCAGCTATTTTAGAAGGAAAAAACAGAATGGATTAAAGATACGACAATGTTAGGAGCACATTCTATCAACAGACCTGATGCAATGTTTATCCTGGACAAGCACACATAGGGATAAGCACACATAAAATGATACAACTGGTATCCAGTTGCTGGTGGTGGAGAGGAATGGCAAGACACATGGCTAAATTTTGCCATAGATGCACTGCATGTACACAGACAGAACCAGAATGGGAACTAAAATTAAAATGAGCCACCAGCCCAGACCATGGGGACTATGGGAACACATCCAAATGGACTTTATAGGACCACTCCCACAAGTCAGAATAAAACATTCTGCCTGGTTGACCAGTTCACTGGATGGGTTGAAGCCTTCCCCACAAGGTTTTGTACAGCAACCACGGTAGCAAGAATGCTTGCCACAGAAATAATACCTAGATGGGGAGTTCCTCTACAATTGGACTCAGACCAAGGGGCTCACTTTACAGGCAAGTGCCTGAAAGATGCATGCAAACTCTTGGGAATAACACAAAAGGTATCATATCCCCATTATATCCACATATGGTAGAGAGAATGAATAGAGCTGTAAAAAATGACTTGACGAAGACAATGGTCGGAGAAAAAGCTACCATAATTCTATTCGTTTTAAAATAGTGATGGAAAAGGATAGACCAGATCTAAGAGACAAAGTTCTAAATTGGAGGAAGGTGAATTTTCATGATATTAGGCAAGAACTTTCGAAAGCTGATTGGGGGCAGATGTTTGCAGGTAAAGGGATGGCTGGAAAATGGGAAGCCTTCAGAAACACGATAACGAGAATCAGAGACAGTATGTTCCTGTCAGGGTGAAAGGAAAGGCTGGTAGGTGTAGGCAATGCTGGAAAACTAGAAATATTGAGGATTTGGTAAAGAAAAAGAAAGGAGCATATCTCAGGTGTAGAGAGCAGAGATTGAGTGATTCCTTACAGTACAAAGGCAGTAAGAGTCTACTTAAGAAGGAAATCAAGAGGGCAAAAAGAAGACATTAGCTTTGGCAAATAAGGTTATGGGGAATCCAAAAGGATTTTATAAATACATTAAGGATGAAAGGATAACTAGGGAGAGAATAGGGCCCCACAAAGATCAGCAAGGCAGCCTATGTGTTGAACCACTGGAGATGAGTGAGATGCTGAACGAGTATTTTGCATTAGTGTTTACTGTGGAGAAGGACATGGAAGGCATAGAATGTGGGGAAATAGATGGTGACATCTTGAAAAATGTCCATATTACAGAGAAGGAGGTGCTGAATGACTAAAAACGCAAGAAGGTAGATAAGTCCCCAGGACCTGATCAGATGTACCCTTGGACTTTGTGGGGAGTCAGGGAAGTGATTGCTGGGCCTCTTGCTGAGATATTTGTATCATCGATAGTCACAGGTAAAGTGCTGGAAGACTGGCTAACATGGTGCCACTATTTAGGCAGAGTGGTAAGGACAAGCCAGGGAAGTTTAGGCCAGTGAGCCTGACGTCAGTGGTGGGCAAGTTGTTGGATGGAATCCTGAGGGACAGGATTGGCATGTATTTGGAAAGGCAAATACTGATTAGGAATAGTCAATATGGCTTTGTGCATGGGAAATCATGTCTCACTAACATGACTGAGCCTTTTGAAGGAGTAACGAAGAGGATTGATGAGGGCATTGTGGTGGCTGTGATCTTCAGTAAGGCATTCGACAAGATTCCTCATGGTTGACTGCTTAGCAAGGTTAAATCACATGAAATACATGGAGAACTGGTCCTTTGGATAAAGAACTGGCTCAAAGGTAGATGAAGACAAAGGGTGGCAGTGGAGGGTTGTTTTTCACACTGGAGGCCTGTGACCAGTGGTGTGCCACAAGGATAGGTACTGGGTCCACTTCTTTTTGTTATTTATATAAATGACTTGGATGTGAACATAGGAGGAACATTTAGTAAGTTTGCAGATGACACCAAAATTGTAATTGTCGTGGACAGTGAAGAAGGTTACCTCAGAGTACAGCAGGATCTTGATCAGATGGGCTAATGGGACAAGGAGTGGCAGATGGAATTTAATTTAAATAAATGTGACGTATTACGTTTTGGAAAGGCAAATCAGAGCAGGACTTATACACTTAATGTAACATCCTGCTGAACAAAGAGACCTTGGAGTGCAGGTTCATATTTCCTTGAAAGTAGAGTCGTAGGTAGACAGAGTAATGAAGAAGGTGTTCAGTGAGCTTTACTTTATTGGTTAGTGCATTGAATATAGGAGATGGGAGGTCATATTGTGGCTGTAGAGGACATTGGTCAGTTCCCTCCCCTGCAGGAAGGATGGTGTGAAACCTGAAAGGGTTCAGAAAAGATTTACAAGGATATTGCCAGGGTTGGAGGGTTTGACCGATAGGGAGAGGTTAAATAGTCCGGGGCTGTTTTACCTGGAGAAAAGGAGGCTGAGGGGCGACCTTATATAGATTTATAAAATCATGAGGGCGTGGATTGGATAAATAGACAAAGTCTTTTCCCTGGGGTGGGGCAGTCCAGAACTAGGAGGGCATAGGTTTAGGGTATGGGGGCAAAATTTAAAATGGGCCTAAGGAGTAACATTTTCACGCAGAGGGTGGTTCGTGAATGGAATGAGCTGCCAGAAGAAGTGGTGAAGGCTGGTGCAATTCCAACATTTAACAGGCATCTGGATGGATATGTGAATAGGAAAGGTTTAGAGAGATATGGGCAAAATGCTGGCAAATGGGATGAGATTAATTTAGGATATTTGGTCAGCATGGATGAGTTGGGCAGAAGGATTTGTTTCCATGTCTGTACAGCTCTTCGACTCTATGACTCTAAATAGATTCTATTCCTAACAGCCATTTTAATGGCCCAGAAAAGTACACCCACAAGGACCACAGGGCTAACCCCCTTTGAGCTTATGATAGGTTGGGCAATGACAGTCCCCTAGGACCTGATTTCTGAGGGAGCAGAACTCTGTAACAGTAAGGGACAAGTCTGGGATTACATGAAATCCCTCTGAAAGCATTTATATATACCTCACAGACAGGCATGGGACCAGTAGCTTCTCAAAGAATGGAAGTCTGAGGGATGTCCATGACAAACAGGAAAGCCAGCCCCAGGATCCTGATAAGTATAGTCTCAAGCAAGGGAACCTTATCCCCCGATGAGATGGACCTCATAAGGTAATATTAACAAGTAATAGGAATGCACTTGTTAATGAAAATGGAATTGACAAATGGAGACATTCTGTTCAGTTAAAAAAAATATAGAAACTAACAGCCACCAGCAAGTCTGGTATTTTCTTTTTCCTTCTCATTTCTCAGATCACAACATTGTCTCCTGCAACATCATCTCAGAACTTCACCACAGTCAACATAACTCTGGGGACCTCGAGAAACAGATTGTGACCACAAAATAGATTGTGATGTAATTGCATGGTGGTAATTGTAATTAAGAATAACACCGATAGTAGTGTAAGCATAAAAACACAACTCCTCTATGGGCTTCTCTCGATTTTAATCCCACAGAAAATCAATGGGCACCCAGTTAAGAACAACCTGAACACAAATACATTTATACACATGTCCTACACAAATGTGGCTGTAACAGCATCTCCAGTTTCTGGGTTTGTTCACACTTTCCCATACATTCAAAAGGCGGTATCCCTCTGAGACCAATTCTTTTCCTCACATTTGATGTGGCAGAGTGGGTCACTCACCAAAATGAATCCCTAATGGCTAGAGTTCGTATGACTGACAAGTCCTCTGCAGCGACTGGTTTATATTGGATGGACATGAATGGTGCCTGGGAAAAATTAAAGTCAGCAAGGGACAACTTTTCTGCTTTTGAAGGCTGGTACCAACCCCAATTTAATAGTGTACATCCCATTACCATTTGTTATTGCTACCAACACATCAAGGGTGAAAAAACCATTTGCAGCTATTTGCCTTATCAAATCCAGACCATGGGATCGGTTGGCCCATCAGACTAGTTATATTCAGTATACTAATGTCACCTTGCCTACATCTAAACTTCATCTTGCCAATCTCACATCAGCAGGAATTTTTAATCATGTCTGGTTTTCTGAATACATAACTCCTTTTATCCCGTACAATGGCACTTACTTTGTGAGCAGACACAAAACATACCGTGGTTACCGCTATCTTGGACAGGGTCATGTTACCTTAGTTATATGGTGCCATTCATACACCACATGTCATCCCTCCTGGAGGGATCACTGAGGCAGCACAAACATGCTATTATAGAACCAGCAAGGTTCTTCTCCATCTTGTTAAGCTGACACAGTGTAGCCAAGGTAGCCAAGGAGTCAGTCAATATGGCAGCCATCCTAGAGCAGATAGTAAATGACATCTCTCAGGCCTTTGATAAGATTATGCTGAAATGGTTGCCAATTGAACAACAATATTACAGAGCAGGATGGCCATTGATTGGCTACTAGCAGAGAAAGGAGGCACATGCCCATTTATTGGCAGGGAGTGTTGCACATACATTCCAGATAATTCTGAGGAAATTACTAATTTGACTGATCACATTCATATTGCAGTGATCAAACTTAAATAACCCGTAGTCTTGAATCTATGGAGTTTGGCCACTGGGTGGGTGGGATCCCTGGGAGCATCCTTGGTCCAGGGAATAGTGATCTTAGTTATCATTATTCTGCCTTTTTGCTTTGCTGTCACTGTGTTTTGTTGTTGTTTACAGCAGTTATTGAAGGGAGGAGCAATGCAACAATAACTTCCACAACTCCAGACTTAGGGAAAGACAAGCAGTAAGGATATGCCAACACAATATCGTTGCAGAAGAGGACTGCATAAGGTCTCGCAAAGAAATGAAAGAAATCATTAAGCAACATAATATTGACTTGATGAATATTTGAGTGAATTATTATTTAACGCTGATACTCCTGCAACCTGAAAGGATGGACTGGAGAAATTAAAGAAGACTATTTCTGATTCAACACTCCCGTCAGGAAAGTGGGAAAGATACAAACAATATCTTTACATTTTAAGTGGTGTCCCTATGGTCATTACCTGGCCATGGGCCAACAGGGGAGACTGTTAGGGCTGCCCCATGACAATACAGCAAAAATGGCCAATGACAGCCCCAACAAGCTTTACAATACATGTTTAACAGAAATTATAAAGTGTGAGAAATATTAGTTTAATGTGTTCAATAGCAGCCTGTTCTTCAGTAAGATTGAATGTGCAACGTTCTTTGTTATCCTCAAGATAAGAACATTTCATACTAATCAGTTATTTCTTTGAAGTCTTTTTCTAATCAATTAGTTATAATACTCCAAGTAGGTTCTAATTAAGATTCTTCAAGTTAGTTATAGATGTGGATTCTGAGATGTCATAGAGAGATATATATAGAGTCATAGAGATGTACAGCATGGAAACAGACCCTTCAGTTCAACTTGTCCAATTGGCCAGGTATCCTAAATTAGTCTAGTCCCATTTCTTAGCACTTGGCCCATATCCTTCTAACCACATTTATATTAAATACTAAAATATTAGAAAGAAAGGTTTAAAACTAATGGGGGCAGGGTGGCTCCCTATCTCTTATGAAAGACAATGGCTATGAGAGTTAGAATGGTGGAAATCTCAAAGAAGACTCTGTTACAGTCCTGTACAAAATAGCAGACATAGACACCATGGTTGAAAGATAAGAGGTCACAAGCAACAATAACATTTCAATTTCCCCACACACCAAAGGGGGCTCATTCAGATCAAGATTACTAATTGAATGATTATACTGGGAACCCAATCATAATTGAACAACCAAGCACTACTTAACAAATAGCATACATGGGGAGGGAATATGTGCCACCATGTTAATGTTACAAAAGAAATGTATAAAAGACATTTTACTTGAAGTTGAAATCAGAGTGTCATTGACTTTTCTTCTGATCTTAGCTGCAGATTAAGAAGGTAATTGAACCCTCATGTCAAGACCACATTCAAGGAAAGTCATGGTCTCTCCTTGTATTATACCAGTGGAGTATTTGAATAAAATTGACACATGCCCCTATCTCTGCTATCTCCTGGTCTTATCTCCACAAAGATTTGCTCCAACACATGGCCTTCGATCCAACTAGTTGTCTCAAGAGTAATAGGAATGGGCAATAAAGGAGCTGTTACCCCTTGTGGGAGAGTCTGGGGCCAGAGTTTATCATCTCAGTTTGGCCATTTAAGACTGAGATGAGGAGAAATTTCTTCCTTCAGAGACTAGTAAATTTGTTGAATTCTTTACCACACAGGGCTGTCGAAGTTTGGCTGTTAAGTATATTCAATGCTGAGACAAATTTTTAATCAGTAAGGGAATCAAGGTTTATGGATAACAGGTAAGAAAGTGGAATTGATTATCAAATCGACCATGATCTCATTGAATGGCAGAACAGACTTAAAGGGCTGAATAATCTCCTGCTGCTCCTATGTCATATGATCTAAAGTCATGGGTGAAGGAGCTTTTCGCCAACCCATTGTGTGTTACTGCAATGCAACTTGTAGATAATACACACTGACACAGTGTGTTGATGGTGTAGAGGGTGAATGCTAAAGGTGGATAATGGAGTGCCAATCAAGTGGACCATTTTGTCTTGGATGATGTCGAGTTTCTTGAATGTTGTTGGAGCGGCACTCATCCAGGAAAATGGAGAGTATTCTTTCCCAATCCTGATTTGTGTCTTGTAGGTGATGGACAGGCACTGAAGAGACAGGAGGTGAGTGAGATGCCCTAGTGGGAGACAGTGCTGTAGTGGTCATGTCACTGGACTAGTAATCTAGGCCCTAGACTATTATCCTGATGACATGGGTTTAAATCCAACCACATCAGATGGTGAAATTTTAATTCAATACAAAATTGGAATTAAAAGCTAGCTTGCTGATGACTGTGTGTTAATTGTTGTAAAAGTCCATCTGACTTAGACTAATTTTCACTACAGAGTGAAAACTGCTGACCTTACCTGATCTCGTCCATGTGAGATGGATGTGACGCTAGACCCACAGCAATGTGGTTGACTCTTAAGCACTCTTTGGTCAACTAGCAATGGATATTAAATGGCGACATATCCAGTGATGCCCACATTCCATGCACAAAAAAAAACAAAGTTCTTGGTCCCTGGCTTGTATGCATTGTATTTATATGGCTGCTCCAGTTCAGTCTCTAGTTAATGGCAACTCCTAAGATGTTGATAAAGCATGATTCTGTAACAGTAATGCCATCAAGCATCAAGGGATGATAGTTAAATTCTGTTTTGTTGAAGATGACTATTGCCTGGCATTTGTGTGATACAAATGTGACTTGCCACTTGTCAGCTCAAGCCTAAATGTTATTCATATGGGGATGAATGCCATCAGTATCTGAGAAGACCCGAATGGTACGGAACATTGTACAATCATTAACAAGCATCCTCACTTCTGTCATTGTTGAAGTAGCTGAAGCAGTTGGGTCTAGGACACCAAGGAACTCCTGAAGAGATATCCTGGGGCTGACCTTTAATGATGACATTGTTAGGGATGATTCCAACCAATTTTCTCTCAGGTTCTCATTGACTCCAGTTTTGCTACAGATCCTTGATGTCATATCACTTGGGTGATCTTGATGTCAAGAGCAGTCACTCTAACTTCATATCTGGAGGTGAGCTCATTTGTCCATGTTTGAACAAACATTGTAATGAGGTCAGGCACCAAGTGGCCCTACTGGACACCAAACTGAGTGCGAGTGATCAGATAGTTCTTTTACAAGTGCTGTTTGGTAGCAATGTCAAGGACTCCTTCCATCACTTTGCTGATGATTGAGAGTAGACTAGTAAAGTGGTAATTGGTTGTGTTGGAATTGTCCTGGACATTTTTGCAGACTGGACAGACCTTGGCAATTTTCCACCTTGTTGTGTAGATATCAGTGTTGCAACTGTACTGAAGGGCGACTTAAGGGTGGGTCAAGCTGTGGTGCATCGGTCTTCAGTACTACTGCCTGAATGTTGTCAGGGCCCATAGCTTTTGCCCTATCCAGTACCCCAAACCATTGCTTAATATCAAATGGAGTGAATCAAATCGGTTGAAGATAGTAATGTTGTGGGTCTGTGGAGAAGACTGAGGTGAATCATCCACTTGGCACTTCTGGCTGAAGCTGGGTGCAAATACTTATGCTCTGTATTTTTCACTGATGTGCTGGGCTCCCTCATATTGAAGATGGAGATATTGTTTGAGTCCCTACTTCCTATTAGGTGTTTAATTGCTCACCACCGTTCACATTTGGATGTGACAAAGGTACAAAGTTTAGATCTGATTGTTGTTTATGGGATGGCTTAGCTCTGTCTATTCTATCATTAGGAATACAAGTAGTCCTGTATTGTAACAATCCAGTTGACACCTCATTTTTCGATATGCCTCATTCTGCTCCTGGCATGCCATCATGCAGTCTTGATTGAACCAAGTAAACAATATTTCTGTGCTTTCTCAATTGTATGCCAGTTTCATATGGCACCTTTGAAGGCGGGAAAGTATCATGTGTGAAATATTTATATGCTCCCGGTAAAGATAATAGTGGAAGGAACAGAGCTAAAGGTAGTTAAAAGGTGGTTTTGTGTCGAGAAAGGAAACATTTATCTTTGGATTTCAGGATGATCCTGGAAAAGTGAGGAGCTTTGGCAGATAAAAACAGGATCCAAAATCACTTCATGTGATCGAGCTAGATCAGGCAGTAGGCAGATAAGCAAGTGATCTATCATATTATTTTAAGTCTGAAAGCCTTAACTGTAAGGAGAGGTGTGCTGCCTGAGGGAGAATGGCCAAGGTAAAAGAGAATGCTAGTTTTAATGGGGACCTTGACATCAAAGCTGAAGATGAGTGTGTAGCTGCGGTGGTACACGCTAGATTCTAACCTTGCTAACAGGAATTCCTGCTCAATCTTGTTGGAGTTAGAATATCTGCCCTGTACAATCAAGAGGGAAAGCATCCAGACAGGATATGTATCCCTAGCCATGAGTATTCCTTGCCTTTCGGACAATTAGCAGAGCATCAGCAGTAGACTACCTGGTGAACCAGGCAGCTGAACAACTGAAGGTGGCACAGATCTAAGGGATGTAGTGTTGACTCAAAATAGAAAGGTTTTCTTTTAAATTAGGTCATTTACAAGTGCACATTCTTTAACCTCTCTCAGAAGGCTTGTTACTCCTCACGACCTACCACAATTCATATAGACACTCTGTGGCCTCTGACATCAGGCTAACATCTGACATACAATTACAGTAAAATAAATTAAAATAAATCATTTGTTAAATCCGTATGGTTTCATTTTAAATTAATACTCCTGAATCTGCATTTACCAAACTAATAACTCAGACATGAAAGGAAGCAATGTTTAAAAAATTTGCATTTTCTATGAGTTCTTATTGACATAACATCATTTGTTTTAAACAAGAATTTCTCCAGGTTTTGTATATGAGCATAATATTTTTGACTGACATTTGCCACAGTTTTTACATCTGCTCTTCATTGTCTTCCAGTTTTGCCAGGAGTTGAAATCCTGGACTCTGTCGTGAGAGAACATTGACCTATTAGAGGCTGTAGTTTTGGAAGAGAGACCATTGTTTATAATGCCAATGTACTTTATATTTCAGTGCTCATTTAAACTGAGAAATTCATTTAAGCTGACTTGTAGACATAGTGATAACGTCTCCGGAAAACATTTAGTTCTTCAGGGCCGCAGATGCTCTGTGATTGAAATAGGTCAGAGTTATGCACAGAAAAAATTCCTAAAAGCAGACCAAATCTGTCTCAAAGCTTTTGTTTTGTTTTTATGATAATATAGAATGAGCATAATTCACTCAATCCTCTTAATCCTCAAGGAATTATGAAGGTTCACCTCGTGATCAATGTACAATGTTTCTGGTTAGAGTTTGTAGATGTCTTGGCTGAAATTTGCTTGACCTTTCTTTGCATGTGAAAGTCTAAGTTAAAATTACAGTATTTTCTGCATTTAAAATGTTGAAAACTGCAGCTCTCGTCCCCTGTTAGATTTAAAAATAGAACCAGATTACAACTTTGACTTTACCCAAAATTTGTTTGGAATCAAGATATGCTCTATCTTCCAGAAGCATTTTTACAATTTAGTTTTACAGTGCTCAGAGAAAACCTTTGTAGGTCACAATAAATAACAAATTTTGCCTTATTTGAGAGCAGTGAAGGACTTTGAGTGGTGTTAAAGCAATTAATAGTAAGTAAGAAGATTTACAAATCAGCAAGTTACTAATTTTTGCTCTCTAAAATTAATTTACTTGGTTTTTCTTATATGTTATGTTGTTGGTTGCCACCTTTGAAACAGATCTAATAGAAGTCACAACATCAAACATCTCGTTATTGTGGTGCACTTCATCTTCTCAGTTTTCCCAAGCTATCTGGAACCTTGGATAGGGTTGATCACCCTTTCCTCCTCCATTGCCTGTCTTATATTGTACAGCTGAGTGATAATGGCCTTCTCTGGGTTTATTATTCCCTATTCAGCTGCATCCAGAAAATCTCCTGCATTGGATCACCTGTTACCTTTGTAGGCCACAAGGGGCTCACCTATCTTCTCACCTATACTCTGCCGAAAACTACATTAACCATAGGTATGTAACAAGTTCCATGTGTATACTGCTGACACCCAGCTTGAACACACCATGAGCTTTTCTCACCCTGCTCCCTGTTCCCATTCTCAGACATTTTGTCTGAAATTCATTTCTGGATGAACTGCAATTTTCTTGAACTTGCCAGTGGTTTTGAAATCTGGTATTGAGATCATAGTATTAAATGAATTCTTGTCCATTTTTTAAAATGTAGGTAATGTATTGGCATGACCCACTATTTTATATGATTATTGTGCAAGGCCATTATTACATAGAGTACTCATTGGCTGCAGGTATCAACAGAGGTACAAATATTGTGAGTAGTCGGCACTAATTAAAGTCAGACTGTGTCTTTTTAAAGAGTGGTTCATTGAGGCTGTAAAAGTGGCAGAATATTCTGAGAACTGTACCTGTGTTGTGCAATTTGAGGAATGGTTGATCATGTGCAAAAATGAGTCTGAAGATGTTCTGATAATGTAAGCCGTTGCTGCAAGAAATTGAGAGAATGAGAGACATCATTTATCTACAGAGGGGCAGGTCACTCTTATGGTTTATGCTCAAAAGACAGCATGAAAACATAACAGTAAAGGCTGATGACTGAAGCGTAGCTTCAAGAACTTAGATGCAGCATAGAAAAAAATCCTCAAAGGGAGTGAATTCAACCTTCAATATTCTACCAGCTAAATCAGTACATTTGAGGTAGTCACATTATTCAAATATAATTTAGAGTCCTCAATAATGCATTATTTTCTTTCTTAAGGAGAATGTGACAAATAACAAGAGGCAGCAAGGAAGAACTAGATGAGGGAAAGTAGTCTGTTTAAATTGCTGCTGAGGAGTCATAGTGTCATAGAGATGTACAGCATGGAAACAGACCCTTTGGTTCAACTCGTCCATGCCAACCAGATAATCTAAACTAATCTAGTCCCATTCAACAACATTTGGCTCATATCCCTCTAAATCCATCTTATTCATATATCCATGCAGATGCCTTTTAAATGCTGTAATTGTACCAGCCTCCAACACTTAAATCTTTTCTGAACCTTTTCAAGTTTCACAGCATCTTTCCAATAGCAGAAAGAACAGAACTGAATGCAGTATTCTAAAAATGGCCAAACTATGTATTGTACAGTTGCAACATGACCTTCAAACTCCTATACTCAATGAACTCACCTATAAAGGCAAGTGTACCATAAGCCTTCTTCACTATCCTATCTACCTGCAACTCCACTTTCAAGGAGCTATGAACCTGCACTGTCAGGTCTCTTTGTTTGGCAATTCTCACCAGGACCTTACCATTAAGTGTATAAGTCCTACCCTGATTTGCCCTATCAATGTGAGCACCTCATATTTATCTAGATTAAACTCCATCTGCCAATTCCATGGTCCATTGGCCCATCTGGTTAAGTCCTGTCGTACTCTGAGGTAACCTTCTTTGCTATCCACTACACCTCTAATTTTGGTGT
Source organism: Chiloscyllium plagiosum (assembly GCF_037043375.1). Classification (NCBI taxonomy): domain Eukaryota; kingdom Metazoa; phylum Chordata; class Chondrichthyes; order Orectolobiformes; family Hemiscylliidae; genus Chiloscyllium; species Chiloscyllium plagiosum. Next base: position 77,582,951 of record NW_028270141.1, on the reverse strand, counting down.
CGTCTGCAAATTTACAAACCATACCTCCCATATTCACATCCAAACAATTACATAAATGGCAAAAGGCAGTGAACCCAGCACTGATCCTTGTTCAAAGTTTGGGAGAAGATTTGTAGCTCTGGTGCTCGTTGTTGTGGTTCTGTTCGCCGAGCTGGGAATTTGTGTTGCAGTCATCTCGTACCCAGTCTAGGTGACATCCTAGTGACTTAGTCACTAGTCACTAGGAACTAGTGACATCCTTAGTTCCAACTGACAACCGGAAGCGGCAGGTACAAATCACTATAAATGCCGGAGGAAAGATCACAGAAGCGCTTCACAGGAGGCTCCCAAGCACTGAGCATGTCACCGAGGCAGGGGACGAAACGTCTGCAACACAAATTCCCAGCTCGGCGAACAGAACCACAACACTGATCCTTGTGGCACATCACTGGTCACAGGCCTTAATGACGGCTATCCCTGAGGCCAGGACACTGGCTCAATAGGAAAGAATGATGATGAAGGTTTTTGCCTATCTATAACTCCTTCTCTCTTCACCTTGCTTCCTGTTCCACACTTACCTTTGATTCACAATCTGCAAATGAGAATGAGGTAAGCATGCACTTTATACTTTCCTTTGTCCTCTCAGCCCCACCCAACCCCACTTACAGTCATAGAGTTGTAGAGATATACAGTATGGAAACAGACCCTTCGGTACAACTCGTCCATGCTGACCAGATACCTAAATTAATCTAGTCCCATTTGCCAGCATTTGCCACATATTGCTCCAAACCTTTCTTAATCATATATCCATCCAGATGTCTTTTAAGTATTGTAATTGTACCAACCTCCACCACTTCCTCTGGCAGTTCATTCCATTCATGCACCACCCTCTGTGTGAAAAAGTTGCATCTTAGGTCCCTTTTAAATCTTTCTGCTCTCAACGTACACCCATGCCTTTGAGTTTTGGACTCCCCTAGCCAGGGGAAAAGATTGTGACTGATTAGCCTATCCAGATCCCTCATGATTTTATAATCCTCAATAAGGTCACCCCTCAGATTCTAATGCTCCAAAGAAAATAGCCTCAGCCGATTCAGCCTCTTCTTATAGCTCAAACCCTCCATCCCTGGCAGCATCTTTCTTAAAGTGACATGATAGCTCAGTAGCTAGCATTGCTGCCTCACAGCGCCAGGGACCTGGGTTCAATTCTACACTTGGGCGACTGCCTATGTGGAGTTTGCACGTTTTCCCCCTATCTGCGTGGGTTTGCTCAGGTTTCCTTCCACAGTCCAAAGATGTGCAGTTTAGGTGGATTGATCATGCTAAATTGCCCGTAGAAATCAGGGATGTGCAAGCCAGTTGGGTTGGCAATGAAGGGTTACAGGGATAGGGTTGGTGAGTGGGTCTGAGTGGGATGCTCTTCAGAGAGTCAGTTTGGATTTGATGGGCTGAATGGCCTGCTTCCATTCTGTAGGGATTCTACAGTGATTAAATAGTGGCAACACGTTAGCCAACCTCCAGTTTTCTGACACCTCACTCATGGTTATCCCTGTAAGAAGATCTAAAGTGCTGTTGATTTTAGAAATTAACTGCTGACAAATATGAGCATTGAAAGCATGAAATTTACTTTCTATAGAATTGGTGCCATTACAGTGTTTAAAAAAAAATTGCTGATTTCAAATAATACCTTTTCTGGCATTTATAATAATTCAACCTTTCAAGACCGAAATAATTTAATCTATAAATGCTATATTCATTTTTCACATGAACATTTTTAAAAAAATGACAATATGACTTCATTTTCATTGTTTCAGCATTCAATTCTTTTCATTTATAATCTAACTTCAGAATTATTCAAACATTAGTTCTCTAAATGTTGGCTTTGTGTGGAGTCAATACAGAAAGCAAAGCAGAGGGTGATGGTTGAACGGTATTTTTATATCTGGATGTCTGTGTCCAATGTCATTCCATGGGATTCTGTGCTGGTTCTCTTGCTGTTTGTTGTGTACATTAGTGATCTGGACATGAATGTAGGAGGTATGGTCAGTTAGTTCACAAATGATCTGAGCATTGATGGTATAGTAAAGAGGGAGGAGGACAGTGTTAGCCTACAGGACTGTACAGATGAGCTGGTCAGATGTGCTGAGCAAGCGGAATTTAATCCTGAAAAGTGTAAGATGATGCATTTTGGGATGACTAACATGGCAAGGGAGTATCCATCAATTGATAGAACCCTAGGAAGAACAGAGGAGGAGAGGGGCATTTGTGTAAATGTCCATTGAACTTTAAACACAGCAGGTCAGATACCTAAGAAGGTATTGTGATGCTTTCCCTTGTTAGTTGGGGGCACTGAATACATCAGCAAGGAGGTTATGATTGAGCTGCACATAATGTTAGTTAGGCCAGAGCTGGAGTACAATGTGCAGTCTGGTCATCACACTATAGGAATACTCTGATTGCACTAGAGAGGATACAGAAGAGATTCACCAGGATATTGCCTTAATGAGTTAAGAAGGGAATCTGGATAGGCTAGGGTTGTTTTCCTTAGAGCAGTGAAGGCTGAAGGGGATATCTGATTGAGACATACAAAGTACTGAGGGGCATAAGACAGTAAATAAAGAAAAAAAAATGTTCCCCTTTGTAAAGAGATCACTGAAGGTTTTAAAGTAAGGAGCAAAACTTTAAGGGAAAATTGTTTTCATCCAAATGGTTTTGTGTGTCTGGAATTCGCTGCCTGATAAGATAGCAAAGGCTGAAACCGTCATGACATTGAAGATGTATTTAGATGAGCACTTGAAATGCCACAACATGCAAGGCTGTGGACCTTGAGCTAGAAAATAGGGTTGGAATATAGGTGTTTGGACACCAGTGTGGACAAGATGGGCTGAGAGGCCCCTTTCCATGCTCTAAGCATTCTACTACCCAATGCCTATGACTCTATAGCCCATCAGCTCACCTCCCAACATTTCTATCTCAAATTCATATGGAACCAGCAGAAATTATGCTCTCACTTTACAACCTGGTTGTAATGTATTGTTGGAATAGCATGTAGCGAGGAAGGTTTTGTGTATCACAGTCACAAAAGGAATCTTTAAGCCATTTGAAAGGCTGCATTGTAACTTCAGATGTCCCAATTCTTTTCAGTGAGATCCTAATCCTCAACACATTGCCATCCTGTATTGTTGCAGAGGGTCAAATGAATATCTAGCTTAACTCTGAAGAAATCAAGCAAATCCCACTAAACAATTACAGTGGCAGCATGCCATTACTGATTCAGGGATTTCTCAGACAGCTTTGGAAAGTGTGACAGTGCTCGTTACAAAGTCAATTATGTCATAAAGACCACGTGGATAAGGTCAGAGGCAGGGACTTCCTATGACAGGAATTCTGATATAGGAAAGATGCTCAAAGGGTTTATAGCAGGGCACTTAGAAAATTCTGATGTATCAGGCGGAGCAAACCTGGCTATTTTGAGGACAAATTGTGTTTAAATAATCCATTAAAGTTTTTGAATGAAAGTAATATTCTTAATACACACAGAGGAGAAAGTGAGGACTGCAGATGCTGGAGACCAGAATTGAAAAGTGTGGTGCTGGAAAGACACAGCAGGCCAGGCAGCATCCGAGGAGCAGGAGAATCGACATTTCAGGCATAAGCCCTTCTTCAGGAATGAGGCTGGTGTGCCAAGCGGGCTGAGATGAAAGGTAGGGGCAGGGAATTTGGGGGAGGGACGCTGGGAATACGATAGGTGGAAGGAGGTGAGGGTGAAGGTGATAGGCAGGAGAGGGGGTGGGGGCGGAGAGGTCGGGAAGAAGATTGCAGGTCAAGAAGGCGGTGCTGAATCCGGGGGTTGGGACTGAGATAAGGTGGGGGGAGGGGAAATGAGGAAGCTGGAGAAATCTACATTCATCCTGTGTGGTTGGAGGGTTCCTAGGCGCTCTTCCTCCAGGCGTCGTGTGGCCAGGGTCTGGCGATGGAGGAGGCAAAGGACCTGCAATTCCCCCTCCCACTCCGCTAAGGACATGCAGGTATTTGCTATTTACTAATACCATCTTCTATATCATTAATATATATTGTAAAAAGCTGCGGTCCCAGCACTGATCCCTGCGGTACCCCCCTGGTCACTGCCTGCCATTCCGAAATGGAGCCGTTTATCACTGCTCTTTGTTTCCTGTCAGCCAACCAACTTTCAATCCAAGTTAGTACTTTGCTCCCAATACCATGCGCCCTAATTTTGCTCACTAACCTCCTATGTGGGACTTTATCAAAAGCTTTCTGAAAGTCCAGGTACACTACATCTACTGGATCTCCCTCGTCCATCTTCAGAGTTACATCCTCAAAAAATTCCAGAAGATTAGTCAAGCGTGATTTCCCCTTCATAAATCCATGCTGACTCTGACCTATCCTGTTACTACTATCCAGATGTGTCGTAATTTTATCCTTTATAATAGACTCCAGCATCTTTCCCACCACTGAGGTCAGACTAACTGGTCTATAATTTCCTGCTTTCTCTCTTCCACCTTTCTTAAAAAGTGGCACAACATTAGCCACCCTCCAATCTGCAGGAACTGATCCCGAATCTATCGAACTCTGGAAAATAATCACCAACGCATCTACGATTTCTCGAGCCACCTCCTTCAGTATCCTGGGATGTAGACCATCAGGCCACGGGGATGTATCAACCTTCAGACCTAACAGTCTCTCCAACACCAATTCCTGGCAAATATAAATTCCCTTAAGTTCAGGTCCTTCAGCCACTGTTACCTCAGGGAGATTGCTTGTGCCTTCCCCAGTGAACACAGATCTGAAGTACCAATTCAATTCTTCTGCCATTTCTTTGTTCCCCGTAATATATTCCCCTGTTTCTGTCTTCAAGGGCCCAATTTTAGTCTTAACCATTTTTTTTGCCTTTCACGTGCCTAAAAAAGCTTTTACTATCCTCCTTTATATTTTTGGCGAGTTTACCTTTGTACCTCATTTTTTCTCTGCGTATTTCCTTCTTAGTAATCCTCTGTTGTTCTTTAAAAGCTTCCCAGTCCTCCATTTTCCCACTTATCTTTGCTATGTTATACTTTTTCTCTTTTAACTTTATATGTTTCTTAACTTCCCTCATCAGCCACGGCCACCCATGCCTCCTCCTAGGATCTTTCTTCCTTTTTGGAATGAAATGATCCTGCATATTCTGCATAATACACAGAAATATCTGCCATTGTTCCTCCACTGTCATCCCTGCTAAGGTATTGCACCATTGAACTTTGGCCAGCTCCTCCCTCATAGCTCCATAGTTCCCTTTATTCAACTGAAATATTGTCACTTCTTCTCCTTCTCAAATTACAGATTGAAGCTTATTGTATTATGGTCACTACTTTCCAATGGCTCCTTCACTTCGAGGTACCTGATCAATTCTGGTTCGTTGCACAACACCAGATCCAGAATTGCCTTCTCCCTGGTAGGCTCCAGCACCAGCTGTTCTAAGAATCCATCTCGGAGGCACTCCACAAAGTCTCTATCTTGAGGTCCAATACCATCCTGATTCTCCCAGTCTACCTGCCTGTTGAAATCCCCCATAACAACTGTAGTAACATCTTTGCGACAGGCCAATTTCAGCTCCTGATTCAACTTACACCCTACATCCATACTACTGTTTGGGGGTCTGTAAATAACTCCCAAGAGGGTCTTTTTACCCTTAGAATTTCTCAGCTCTATCCATACTGACTCTACATCCCCTGATTCTAGGTTCTCCCACGCAAGGGACTGAATATCATCCCTTACCAACATGGTCACCCCATCCCCTCTGCCCGTCAGTCTGTCCTTACGATAGCACGTATGATGTGTTATGATGGGATGAATGTAGATTTCTCCAGCTTCCTCATTTCCCTTCCCCCCACCTTATCTCAGTCCCAACCCCCGGATTCAGCATCGCCTTCTTGACCTGCAATCTTCTTCCCGACCTCTCTGCCCCCACCCCCTCTCCGGCCTATCACCCTCACCCTCACATCCTTCCACCTATCGTATTCCCAGAGCCCCTCCCTCAAATTCCCCCCCCCCCCCCTCACCTTTTATCTCAGACCGCTTGGCACACCAGCCTCATTCCTGAAGAAGAGCTTATGCCTGAAACGTCGATTCTCCTGCTCCTCGGATGTTGCCTGGCCTGCTGTGTTTTTCCAGCACCACACTTTTCAACTCTTAATACACACAGAGGTCAAGAATTCCAGACACAGACAAAAAAATTGAGTGGAGACCACAACCAGATCAGTCATAATCCTAAAGAATGGTGGAGAAGCCTCAAGGGGCCAAATGATCTACTCTAGCTTTTGATGTGCCATCTTTCTCTGACTTCCATGTAAAAAAATCTAATTATGCTCTTTCATAGCATACTATATTGCTACTTAAGAGCTTTCTATGAGTATTCTGTAATTATAATAACTTTGTTCAGGTTACTAGTTAATTTATTTGATGACACCATTACATTACTAGATTTGAGTCCGAGTAACAGTAAACAGATAATTGTGTGACTTACACCCATTTGAAGTACCAAATCCTGTAATGTTAGGATGATAATTACAGACATGAACCAGATTTTTCAACAGGCTAAATATTTCCTATTCATCCCATTAAGTGTGCCAGTGAATGTATGAGTACGGTGACCATGTATAATAAATCATTTTCAGTCTCCATGTCCAGTGAATTCTTAATTATGTATAATGCTGTTTTCAAAGAAGTTCTCATTACAACATATTTGGTATAATTCTATATAAAAATAGGACAGAAGTTTCAATTGTTTGTTTCTGATAATTACAGAATGGGTGGGTTCAAGAAGTCAAAAAATGTAAAATATCTATTATACCGGATTTCAATCCATTTATTGAAACATGAACTTTGGACCTTTTTTAATAGCAGTCATGTTAAACTGAGGTCGTGATGGCATATTTTAGACTCCATACAATATGGCAGTGTGCACACTATAAAAGTAGTCAGGGATTTATCCACTATAAAATGAATATCCAGGGATGTAAAAAGCTCCATTGTAAGATTTGCGAGAGAATCATCAAGCTTATTTTATGAGTCATTTCTGATTGTGATTTTCATTTTGTTGCTTTGCTCTTTTTATTCAACTTTTTTATATGAGGCTAGCAACTCTTTTCACCTGTGTCACTTAAAGCCACCCTGCACCCCTTAAAACTGGGTGAATTCTGACTGCAGTGGGTATGAAAGACCATCGTGGGAGAGTGCCTGACCTACAGGAGGTGTAAACGTAGCACAATATGGCATGAACCAAGGTCCCCAATTTTCTGATGCGCTTCTTAGAGCCCTGTAGGATGTAGGGTGGGAATAGGAATAGAAATGTATTTTATCCATAAGGAATCAAGACGCTCTCCAGAGAAGAATTTAGAAGGAAATGGGAGTGCAAGAATATGGATGCAGTGCTTCAAGAAATTTAACAACTGTACGGACATTCCAGATTAAAGACTTCATCTTCAAATGATATATCCAACCACATTTTGGATGAAACTTCTTTAATCAAAAAGGGAGGGAGAAAATAAAAGCAGAAAAGTATCACCCAGGTAACTTAAAAATGTTATGGCAGGGCATTTACAAAAAGTACGAAGTCCCGGAGGTTGGCTAATGTGGTGCCACTGTTTAAGAAGGGTGGTAAAGACAAGCCAGGGAACTATAGACCAGTGAGCCTGACGTTGATGATGGGCAAGTTGTTGGAGGGAATCCTGAGGGACAGGATGTACGTGTATTTGGAAAGGCAAGGACTGATTAGGAATAGTCAACATTGTTTTGTGCGTGGGAAATCATGTCTCACAAACTTGATTGAGTTTTTTGAGGAAGTAACAAAGAGAATTGATGAGGACAGAGCGGTACATGTGATCTGTATGGACTTCAGTAAGGTGTTCGACAAGGTTCCTCATGGGAGACTGATTAGCAAGTTAGATCTCATGGAATACAGGGAATACCAGCCATTTAGATACAGAACTGGCTCAGAGGTACACCATAAAGGCTCATAGTCTACCTCTCTCACTTGCTGTGGCCCTCCCCAACCTCACACATCACAACCTACTCACACGTTCAGGCCACCTCACCAGCTTCCCCTGATGGCACCAACATTAACAGCTGTGATAGCAGCTCTCATCTCTCTCAATGGTGATATCATGATAATATCATTAAAGTTGTAATCCTGAACACCAGGTTAATATTCTGCTGTCATAGGTTTGAATCCCAAAATGACAAATGGTGATATTTAAATTCAGTAAAAATCTGGAATGAAAGCTAGCCACATGGTGACACTGTAAGTATTGTGTTGATGATTCTAAAACCCCATCTGGTTCACTACTGTCTTTTGACTTGAAGTTTGGAGGAGTATATTCCCGCTAATTTCCTCTAATATTTGTGAGGGTAGGGCTCAGACATGCTGAGTGGTGTGCTTCCCAGAGGCGGTTCATCCTCCTCAGCTTGGACACCCACAGGGTTGGGATGGCAGGCAGGATGTAAGTGGAAGGCATGACTACCTCTGGAGTGCCCTGAGTGAAAACTTCTGGGCAAGTTGTATGTGTCTCTTCCTCCAACTGATATTCCCGCTAATTTCCTCTTTTCCTGTTAAATGCAGATCTCCGAGATCGATGCACAACAGCAACTTTAGGAATCAGAAGTCAGTGTTTCAATGACTGGTCACTGTGAGCAGAACCTCCTGATGGTGGCTGTACATCTCAGAGGAGATATTGGCACCATCTTGGGATCCTGCTCCTTCTGGCATGGAAGAGGCTGGCTGCCTCCATGGGCAGGTTGGGTGGCTCCCATGGAGAGCCAGGTCCAGCACTCTCAGTAAAACAAAGCAGGTGCTGGAAATCACAAATAAAGACAGAATTATAATTAAAGTTAAGTTTTATTGTCACCTGTACTCAAGTACAAAATTACAGGAATACAGTGAAGAGTGTACAATGTCGCCATGCACTTGTATCTAGTTACAAACCTTAAGTATGAACAAAAGGAGAGAAATAAAGAAAAAAAGCTAAAAGTTCTACATTACAGTTCTTCAAAGTACAAATTAGGAAAATAAAGAAATAAAGTTTAAAGATAGGCATTACAGTTCTTCTATAGCCTGCTGTTGCTCCACGCTGGAAGCTTTCTACATGATGTCTCTCTCTCCCCATTCTGGGCTTACCCAACTGGGCATGCAAGCCACTAAACAGTAAGAAATAAAAGTGACAGAGAAACAGAATTAAAGGCTCATAATGATAACACCATTTTTCTCTCTCCGCGGATGTTGTGAGACCTGTTGAGATCCTCTTGCACTATGAGGATATACATCTCCATCTCGACACTTATTGATGCTCAGTACCAACTGCGAAGTGACATGGGGCAAGGGACCTGAACCTCACACCAGGTGCTCCTTCCACACAAGGAGACAGAGTAGTGTTTGTAGGCACTCAGCTGGAGGAAGAGACACATACAACTTGCCCAGAAGTTTTCACTCAGGGCACTCCAGAGGTAGTCATGCCTTCCACTTACATCCTGCCTGCCATCCCAACCCTGTGGGTGTCCAAGCTGAGGAGGATGAACCGCCTCTGGGAAGCACACACTCAGCATGTCTGAGCCCTACCCTCACAAAGGTCCTTGGAGGTCAACCGACTGAAAATTCCAAGACCATCAGACTCCACAATAGGACACGCTCCATCTACCACAATGGTGTAGCCTGGGACTGCATCAGATGTAGCAGAAAAGAGAAAAAGATCCTCTGAGGATGCATAAGTGGCAGGGGTGAAAACTCCTGTGAGGTGAACAACTCCTGTATTATTTACAAGCTATGGAACCTTGGACGGTGATTGCTATTTTGGCAACTCACAGGAGTATTTCCAGACTGCAATAGATTTCTTGTGCATCACAGCCCTTAGTGGGTTTGAACCACAATGTTGCATGATGTGGACAAGGATGCTTGGGACCAGGATTTTGAGGCCACATTGTAGCCCAATACATAAGATTCACAGACAACATTTTGTGATCACAGGTTTTCATCCTTACTGTATAATGTCTATTTAATGCTACTGCCCTTTGAAGGACCTCACATTGCACAAAAATTGAGCCCTTTTTGTCACAGAATGAAATGCTGAATCTGCCTACTCCTGGTGTGAAGGCAGACATTTTCAATGTCATTGTGTACATGCTATTTGGATAAAGATTGAAAGAAACAGGGGCTGAACTTCACAAAGTGGGTCACAGACTCAATGTCTCAGTCTAATTGCCTTCCTTGAGAAGGTGAGGACTGCAGATGCTGGAGATCAGAGTCGAGAGTGTGGTGCTAGAAAAGCACAGCAAGTCAGGCAACATCTAAGGACCAGGAGAAGGGCTTCTGAAGGGCTTATGCCCAATAGGCATACCTAATGAAGGGCTTATGCCTGAAAATGTCGATTCTCCTGCTCCTTGGATGCTGCCTGACCTGCTGTGCTTTTCCAGCACCACACTCTCGATGAATTGCCTTCCTTGACAACCTATAGGCTTTAGTCTGAAAGTGGCAGAAGATCCCTATAAATAATCCTGATGGGAATAGAAGGAGGGCTGTTCTTCCTATTGCTGGATCCATATCCCATTTTGTGAGATTAAGCAAGGGTGTTACCAATGATAACAAGGTTTCATTAACATACATCTGCTACATACTCCTAAAACCTCTGCGAAGATTCACACCAAAGGATGCTGAATATGGATTATACTGAAAATATGCTCAAACCAATTTGAAATCACAAATGTGTCTGCAATGGAGCACAATTTTGGAACCTTTATGTTTTGGCACATCAATCTTTTTGGAACATTCTTAGTGCTGGGGTGGTAGGTGTTTCAAAGCATATTCCATTTTATTCTTGTTTTTTAGAGAAGACAGCAAGGATGCTTGGTGCGTGAGGCTTATCGAGGGATGGACAGAATCTGACCACTTCCAATCTGTCCTGTTCCACCCAATATATTTAGGCAGATGTGCACTTAGCTGATAATCACTCTGGGGAACCAATTCAGTGTATTCTAGCCAGAAGAGTTCAGATGAAGGGACATCAGCAAATAAGATTTGCCATATCGTATACCTGGCACTATCACATTATTTAGCATCATGATTTTGACAGCCATTGACTGAGGAACTGGACTGTGTGCTCCTCTGATAATTGACCATGGGCTAATTTTCATTCCCTCACATTTATTATGTTTCACTAGACCTTGCCAGCCATTTTTATTACTCAAGCAACCTCTACAAAAGGCTTCCTTTAAATTTTATTAAAATAGCAATCTTTAGTCAAGTTGTTGTATTTTAGTCCTTAGTTAAATGCCTATGTCCTGTCCATTCCTCTCCACCATCCAGTGACGTCTCATTTTTTTGGTTAAATGAGTTAAATGTTCAAGTTGAGTTAAGTTGAATTTGTCAAATCAGTCAATCTGATCATTAAATGTCTGCTGATAAAGCCTTACAAATATTAGTTGAAGCTTCAACTGGAAACTAACTACCCAGAATAAAAAGACATTGACAGAAAAAAATTCTGGCTGTAACAGGCTGCTCCTTTTTTTGAGGTATTTTAGGTGTTAGAGGCGATTTCCTTGAATTCCAGGAGCAGCAATTACTGTTTTATATGCTGTTGTAATTGCTTTGTAACTTTGGAAAATAAAGTCAAACCAACAGCACTTTTAGAAGGGTAAAAGACAGACAAAGGCAGCAAGCACATGGTCTGTAAGGGAGAGAGAGAAAGAAACCCACGCTGCGAACTGAACAGCAGTGAATCTATGCAGTTACTGCCTTTGCTGTTTGAATTCATGTATCGCTGGACAGAGGAGTGTGTTGAGGAAAACTTAAACAGTGCAATTCACAACTGATCTTGGAGAAACCTGTTTGGGAGAGGTCACAACACAGAAGCAGATACGTAAGTAGTTTTAAGCATAGACTTGCTGTAAGTCGACAATAAAGAGTAGACTGGGTTCTTTCTTGATGATACGTTTTTATTGGGACCTGTCTCTTCATTAAATTTTAAAAATATACGCCATAAGTATTAAGTTAGCCTGGAGCAGTGTTTGTAGAACAAAAGACGGTGCTATTTTCTGGGTCTGTAGATTAGAAGGAGCAAAATGGCCTTTAGCAGAGTGATATGTTCTTCTTGTCAGACATAGGAGTTTCAGGAGAGTTTAAGGTTACTGAGGATTATATTTGCAGCAAATGGCATTGGTTGTGAATTCTGTCAGATCGAATGAATGGAGCAACAGTTAGAGGCAATGAGGAATTTATAAGAGCAAGGGGGTGTGATGGATGGCAGTTACAGGAAGGGAGAAAAGCCGCAGGTACAGTCACATCGATGAGTTAACTCCAAGAAAGGTAGGAGGGGTAGGCAGGTAGTGCAGGAGTCTTCTGTGGCTATCCTCATTTCAAACAAGTATGCTGTTTTGGAAAATGCAGGGAGTGATGGACTTTCAGGCAGATGTAGCACGAACAGCCAAGTTTCTGGTATTAAGCCTGGCTCTAATGTAATGAGGGATACATTGGGTTCCAAGCAATTGGTTGTGTATGGGGATTCTCTATGGGGAACAGGCAAACATTTCTACAGCCAGCAGTGAAAAATCAGAATGGTGTGTTGCCTCCCTGGTGCCAGGATCAAGGATGTCTCAGAGACATTGCAGAATGTTTTTAAAGGGGAGAGGGTCCAGCAGGAGTTAATTGTACGACATAGGAAGGGAAAAAAGGATGAGATTCTGAAGGGAGAATATAGAAAGTTAGACAGGAATTTAAAAAGGATGTCCTCGAGGATAGTAACATCTCGATTACTTCTGATGCTACGACCTCGTGAGGGTAGGAATAGGAGGATATAGCAGATTAATGTGTGGCTGAAGAGCTGGTGTATGGAGAAGGATTCACATTTTTTGGATCATTGAATCTCTTCTGGGATAGAAGTGACCTATACGGGAAGGATGGATTGCACCTGAATTGGATGGGGACTAATATACTGGCAGGGAGATTTGCTAGAGCTGCTCGGGAGGATTTAAATTTGTTGGCGTTTGTGGGGGGTGGGGGTGGGGGTTGGCGCGGTGGGGGGGTGGGAGGAAGGGGGGAGGATGGGATCCAGGGAGACACTGGGGAAAGAGATCAATCTGAGACTGTAATTGTTGAGAATAGAAGCAACTCAAACAGTCAGGGCAGGCAGGGACAAAGCAGAGAACAAGGTAGGACTGGTAAATTAAACTGTAGAGTCTCCCACTCACCCTCCTCCTCGAACCCAGTTAATAAGGTAACGTTCATGCTAAACTTCCTCTATTGGATATAAGTTTGTTATTAATTTTTATAGCAACTTGAACTAAGCTTTCTACTTTAGTACTGAGTGCGTGTTCAGATAAGTTGGGTATGGATGCTAGGGCAGTTGCTTGCTCCTCCTGCAGAATGTGGCAGGTGGGAGATATGGCACAAGTCTCCGCTGGCTACATCTGCGGGAAGTGCACCCAACTCCAGCTCCTTGAAAACCGTGTTAGGGAATTGGAGCTGGAGCTTGATGAACTACGGATCATTCGGGAGGCTGAGGGGGTAATTGAGAGGAGTTACCGGGAGTTGGTCACTCCTAAGTCTCAGGACAAGGATAGATGGGTTACAGTTAGGGGGAGGAAAGGGGACAGACAGACAGTGCCGAGATCCCCTGTGGACATTCCCCTCAGCAATAAGTATACCGTTTTGGATACTGCTGGGGGGGACGACCTACCAGAGGAAAGCCATAGCAGTCAGTTCTCTGGCACTGAGCCTGACACTGTGGCAAAGAAGGGAAGGGGGCAGAATAAAAAAGTACTCGTGGTAGGGGACTCGATAGTTAGGGGAATCGACAGGAGATTTTGTGGTCAGGATCGGGATTCCCGGAAGGTATGTTGCCTCCTTGGTGCCAGGGTCCGGGACGTCTCTGATCGGGTGTATAAGGTTCTAAAAGGGGAGGGCGAACAGCCAGAAATCGTGTTACATATTGGCACTAATGATATAGCCAGGAAAAGGATCGAAGATATAAAAAGTGATTTCAGGGAGTTAGGATGGAAGCTGCAAAGCAGGACGAACAGAGTAGTGTTCTCTAGTTTACTACCAGTGCCACAAGATAGCGAGGTGATGAACAGGGAGAAGGTGCAGATTAATACGTGGCTGTGCAGCTGGTGTAGGAGGGAGGGCTTCAGATATGTAGATAATTGGAATGCCTTCTGGGGAAGGTGGGACCTGTACAAGAAGGACGGGTTGCATCTGAACTGGAAGGGGACCAATGTCCTGGGTGGAAGTTTTGCACGAGTAGTTCGAGAGGGTTTAAACTAATATGGCAGGGGGGTGGGAACCTGAGCTGTATACCGGAGATGAGAGTTGATGCAGATGAGGCAGTAGCAAGATGTAGACCAGTTAGTGGGAAGGATTTTCCTGGCAAGGAACCAAGGTATCAGTTAAAGTGTGTTTGCTTTAACACAAGGAGTATCAGGAATAAAAGTGATGAACTTAGAGCATGGATCAGTACCTGGTGCTATGATGTTGTGGCCATAACAGAGACATGGGTTTCTCAGGGGCAGGAATGGTTGCTGGATGTTCCAGGGTTTAGAGCATTTAAAAAGAATAGGGAGGGGGGAAAAAGAGGAGGGGGTGTACCACTACTAATCAGAGAGGGTATCACAGCTACAGAAGCTTCCATTGTCGAGGAAGATCTGCCTACCGAGTCAGTATGGGTGGAAATTAGGAACAGCAAGGGAGAAGTCACCTCATTAGGGGTTTACTACAGGCCTCCCAATAGCAGCAGGGAGATGGAAGAAAGCATAGGTTGGCAGATTTTGGAAAAGTGTGGACGTAGTAGGGTTGTTGTAATGGGTGACTTTAACTTTCCCAATATTGATTGAACCTCCTTCGAGCAGAAGATTTGAATGGAGCTGTTTTTATAAGGTGTGTTCAGGAGGGTTTCCTAACTCAGTATGTTGACAGGCCGACGAGGGGAGAGGCCATTCTAGACTTGGTGCTCGGCAATGAGCCAGGGCAGGTATCAGATCTTGTGGCGGGAGAGCATTTTGGTGATAGTGACCACAACTGCCTCACATTCTACATAGCTATGGAGAAGGAGAGGATTAGGCAAAATGGGAGGCTATTTAATTGGGGAAGAAGAAACTATGATGTGATTAGACATGAGTTAGGAAGCATGGATCGGGAGCAATTGTTCCATGGTAAAGGCACTATAGACATGTGGAGACAGTTTAAGGAACAGTTGTTGCAAGTGATGAATAAATATGTCCCCCTGAGACAGGCAAGAAGTGGTAAGATAAAGGAACCTTGGATGACGAGAGCGGTGGAGCTTCTCGTCAAAAGGAAAAAGGTAGCTTACGTAAGGTGGAGGAAGCTAGGGTCAAGCTCAGCTCTACAGGATTACAGGCAGGCGAGGAAGGAGCTCAAAAATGGTCTGAGGAGAGCCAGGAGGGGGCACGAAAAAGGCTTGGCAGAACGGATTAGGGAGAACACAAAGGCATTTTACACTTATGTGAGGAATAAGAGAATGGTCAAAGAAAGAGTAGGGCTGATCAGGGATAGCATAGGGAATTTGTGTGTGGAGTCTGAGGAGGTAGGGGAAGCCCTAAATGAGTTTTTTGCTTCTGTCTTTACGAAAGAAACAAGCTTTGTGGTGAATGAAACCTTTGAAGAGCAGGTATGCATGCTGAAATGGATAGAGATAGAGGAAGCTGATGTGCTGAAACTTTTGTCAAACATTAAGATTGACAAGTCGCCAGGCCCAGACCAGATTTGTCCTCGGCTGCTTTGGGAAACGAGAAATGCAATTGCTTCGCCACTTGAGAAGATCTCTTCATCCTCGCTCGCCACTGGAGTCATACCTGAGGACTGGAGAGAGGCAAATGTAATTCCTCTCTTTAAGAAAGGAAATAGGGAAATCCCCGGAAATTACAGACCAGTAAGTCTCACGTCTGTCATCTGCAAGGTGTTAGAAAGGATTCTGAGGGATAGGATTTATGACCATCTGGAAGAGCATGGCTTGATTAAATGCAGTCAACACGGCTTTGTAAGGGGCAGGTCATGCCTCACAAACATTAAGTCCTTTGAGGATGTGACTAGAAAAGTTGATGAGGGTCAAGCTGTGGATGTTGTGTATATGGACTTTAGCAAGGCATTTGATAAGGTTCCCCTTGGTAGGCTCATTCAGAAGGTCAAGAGGAATGGGATTCAGGGGAACATAACTGTCTGGATACAGAATTGGCTGGCCAACAGAAGACAGCGAGTGGTAGTAGAAGGAAAATATTCTGCCTGGAAGTCTGTGGTGAGTGGTGTTCCACAGGGCTCTGTCCTTGGGCCTCTACTGTTTGTAATTTTTATTAATGACTTGGATGAGGGGATTGAAGGATGGGTCAGCAAGTTTTCAGATGACACAAAGGTTGGAGGTGTTGTTGACAGTATAGAGGGCTGTTGTAGGCTGCAGCGGGACATTGACAGGATGCAGAGATGGACTGAGAGGTGGCAGATGGAGTTCAACCTGGATAAATGCGAGGTGATGCATTTTGGAAGGTCGAATTTGAAAGCTGAGTACAGGATTAAGGATAGGATTCTTGGCAGTGTGGAGGAACAGAGGGATCTTGGGGTGCAGGTACATAGATCCCTTAAAATGGCCACCCAAGTGGACAGGGTTGTTAAGAAAGCATATGGTGTTTTGGCTTTCATTAACAGGGGGATTGAGTTTGAGAGTCGTGAGATCTTGTTGCAGCTCTATAAAACTTTGGTTAGACCGCACTTGGAATACTGCCTCCAGTTCTGGTCGCCCTATTATAAGAAAGATGTGGATGCTTTGGAGCGGGTTCAGAGGAGGTTTACCAGGATGCTACCTGGACTGGAGGGCTTATCTTATAAGGAGAGGTTGACTGAGTTCGGACTTTTTTTCATTGGAGAAAAGGAGGAGAAGAGGGGACCTAATTGAGGTATGCAAGGTAATGAGAGGCATAGATAGAGTCGATAGCCAGAGACTATTTCCCAGGGCAGAAATGGCTAACACGAGGGGTCATTGTTTTAAGCTGGTTGGAGGAAAGTATAGAGGGGATGTCAGAGGCGGGTTCTTTACGCAGAGTTGTGAGAACATGGAATGCGTTGCCAGCAGCAGTTGTGGAGGCAGGGTCATTGGGGACATTTAAGAGACTCCTCAACATACATATGGTCACAGAAATATGAGGGTGCATACATGGGGATCAGTGGTCGGCACAACATCGTGGGCTGAAGGGCCTGTTCTGTGCTGTACTGTTCTATGTTCTATGTTCTATGTTCTATTTATTTCAATGCAAGAGGCCTAACAGGGAAGGCATCTGAACTCAGGGCATGTTTAGGAACATGGGACTGGGATACCATAGCAATTATAGAAATGTAGCTCAGGGATGGACAACTTAATGTTCCAGGATACAAATGCTATAGGAAGGATAGAAAGGGAGGCAAGAGAGGAGGGGGAGTGGTGTTTTTGATAAGGGATACTGTTATAGCTGTACATAGGGAGGATATTCCTGGAAATACATCCAGGCGAGTTATTTGGGTGCAACTGAGAAATAAAAAAGGCATGAACACCTTAATGGGATTGTATTATAGACCCCCTAATATCAGCGGGAATTTGTAAGGAGATTTCAGTTATCTGTTAAAATTATGCGGTAGTTATGGTAGGGGATTTTAACTTTCCAAACATAGACTGGACTGCCATAGTGTTAAGGGTTTAGATGGAGAGGAATTTGTTAAGAATGTACAAGAAAATTTTCTGAGTCAGTATGTGGATGTGCCTACTCTTGGGAAATAAGGCAGGGCAGGTGACTGAGGTGTCAGTGGGTGAACATTTTAGGGTCAGCGACCATAATTCAATTAGTTTTAAAATAGTGATGGAAAAGGATAGACCAGATGTAACAGTTGGAGTTCTAAATTGGAGGCCAGCTAATTTTGATGGTATTAGGCAAGAACTTCCAAAAGCTGATTGGGTGCGAATGTTCGCAGGTAAAGGGACGGCTGGAAAATGGGAAGCCTTCAGAAATTAGATAATGAGAGTCCAGAGACAGTATATTCCTGTTACGATGAAAGGAAAGGCTAGTAGGTGTAGAGAATCATGGATGACTAGAGAAATTGAGATTTTCGTTAAGTAAAAGAAGGAAACATATGTCAGGTATAAACAGGAGAGATCGAGTAGATCCTTTGAAGAGTATAAAGGCAGTAGGAGTATATTTAAGAGAGAAATCATGAGGGCAAAAAGGGGACATGAGATAGCTTTGGCAAATAGGGTTAAGGAGAATTCAAAGGGTATTACAAATACATTAAGGACAAAACAGTAACTAGGGAGCGAATAGGGCCCCTCAAAGATCAGCAAGGCAGCCATTGTGTGGAGTTGTATTAGATGGGGGAGATACTAAATGAGTATTTTGCATCAGTGTTAACTGTGGAGAATGACATGGAAGATATGGAATGTAGGGAAATAGATGATGATATCTTTAAAATTGTCTATATTACAGAGGAAGAAGTGCTGAATGTCTTGAAACGCATAAAAGTGGATAAACTCCTAGGACTTGATGAGGTGCACCATAGAACTCTGTGGGAAGCTAGGCAGGTGGTTGCTGGGCCCCTTTTTTGTATTTGTATCATCAATAGTCAAAGGTAAGGTGCCAGAAGACTGGAGGATGGCTAATGTGGTGCCACTGCTTAAGAAAGGTGGTAAGGACAAGCCAGGGAACTATAGACCAGTGAGCCTGACATCAGTTGTGGGCAAGTTGTTGGCGGGAATCATGAGGGACAGGATTTACACGCATTTGGAAAGGTAAGGACTGATTAGGGATAGTCAACATGGCTTTGCGCTTGGGAAATAATGTATCACGAACTTGATTGAGTTTTTTGGAAGGGTAGCAGGGGGGATTGATGAGGGCAGAGCGGTGGACGTGATCTATATGGACTTCAGTAAGATTTTTGACAAGGATCTCCATGGGAGACTGGTTAGCAAGGTAGATCTCACGGAATACAGGGAGAACTAGCCATTTGGAAAAGGAACTGGCTCGAAGGTAGGAGACTGAGGATATTGGTGTAGGGTTGTTTTTCAGAATGGAGGCCTGTGACCAGTGAAGTGCCACACAGATTGATGCTGGGTCCACTACTTTTTGTCATTTATATAAATGATTTGAATATGAACATAGGAGGTTATGAGTTAGTGAGTTTGCAGATGACACCAAAATTTGAGGTGTAATGGAGAGCGAAGAAAGTTACCTCAGTTTACAATAGGATCTTGATCAGATGGGCCATTGGGCTGAGGAGTTGCACATGGAATTTAATTCAGATAAATGCCAGGTGCTGCATTTTGGGAAAGCAAATCTTAGCAGGACTTATACACTTAATGGTAAGGTCCTAGGGAGTGTTGCTGAATAAAGAGATCTTGGAGTGCAGGTTCCGAGCTCCTTAAAAGTAGAGTTGCAGGTAGATAGGATAGTGAAGGTGTCGTTTGGTATGCTTTCCTTTTTGTTCAGAGCATTGAGCATAGGAATTAGGAGGTCATGTTGCAGCTGTACAGAACATTGGTTAGGCCACTTTTGGAATATTGCGTGCAATTCTAGTCTTCTTCCATCAGAAGTATGTTGTGAAACTTAAAAGGGTTCAGAAAAGATTTACAAAGATGTTGCCAGGGTTGGAGGATTTGAGCTATAAGGAGAGGTTGAATCGGCTGGGGCTGTTTTGCCCGGAGCATCGGAGGCTGAGGGGTGAACTCATAGAATTTTAAAAAATCAAGTGGGGCATGGGAATAGGGTAAATGGACAAGGTGTTTTCCCTGGCGTGGGGGAGTCCAGAACTAGAGGGCATCAGGTTTAGTTTGAGAGGGGAAAGATATAAAAGAGACCCAAAGGGCAATATTTTCATGCAGAGTATGCAATGAGCTGCCAGAGGAAGTGGTAGAGGCTAGTACAATTGCAACATTTTAAAGGCACCTGGATGGGTATATGAATTGGAAGGGTTTGGAGGGATATGGGCCTAGTGCTGGCAAATGGGACTAGATTAGGTTGGAATATCTAGTCGACATGGACAAGTTGGACCGAAGGGTATGTTTCCGAACTGTACATCTCTATGACTCTATCTCAACGTTTTTGGGTGTCAAGCAGGTGGATTAATTTTGACTAAAAATGCCAATATTTTGCATGCACATTGTGCTAATGAAATAGCAGCTCAATACTCCAATTTGGTCACTTCTGAGCTCTTTAGCACCAAAAGAACCAGTGAAAACTTTGGTCTTAAATTTCATTGATGGTATTCAATCCTAAATTGTTGCAATCTGCTAGCTTTTCTGTCTCTGAAGATAGCTTCATTATATAAGTTGAAGTATGAGGAACGTAACATATCTCTGGTATGCTTTTTGATTGTGAAGCTGTCTGACAAGTCTCTCCTGATTTCAGTATGGATTCTGAATGATTGTTTTGTAATTTCTGCAAATTATAGTTTGTCTAAATACTTTGTTATTTCAGGACTCTATTGAATACCTTCTTGTTATCTATAAAGCATACTTAAACAACTTTTTGAATTTCCAAGTATTTTCAATGACAACTCTAAGGATCAAATGAAATGAAGTTAGAAATCAAGCTAAAATTTAAATTGCAAGGACCATTATAGAATTCCTACAATGTTAGAAGAGGCTATTCAGCCCATCAAGTCCACGTTGACCCTCCAAAGACCATCCCACCCATGCTCCCACCCTGTCCCCATATTTACCATGGCTAATTCCCCTAACCTGCACATCCTTAGACTGTGGGAGGAAACCTGAGCACCCAGATGAAACCCACATAGGGATGGAAATTTGGCACCTTACAACAAATAAATATTCTGCGTCCACCTACATCAGATTAACGTCAGAAATTCATAGATTCACAGGAATCTATGACAAACACTGGCCTTGCCAGTTACTCTCCCATCTTAATGTGGATTAAAAAAAAATCTGTCCTCTATTCCTGAAGAACCACTATGATTCACAATATAAAATGGTAACATCCTGAAGTTAGGCAGTAAGTATTTCTTGTGGGAACATCCTTTTGTAAAGATCTCACAATAGTACATAGGATATGAGTATACAATGTTCTGGCACAGCAGCCTGTGGACCAACGAATCTACCAGACTACGTGAGAAGTGCACTACATCACAATAAGCCATAACTAGTAAACAGGAAGCAAAGTGACAGGTCTGAATAGCTGGACATTTGTGCCAGATTTTTGTTATGTACAAACCTTGCTGCCTTATTCACAAAACAAATAAAATACTTCTCCAGAGAAAAACTTGAAGAAACCAAGAATTTACCTCAATCCTCTATGATAGTTTTCAGCATTTTGTTACATACATTTTTGAATGACAAATCAAACACTATTCAAAATGAAGAAGTGTCATTTCTTTTTATTACAATGAGCCTTTTGAATGGTTAAAGACATTTTCATAAACGTTAAGAAGAATTGCATGTTTCAAAAAGCTTAAAGGTTACAATTTGTCTTTTTTTGAAATGGATGCTCCTTCAAATTGATGCATTCTGTGAATCAGCCTAAGGTTCCTGGTATATTCAGAGAGGGATTTGTCAGCAGGGAGTGAACATCAATTCCTCTTGGGATACATTGCTGACCATATTTTATTGCCCCAATTCCTGGGGTCAGGGCATTTACCTCATATCTATGTGTATCCATGTCATTGACAGAAAGCCTGAGGCTTCTTCCTATTGTGAAAGGAGGATGGGCCAGTGACAGTAGTTTTCACTATGACATTTTAATTGTCACAATATAAAAAAACATGCTAATAGCTGTAAAGACTTCCCACATTAGCCCCAGAAAAATATTATCCCGTCTGGCGGGACATGATTGCCCCTTATCATATTTCACACTGCATCACACTTCAGGATTTAACTGAGCATTAGCATGTGACCATTTGGAGTATGTATGGGTCTCAATGGCTTATTGATAATGTCACTGGCTTAGTAATCCAGATACTTAAATAACTGGTTTGGTGACATGTGTTTGAACCCCACCATGGAAAATGATAAAAAAATGTTCATTCAGTTTAAATTTGGAATTAAAAAGGCAGTTTAATGATAACTGTGAACCATTATTGAAGTTGTTGCACAAAGCTACCTGGTTTATAACGTCCTTTAGGGAAGGCTATCTCCCAAACATACCTGACCTGGGCTACATGTAACACCATTACCTGCCACAACCTCACAAAACCTTGGCTCACAGTGCACTTTGGATATCTCTGCAGGTAATAATGTTCCCATGAGTGTGTGCAACTCTGACCTTTGTCCTGCATGTAGTTGACATAGTTTCACATTTGCATACTGGTCATTCACCATCTTCATCCTTGCTTGTTTGTCAAGAAATGTATCCTGCATCTAAGAATGATGGGATAGGTACTGACTTGGAACATCACTCTCAGTGGCCTTCTGAAGGGTAACCCCGATATCCCAAGGTGCTGCTGTAAGGTAGAATATGGCCGCACAGAAATCTTGTTTTATTGTTTACACTTCAGGATGAGAGATTTAACAATGTAAACCATCTGCTCGATTGGACAATCTTATCTGGGATCATGTGATGAGAACCCCATGTAGTACAGCCATCTCTGAAACATCTGCCCCTTTCTTCAGATTTCTTCAGATGTGTCAAACAGAATCAGTATTGCACTAACTGTGTCTACTATGGTTGCACTTGAAGTGTTCTTTCAAATTTGGATAATTTGGGTGAAATAATTGATGACTAGGATGAAGTTATCTCTATTCAAGACAAATAGATCTGTGCCAATTTTGGATTGAATGATACCAGAATCTTGTGTGACTGTGAGGAATTGGTGGCTTTGTGATGCCTTGCACGTTTTCATTAACATTTCAATGTCAATGTAATTCCTGGTCAATAGACCATTTGATATTCAAATCATCTTGTCTATTCTATGCCCATACATCCTTATGTAGCTGTGACAATACATTTAGCAGAGAGCTTTGGTCACAAGCACTTGTTTACCTTTGAAACAAATTCCTCTCAAGATACTGAGTCATCTCTAAGGCCAAAACTATCTGAGAGTGCCTGCATCTTATTAATTGTGGAGAAAGTGAGGACTTCAGATGCTGGAGATCAGAGACAAGACTGTAGTGCTGGAAAAGCACAGCAGGTCAGACAGCAACCGAGGAGCAGTAGAAGCGATGTTTCGGGCATAAGCCCTTCATCAGGAAATCTTATTTATCATGTCAGTCCATCCTTCAATAACAAATTTCTACATTACCTTCAGTTGTGGGTCATTTGCTGATTCCATTTGAGGCTGGTCATATTTACACTGACCAAAATGCAATAGATAATTTTGAGAGAATCTTTCATCTCGATGTCAATGCTGTCAATTTACAGATCCAATAGAAGGTTTGTATTCTTGTTTGGGTTTGGCAAAATACTCCAGGAATCTGAGGTTTGTAGCTAAAGTTGAAGTCTTGTCCCTGTACTTTTACCAGAAGTCATTGTTCCTAGGTGGTGCACTTGTGATCAATTTCAACAATGAACTGCTTATAGGTTTTTTTTTAAAATTCATTCAGAGCATGAGGGCTTCACTGCCTGTGCCAGCATTTATTATCAATTCCGAATTACCCGTCAGAAGGTTATGAGTTGTTTTCTTGAATCTCTGCTTTGTATCTGGTACAAAAACATTCACAATACTGTTAGGGAGAGAGTTCCAGAATTTTGACCCAGCAACAGTTGGCAGCACTTGTTTGAATAACTCAACGATATGTTGATGCCATACAAATATTATGCCTTACTTTAGAATCTCTCAATGATTACATTTTGCAAGAAAAGTTCACAATGCATGATATCAAGAAGTTGCAGAAACCAAGCCATCTCTGTAGCTTTTGTGTGATAGTTATTAATTTTGAAGTTTTGGCTTTACCTCGGTCATGATAAGTTCATTAACCTAACATATGAAGCCCAAAACATTGATCTTTTACACATTAACTTGTGCCATTTCATACTATTGATAACACACCTTTCATGTGAGCTCCTGCCGCCACCTAATGAAAGTTCCAATCATACTTTTCTTTCGGTTCACATTTTCATTGACAATGCATGTGCAAACAGGCACATTTTCCTGTAATTCTGTTCAGAGATTGCTAAAAAAGATCTTGATCAACAAAGAAACCAAAAGCTAGTCTCTGGAAGCAATATTTTCTAAATTGTCATGATTTGGAGATGCCAGTATTGGACTGGGGTGTACGAAGTTAAAAATCACACAACACCAGGTTATAGTCTAACAGGCTTAATTGGAAGCACTAGC
Organism: Chiloscyllium plagiosum; assembly: GCF_037043375.1. Classification (NCBI taxonomy): domain Eukaryota; kingdom Metazoa; phylum Chordata; class Chondrichthyes; order Orectolobiformes; family Hemiscylliidae; genus Chiloscyllium; species Chiloscyllium plagiosum. The sequence goes on along the minus strand of NW_028270141.1, from coordinate 77,558,686 downwards.
TTTCAGAGTGCCACTCCTTCATTAGGTGGTTGTGCACCTGATGAAGGAGCAGTGCTGCAAAAGCTAGTGCTTCCAATTAAACGGATTGGATTATAACCTGGTGTTGTGTGATTTTTAACTTTCTAAATTGTGTCATTGTACACAGTTTCTCTAAGCAAGCAAAAAGGTGCAGCAGTCAGTGAAGAAAGCAAATGGTATGTTGGCCATTATAGAGAAAGGATTTGAGCACAGGAGCAAGAATGTCTTGCTGCAATTGTACAGGGTCTTGGTGAGACCACACCTGGAGTATTGTGTGCAGTTTTGGACTTTTTAAACTAGGAAGCATGTTCTGGTTATGGAGGAAGTGGAAAAAGGGTTTACCCAGACTGATTTCAGCAATGCCACAACTCGCACATGAAGAGATACTGGAAGGGTTATGACTGTATTCACCGGAGTTTGAAAGAATATGGGGGGATTCTCATAGAAACATATAAAATTGTAACAGGACTAAATGGGGTAAATGCAGGAAGGATGTTCCTGATGATTGGTGAGTCCAGAACCGGAGATCACAATTGAAGGAAGCATTGTAGGCCATTTAGGACTGAGGTCAGGAGATGTTTCTTCACCCAGAGAGTAGTGAGCCTGTAGAATTCTCTGGCACAGAAATTGGTCGAGGCCAAACCATTGAATTTTTTTCAAGAAGGAGTTAGATATATTTCTTAGGGTGAAAGAGAGCAATGGGTATGAGGAGATAGCAAGAACAGGGTACTGAGTCAGATAATCAACCATGACCATATTGAATAGTGGAGCAAGCTCAGAGGGCTGAATGGCCTTCTCTGACTCCTATTTTCGATGTGTTTTGTTTCAAAATGTATGTTTGATATGGTTACAATTGGTTATAGGTGAAGAGTCAGTGTTATGATATGCATTAATTACAGAACGTAGGACAGTTCTACTTAGAACAAAACTTAAGATAACAAGACACTAGGGTAGGGGGAGAGTAAATGTATAATCAAAATAAAGGACTGTGGGTTAATGCTCTAAAGCTGTTGAATTCAATGTTGAACATCCAAGAATGCAAGGAGTGCTGTAAAAAGCCTAAGTGAAAGTTTAGGCTTCTCTGCAACATTGCAGCAGACCTAGTTCAGAAATGTTCAGATGAGCACAAAATGGTGTATTAAAATAGCAAGCAAATGAATGATCAGGGTCATTCTTATGGATAGAGTAGAGGTGTTCCACAAAACAATCACCCCATCGTCACTGGGTCTTGCCAGTGCAGAGGCGATCACACTATGATCAGTGAGTACAGGAAACTACATTGACAGAGTACAAGTCACTGCTGCACATGGAAGGTGTGTTTGGGTCCTGAGGCAGTGAGGAGGGAGGAAGTAGAAAGACACATGTTACAGCTTCTACGATAACATGTGAAGGTGCCATGGGAGGGTGAAGAGGTGTTAGGTATAACGGAAGAGTAGACCAGGGTGCAACGGAGGGAACAATCCCTGTGGAACACTGACGAGGGGCGAGGAAGACGTGTTTAATTGTAGCATCCCAATGGATGTACTGAAGTGTCATGGAGTAATCATTTAAATGTTGGCTGGTGGGTGGAAGGTGAAGACAAGGGGAACCCTACAGGAAAGGCATGGAAAGAGCTGCGGAAACTGAAATTTTACTGCAACGTAACAGGGAAACTGTCAGATGTTTGGCTGGCGATGTTTGCTTTTGTCTTCTTAGGGATTGAGTCTAACAATAGACAAATTAAAATGTTGACCAGTGAGTGAATTACAGCCTTCATCTTCTATTTTTAATAATTCTTATTGTTACTAGTAAGGTCAAGGGTTGGTAGGAACTATCAGCATTAGTGTTTATTAATATTAGCAAGACATATTAATAGCAATCCGTTTTATTAGTTTTGGGAAGTTTTCTTAAAAGCAGCAATGTTAAGAACAAAATTAGGAAATCTCAGAGGTGCTTCAACCTCGAGATTGCATGCACATCCTGTGCTATGTGGGAATTCCAGGATTTTCCCATATCCTGGACAACCATTTGTGCAGGAAATCTTGTCAGCTGCAGCAGTGTAAGCTCTGGGCTTCAGAACTTGAGCAGCAGCTGGTGTCACTGCAGAACAGCCAGGAGGCTGAGAATTACCTGGACAGCATGTTTATAGAATTGGCCAACCTCCAGCTTACGATTAGGAAAGGAGAGAGGAAATGAGTGACCATTAGGAAATCAAAACCTCCAACAAACATCCATGAATACAGGGAGTGCATTCAGCCAAATGACCAGATCTGAATACTGCTTAGAGAGTGATGGTTCATCTGGAGTCTGCAGCTAGAGCCAAGTTCAAGTGGCTCAGCTTACAGGAGTGTACAAGGAAGACTGGAAAGGCAGTAGCGATAGGTGATTCAATAATTGAAGGAATGGATATTGTTTCTGTTGTTGCAAAATTGAATCCAGGATGCAGAGTTGCGCCCCTGGCAAGGGTTGTTCTGACCAACTGAGAAGGAGTAAAACGATTCCCCTCTTATCAACCTTTCCAGTTGGTGACAACAAGGGTTTTACATGCTTTTCAGCACTGTCTATCTACCTTTCTCCAGTTAAAAAGTAGTTAACTATTTTTTATTGCAATATTAAGTTACCAATTACAATTGCCTTGAGTGAAAGAAAGTGGGATTTTCTTACCTGCTAACACTGAGGAAATAATAAAGATGTAAGGTTAAACATACAATATTTGTGCAGTCGTTGTTACTGACACGTATAGTTAAAGGGAGGTGGTGTCTAGTACAAAAAGGAAGATAAAAGAATGTAATATTTAGAGTCTTCTGGGTGCAATGAAGTTAATGGTTTTAACCTGAGGTCACCATTGAATTGTCAGCAATGGCAAATGTTGAATATATTCTTAAAGTTCTTGGCTTACTGATGTACCTTTCCAGTCAGTTTTGTCACTAAGGTTTTCTTCCTGACAGGCAGAAAGAAATAAAAGGAAAGACTGAATATTGAAGGCATTGGATTGGTTGCTGATTGAGAGGATTGCTGTGTTTTAGAAGATGTTGAACTTGCTGAATGTTATCACAGCTGCATCAATCCAGGAATATGAAGCATATTCTCTTAACCTCCTGACTTGTGCCTTGTAGATAGTGGACCAGCTTTTGGGAGTTAAGAGATGAGTTAATTGCCATAGAATTCATATTCTATAACCTGCTCTTGTAGCCACAGTACTTATCTGGTTAGAACAGTTCAGTTCCTGGTCAATAGTATCTCAGAATGCTGGTAATGGGGGATTCCATGATGTAACACCATTGCATATCTAACAATGAAGGTGATATTTTCTCTTGTGGTGATGGTGATTGCCCGGTTCGTCTGTGGTGCAGCCTCTTAACAACTAAAGCCTGATTGTTGTCCAGCTGGCTGCATCTTGACATGGTTGCTTCACCATCTGCTGAATGTTGAGCAATATTCCCTTTCATTTTTTTCGGAACATGGAACTCCAAAACCAGAAGTAAATGTGACAGTATGCCAGTCAGGAACTTGGGAGTGTCTGCATGGGCTTGCACCTGAGAGGAGGTGGTGATAATAAATTTTGCTGAACATTATTCAATCATCAGTGAAAATCCCCATCTTTAATCTTATGATGGAGAGATGTATATTGATGAAGTAGTGAAAGATAATTAGGCTGAGGTTAATGTCCAGAGGAACTCCTGCAGAGATGTTTAGTGCTGAGATGATTAACCTCCCACAACCATCTTCCATTGTGCAGTTCTGAGGAAGAGCTGTACCAGATGTTAAACTTCCTTACAGAATAATGATAGGTTTCCCTTGTTCTCACTTTCCACCCACCAGCCTACATTCAATGGATCATCGTATGATACTCCAGCACATTCAGCAGATGCTATAATTTAACACATCTTTCTTCACCCCCATCTTGCTTGTCATCATTCCACAGGGACTGTTCCCTCAATCGTCAACTCCTCTGTTATGATCAATACTTCTTCATCCTCCCACGGCAGCTTCACATGAGGGAGTCTAGAACTAGAGGCCATAGGTTTAGCGTGAGAAGGGAAAGATATAAAAGAGACCTACGGGGAAGAACACATGTCCTTCTAACTCCTTCCTCCTCATTGTGCCAGGACTCGAACACACATTCCACATGAAGCAGCGACATATAGAATCATAGAGGTGTACAGCACAGAAACACACCCTTCGGTCCAATTTGTCCATGCCGACCAGATATCCTAACCTGATCTAGTCCCATTTGCCAGCACTTGGCCCATTCCTATTCATATACCTATCCAGATGCCTTTTAAATGTTGCAGCTGAGTCAGCCTCCACCATTCCCTCTGGCAGCTCATTCCGTACATGCACCACCCTCTGTGTGAAAAGGTTGCCCCGTCGGTCTCTTTTATATCTTTCCCTTCTCACGCTAAACCTATGGCCTCTAGTTCTAGACTCCCTCACTCCAGGGAAAAGGCCTTGTCTCTTTATCTTATCCACACCCTCAAGATTTTATAAACCTCTATAAGGTCACTCCTCAGCTTCTGAAGCTCCAGGGAAAACAGACCCAGGCTTTTGAGCCTCTCTCTATAATTCAAATCCTCCAATCATTGCAACATTCTTGGAAATCTTTTCTGAACCCTTTCAAGTTTCACAACATTCCTCCAATACGAAGGAAACCAGAATTGCATGCAATATTCCAGAAGTGGCCTAATCAACATCCTGTACAGCCGCAACATGACCTCCCAACTTCTATACTCAATGCACTGACCGATAAAGGCAAGCATACCCAACGCCTTCTTCACTATCTTATCTACCTGTGAATCCACTTTCACAGAGCTATGAACCTGCAATTCAAGGTCTCTTTGTTCAGCAACACTCCCTAGGACCTTACCATTTAGTGTATAAGTCCTACTAAGATTTGCTTTCACAAAATGCAGTGCCTTGCATTTATCTAAGTTAAACTCCATCTGCCACTTCTCAGCCCATTGGCCCATCTGATCAAGATTGCATTCTAAAATGAGGTAACCTTCTTTGCTGTCCACTACACCTCCAATTTTGGTGTCATCTGCAAACTTACTAACTATACCTCTTATGCTCACATCCAAATCATTTATAAAAATGACAAAAAAACAGTGGACCTAGCACCGATCCTTGTGGTCACAGGCCTCCAGTCTGAAAAGCAACCCTACACCACAACCCTCTGTCTTCTACCTTTGAGCTAGTTCTGTATCCAAATGGTTAGTTCTCTCTGTATTCCAGGAGATCTAGCCTTGCTAATCAGTCTCCCATGGGGAACCTTGTCGAAACTTGAAGTCCATATAGATCATGTCTGCCCTCATCAATCCTCTTTGTTACTTCCTCAAAAAGCTCAATCAAGTTTGTGAGACATGATTTCCCATGCACAGCCATGTTGACTCTCCCTAATCAGTCCTTGCCTTTCCAAATACATGTACATCCTGTCCCTCAGGATTCCCTCCAACAACTTGCCCAGTACTGATGTCAGGCTCACTGTTCTATAGTTCCCTGGCTTATCTTTACCACCCATCTTTATTAGTTTTAAAATAGTGACGAAAAAGGCTAGACAGAATTTAAAACGTTTAAGTTCTAAATTGGAGGAAGGCTAAGTTTGACAGTATTAGGCAAGAACTTTCAAAAGCTGATTGGGGGCAGATGTTCACTGGTAAAGGGACTGTTGGAAAATGGGAAGCCTTCAGAAATGAGATAATCGGAGTCCAGAGATAGTATATCCCTGTCAGGGTGAAAAGAAAGGCTAGTAGGTGTATGGAATGCTGGATGACTACAGAAATTGAAGGTTTGGTTAAGGAAAAGAAGGAAGCATATGTCAGGTATAGTCAAGATAGATCGAATGAATCCTTAGAAGAGTATAAAGGTAGTAGGCGTATACTTATGAAGGAAATCAGGAGGGCAAAAAGGTACATGAGATAGCTTTGGCAAAGAGAGTTAAGGAGAATCCAAAGTGATTTTATAAATACATTAAGGACAAAAGGGTAACTGAGGAGAGAATAGGGCCCCTCAAAGATCAGCGTGGCAGCCTTCGTGTGGAGCCGCAGGAGATGGGGGAGATACTAAATGAATATTTTGCATCAGTGTTTACTGTGGAAAAGGACATGGAAGGTATAGAATGTAGGGAAATAGATGGTGGAATTTATTGACAAGGTATCTAATATAGCTTAAAAAATACTTGTCTATTTTTTGCGGTTTCAAATTTTTTTAACACGTTTAACTGTTTGTTTTGACCTCTGAGACCATTATGAATGGCTGATTGAGTTCCAAATGCCATTATCTCAGTGATGTGAACAATTCAATTGAGAGTTTAAAGAGACTTCGTTGAATTCATTCATTGGACGTGGACCTTGTTAGGGGAGCCAACATTTATTGTCCATCCCTACTTGCCTAGAGTCCAGTTAAGAGTCAACAAATGCAGCTAGCCTGGAGACCAATGGAGGCCAGACAGGGTAAGGACAGTAGATTTCCTGCCCTAAAGGGCATTAGTGAACCAGATGAGGTTTTACGACAATCAAGACTGGTTACATGTTTTGATTCAATTTATTATTGTCTCATGTACCTAGGTACAGTGAAAAAAATTGTTTTGTGTGCAGTACAAGTACTTCATACCATACAAACATCATAGAGTGACAAAACAGAACGAGGATTAGAAAGTTACATTTGCAAAATGGTGCACAAAAATGAGATCAACATTACATTTGAAATTTGAAAGGTCCATTCAGAAGTCTAATAATAGTGGGGAAGAAGCCATTCTTGAACCTGTCAGTACCTGTTTAAACTGTTGTATATTCTGCCTGATGGAAGAGGTTGACAACGATTATAACCAGGGTGGGAGGGGTCTTTGATGATGTTCGCTGCCTTTCCGAGGCAACGAGAAGTGTATGGAGTCAATGGATGGAAGGTTGGTTTGCATGATGACCTGGGCTGTGTTCACAACTCTCTGTAATTTCTTACAGTTCTGAGCAGAGCAGTTGCCATACCAAGCCATGATGTATTCAGATAGAATGCTTTCTATGTGCATTTCTAAAAGTAGGTGAGACTTCTTATGGACATACTGAATTTCTATAGCCTCCTGAGGGAAAAATCGCATTGTTGTGTCTTCTTAAGTATTGCATCATGCTGTGTTCAGGACAGATTGATGGTGATCGTCACTCCTCGGAACTTGATGCTCTCGACCATCTCCTTACAGCGCTATTGATGTATTTAGGGGCATGCCCTCCTCCTTGCTTCCTGAAGTTGATGATCAGCTGTTTCGTTTTGCTGACATTGAGGGAGAGATTGTTATTTTCATGCCATGCCACCAAGCACACTTTCTCTTTCCTGTTTTCTGTCTCGACAATGGCCTACAATGGTGATGTCATCAGCAAACTGGTAGATAGAGTTCAGATGAAATTTGGTTACACAATCATAAACGTACAAGGAATACAGTAAGGGACTGAGTATACAGCCTTGCGGGGTATCATTGTTGAGGATTGTCGTGGAGGAGGTGCTGTTGCCCAACCTCACTGATTGCGGTCTGTGGGACAGGAAGTCGAGGATCCAATTGTAGAGGTTTCAGAGTTTGGTTGGAATTATAATCTTGAAGGCAGAGCTGTAATCAGTAAGTAACAGTCTGATGTAGGCATCCTTATTATCTATACATTCCAGGGATGACTGTAGGGCTGGCAAGATGGTTTCTGCTGTGGACCTGTTGTGCCTGTACACAAATTGCAAGCAATCAAGGCCAGCTGGGAGGCTAGAGTTGATGAAAGTCATGATCAACCTCTCGAAGCACTTCATAATTAGGGAGGTCAGGGCCACTGGGCACTAGTCAGTGGTACCTGGTTACCGTTACACCAGCTTTAATTTCAAATGCCAGAATTTGCTTTTGTTGAATTCAGATTTCACCATCTGCTATAATGAAATTCAAACACTTGTCCTCAGATCATGAGCGAGGGTTTGAATTATAGTCTAGTAACATTACCAGTATACAACCATCATTAATTAAAGCATTACCTGTCATTGGGGTGGTGACTGAATCGAGGTTTGTTTTTATCAGTTGAAGAAAAACAACAGTGCTGACAGGTAGCTCTGCTAGCTTTTAACTCTCTTAATGGTACAGTACCCCTTACACCTTCATTACAGGATAAATAGAGAAAGTCTTTTCCCTGGAGTGGAGGAATACAGAAGTAAAGGGCATAGGTTTAGGACGACAGGGGAAAGATATAAAAGGGACCGAAAGGGCAACTTTCTCACACAGGGGGTGGTACATGTATGGAATGAGCTGCCAGCAGAAGTGGTGGACGCTGGTACAACTACAACATTTAAAAGGCATCTGGATAGGTATGTGAATATGCAGGATTTAGAGGGACATGGGCAAATGCTAGCAAATGGGACTAGCTTAGGTTAGGATACTTGGTTGGCATGGACGATTTGGACCGAAGGGTCTGTTTCTGTGCTGTACATCTCTATGACTCTAACTGTTTTTTCAATGGTTGTTTAAATGAATCTTTGTGTTCAGTGTGAAGTGCGTTTGGGTGCAAACTCCATTGGATAACTTTTGCTCAATGGGTTGTTGGGTGAGAGGTTATGAGGGATGGGGGCACATGTAGGTCACAGAGGGAGCTTGGGAAATATGAGAAGCTGTGGAGGAGCATGAGGAATATAAGAGACCATGGGGAATCAGAGAAGTGGGTTTGTCTGTGGAATGGAGGGGATTGTCACGTGGAGTGGTTGAAGTAGTAGGGGGGCTAGTGTTTGATTACTGGAGTGAGATGTGATGACTGAAAGGATTGATATTCTACCATTTGGCCAATGATCTAATGAAAGGAAATGGATATTCTAGACTTCTGGCCTTGCCATTTGTCCACTTTCATTGCCACTCCTAATCTGCCTATGAAAGTGCCAGACCCAACTCTATCCTGCCCTCACCTCCCTGGAATAAGAATGTGATGGCCTTTTTAAAGGAGATGGAAACTGGGAAATTATCTGAGTCAACCTTTCCACCTCTGCCAGCTTTCACTATTCAAGATTTTTAAGCCAATAAATAGATTGAAATCAAATAATATGTTTGAAGTTGGCATAAACTTCAGAATCAAGAGATTCAGCTCAAACTGAGGGAAGTCATCCGTGCACAGAGCCTTAATTTAATTAAAACTTGAAAATACTAGAAATATTTAGCAGGTCTGGCAAAGAGAAAAACAGAGTTAATATTTCAGGTTGGTATCTGCAGAGGCTGGATCATTAAATATACCCAAGGCTGTGTTTGACAGATTTTTAACCATTAAGGGAATCAGAGGTTATGGGAAAACCCTCTGGCTTTGAGGGATTGTAAGATCAGCCATGAACTCACTAAATTGTGGAGCAGACTCACTGGGCTGAATGACCTACTTCTGCATCAAAAAGTGTGGTGCTGGAAAAGTATCGCCGGTCAGGCAGCATCCGAGGAGCAGGAGAGTCGATAATTCGAGCATCAGGAATGTGGTGTGGGGGGATGGGGGGGCAAGGGTAGGAGGGAACTACATTGCTCTCAATGTGGTCTCCTTTACATTGGGGAGACAGGATGCCAATTGCGGAACGTTTCAGAAAGCATCTCCGGGACACACGCACTAAACAACCCCACCACTCTGTGGCTGAATACTTCAACTCCCCCTCCCACTCCGCCAAGGACATGCAAGTCCTGAGCCTCCTCTACCACCAAATCCTAGCCACCCGACGACTGGAGGAAGACCATCTCGTCTTCTGTCTTGGAACCCTCCAACCATATGGAATCAATGTCAATTTCACTAGATTCCACACCTTTCCTCCTCCCACCTTATCCCAGATTCAATTCTCCAACTCAACACCGCCCTCTCACACTGTTCTATCTGTCCATCTTCCTTCCCACCTCTCCACTTCACCATCCTCTCCAACCTATCGCCTTCACCTCCCATCTTCATCTAACTATCGCATACCCAGCCACCTCCCCTCCAGCCCCACTCCCTCCCATTTATCTCTCAGCGTCCTTGCCCCCTCCCCATATTCCTGATGATGGGCTTATGCTCCAAACATCGACTCTCCTGCTCCTCGAATAAAGCCTTACCGACTGTGATTTTTCCAGCACCACACATTTTGACTCTGATCTCCAGCATCTGCAATCCCCACTTTCTGACTAATTTCTGATCTTACCTCTTACGGTCTTATTCGCAGTTAGACAGTTGCCACAAAATCAAACAGGAATTCAAAAGAAAATATGCAATTTACTTGCACAGAAAAATCATGAGCTGGCTGGATAGAGTGAAGCTGTTCCTTCTAAAAGGAACAGGAACGTGAGGACTTGGCTTTAAAGTGACGTACAAAGGAAGCACAAAGGAAGTGAGAAAATTCCTTTTCAATCATTGAGTAATTAGAGTCTGGAATGTATTGCCTGGAAACGTGGTGGAGCCAGGCTCGATTAAGACATTCAAGAGGGCACGAGACAATCATTTGGATAGAAATAGTGCACGAGGCTTTGGGGAAAACATTGGAGATTGGCTGTAAGTAATCATTTGAAGAGCCAGTGCAGGTACAATGTGCTGAATAGCCTCATTCTGCAATGTCATGGCTTTGTGATTCTGTGAAAAGTTTGAAAGAATTTAAAGAGAGGCTAGATAAACAGATGAGGAAGACAGCAGAGGGTTAAACTGAGAGAACTTGATGAGGAAGGATGGGAGGAGGCTTGATTAAAGGATAAACACAGGCAGAGTCTGGTGGGCAAGTTGCCTATTTCTGAGTTGGCTATTGTATAAGTCTTTCGATTGATTCATAATCCTTAATGAAATTCGCTTACAACAAAATTAAAATTGCCTGCCACAATGTCAAGCACAGGAATCGAATAATTGCAGATGAGAAAGACAAATATGGTGAAAATATGCAAAATTTATCCTCTGTCTTTATGATGACAATCAATTCAGGAGACGGGCGGAAACAGGCACAAGCTTTACCAATCCCATTTTACCTTGCTTTTAGTCTGCCAGTTTGTTGAGACATTCTTGCCAAAGAATGAACACAGACACAGAAATGGTGCACTACTAATAAAGAAAAAATAGATTTGTAAAAATTTCTAATCAACCTGTTCAGATATCAGACAACATGCATCTGGAGCAGATGGATTTGAACCTAGGCCTCCTGATCCAGACACACTACCACTTCACCACAATAAATAGTCACACAATGTATCACACAATTTTGACCCTAATTACTGATTACCATAAGTTGCAGTTACTGGGATCTGCTAGGCAGACATTTACAGGTCTCCATTTATGAGCACTTTTGAACCCAATTTTTGAATATGTTGTGTGGGCCCCTTCTACTGAAGACTAGTACGTAGTCTGGTATTACAGACTGGTTCAGAGACTAAGAGATGTTTTTGGTTTTGGCACTGGGATTCTGATGAAGAAGGTCTGGAGAGAAGTATGCATATCTTGCATCTTTGCGATAGAGCGTGAGTGAAGGGCAAATGGATCACCATCTCGCCATCTGTTCCTCTCTTCTACAATAGCTGGTGCTACTCCTCCTGCTCTTATGTCCTCCACACACATTTTCTGTAGACCAAGTGGTGTCTCCAGGAAACACCCTCATGACTTCTGAAAAAGTGTCCAATAAGGTGCAGTTTTCCTCTTTTCTATGTATAAGTAAATTAAGGGTCTTGACCAAATTGCTCAGCAGGTTTTATGACTTGTGTCATAGATCTCTTAACACTCTAGCAACAATAACTATGAACTGATTTTGAAGTAGAGTATCTTTGAAGGAGAGTATCCATTCAAGTAATGATTGAAATCAAGATCAATGTTGTGTTTATCATCCAAACTGTAAGTGTGGAGCTGGGAAAGTACAGCAGGTCAGACAGCATCGGAGGAGCAGAATGATGAGGGATTTCACCTGAAACGCCAACTTTCCTGTTCCTTGGATGCTGTCTGACCTGCTGTGCTTTCCTGCTCCACATCTATTGATTCTAACTTCCAGCATCTGCAGTCCTTACTGTCTCCCTGTAAATTAATTAAATTAAATTAATTCAAAATCAAACTGGTCACTGTGAGGAAAAGGCAAAAGTCAGAGCTCTAGCCAGCAAAATGATGTGTCCCCTCTTTAACAAGAAATAATAGACATTTTAAGTGGCAGTTTAACAAGTGATCAGGGCAACTGGTCTCACAATGTTTTCAACTTCTTCACCAAAATGACGCATGCACCCAAAGACGGCTAGACTACATTTCAGATTAAAACCAGATCTTGGCCATCTCCTTACATCTTTCATGTCTAAAACATTCAATAAAATCACACCTCTACATTTAATTGTTTCAAAGTATGAAAACAGAAATGTTGGAATTGGACAGTGCTAAATGTCTGCTAGATAGGTATTTGTTGTGTTAACATTTTGGCAAGGATCAAGAACTGAAATTAGGTGCTAAATAGTCAACTCTCTAAACTTTTAGACAAATGTATTCACCAACCATTTCCAAGTAAGGAAATTACTTGTGGATTATTGAATATTACACAATAAAGTAAGCATGAATTCTGGTCTCATTAATGCCAATATTCACAGAGTATGTTTGCATTATGCCAATTATGCCATTATGTCAACAATGGTTTTGTCCTGCAAGCTGCTGTAAATGTTGAATATTCATTGGAACAAAGGTATAAAAGTAGAAATTGAATATTCTATGCAACACCATGTTCCCTTTTATGAATTTTTATCTTTGCCAAATCCATCATTTTGCAAAATCATGCGAAGGAAATGCATTGTAGATTTGAGACTCCTTACATACTTATTTTCAGCAATAGTTTAGTTATTCACTGTTGTTCAGTGACTGAGATTGGAATGCGTTTCTAATCCCACTCCACCACTGATCATGACAAATTTTAAATTTAAGCAGAGTGGGCGATTTTAAGAATTATAAAGGTTTTAGAGTGTGTGTAGTTTTATATTGGAAACAATTTGGCCAAATTTCTTTAGCCAACAAGGAAAAAAATGTTTATTTTCTACAAGAACAATCTTAAAGGCTTTATATCTTAACACACAAATCATTCAGATTAAGGTAAACAGTGAAAATTGAGATAAATGGATACAATCACATAGCCTTTATGGAAACATGGTTGCAAGGAGATCAAAACTGGGAACTTAGCATTCAGGGGCATTTGATATTTTGGAGAGACAGGAGGGATAGAAAAAGTGGTGGGGAGCACTATTGACAAGTGATGAAATAAGGGCAGTTGTTGATGATCTAGGCTCAGATAATATTGACTCCATTTGGGTGGACAAACAGCAAGGGAAGGATGACATTGGTAGGAGTAATGTATAGACAGACTGTAAGTCAACAAATAATAGGAGCATGTAAAAAGAATACAGCAATAATTAGGAATCACTTTGTTCTTCATGCTGTTTGGGTTAAAAAAATTGGAAAGATTAGCTAAGTTACCACATTCAAAGAGTGCATTAGGGATAGTTTCCTACAGTAATATGCCATGAAGCCAACCAGGGATCAAGCTGTCATGGACCTTGTTAATGAGACAGGCTTAATAAATTACCTCAAAGTAAAAGATTTTCGATGAAGTAGTGATCACAACATGATAGAATTTAATATTCAGTTTGAGATTAAGGAACTTGGGTCAAAAGCAATTGTGTTTAACTCAAATATAGGGAATTATAATGCAATGAGGATAGAGGTAGCTAAAATGAACTGGGCGGAAAGATTAACAGAAATAACAGTAGGCAAGCAATGGCTGACAATAAGGAAGTAATTCATGACTCAGCAAAAATACATTCCAGTAATGAGGAAAGATTCTAAGAAAGGGATAAACCAACCATGGCTAACCAAGGAAGTTAAGGAAAGTATTAAACTGAAAGAAAAAAGCATATAAGGAGTCTAATGTCAATGATAGTCCTGAAGATTGGGATAAATTCTGAATCCATCAACGAAGAACTAAAAAGATAATAAAGACAGAGAAACTAAATTATCAGAACACACTAGTAAGGAATATAAAAACTGATAATAAGAGCTTTCTTAAATATATAAAAAGGATGAGAGAGGTCAAAGTGAACATAGGCCCCTGAAAAATGAATCTAGGAGATGGAATGAGGGACAAGGAAATGGCAGAAGAGTTAAACAAATATTTTGTGTCTGTCTTTATGGTGGAATGTACTTAGAACATCCCATTAATACTGAAACATACATTGGGATAAATTAAGCACCACCACCATCATCACTAAAGAAGCAATACCTGTATTAGACATGCTGAAGGGTGAAAAGCAAATAAGTCTCCTGACCCTGTTTGCTTGCATCCTGAGATCCTATTGTGGTAGTTACAGAGATAATGATACAATGGTTGTAATTTTCCAAAAATCCTTGGATTTTGGAGAACTACCAGGGGATTGCAAAACTGCTAATGTGGCAGCCCTAGTCAAAAAGGGAGGGTGACCAAAAGCAGGTAGCTGTAGGCTGATTAGCCAGTATCTATTGTTGGCAAAATATTAGACTCAACTATTGAGGAAGTAATAGCAAATGATGTTCTGACCCAGCAGAGTCAGCATGGCTTGGTGAAAGAGAAACAATTTCTTATTACTTTCTCAGAGATTTTCAACCAGATGACTCAATTAGTGTGGATAGAGGAAAACCACCAGATGTGCTTTATTTGGACAAGAGGGTGTTTGACAAGATACTTCACAAAAGGCTAAGTCAAAAGATACCAGCCCACAATATCGGGGGTATTATACTGGCATGAATAGAAAATTGGCTAATGGGCAGGAAACAGCGAGTGGGGAATGAAGGGTTCTTTTTCAGGTTGTACTGTAGCAAAACTTGTAGATGACACAAAATGATGTGGAAAGGCAGGTTGCAAAGAGGATACAAATAGTTTACAGAGACATATTGACAGGTTAAGTAAGTGGGCAAAAAGTTGGCAGAGTATGATGTGGAGAAATGTGATGTTGTTCATTTTGGAAGGGAGAACAAAAGAACATAATATTATTTCAATGGAGAAAAACTGCAGAAAATTGCAACACAAAGAGACTTGGGGTCACTTGTGCATGAAATACTAAAGACAGCACTTATACAGGCAAATAACAAACATATTGGAATGATGATCATTACTTCAAGGAATATAAAAGTAGAGAAGTGTTACTGCAACTGTACAAGGTGCTGATGAGACCACATCTCGAGCATTGTGAGCATTTCTGATCCCTTTATTTAAGGAAAAATATTTCATTGGAGGTAATTCAAATAATGTTCACTAGGATGATCCCCAGTATAGAGGGAGCAAAGGCTAACCAGATTGGAACTCTACTCATTGGAGTTTAGAAGAATGAGAACTGGTCTTTCTGAAACTGATAGGATCTTTAAGGGGCTGGATAAGGTAAATGCCGAGAGGATGTTTCCTATCATGGGAGAGTGTAGGACCAGAGGGCATAGTTAGAACAAATGGGTGTCAATTAAGATTGAGCTGCAGAGGAATTTCTTCTTTCAGAGGTTTGGGAATCCTTGAACCTTGTTGTCACAGAGAGTTTGGGGAAGAGTCCTTGTGTATATTAAAAGCTGAGATAGATTCTTGATCAATAAGAATATCAGGGGTTAGGAGAAAAAGGCAGGAGAGTGGATATGAGGAATGTTGGATCATCCATGATTCTATTCAATAGCAGGGAGGGTCCGGGACTGAATGGTTTTGTTTATGGTGTTATGGTCTAAAGCATTTTCAAAGCACCCATGCTTTATTGACAAAATATAATTTAGAATATACAAAGATAGATATAACTAATATTCTAACATACCAAATTTAATGAGGCAAATATTGTTAACAATAAATTATGGTTGAAGATGCACAGAATCCATCAAGTAGCAATTGTGATCAAGACAGATCCCATGGATTTTTCAGCAAACCCAAATTTTAGTGATACTGTCAGCCACCAAATCTCATTAAAATTTCATAGGGAATTACTAACACTTCATTTTTTGATGACCTGGTCTTGAAAATCCTCAAAAGTGGCTTCATTATGATCTGCCCCAGTTCATGTTCTCATCGTTCATCTTTCTTTCCTGGAATCGTACTCCCCTAGATTCTTGGAAACTGCATTCTAGTACTTATTCCCAGGCAGAATTCCTGATTTTCACCAATGGTGAGCTTCACCAAAAAAGTTCTAACCTAGGTTTATATCCTGATCTCAAATCTAGCTCAACTGCAAATACTAATTGTGAGCTTCTTTTACCTTACTGACAGCTATATTCAACTATCATTGTCATATGGCTTGAGCTGAGCTGAGACCTAACCCCTACATCGAGCTGCATCTGAAATCTTAGAGTTTCACCTCAGTTCTACAGCACAGAATTATCCACCTACTGTTGCATCTCACTGAATCCCCAACCATATAGACACAATATAGCTTAGTTGTCATTTTTAGCAGTACAGTTTAACAGGTTCTCTCTACATCAAGTTTGCTTCTTTCCTTATTTGTTTCCTTCACTAACTAGTTGTGACCCTGGAACTCCCATCCTGTGACCACTGAAGTGTTTGAGTAACCTGTTGAACACTTTCCAACAGCCCTGCTCCTTCTCCTAGGTATTTTTGGAAGTAACATATATCATGGAACCGTCAAAACCTCCTTTCAGCTCTTTGGGCCCTTTGAGCCTGCCCTGGCATTCAGCAGGATTATGACTGATCCAACATTCCTTGCATCTACTATCTTGCCTTTTTCCCTGGAACTCTTGAATCCCTACTAATCAAGAATCTACCTCAGCCTTAAGTATACACAAAGACTCTATCTCCACAACTGTCTCTGGCAAGGAGTTTTAAAGACTCCCAATCCTGAAAACTAATTTTACACCTCCTAGCTTCACAATCATGCATGCATCATTAAAGAAAATACCCATTTGGTGAAATCCAGCAGTGATGTAAGTGTTATGTAACTGCTAATTATGTATTTGTTAAATACACATCGTCTGTATGTTTCACACAGCTGGGGATTTGGTATAGATAAAATAAGATCTTCAATAAGAAATGAGTTATAATTAGAAACCTCCATAAAACCTCCTTTTACATTTAGGCCATTAAATATTGGCTGCCATCAAGGTTTGTTGCTGCAGAAAATCATTGAATTCTTGTTAAGCACACTTTTTTTTTTGCCAATGCAAAACCTATCAGTTATCTGTAGAAGTGTTCATTTCTCAGAGAACTTCAGGAGGACAGACTGATAAAATGGGAAGACAAATGGCAGATGAAATTTGATGCAGAGAAGTGTGAAGTGATGCGTTTTAGAAAGATAAATAAGAGGCAACATAAACTAAATAAACTGTAAACAAAAGTGAGTATAAGCGTGAGACGTTCATGGTATACTTGCATTCATTTTGGAAGGTGACAAGAGAAGTTATTAAGGCTATCAAAAAGGATATGGAGCTTTGGTCTTTATAAATGGAGGTACAGAGTAAAAAACTGAAGTTACACTAAGCGTTTATAAATCACAGATTAGATCTTTGAGCATTGTGGTTAATTGTGCGCATCACAATTTAGGATGGATGGCATGATCTTGAAAAGGGTGTAGAAGACATTTAGCAGAGTCGCAGAGATTTACTGATAACAGAATATTCAAAAATGGTGAAAGGATTGACGGAGTAAGTTAGGAGAAACTGCAGGGAAAGAAGATTAAGAGTCAGAGAACAAGACTTAAGGTAATGGATAAAAGAACTGGAGGGGAGATGTGGAAATTGTTTCTACATTGTCAGTTGTCATGCTTTGGAATATACTGCCTGAAAGGATATGGATGGAGATTCAATTAAACTATATTGCAGTCACAAGACAGTGCTCTAAATTCAGACTTGGGATTTCTTACCAACCTACTGTTCTGGGTTTATTATTTAGTTTTGAATGAAATGATTAAGCCAAAACATGAACAGCTGCCATTGTGTGGGCTTTGTCACCTGCAGGATATTTGCACCTGATGTGGCAATGTCTATATTAGCTCTTATTAGACATTGGGTGGCATGATGGCACAGTAGTTAGCACTACTGCCTCACAGCACCAGGATCCCAGGTTTGATTCCAGCCTCAGGTGACTGTCGGTGGGGAGTTCGCACATTCTCCATGTGTCTGCGTGGGTTTCCTCCAGGTGCTCTGGCTTCCTCCCACAGCCACAAAGATGTGCAGGGCAGGTGAATTGGCCATGTTAAATTGCCCAGTGTTAGGTGCATTAGTCAGAAGGTCGGTGTGGACTTGTTGGGCCAAAGGGGCTGCTACCACTCTGTAGGGAATCTAACCTAAACATGGGTAAGATGCTATTAAAAGTGTTGTGTCGCTGTGTACTGTAACTTTGAGAGAGAGAAAGCTAGCAATGACTGACTGAAAGCACAGAGTGTGCTGAAGAATTCAAAAATGCAACATTTGGTTGGAATAAATAGCTCGAGTTGAGTTTCCATGGAACAAAAACAAATTCAAATTCAGCCAATTAGTTTAGATTATGCCCCAGATACCAAAATCCAAATGAATTTGAAGTTTACTGTTTGGGATGACATCAAATCAATGAAATAATTTGATTATTTGAGGTATAAAACTGGACATTTGAACAGTTAGCAGGAGAATAAGTACAGACTGCCAGCCAAATAGCTCTCTGAAAGTAACAAAGGTTTTGCAGCAGAAGACCAAAGAAAAGACGACCCAGGAAAAGACAGAGGGGAATCGACAGAGGAATCCACAGCTGGCTGGTTTTTGAAACGTGACTTCTTCCGTATATCTTAAACGGTGTTTTTTTTTAATCAGACCAGTATTGTAGAGTGGGAGGTCAAAGATAGGGTTAAGAGAAAGGAGTTGTAAATATCTGTTGTTTTAATGTTCTCTGTTGAACTTAAAGAATAAAATTGTTAATTTTTACTTTTAGTAGTGAGATCTTGGATAGTTCTTTGCCTGTTGAAATTCAACAGATTATGCCACAAGATGAGCTTCTCTGTGTGACGGGTATAAATTAGCAGAGGGGTTTACCCCATGTCATAACAAAAAGATTCAACAGTGTTGTGGGGAAAATCACCAGCCTCAGACTCAGAGTCGGGGTTCAACGACATAGTTTATTTTACAAGGAAATTCCAGAGCTCCAGGGAGAGAAAGACACTAACAACAACACAGTGGTCAGCTACGATTCTTCTCTCAACCCAGAGCATATGACAAGATACTTTTATACATTTTGTAATGTAATAGGTCAGTGATGGGGTTATTCTCTTTGTAACATAGTTTGTTTATTGTAATCATTGCAGAATTGTTGATAATTTCAGTGCAGATATTTGGGGCAGCACAGTGGCTCAGTGGTTAGCACTGCTGCCTCACAGTGCCAGAGACCTGAGTTCAATTCCCGACTCAGGCAACTGACTTTGTGGAGTTTGCACATTCTCCCCATGTCTGCGTGGGTTTCCTCCGGGTGCTCCGGTTTCCTCCCACAGTCCAAAGATGTGCAGGTCAGGTGAATTGGCCATGCTAAATTGCCCGTAGTGTTAGGTAAAGGGATAAATGTAGGGGAATGGGTGGGTTGCGCTTCGGCGGGTCTGTGTGGACTTGTTGGGCAGAAGGACCTGTTTCCACACTGTAAATAATCTAATCTAATATTGTCAGTTCCAGCGCAGCCTTTGTTAATTTCAGCACGGTCATTGTCAGTTTCAGCGCAGACATTGTCAGTTTCAACATCTATGTGGAAGTCCATTGCTGCAGTAATGGGGCTATTGGCTCTTCCTGCGAAGGACGATTACTGCAGCCTGGCTATTAGCACTTTGTATTGAGTCCGTATCAAGCAGTTAGCATTTCTATCAAAGGCATTGGCTGGACCCAGACACCGGCGGGCAGAATACGCTACTCATGTGTATTCTCTCCCCACCCACCTTAAACTAATCAACTAGGTTGTGAGTGCATTGTGCTGGCATTTTGGTGACCTTAGGCAGTACCTGTGTTTGCTCTGCTGTCTCTCTCCATATCGTGGACCAGCAGCCATCTTGTATATCAAGTGGCCAACTTATGGCTCAGCAGCCATCTTGTGTGTCTGTGTGCCTAGTGTCACCCTGCCCCATGCCATCTCCCACTTCAACAGATTAACAGCAACTCTTGATATGAACTACTATTGCAGTCACAGGCTTTTCATAATGTTTAACGATTCAGTTATGAAGTTACACTTTCATAAATGTGTTATGCATCAAGCATGAGTCCTTAGAACCTCAGTAATATGCTCTGATAAGATGATCAATAATGATATCTTAAGCATGTCTCTACATACAAACTGTGAGACATAAAATCCCACTATATCCCTCTTTTTCTTAAAATAAACAAAACTCCAAACTGATACACAAAGTTGTACATAGGCACTTGCTGTCAATTTGATAATCATACAAGCAGGTGTAACAGAATTAATATGATTACCATTTCAAACTTCCATGTAATGCTTTGGAGATTTGATCATTTAATCACAGTTATTGTATATGACTTTTTGCATCTGACCAGGTGCCTCATGGTAAGCTGGTCCAGAAGATTAAGCCACATGGGATCCATGGTGAGTTACTAAGTAAGGTACAAAATTGGCCTGGTCATAGAAGACAGAGGGTAGTTGTGAAGGGGTCTTTTTCTGACTGGAGGTCAGTGACTTGTAATGGTTCGTAAGTATCAGTGCTATGAATTCTTTTATTTATAATACATAAAAATGATTTGGATGAAAATGTACATGGCCTGATCAGTAAGTTTGCAGATGACATGACAATCTGTCCCATGAGCTCTGAATAACTTTGTTGTTATTTTATCCAAGGAGTGGATAGAACTTTGTGTAGATGCAGAAAGTTCTTCAACTGTTAGGGTTAGTACTTGTGAGATGCTTCACATGCATTCTTGAGTCATTGATTATTCTAATTTATCCCTGGTTTCACACAGATTCACATGCTAGACTTCTTGTATGTTCAATACCTATGCTGGGTATAACATGGTCATGATATCCTGGCAGGATGTTTTTGTTATTAAGATGTGTTTGTCCTTGAAAATGACTTCCCATGATATACCAGGTTCAATACTATCGGCTAAAACTAACAAACATATTTGAACATTTCTTCAATACTGTCATACCATCCCTTGATTTTGTAACTCTTGTAGCTGCTCATCTTCACTGGTTGTCGATTGCCCAAAGTGTAATAGATCTACTTAAATAACATTTTCAGCTCGAGCTAATTCAATTGAGTGACGTGTGATCTATTCTACGAAAGTGGGTATGATTTGTTTCCCATAAATTGTGACTACACAGAGATCTGTGTGTACTGGTAGTCTTGCCATTTCTGGATCATTAGTATCCACCAAATTGACGATTTCAAGAAACCAAAATTATCTTGAGAACTAGCACTGCAGTGAGATTCTGCTAACACATGGAATTTGTGATCTGTCATACACTAATAGACAATGGGCTACACCATGGAACACCACTTACTGTGACACATGTCTTCTAAAATGTTTCATGGTAAAATGTTAGTTTGAGCTCCATTTAGCTTTTAGCATATACAGTAATATAGATGGTGCCGGACCTACTGAGTTTCTCCAGCATTTTCCAGCATTTGCAGTATTATACTTTTATTGCAATATAGAAGTCTTGTTCATCTTCTGAAATCTGCATTTTGCTGCTAGAATTGTCAGTTGGTAACAAGCGGTTACTTTTTGGTTATCTGAGATTTGTCCTGGAATCTGACTTGGCCTTTTGAACTTTATTTCCTGCACATGCATGTCCATTTTTGGTGGCTCATGCTTTGAAGATGCAAAGAAAAGTTGGATGGCTTTTGGGTTGGTGTCATAAACCGCATCTGTTATAAATCTTGTGATTTGGTGCACTTTGCTGACCTCAGCAATGGTGCTGTATGTAGTTGTTGTTGGCCTGCCAATATGGCTTCATGCTCGTGACAAAATTGCACTTCTTCACTTGCCAAGGAAAATCCTCCCTGAAGTCTTTAATCTGCGTAGAGGCTATTACTAATTCAACCAGGCTCCCTGATAGTTCTTCTTAACATGCATGGCCTCTGTGGACAAACTGGTCAATTGACTCTTGTTTCTGACTGTATGCCATGATTTGAAGTCTGTTAATCCTGAATTAATTCTTAACTTGAGCTATTCTTCAAATGCTGAAAATGTGTTACTGGAAAAACGCAGCAGGTCAGGCAGCATCCAAGGAAAAGGAGAATCGACGTTTTGGGCATAAGCCCTTCTTCAGGAATGCCTGAAACATCAATTCTCCTGTTCCTTGGATGCTGCCTGACCTGCTGCGCCTTTCCAGCAACACATTTTCAGCTCTGATCTCCAGCATCTGCAGTCCTCACTTTCTCCTCTATTCTTCAAATGCCCTCCATAACTTTTGTGTGTCTTTCTGATTTTCCATAGAAAAACCAGATGTATTATTTCTGTGAAGCCCATCCTTGTCAATGGCTACCAAGATTGTTGCAGATCTCTTCTCAGGAATTGAATTAGCTCGAGCTGAAAATGTTATTTAAGTAGATCTATTACACTTTGGGCAATCGACAACCAGTGAAGATGAGCAGCTACAAGAGTTACAAAATCAAGGGATGGTATGACAGTATTGAAGAAATGTTCAAATATGTTTGTTAGTTTTAGCCGATAGTATTGAGCTGTAAAATGAAACTATGTGTTACTTGACTAGCTGGAATTCAGGAATGATATCATTGGCTGTCCAATCCACAATTAAGTGTTTGTCTTCTATCTATCATTCAAAATCTTTGTTTATTGGCCATATGGCTATCAGACAGGCTGAAAGCACACAAGTTGCTTTTTCTGCCATCAAAGCAGTTCTTCGTACAGTCTAATCAGCTTTTTGTTTGGTCTAACCAGCTCTTCGTGCTGTCTAACCAGATCTTTCTGTAGCCATGCTTCCAGTTATTGTCCAGTATTGGATATACTTTGGGCCATACCATTCAGGGGCAGACACCAACTTGAATTTCTGGACCAATATGTATAAAAGTCACAGGAAAAGGAGTCATAGGGTCCAGAAAATAAGATGAAAACTTTTTTTATCAGGTGGTGTAAATACTATTTAGATTATACATTAGAATACTTGTACCTCAAAATTGAGGTGCTCTCTTTTATGTGAATGTGACAAAATATTATTTTGCTTTGCTTTGTTTTTACTATATAAATGTTAATTTTAAAATTGTTGCAGCTTGCTGTATTTTCCAAAGAATTTTATTAACCCAATATGTCCTCTGAGATGGTTATCCTTGGTCACTGCAACTTAATCAGAATTGTGATGCAGACCCTTTCATGCACATTCAGGAGGTTCCTGTCACACATCCAATGAAGTTATCTCAATAACTTGGATATATCTCAATATGGAAATATCTGTCATTAATTGGGATTATAGCATTCCTGAACCCAACTGCTCTCCTGCTTCCCACCAAGATTCAGTTCCAGATAGGAAGTCCAAGGTCAAAGCTCACACCCCATCATGAGCTGAGGTCATTAATTGGCCACTTAATGACCAGCAGATTTCTCATCATTGTCATTAACCTGAACATAGCAACTTAAACTGTGGGGCTAGCTTGGTACTGCCAGTATTTGGAGGGCATCAATCGATCAAAGGTACTCAGTGCTTGATCAAGGAACTGGCAATCAGAAAGGGGTTGCACATGGGCTGCTTCCAGCCACTGACTTTCCCTTGCTGTTAACCATCTTGCTCCTCTCTCCTCATGATCTTCTGCCTCCTTTGTAGCACTGCTAAGCCCAAGAGCTGTTGACTCTGACTTACCAGCAGTATTTGATAGGTGAGACGTTTGCTGGTGGGGCTTTGATTCCAGGGGAAGGGCAACCAGTGACCTCACCACTGCCTGATTTGCTTGCAATTAAGTGGGTTTTATTGAAAAAAAGCAGTGAAGGTCTATCACAGCATACCCGATTCCTCAACAGCAGCACAGCTGCAGAACTGCAAGGAAAGTTTATACCATTATCTCTGAAGACAGTGACTAAAACATAAACATGACTAGATTCACCCACATTTTGTTTTGAGTAGCTAGCTTTTATGCTAGTATCGCCCCCTGTTCTCAGAGACTAATTAGATCGACACTTAAAATTGGCTGTATAGTATCTTATTCAACTGGAATGTTGTGGTTAGGCATTTGAGGAGATGATTTAAACTTGGCATTGTCAATGAGCCAGCAGATGCTTGACTGCAATAGTAACACATGCAACACCCTGGCAATGTATCTTCTATTCTACAGAATTCAACCTTTAGAATGTCAGTAGGTTATCAATAAATCTTCCAGCATTGCCCTTGTGTGAATTATGTACCTTCTAATTACAATAGAGTCAAATTCTTATAAATGGTTATGAATGTTATATAAAGAATTGAGTGTGAACAAAATGGTTTTATTGGTAGATGCTGTTTTCTTCAATTTAACTCAGCAGCAGGAATTAATTCCTAACCCATTACATTTCCTGTCTGCATTTTTGGTGCCATTGACATTTTCACTGTCTGACTCTATCATGGTTATGTTGTCCTGACTATTGAGGGCAATAGTGTAGAGAGTAAAATATATATCAAGTATTCTGGAAATCCTTTGGCAGGTAACTGTTTTGTAAGGCTGTTTTCAATCAGTACAGATGGTCACAGTTAGATAAATTTCATTTAAAAATGCTTTCTTTTGTCAGACACAGGACAGCAACATGACTGCACATAATGAAGCAGACTTTCTGCTGATGCGACAGTCGTTATCCTAGTATCGTTAGGAGTTGCATATGGGGACCCTATTGAATCCTCATCATAGCACACTCTGAAGGAATTGCACAGGAAGTTAAAATTCCTGCTGGGATGCCTCTGAAATTCTCGATTTAAATTGGAGACTTCAGATGGTTATGATGAAATTAAGTAAAGCAGTTACTCAGAAAATATTAGACAACACTTACACATCCCCCAGATCCCTTAATCCTTCTTGGGATTTGACAGCCATCCCATCCCACTAGACCTTGATATGACCTCTCTGGGGACTAACCACACCACCAGAGTTGACCTAACTCAATACAACAGCCAACCCTCCCCTCTGTGTGAGATTGCCACTCACCAGGAAATCTGGCCCATTGACTCTTTGGGTGTTAGGTGAATCCAACAGGCCTATCAATCCATGTTGCATTGAAACATTGTATAGATTCTTAGATTTTACAGAAAGATGTAGCATTAAACATTCAGACCAAGCCAAGTTTTTCTGGTTAATATATTTGTCATTCATTCGAAATAAAATTGGAAAATAAAGAGCCGGACTGATATGCAATAGTTCTTTGAACAAGGTAACCTCAGATAATTTTTCAGGAGAAGAAAAAATTGAGTCAAGATTTTGGAAAGATTAAGGGAAAAGAAGTAAATGATATTTTTTCATGAAAGTTATTTAAAATGGAAATGATAATGTCCATAATACATCTCTTGTTCACTTAGCATTTGTAATATGTTCCTAAAAATGGTACATTCAATGAAATTGGGCTAAGCAGAAATCACTTCACTGGGAGAAATCAACTAATGAGGATGATGTGTGTAGAAATTATAGGTCGGGGCATTAAAAAAATGAAAAAGCCAAAATATCCAAAATTCTTCTCATTTCTCTTGTTAACTTACTACTCTTTGTATTTACCTTCTTCAGCCCCACACCCCACCCTTCCTTGCTCGCTGCCCCTTTCACTCTCTCCAGTTTACTTACAGCCCCTTTTAACAGTCCCTTCTCCTGATCCTCCCACTCTCTCCATCAGTTTTCCCCTTTTGACCCTCCCATTTACTGAGAACTGGGAGAGAGATGACTAGCAGGAAGCAGGGAAGAAGTCAGTCAGTGATAGGATTAGGAGGGGTTGGCGAGTGTAGCAGCTGAGTGAAATTGCAGACCACCACACAACTTCTGACACACCAGGTGAAGTGCAGGCCCAAATGACAGACAATTCTATATTTTATGAACACATACAGTTATACAGTCATACAAGGTGTTGTTCATGAATGTTGTGGCTTTGTATGTACAGGATCTAAATAATCTTACAGATGTCAAAAAGAACCCCAAACCTTTAGGAATCCTGCAGTTGTTGAAGTTGTGAAAGATTATGGTGTCCTTTGTTTCTGTTGCTAATTTGCCTATTCTGCTGAATAAAGTACCTATCATTAACTTGATGGTATCTGTATGCTAGAGATTGACTGATAACCCTTGTAGTACCTCTGAAAAAAACAAATGGATACATTTCCAGTTCTGTGTTCACAGCCAGTGAAAAAAATGTCTGCAAATCAATTTCCAGCTTATTGTACGATTTAGTCACTGCTCAATTACTGCCTGCTTAGCAGACCAAAGTTTCAAAGACACTTGCACTTAGGTCTATATGTATGGCTATGGAAGTAATGTATAATTGATTCACTTTTGGCATAACTGGGCTGGTTTCATGTTCTTCCTTCCAATCACTTCTTTCACCTCCATAAAATTCAAAAACAGTGCAAGGTCACCAACTTATTTGGAACTTGATTCCTCTCCCATTATAAATCTAGTGGGAATTATCAGAAACCCAAGTACGGATCTCCATAGATTGTAGGAACATAGTGGTTGCCTTTCAATGGAGGGCCTTTCCACCTCAAGGTAAATATCAGCCAGGTTGTAGAGGTGGACAAAAACATGGTGAAAATCTCTAAGTGGGGAGTTTCAGATAGTCAGGCATAACATAAACTTGGTAAAAATGAGAATAATGGCACACTAGACGAGACAAAGTATATTGGTCTCTATGGGAGGCTAATGTTGTCATAAACAAAGAGGAGGAGGTGAATTCCCAATCAAAAAGCAGTTCGAGAAAAATTATCTTACTTGGTTTGGTGTTGGAAATATGGTTATAGTCAGGGAACACCCTAAGTAACTCTTTCCATACAGATACATGAATTTTTAAAAATCCAATAGCATTAGTCTGTTTGGATATGTGCTAATTGTAGATATCCTTGTCCATCCCATGCAATTTAGGCACTTTTACAATGACCAAATAAATTTTGCTATCTTTCTGCATGAAGGTGCTGGTGAGCATGATGCTGTGAAACTTTTAGGCTTGTTTCATGACTAAATTTTGACAAAAATGAATCCAATACCTATTTTAAGCAATAAACCAGTTCTGAGAAAGAGTGATACGACCTGAAACATTAACTCTGCTTGTTCTCCACAGATGTTGCCAGATCTGCTGACCTTTTCCAGCAATTTCTACTTTGGTCACATATTTTAAACAATTAGACCAAAGCAGTGAAGAATCCAGTAACACAGCTTTAAGTACTTCAAAGCATGAAACATTGGTGCTTTTTATTGAATATTTTATATAGTGAGATAAATAGAATAACATATATTCAGTAAGTCCATCTGGGAATCTTGAGTTCAGTTAATGCAATTTACAAATTTAATTAAGCTTCCCACACATTTTGTACAAGGACATTTTGAGCCAGCCTGGGCATAGATCTGGCAAATGACACCCTTGACAGATGATTTGACCTTGCACACATGCACACTGGAAAACCTGATCTGTACTGACACACATTATAAAATAACTAAATAATCATTCCTCTTGTACTGGAGAAAACAGAAATCAATTTTAATATTTCCTAATGGTAGGCATAGGAAGCTAATAAAATTGGTGTATGTCTTACCTGTTTTGTTAAGACATTTATTCTGACAGTGAATATCAATAATTGGAATAACATAACATTTCAAAAGTACAGCAGAGTCAATCTGTGACTCCATGAATAAAGCATTGACAACTGAAAAAATTGTTAAGTATCATTTCCATTGAGAGTTACAATGTGTTCATATTAAAGGCAATAAAGCTAGAAAATATTAGCACTACTTCAATTTATAGTTGAGGCATTAAAGTGGCAAACAGTCAATGATACCATGATTATCTTCAAACCTTAAATGTCACACTGTAGAGGCAAAAAAACACCTAAATATGTTGCATAGACAGTAGGCATGATCTGGAAAATGTGATTTGGCGCTCAGAGATTTAGAGTAAATTTAGTTTCTTATATTGCAATGTTCTTCAGTTAAAACAACCTAGAGAGATGCTTTTACAGCACTTTCCAAGGCCACACCCTGTACCACCTGGAAGGGCAAGGCTGATAGATTGGATCACCACCAGCTGCAAGCTCCCCTTCAAGCCACACATCATCCTATCTTGGACTATTTTCCTGTTCTTTTTCTATTGCTGTGTCAAAATCCCAGAACTCCTTTCGTATCAGTTCTGAGTGTACCTCATCCACACAGACTACAGCAATTCAAGGAGGTGGCTCACTGTAACCTTATCAAGGGCAATTAAGGATGTTGTTCTAGTCAGCAACACCCACCAAATAAATTAATTTGCTTATGTCTACTTACTAGGGTGATCAAACAAACCTAGACTCCAACTCAGACTGGTTCGTAAATGGATCTGTTTTATAATACATGGCCTGAAGCTTATTGTAGTATAAGGCACTGTCTTGACTCCAATCTCTGAACTTCATTTAGCACAATTTCCACTCTTCTTTTTCAAGCCTCATCTTCAGCTTGCTGGTGATAGAACAATGAGGCTGGGCTGTTCTGGTGCAAGGATTTTTACTGAGTTCACTTTGTGATTGCCATGAATTTGGATCAAAGTTATAGTATAAGTTTTAAATCCTTTCCAAGGTTTGATCCAATGCAATTTTTTGATAAAGAATTGTATGTGAGCCTACTTTCATGTGTGTTTGTTAATGAGATGGTTGCTTGCTGCTGAGAACAGCATGTTAGTGTTGGCCAACATGCTCCTTTTAGCACAATTATTGCCAGACTGTATTTTCCACGTAGCCTTAATTACAACATTTAAAGGGTCGCTCTATATTGGATAGAAATGTTAATGAAATAATCATCAGAGAATCTAAATGAAATACTTCAGGCTGCCTTTTTCTACATTTCTGAAGAGTTAAACCTTAATAACTGGAATATAGTTTTACATTGTTAATGTTGTTCAGTATCGTCCAGCAGCACTTTTCATTGAGTAATAGGCTTTTGGCTGAATAGACAAAAGGAAGAAACAAATGAATTATTAATCAAAAGATAGTGAAGTGAAAAAAAATTACAAGAACTAGTAAACAAAATAAGAAAAAAACCGTACCTGCCAAACTTTTTATCTGCCTCTACTTCTTACAAGATATTGACCTGAAGATGAATGCAGCATTTAAAGGTTCATATTTTTAATGTGCAGGAAAAGCATAGATAGGAAAGGAGGTCATGAAGGCTCACATGAGTTGTTAAGGAAATAAATCCTAGACTGTGTGATTAAATAATATTAAATAACTGCGCAACTATGCGGAGAATTAAAGCAAAAGCATTCCCAAGTGAAAGTTACAACATGATTTAGTTTGAAGCAAATTAAACATAGAACAGTACAGGGCGAGAACAGGCTCTTCGGTCCACCATGTTTGCACCGAAGATGATGCCATTCTAAACTGATGCCATCTGCCCTCACATGGCCTGTATTCCTCTTTTCCCTGTCTGTTCATGTGTCTGCTTAATTGCCTCTTAAATGTTGCTATCATATCTGTTTCTACCAACGCTGCTGGCAGCAGGCACCTGCTACTCTCCATGTGAAAAACTTGCTTTGCACATCTCCTTTAAATTTTCCCCCCTCATCTTAAATCCATGCCTCCTAGTCTTGACTTTTCTCCCTTGAGAAAAAGACTCTAACTATCCATGCCATATATAATTTGACATAATTCTATCAGACTGTGGCCCTGTAGCGCAAACAAAATTTGTCCAATCTCTCCAGCAAGCTAATACACTCCAATCCAGGCAACTACTGGTAAACCTCTTTTGCATCCTCTCCAAAGCCTCGACATCCTTCCTATAGTTTGGTGACCAGAACTGTACACAATACTCCAAATTTGGCAAAACAGAAGTTTTATACAGCTGCAACAAGACTTGACAGCTTTTATACTCAATGCTCTGACCAATGAAGGTAAGCATGTCATATGTCTTCTTTACCACCTTACCCACTTATATTGTTACTTTCAGAGAGCTATGGACTTGCACCCCAAGATCCCTCTGTATATCAATGCTCCTGCCATTTACTTTATACTTTTCTCTTGCATTTGACCTTCCAAAGTGCACATTTGATGGGATTAAGCTTCATCTGCCATTTCCCTATCCAACTTGTCAACTGATCTATATCCTGTTGTATATTTTGACTATCTTCCTCACCCTTGACTGGGTGAAATTGTTTAACATCCAAGTTTAGGAGAAATAAGAAATAACACTACAACCAAATGAGAAGTGGGTGTATCCTTATAATCTACCAGACTGCCTTTCAAGATGAAGAACATTATGAAGCAGCTATCAGTTACATTATAGCTTCTGTAGGCGAATGTATATTTAAGAGACACCCTAGAATGTCAGTTCAACGTTAAGGGGCATGCTCATGATGTCATTATTGCATTAGATAATGTGAATTAAGCATAGAAATATCTCATACTCTATTTTAACTTGTGAACACTTGAAAGATTAGCCCAAACACTGATGTACCTGAAGTTTGTAATGTATGTGAATATTAGTTCGCTGTGATACATATCTGATGTATTCTCCAATACTACAATATACACAGTCAATTTCTTGCATTACAGGAAATAAAACAAGCATTGCCTTATCAGATAAAGACACCTTGTGTTTGAATTAAACATGTATCACTATGTCTCAAGAAAGACCACTGAATTCCAATATTATCAGCAAATTATCAACTGGAAAACTAATCAATTCAAGGAACTATGAAGGAAGCCAAACTACTCAGTATTATAAACAGTAATATGGGCCTTCGTTTTCCACACTGTTTGGTGGATGCCAGTGTTGTAGATGTGCCGGAACGTCTTGGCTAGGATGTGGCATATTCTGGAGCAGAAGCCATCAGTACTGTTGTTGCAATGTTGTCACAGCCCATAATATATTACATGCAAACACTTTTTGATATCACTTGGAATGAACTGAATTGACTGAAGGGTGACACCTGTGATGCTGGAGACTGCTGGATGAGGCTGAGATAGATCATCCACTTTGCCCTTCTGGCTTAAGATTGTTGTGAATGCTTCAGCCTTGCCTCTATACCGATGTGCTGGGTTAGCCTGTCACATATGATCGGGATATTTGTGCAGCCTCCTCCTCTAATTAGTTGTTTAGTTGTCCACTACCAAATACCTTTACAATAATATTTCTCCTTAGATGTAATCATTAGTAAATTTGCTATTTTAGTTATTTTGGGAAAACACTCTTAAATTGGCTCCTTATTAAAAACGGGAGAAAGTGAGGACTGCAGATGCTGAAGATCAGAGTCAAGAGTGTAGTGCTGGAAAAGCACAGCAGGTCAGGCAGCATCCAAGGAACAGGAGAATTGGCGTTTCGGGCATAAGGCCTGCATCAGGAATGAGGCCTGTGGGCCGGGGGACTGACTGATAACTTGGAGTGGGGGGGTAAGGTAGCTGAGAATGCAATAGGTAGATGAAGGTTGGGGAGAAGGTAATAGGTCAGAGTGAAGGGTGGAGCAGAGAGATGGAAAAGATGATGGACAGGTCAAGAGGGTGGAGCTGAGTTGGAGGCTTGGGACTGGGATAATGTGGGGAGAGGGGTAAATGAGGAAACTGCTGAAATCCACATTGATCCCAGATGGTTGCAGGGTCCCAAGTTGGAAGATGAGGCATTCTTCCTCCAGGCGTCAGGGTTAGGGTTTGGCAATGGAGGAGGCCCAGGACCTGCATGTCCTTGGTGGAGTGGGAGGGGGATTTAAAGTGTTCAGCCATGGGGCAGTGGGATTGGTTGGTGCAGGTGTCCCAGAGATGTTCTCTGAAACAATCTGCAAGAAAGTGTCCTGTTTCTCCGATGTAGTGGAGACCACATCGGATGCAACAGATACAGCAGATGACGTTGGTGGAGGTACAGGTAAATTTCTGTTGGATGTAGAAGGATCCTTTGGGGCATTGGTCAGAAGTGACTGGGGAGGTGTGGGCGCAGCTTTTGCACTTCCTGTGGTGGCAGGGGAAGGTGCCAGGAGTGAGGTGTAGGCTAGTGGAGGGCAAGGATCTGACGAGGGAGTCACAGAGGGAATGGTCACTCCGGAATGCTGGTGGGGTGGGGAAGGAAATATGTCCCTCGTGATGGGGGTCTGTTTGTAGCTGATGGAAGTGGTGGACGATGATGCAATGTATATAGAGGTTGGTGGGGTGGAAGATGAGGACCAGGGGGTTCTGTCCTTGTTGTGGTTGCCGGCGTGGGGTTCGAGGGCGGAGGAGTCGGAAGTGGCGGAGATGCAGTGGAGGGCATGATCGACCACATGGTAGGGGAAATTGTGATCTTTGACGAAGGAGGCCATCTGGGGTTTTTTAATTGGCCATCCTGGAAACAGATCTGGTGGAAACAGAGGAATTAGGAATAAGGGATGAAGTATTTACATGAGGCAGGTTGGGAGGAGGTGTAGTCCAGTTAGCTGTGGGAGTCCATGGGTATGTAGCAGATGTCCGTGGTTAGTCAGTCACCGGAGATGGGGATGGTGAGGTCCAGGAAGTGGAGGGAGGTGTCCAAGATGGTCCAGATGAATTTGAGGTTGGGGCGAAAGGTGTTAGTGAAGTTGATGAACTGTTCAACCTCCTCGTGGGAACACGAGGTGGTGCCAATACAGTCATTGGTGTAGTGGAGGAAAAGGTCGATGATGATGCTGGTGTAGCTGCGGAAGATGGACTGTTCCATGTACCCGAAAAAGAGACAGGCATAGGTGGGCCCCATGCAAGTGCCCATGCCTACCTTTTTGGTTTGGAGGGAGTGGGAGAATTGGAAGAAGAATTTGTTGAGGGTGAGGACCAATTCAGCCAGATGGAGGAGTGTGTCAGTGGAAGGGTACTTGTTGGGATGGCGTGAGAGGAAGAAACAGAGGGCTTTGAGACCTTCATCATGGTGCACAGATGTGTACAGGGACTGGATGTCCATAGTGAAGGTAAGGTGCTGGGGCCTGGGGAAGTGAAAGTCTTGGAGGAGGTGAAGGGCATGGATGGTGTCCCAAACATAAGTGGGATGTTCCTGGACTAAGGAGATGAGGACGGTGTCAAGGTATTAGTTCAGTGGGACAGGTGCAGGCTGAGACAATGGGTTGACTGGGGCAGTCAGGTTTGTGAATCTTTGGTAGAAGGTAGAATCTGGTGGTGTGGGGTTCACAGATGATGAGTTTGGAGGCTGCAGATGGGAGATCCCCAGAGGTGAAGAGGTTGTGGATGGTCTGGGTGATGATGGCTTGATAATGGGAGATGACATTGTGGGCGAGGGAACAGTAGGAGGAGGTTTCTGTGAGTTGGTGCCTGGCTTCAGTGGTGTTGAGGTTGATGTGCCAAACTACCACCGTGTCCCCCTTGTCTACAGGATTGACAGCGAGGTTGGGGTTGGAGCAGAGGGAGTGAAGAGCTGCACGGTGTGAGGGCAGGAGGTTGGAGTGGGTGAGGGGCATGGACAGGTTCAGTCAGTTGATGTCATGGCAGCAGTTAGAAATGAAGAGGTTGGGGGGGGATGTGTATTAGGCTAGCATGGCGGTCTGGGTGGATAGGGCACGTTAGAGGCAAGAGAAGGGGTCCTTGATGGTTGGGCAGGAGACTTGATTGAAAAAGTGGGCCCAGTGGTGGAGGCAGCCGAAGGTCGCAACGTGTGTTGAACTCATTAATCCAGGAGCATAGAGGGATGACGGTGAGGCCTTTGCAAGGACTGAGTGTTCATCCTCAGTGAGGGGGAGGTCTGAGGGAATAGTAAAAACACGGCAGAGTTGGGAGCTAGGACCTGGGGTGGGGCTGGAGCTGGGTGTTGAAGCAGAGACAATCACTTGAGTGGGCGCTATTATAAGGTTGGGAGTGACATCACCAATGGAAGTGGCGCTCACCATGGGGGTGAAGGTGGGCCTACAGCGGTGCCTGTGGGGGGCAAGCGAGACCTACAGCAGTGCCCGTGGGGGTGCAAGTGGGGCCTACAGAGGTGCCCATGGGCGTAGAAGTGGGGTCAAAAGTAGTGCCTATGGGGCTAAAGGTGGGACCTACACCAGTGCCCATGAGGGTAAAAGTGGGACCTACAGCTGTGCCCATGGGGGTGAAGGTGGGACCTACAGCGGTGCCTATGGGTGTGGAAGTGGGGCCTACAGTGATGCCCATGGAGGTGGAATTGACGTCACACGTGATGCAAGTGACATTGCAAACAGAGTTCCGGCAAGTGATGTCACTGGTGGCGGAAGTGACACCGGCGATGGAGTCATCCATTTCCAGGTGAATGACATATTTGGGGGCAGAAGTGGCTGCAGCGATGGCAACTGTGGGGGTGGAATGCCGTACAGAGTATGTATCGCATCTGTGCCGGCAGCAGTGTGTCTCGCAGTGGCAGTGGATCCTGCGGTAGTCATGGAGGCGGTGGTCAACTTGCAGATGCTTCCCCCTACTGCCCCCTTGACCACACTTCAGGGAATCTCCCATCCACAGCCTCCAAACTCATTGTCCACGAATCCCGCACTGTCCAATTCTACCTCCTACTGAAGATTCACAAACCTGACTTTCCCTGTCGACTCATTGTCTCAGCCTGCTCCTGTCCACTGAACTCATCTCCACACACCTTGACGCTGCCCTGTCCCACTTAGTTCAGGAACATCCCACTTACATTCAGAACACCACCAACGCCCTTCACCTCCTCAAAGACCTTTGTTTCTCTGGCTCCCAATACCTTATCTTCACCATGAACATCCAATCCCTGTGCACATCAATCTGCCATGACTGTCTGGCTGAACTGGTCTTCACCCTCAACAACTTTTCCTTCCAATCATCCAACTTTCTCCAAACCAAAGGGGTAGCCATGGGCACCAACATGGGCCCCAGCTATGCCTGCCTTTTTGTCAGGAACATGGAACAGTCCATCTTCTGCAGCTATACTGGCACAACCTGTGACCTCTTCCTCCACTACACTGATGACTGTATTGGTGCCACCTCATGTCCCATGAGGAGGTTGAACAGATCATCAACTTCACTAACACTTTTCACCCCAACCTCAAATCAACCTGGACCATCTCAGGCACCTCACTCCCCTTCCTGACTTCTCTATCTCCATTTCCAGTGACCAACTAACCACAGACATCTACTACAAACCCATGGACTCCCACAGCTGCTTCTTCCCA
The DNA here is from genome assembly GCF_037043375.1 of Chiloscyllium plagiosum. Lineage (NCBI taxonomy): Eukaryota > Metazoa > Chordata > Chondrichthyes > Orectolobiformes > Hemiscylliidae > Chiloscyllium > Chiloscyllium plagiosum. The sequence goes on along the minus strand of NW_028270141.1, from coordinate 77,523,542 downwards.
ACCTGCCTCCTGTAAAATTGCCATCCCTTATTCCTAATTCCTCAGTTTCTGCTACATCTGTTTGTAGGATGACTAATTCTACCTTAGAAAATCCAAGATGACCTCCTTCTTCAAAGATTGCAATTTCCCCTCCTACATGGTTGATAATGCCCTCCAGCAGATCTCCTCCACTTCCCACACCTCTGCCCTTTAACCCATCCCAACGCTAGAAGGAAAGAAACCCCTGGTCCTCAACTTTCACCCCATCAACCTCCATATACAACATATCATCCTCCGCCACTTCCGCCAGCTAAAAACAGACCCCACCACTAGGGACATATTTCCCTCCCCATCCCTATCAGTGTTCCAGAGGGACCATTCCCTCCCCGTGTCCCTCGTCAGATCCACACCCCGCACCCCCAACCAGCCCATACCTCACTCCTGGCACCTTCTCCTGCCACCATAAGAAATGCAAAACCTGTGTCCACACCCCGCCCCCCCCTCACCTCGGTCCAAGGCCCCAAAGGATCCTTCCACATCCAACAGAAATTTACCTATACTTCCACCAATGTCATCTGATATGGTTCCCTCTACATCGGACAGACTGGACGCCAACTTGTGGATCTGTTTCAGAGAACATCGCTGGGACACCACACCAACCAACCCTACTGTCCTGTTGCTGAACACTTCAACTCCCCTCCTCCCACTCTGCCAAGGACATGCAGGTCCTGGTACTCCTCCATTGCCAAGCCTTTACCACCCAACGTCTGGAGGAAGAATGCCTCATATTCTGCCTTGGGATCCTACAACCACACGGGATCAATGTGGATTTCACCAGTTTCCTCATTTCCCCTCACCCCACATTATCCCAATCCCAAGCCTCCAACTTAGCACCACCCTCTTGACCTGTCAATCACCTTTCCCATATATCCGCTCCACCCTCCTCTCTGACCTATCACCTTCTCCCCCACCTTCACCTACCTATCACATTCTCAGCTACCTCCCCCCCAACCATAGTCCCACTGCACTCTCGACTCCTTATTAAAAATAAGTAAATGTGGACTAGAAGAACTGCATCTTGCAAGAGAAAGGATACTTTTTAAAATAAGCTTGTTGCAACCAGTTGAGGGAGTTGGTAAATCAAGAAAGGAGCCAGTTCTCCTCTCCTCATTCTGGAGCTTAACAATTTGCGAAATTCCATCTGGAACTGTGATGAGATCGGGAACATGGCCTGGGATTTGGTTATAACAATTATAAAAACAAAATATGATTGCATTTTATGTCCAATTTGAAAGGAAGAAGAGTGAGTCTAGAACTACTATTTTAAACTTAAGTAAGGGAAACTATTTGGTATGAAATTTGAAATAGCTTAAGTGAACTGGAATACTTATCTAAGGGATACCTAATAGAGAAGCAATAGCAGATCTTTAAAGGGATATTTCCAAAAATTCAAAATACGTATGTTCCTACAGTAAAGAAAAAAATCTAAGTGCGAAATCAGTATTCATAGTTAACTGAAGAAGTTATGGAGAGCATCAAACATATAATTGCTCAAAGATGTGTGGCACATTTGATGATTAGGTAAAGTATAAATAACAACAGAGAGTGACTAAAAGATTAATCAAGAGAATGAAATTTCAGCATGAGAGGAAGTTGGGTTAAAATGCAAAAGAAAATTCTCCAAGACCTTCTATGGGGTGATGGTTTGGAAATGAAAAGAATAATTGAAGTAAGTGAGTGAGTTTAAGGAGTTTACTATTAAATTATAAGGAAATAGTGGCTGAAATTATCAAACACTTTGCTTCTGTCTCCACTATAGAAATTTTTAAAAAATCCATAAGTGATCTTAATCATAATGTTATGGAAGACAAATATTTTGAAATTATAATCACGAGGAAGCAACACTGAAAATTGATGGAGTTGTAGGTTGACAGATTCCAGGCCCAGATGGACTTCATTCAAGGATCTTAAAAGAAGTGGCTAATGTGCAAGTTGATGCATTGGTGTTAAGTTTTGAAAAGCTACTAGATTCATAGAGAAGTTTAATCAGACAAGACAGCTCCTCTATTCAAATAGGGAGGGTTGCACAAAGTAAGAAACTGTGGCAGTCTAACTTAACATTTGTTATGGGGAAGGTGCTAGATTTAGACATTAAGAAAGTTGTAACTGGTGACATAGAAGTGGTCAAAGTAATCAGGAAGAGTCAGCATGGTCTTATGAAAGATAAGTCATGTTTAATCAATTTACTGTGGTCCTTTGAAGGTGTAACATGCACTGTGGATAAATAGGAGCTTGTGAACATACAGTACTGAATTTCCAGAAAACATTTGACAAGGTTCCACGTGGAACATGATTGCGCAAAGTAGGAGTTCCTGATAAAGTAGTTAAGATATAAACATGGATCGAACATGGGATTGCTACGAAAAGTTGGTGAGTATGCATACATGGAAGTTTTTTCTCACAACCAGAATATAATGTAATGTGGAATCCTTGCAGGGGTCTGTGTTGTGGTCTGACATTTTACAATTTCTCTCAACAACATAACTGAAAGCACAGTCACAAATTTTCAAATGACACAAAAAGAGATGGGAAGGTTTGTTGTAAGGAGGACATGAGGAAGATGCAGATGGATGTAGATAGGTTGAGTGATTAGGTAAAAAGAAATCTGTCAGTTGCATTATAATATGAGAAAATGTGAAATTGTTCACTCGCAGCAAGAACATAAGCACAGAGTATTACTTAAACAGAACAATTGCAGAAATACATTTCAGAGGAATCTTGGTGTTCTTAGGCATGAATCACAAAAATGTAAATGCAGGTATGGCAAATATTAATTGGGCCAATGGAACACCACCCTTTACTATAAGAGGAATTGAACATAAAAATAAGGATGTAATGCTTCAGTGATATATAGCACTAGGGCAAACCCACCTTGAATACTGCGCAAAGTATTGGTCTCTTTATTTAAGGAAAAGTGTAAATGCATTGGAATTGTTTTAGAGGAGGTTTACTAGATCGATACCTGGAGTAAGCAGGCTGTTGAATGAGGAAAGATTGAATAGACTGGTCAATTTTTCATTTGAGATTGGAAGAATGAGATGTGACTTGATTGAAGTATGAGAGATTCTGAATGGCCTTGGCCCAGTGTATATGCTTTAAAATTAAGGGTCAGAGTGGAGAGGTTGAAATGTTTTTTCTCTCAGAGGCCTGTGCAACTTTGGAATTCTTTACCTCAGAAGGTGGTAGAAGTGGGTCATTGAATATTTTTAAGGCAAATGTTGGTAGATTCCTGCCAGGCAAGGGAATCATATTTATCCAGAATAGGTGAGAATGTGGAATTTAAAACAGAAACAGATCAGCCACGATTTTATTGAGTGACAGAGCTGGGCGGGGCCGAACTTCTACTCCTAATTTCAGAGGGTTGGTGTGGACTTGTTGGACCAAATGAGCTGTTTCCACACTGTATGATTTCTATGATTCTAATTCATACGTTTGTACATTCATATGTATCAAAGTCACAGTGATCTTGCACAAGCAGAATGAGTAAAAGGAAAAGTAGTCATGAGTCATGGACCACATCATGCTGAGGGTGACTGTAAGGCAGGCTTTCACTAAACACCTCAGCAGCTTGGTAAGAGTAACTTGAATTAGTCAAGACTTCAAATGGAAAACAAATATCTTATTCCTGGTATTTCGTCATAGATCAGTACTACCATATTGGATGTTTGGCCAGTTTAACCCAGCAGCTGTATTAGTATTGCTGTGGTTAGGAAAGAGGTGAGAGAGAAGATGAAGCAATGCATCGTGCCAAAAAAAAACACAGACAAGAGTCTTTGGGGCTGCAGTGGTGGACCTGAAGAGAGGAACCAGGGTCTTCAGCACCATCTCAGAGTATATAAAAATAAGGCAAAGTTTCTTTTTTTTTTTTTGTTTTTTGATTAAATTATACTTGGTAATTTAAGTGTTGCAACCACTTGTAGGTGAGTGAACGGCATTGCTGGAGCTGTCTTTGCATGACCGGTAACTAGGAGATAGTGAGGACTGCAGATGCTGGAGATCAGAATCGTGAGTGTGGTGCTGGAAAAGCACAGCAGATGTGGCAGCATCCGAGGAGCAGGAGAATCGATGTTTTGGGTATAAGCCCTTAATCAGGAATGAAACTTGTGGGCCGGTGGGCTGAGAGATAAATCGGTGGGGGGGTGGGGCTGGGGGGAAGGTAGCTGAGAATGCAATAGGGAGATGGAGGTGGGCGTGAAGGTGATAGGTCAGAGAGGAGGGTGGAGCAGATAGATGGGAAAGGTGATGTACAGGTAAGACAGAGGTGAGGCATTGGAAGGTTGGATCTGGGATAAGGTGGGGGCAGGGGAAACTGGTGAAATACGCATTAATCCTGTGTGATTGCAGGGCCCTAAGGTAGCCTTGGATGGAGGTGAGGGGGTAGGTGTGAGCACAGTTTGTGCACTTCCTGTGGTGGCAGGGGAAGGTGCTGAAAGTGGGGTGTGGGCTGGTGGTGAGGAGTGGGGGGCATGGATCTGATGAGGGAGTTGTGGAAGGAATGGTCTGGGAAAACATGACTGAGTGTATTCACCTTATCCATGCCTCTCATGATCTAATACACTTCTATAAGGTCCCCCAGTCCCCAGTCTCTTTAAACAAAAGGTCCTAGCTTGTCCAACCTTTCCCTATAACTCAGACCCTTGAGTCCAGGCAGCATCCTTGTAAATTTCTTCTGCATTCTTTCCAGTTTAATAACACCCTTCCTGAGGAAGGTGACCAAAACTGAACACAATACTCTAAGTGCGGACTGTATAACTGCAACTTAACTTCCCAACTTCTCTACTCATTGGCCTGACTAATGAAAGCCAGGTGCCAAAAGCCTTCACACTGCCTTGTCTACCTGTGACTCCACTTTCAGAAAACTGTGAACCTGAACTCTGAGATCCTTATGTTCCATTATACTCCTTAAGGCCCTACCATTCACCATGAAACTCCTACCTTGATGTGACTTTCTAAAATGCAAGACCTCACACCTATCTATATTAAACTCCATTTGCCATTTCTCAGCCCACATCCTCAGCTGATCAAGGTCCTGCAGCAGTTTCTGATAACATTTCTCACTGTCCACAATGCCTTCTATTTTAGTGTCATCTGCAAACTTACTAATCATGCCTTGTACATTTTCATCCAAATCATTGATAGAGATAACAAACAGCTATGGAACCCTGAGGCACACCACTAGTTACAGGCCCCCAGTCTGACAAACATCCTTCCACTATTACCCTCTGCTTCCTACCATCAAACCAATTGTGCATCCAATTTGTCAGCTTTCCCTGGATTCCATGCCACTTCCTCAGCTGATCAAGGTTGCTTTCCAAAATGCAAGACTTCACACCTATCTATATTAAACTCCACTTGCCATTTCTTTTTGGTTGGCATGGGCCAGTTTAGGTGAAAAGGCCTGTCTCTGTGCTGTAGGACTCTAACCTTCCAGAGGAGCCTACCATGTGGAACCTTATCAGAGGCCTTACTGAAATCCATATAGACTACATCTATATTCCTGATGAAGAGCTTATGCTCAAAACATCGACTATCCTGCTCCTCAAATGCTGCCTGATCAGCTGTGCTTTTCCAGCATCACACTTTTGGACTATGTCTACCATCCTGCTCTGGTCAACCTTTGTGGTCACTTCATCAAAGAACTCTAACAAATTTTTGAGGCATGATCTCTCACTCACAAACCATGCTGACTACTCCTAATCAAACCCTATCTTTCCAAATGCATGTATATCTTATCCCTCCGAATCTTTCCAAGAATCTTACCTACCACAGGCATTAGAGTTACTGGTCTATAGTTCCCAGGCTTTTCTTTGTAGCCCTTCTTGAATAAGGGCACAACATTCGCTACCCTCAAGTTTTCCGAGATCTCACCTGTGGCTAACGATGATGCAAAAATATCAGCCAGGGCTCCCGCAATGTCTTCTCTAGCCTCTTGCTGTGTTCTTGGATACATCTGGTTAGGGCCAGGAGATTTATCAACTTTCATACATTCTAATATATCCAACACCTCCTCTACTGTAATATGAACTGTCCCCAAGATCTGACCATTAACTTCCCCAAGTTCCCAAGTTTTCATGTCTTTCTCCATGGTAAACACGGAGGAGAAATATTAATTGAGAACCTCGCCCCATCTCCTGTGGTTCTACTCCACTTTGGTCCTTGAGGGGCCCGATTATCTCTCTCTAGTTATTCTTTTCCCTTTAATATACTTAAAGTACCTCTTTGGATTCATCCTAACCTTCTCAGCCAAGGCTATCTCATGTCCCCCTTTCGCCTTCCTGATTTCCTTCTTCAGTAAACTTTTTTATTCCCTGTATACCTCCAGGGATTCCCTTGATCCCAGCTGCCTGTAACTGAGCCATGCCTCCTTCTTTTTCAGGTAAAAGCCTCAATATCTCTTGTCATCCAGGGTTCCCTATTCCTTCCAACCTTGCCCTTTATCCTCACAGGAATATATAGACCTTGAATCTAGCTATCTCACTTTTAAAGGTCTCTCACTTGCCAGAGGTCCCTTTGCTTGCAAGCAAACTATTCCAATCAACCCCTGCAAGCTCCTGTCTAATTCCATAAAAATTCATTTTGCCCCAATTTAGAATTTGAAGCTATGGCCCAGTTTTCACGCTCTCCATAACTATTTAAAAATTATTAGAACTGTGGTCACAGGTCCAAAAGTGCTCCCCGACAGTCACCTGTCCTGCCCTATTTCCCAAGAGTAGGTCAAGTTTTGCCCCTTCCTGAGGAGGACCCTTTATATTTGAGGAAACTTTCCTGAACATTCAATCCTTTCAAATCTTAACCAGAGATGTTTATAGTATTTCCCAATCGACAGTCTACAAGTGCAATCATGTGAATTAACTGATGCTTCCTCCAAGAAAGCAATACAGTTCATTCAGTTTATCATGGATCCAGGGAGTTAAAGTGCCCAACTAAGGAATTTTCAGCCTTTGTGAGGAGCCATTGATTGTTAACATTGTTTGTACATTGGTGGTGCTCGGAGCTGTCTGCCATCATTCAGCTTCATTCTCAAACAGGAAGGGATTTCGGTACTCAGTGTTGTGCTATGTTGTGATCACAAATAACAATTCCTATGGGTCTGTGCCTGCTATCCAGGGAGCTGTCACATCACCTCCAATCTGCACCTCCAATCCCAGGTTTCCTGAAGTTCGCTCCCTCATATCTAAGGCTGGCCATTGAGTGACATGGGGTACACATAGAAAGCATGGCTAATGACTCCATTATGTAACCTTCAGACTGATTTTTAACAGTACTAGAGTGTTGTCCATACATCCATTACTAACATAATTGAATAGGCAATGGTGTTCTGATGGTGTGGTTCTGATGCCTGGACTGCTCAAGAGGAACACTGCAGTACTCTCTGGGCAGGAGCTCCAGAATTATGATTGCCCAAAATGATGGAACAGGCAGAAGGAGCTGAATTAGCTCCTTCTGCTTCTAGTTGTTATGTTCTTGCTGTGCCCTGCACGACCTAGCTCATTGATGAAGTGATAACTTAGAAAAGGGATGATGGAGCAACCATCTATATCTTCATACGAAGAAGAACAGAGTTGCTGAGGGAGCCTATGCTAATAATGAGCATGCTGAAGAAGACAAGGCTGTACTGAGTTGTGGCTGAGGGGCCTGAGAGAACCTGGGGGATAGTGGCTAGATTTGAGGATGAATGATTTAACAGTAACACTTGTGGATGATCAGAACTACAGCCAATTATAATGCAAAGGTATTTCTGCCTTTGAGGGAATGCTTGCTTTGCAACTTTAAAGCATTAAGAAACTTTATTTTTCATTAATTGTAAGTTTTTTTCCCCTTTGGCATCAATAACCTGCGGCTCAGTATAGTGTCGTGCAGATTTACCTGAAGGTCGTATGCTTATTTGGCACAATCTTCAGTTTGCAAGGGGGAATTCATCCAACATAGAGATGTAAAAGGGTTAATCTTTGCTGATTGACTTCCAAACCCTAATCAATGGGCTTAAGTTCCAACATTCCAGAGTTTATTTTCCAGACTGCAATAGGGAGTAACAGCTCCAGAGATACTTACACTGCTCTACTTGCTTTGCATATTTGCATGTACAGTTGTCTCCATCTTTCAAAGTAATCTGCAAAGGAAATGTGAATAGTTTGAACCATTGAAGATTGATAGAGACCACAAGACCATTGTACAAGGTGTTTTATTTGTCTTAAGTGACAGGTTGAACAGAAAGTTGATGCCCATACGCCCAAAGTGACTTCAATTTTGTTTGGTTCTACTTTCCCTCCTGGTATGACACTGGTGCCTCCCCACCCCCATCCCCCCTTAGCAGCTCCACCTGAACTTGAAGAAGCCTACTGACTACTTTACCAGCTTACCTTAGATAGCTTTGGTGAATGTGCTTTAGTCCGGGCCTAGAGGGGTCTGGCATGCTGAGATCTTCTACTGAGGTTCCCAGCATGACCTGACAGAGGGGAAATGGCTCAGCAGGGTATTTTAAAGTGAAAATGCCCAGGGACCAATCTCTGTTTCCTCTTCCCTACCCTGTGTACTTCTGTGATAAACAGAATGTCCCCTGAAGTGTACTCTAGCTGAATTACCTAACAAAGTAAGTGTCTTTGCCCTCATGCAGGATTGGGAGGAAGGCATTTATTGGAGGATTTCTAATGAGATGGTGATAGATATACAATCACCCCTTCAACACAGGCATGTTCTCATTGATCTCCTGCCAGCTCAATGGCCTTCTCCCTGAAGGAGAACAGGAAGCTTATGTCAGGCTCCTCATTCCATACCTGGACATATTTGTGTTTATTGGGCAAATTCATCTCCTGCAGAAAAAGTACCTCAAGCAACGTTAGCAGAAGTTCATGAGTATGATGTCAGTATTAACAGAAATGGAGAGCGTTGTCAATCTCCAGAGCTATAATTGGCCATGCGCATTTCGTGTTAGATGAATGTGGTATCAGAGAAGTTAGGTGTTAAAGATTTTACAATCATATCTTTGATGACACTCCCTAATTCACTATAATTCCTGTTGGGATAACTCAATCTGTTCAGCTTCCGGGTGAGGTGAAATAATTTGGTTCCCTTTTGTTAATCAGCCACCCCCTTGCTTGGTTGCAGCATGGTCAATTTAGAGACAATTCCTTCTCTTGCGGATACCTTAATCCCTGATTGAAATGAACTAATGTTCCAAAAATAGCTAATTTAGAAAACCTTTCTTGCACTAACAAAGAAGAGTGAGTTTATTAATTACTATATGTGAGAAGAATTAGTAATTCAACACACATACGCAAATTAGAAATAAGAGGTGAGTTCTAAAAAAATGAACGTTAAAAAATTAGTTTTCGGGTCAGTTTCTGAATTGTCCATTAAGGGCAGATAAGACAATGGTGGTGCTGTTATTGACATAGACACTTGAATAGACATTGGTGAATATTTTTGATTGTATAGGTTGAAAGAAGTTCCTTTACCCTGATTTCTTTTTCTAACTGATTTACAGCACTAAGAATGAAAGAGGCTCTTTCTTTACCTGCAATACAGGGATAATTCTTTGATCATCACCTTCATGGCACATCAATGCTGAAACCCAGGCTGGTAGCCCCACTGATCGAATCCAGTAGGGTTGAAACTGCCTTTTTAACCTCTGTCTTTAAGTGTTCTTCAAAGGAATAAGCACAAAACGTGTCTGCAGTTGGAACTTAATTTGCAGCAGGTCATCATCTCCTCATTATCTTTGTCGTCAGAAGAGATCAGAGCCCCTCAATTTGAAATTTCTTTCAAACTTTATGTATTATATCTCGTTAGACTCTCTATCTCTAGATGGCCAATTACATCTGCAGCCAATTTTGACTTTATCAAGAATTAGAATAAAAACACACTTTTGGAATTAAGGCTAAAAATGCCATTGTATTTTGGGTTTCTGACACATTGTATCACTTCCCCTGCCAGGTAAATGAAATGAGAATCGTTCTCATTTTGTTACAAAATGTGAAATACTGTTGGATATATAAAACAACTTAAAGGAACAGCGTTACTCGCAGACACTTGTGCTCTCCGAGCCTCAGTCGATATTATCTTTTCAATTATAACTGAATCTCTTTCAATTCTGGACAGACGTCTGCAACTACATTTGATTTCGCAGCAATGTGGGCGATTTTAAATGATACGTTTAAAGGAACTATCTCTAAAAGAATAACGTATTATTCTATTTCTTAATTGTTCTGCAAAAGGTAGCAGGTTGTGGTCAGGATAGACTGGGATCTTTTTATCCTCCTTTCACACGTACCTCACAAAGTCTGAGAGCTGGTATTAAAATAAGAGTTTCCTTCTCTATTGTGGAATACTGTCTCCGTTGCTTGTTTGATTTTTGAAAAAGTACCTGATTGGTCTCTCTCTCCCTTTCTCTTCTGGAATTATTTTCTTCGAGGGGAACAGCACCTCTTCTGATGTCACTCACATTGATGGCTACCTTAAACAAGTAGCCCTGATTAGGGTGGCTGGCCTCGTCTACCTGGGGGACAAGGATGTCTCTCCTTTTCACCACCCTGTCCACCAGGATCTCCAGATCTCCATCCTCAAAGCAAACTGCCAATTTCGCCTTATCTATCACTTCTGGGAAGAGTATCACAAACCATGCTGACATTGCTTGTCCAGTTGCACAACAGCATCTTTCTGATGGTTCAGGCATTAAGGATGATGATTTATTCCATGATATCCTGGTAATGGTGGGTTCTTCTAGGGTGTGGTGAGTGGGTGAATTGGGCTACCAGTGAACATGAGCTGGAGGGCTAGCTTGTTGACGAAGCGAGGTTAGGATGATAAGCACGAGAAAACTTGCTAGACCTCAGGGAGAGAAACCCTTCCTGAGTCTCGCTGAAATTGACATTGAAAATGTGGGATTCAGCCTATAGTCTCCTGGATGAAAAGTTTGGGGCCCTGCTATTTGCTTTTTCATTTGTTTTCTGTTTCATCACAAACATCTAACATCATGTCACTCCCTTTTCTTTCAAAAGCTCAAAATGTGAAGACCAGTCCCTTTAAATATTTAAGATTTCATGCTTAATTCAGTCTGGAAGTTATACACAGTGTAATTAATATATCAACATTCAATAACTTTTATAGGAAATTGCTCATTTAAGGAGGTGTTGACTAATTTACTGTAAATGTAACACCTCTATGAAATGAGTAGTCACTTCCTATGAAATTCTAAACAATTGTATGATACTATTTTATAATATGACAATTAGGATACAAGTGCTTAGATCCATAAACTAAACTGATTTGAAATGATCAAAGGAATCATGCCAGTTTATTAACTACCTAAAGTTCTGTGTTTAAAATAACTTTCCTTTGATGACACTTTAACTTTTGCTATGTAAACGTTTGTGTAGTAGTGCAGAAACTGACAGCCCTACAGATGTACATATGTGCAGTAAATAAATTAAACTTTTGCTATTTAACGTTAGCATTTATCATTTACTGTAACTGTACTAAAAGTACATGAGAGCATATGCTTAGACATAAGGTTAAATCATAGAATTGTAGACATTCTATAGTCCCCCATGTTTATACAGATTCTTTGTAAGACTAGTTGTGATTGGTCCCACATTCTCAAATCTTGTACACTCCTAATTCTTAACTTCATACTCAACTCCCTTTTAAAATTCTTTCTGCGTTTCTTCCATCTAGTACCAACCACACTATACTGCTATAATCAAGAAAAATAAATGAGCACAGTGCACTGCCCAATACCTTGTTTAATAGATTACATTACCATATCATTATACAAAACATAATTGCATGATTTTCTGTCTTGAGTAGCTGTGAGTAAAACTAAGAACCATTTATTCAAGCAATTACATCCTTAAATCGTAACAAGAAATCTACTCATTTCCTGCATTATTAACAACGGTGCTTCAATGAACCTCAGATATTGATCACATATTTGACTTAGATGAAAAGTTGATTTCGCCCTTTTGTGAAAATCTGTCATAATGACTACAATTGGATTTCAACTACTCTTGTACTTTGCAAGTAGAGCAAAGAACAAAGGTAAAGCATTCTTCGGATGGATGCCTTTAATCACTTACAGCTGCATTGGACTCAAATATCAATGACTGCATCATTAGAGACTAAACTAAATTTGCCTTTATTGTGGAGTAGATTTTCGTGTTCACCATTTGAATGATAAACTGGTGGAGTTAATTGTTCATCCATTCTCAAACTCTCTTGATTTTCATTCCTGCTGAAAAGAGTGAGTAAAAAAAAATCAGTTCAGTTCTATAATGGGCAAGTAATACACTTATCCAGCTTCCTGTACCAACTGACTCCAACTGTACCAACCAATATCCATTCAGAGTCATAGAGATTTTAATGGCATGGAAAGAGACCCTTTAGCCCATTATGTCAATGCTGGCTATGAAATATTATTCGATATTCGATATTCTCCAGCACATTTATACATTTTCCAGCACTTGACCCTTGGCAGTGCAGATTTCTTTTTCAACAGCCTGTTCAGAAATGTTATGGTATACCTGTGGAGAATGTGAGACTTGAACCTAAACCCTTTGGCAAGAGGCTGCATTACCATTGTGCCACAAGAACCCCTAGCTCATTGCCTTGCATGCTACAGCATTTCAAGTGTCCATCTTATTTCATGTCTTGAGGGTCCCCTGCCTTTACCATCCTTTTAGTTCAATCGATTCAAGTTTTAAATTGACCTAAAGGTCATGAGCCAGCACATTCAAGCCAACTTTACATTTTGATTGCAACATTTAGAGACTACTTTTAAAAGATTTTCATGTGCAGTTTAATAGACGTATAGAGAAAGAAGGGGATTTCAAATTCCTTATTATTAACTGAGATGGACAAAGTGTGAAAAGCTTGATGGGGGTGGGGGTGGGGGTGCGGGGATGCTAGGGCAGTACGGTGGCTCAGTGGTTAGCACTGCTGCCTCACAGCATCAGGAACCTGGGCATGATTCCACCTTCGGATGACTGTCTGTGAGTTTGCACATTCTCCCCCCTGTCTGTGTGGATTAGATTTCCTTCCACAGTTCAAACATGTGCAAAATAGGTGGATTGCCCATGCTAAATTGCCCATAGTGTCCAGGGATGTGAAGGTTAGGTGGAATAGATATGAGAAAGGCAGGGTTATAGGGATAAGGTAAGGGGGGAATGGGTCTGGGTGGGATGCTCTTCAGAGAGTCAGTGTGGACACGGTGGGCCAAATGGCCTGTTTCCATATTATAGGGATTCTGTGAAAACTGGCTGAAAGGAAGAAAGCAGAAGGTGTTGGTAGAAAGATGGTTCTCTGACTGAAAGTCTGATTCCATTAGGGTTCCAGGGCTTGGTGCTGGGGCCTTTGCTGTTTATAAATGATTTGGACTTAAGTGAAGGGAATATGATCAAGAAGTTCACAGATGACAAGAAAATTGTTAGGGTGGTAAATAATGAGGAAGACAGCTGTAAACTCTAGGAGGATATTAATGAACTGATCAGCTGAGCATAGCAGTTTGAAAATGTAATTCAACCCAGAAAAATGTGAAGCAGTGAACTTGAGTCAGACCAAAAGGCAAGTGAATATCCAATGAATCATCAGACTATGAAACCTACTGAATTTGTAGGGACTTTGATGTACATATCCACAGAATGTTTAAGTAGCAGGACAGGTAGATAAGTGATTAAGATGATGTATACGATACTTACCTTTATTAACAGAAGCATAGAAAACAATAGCAAGGAAGTTACACTGGAACTGTATAAAACACTGGATAACCACAACTGTGTGATTCTTGGGTCACCACATTATAGGAAGAATGTGATTGCATGAGAGAGGGTGCAGAGAAAATTTACCAGGATGCTCCCTGTACTTGAGGGTCTGCGTTTTGTGGAATTATTGGATAGGTCGGGATTGTTTTACTTGGAGGAGCAAAGATCGAGAGGGAATTTGATAGTGATGTTTATGATTACTATGGGTATAGATTGCGTGGATATGAATATAAGTGCATAAATTTAAGAACATAATTAGGAGCCGGAGTCAACAATTCAGCCGTTCAGGCTTGTTCCACCATTCAATTTGATCAAGTCTGATCTCACCAAGGCCTCAACTCCACTTTCCTGCCCACTCTCCATAACCTTTCAACTCATTATTATTTAAAAATCTGTCTATCCCCTCCTTAAAGTTACTCAATGTCTTGGCATTCACCATATTCTGGGTAAGTGAATTCTACATATTCATGAGTGTTTGAGAGAAGTAATTTCTCCTCATCACTGTAGGAATGCACTTTTTCCAATAGTAGGGGTGCCCATAACCAGGGGCAAAGATTTAAGGTGAGAGGTCGAAGGTTAAGAGGAAAGTTGAAGAGAACGTTTTTCACTCAGAGAATGATGGGAGTCTGGAACTCACTGCTTGAAAGGATACTCAATTCAGAAAATCTTGCAATATTTAAGCAGTGTTTAGACATTCACTAACATTGCCAAAGCCTCCAGATGTGGGGTGAAAGCTGGAAAATGGGATTAGAGAAGTCAGAATATTGTTGGTTAATATGGTCATGTTGGGCCAAATGGCCTCTGTTTTGTAAATGTCTACAAATCTATATTCTGACAGATAGAATTATACAACCTGTATGATTTTCCATTGGTGAACATCAAATGAGTTTTAAAATGGATGGGAAATCTATTTCACTAAATCGCTGATCAAATAGTCATGAAACCTCTCAATTTTCAAAAATTGCACATTTACTACATTCCTTTAAATCAATTTTGGGAAACCATTGTATGTATAAGAGTACATTTATGCATTTGCTTTCCCGGTTGTTGGCTACAAAGCTGTAAATTTCATTAGTTGGTAATTTGAAACAAAATATATATTTTCCTCAAGTGACTTTTGAAAATTAGAACTTGATTGTTATATTTGAAATCTATTTTAAAAAATACTTCTAACTGCAAAAAAAAGAAGAAATAAATTTTAATGGAAGCTTATTACCCAAATACATTGAAAATGTAATGTTTGTAATATTTGTAAATTTTAAACTACATCTTAGTCTAATAAAAAGAACAAATGCACCAATTAATCACATAATAATAATTACTTCCATATTGTAGCGTTATATAAACCATTCATTAAAAAGTTGTAATGCATTGTGCACAAGAATACAGTACAGTATCTGTTTGTTGGAATCCAACATTATCTATTCTTGTTTTGTTCTGTGCCTGTGACCCCTGCTTCAGTTTAATCTTGAGAACAACAATGAATTCTCACATTGTCAACTCAATTACAGGAATTTGAAAATTCGTTTTCCATGGTAATAAGCCTTTAACTCCCTACAGATTTTACTGACAAAGGAGCAGCGTGAACAAAGCCATAACTGTTTTCCCATGGTGGTGTCAGTTCCTAACAATTGTGGTAGTGACTGGGACAATCGGAGGAAGGTAAGTGTGTATTTTGTTTTGTGAT
This sequence comes from Chiloscyllium plagiosum, assembly GCF_037043375.1. Classification (NCBI taxonomy): domain Eukaryota; kingdom Metazoa; phylum Chordata; class Chondrichthyes; order Orectolobiformes; family Hemiscylliidae; genus Chiloscyllium; species Chiloscyllium plagiosum. The sequence goes on along the minus strand of NW_028270141.1, from coordinate 77,508,062 downwards.
CGAGGTTGGAAATGGGAATGGAATATTCCACAACCCTGCCACCTTAGCATCTCCGTTGTAATGAAGTTGTAGGCAAAAAGGCTGCTGGTTAACCATCATGCTCTCCATTCCCACTGTGCCCCCTCACTCCCTCCCCCCTAACAAGAAACACTTAAGTGGCCAATTCATGAACACAGAGGGGTCCACAGCCACCACAATTCAGACGGGTTCAGGTACAAGTTGGACTGTCGCTCTGCAGCACACACAACAAGTCAAACCACAAAGGATGATTGGCACGTCATGGGAGAGTCCCTAGACCAAAGGCAATTGGTATCTGATTATAGTTTGGACATTGGACAGAGTTTGTTTGCTGGATTCTCTTCCTGAAGCAGCCATGGACACCCAAGCAACTGACCTCTCACTGGGTGGAACTTCTGCCACAGGGTCTTGATCCCAGCCAAAGTCATTACTTGAATGGCATGTGATTGTAATGGGTCTTCCTTTACAGAGGCAGCTTGGGTCTCTCGTTGTCTCTCCAACTGGCCTATGAGAGCCAATTGCCCCAACACTCCATTCCACCCAAGACTTCTGATCCTGATTGGATGCATTACAAAGTAACAAGTCATCTGCAAATGAATTATTTCTTGTGGTTTTAAAATTGATTGCTGCACCTGCTCACCAGCATGACTACCCCCACATCGAAGGACAAAAGCATCAGTTGCAGAAGAACACCAAGATCCACAAGATCCCTCACTCACCCCCAAGCCACTCACCATCCTGACTTGAAGTTATATTTCCTCATTGTCACTGGGTCAAAATCCTGGGGCTCCCTCCTTAAAAACATTCTTGGTGTATCTACACACCAAAAACTGCAGCAGTTCAAGAAAGCTGCTCACCAGCACCTTCCCCAGAGCAATTAGGGATGGGCAATAAATGCTGGTATAATCAGTGATGCCCAGATCCCATGAAGGAATAAAAAGCAATGACAGGATGAATTATGTGTAAATCCATTTCACACTGTGGGTGTCTTATCGGGAGATAGGGTATTGCCGATTATCAGTACTGTTTTGTATTTCTGTATAGCAGTGTTGCCTGCACAGGCCTTCACTGATGACGGTGCTCTCTAATAAATTCCATTTCTGTTGAGGCAATGTTCAGAAAATTCCAACCACTATTCCATAAGTTACCAATTAGTTTATTTTTGGAAAGAAAATACTTCCTTTTGACATACATAAAAGTTTAACAAACTATTTGACTCTAATAGGTGCACATAATAATATTTCTTTTGTTTTTCCAAAATGCTCCCCAATTTCTTGACCACCTTTAACCTCAATGATAACCTATATGCTTTTATGTTGATCTTGTGGCATGCAGATTACTGAGATCTCCATTTTTGTCAGGTATCTCTGAGGCTTTCACATCTTGTCCTAAAGATCTCTCTGTCCTGCACACCGCTTAGATCTTTCAGACATACATGCTGTATCTTCAATTGTCTCAGGACATCTCCTGAACCCTCATATTAATCAAAACCTAAGGATTGGAAGAGGCCATTCAGTTTCTTTAATGAACTCCGTCATTCAATGAGATCGTTGCTGATCTGAATCTTAACTCTAGCTACTTTCATTGGTACAATGGGTTGGTTTTACATGACCCTGCTATGTGTATTTTCAGTGAAGGGAGCAAAAGATATGGCAGATACAACTCCAGTATTACTCTATCTACCTCCGAGATGATTCATGTAATGCGCAAGGTTGATAGATGCTGGAAATTAGCAACCTGCTCGTCATATGCAAATACACAATCAAATTTCAAATGATGGGGTACCAGTGACATAGTGATAATACCACTGGACTAGTAATCCAGATGCCCAATCCTCTGGGAACGTAGCTTCAAACCCCAAGATAGCAGACCATGAAATTTGATTTCAATAACTATCTTAAAAGTTAAAACGACTTCTCAGCCAACCAGTAATACACTATAATTCTGCTGGTATGGACGGGAATGGAAAGGCTGCTTTTTCAAAACTGCCTCCATCATAAAGTTAGCAGTCAGGATGCTGGTTGCCCAATGATTGCACAATGTTCAGAACCATTTGTGACTCCTCAGATACTGAAGTAATCCATGTTCAAATGCAACAAGATCTGGACAATAACCAGACTTGAGCTGACAAGTAGCAACCAACATTTTTGCCACACAGATGCCAAGCAATGATCATTTCCAATAAGGGTCAATCTAACCACCACCCCTTGACATTTAATGTTGTTACCATCACTGAATCTCTCACTATTAACATCCTGTGGCTTACCATTGACCAGAAACTCAACTGGACTCACTATATAAATACAGTGGCTACAAGATCAGGCCAGAGGCTGGGAATACTACAGCGAGTAACTTACTTCCTCACTCCACAAAGCTTGTCCACCATCTGTAATGCACAAGTCAGGAGTGTGATGGAATGCTCCCCACTTGCCTGGATGGGTGCACCTCCAACAACGCTGAAGAAGCTTGACAACCTCCCAGACAAAGAAACATGCTTGATTGAAACCACATCCATAAATATCTACTCCTTCCACCACTGATGGACAGTAGCAGCAGTGTGTAATATCTACAAGATGCACTGCAAGAATTTACTAAAGATCCTTAGAAAGCACTTTCTAAATCAATGACCACTTCAATCGAAAAGGACAAGATACATGGGAACATCACCACCTGCAATGTCCCCTCCCAAGCCACTCATTATCCTGACTTGGAAAAATATATCACCGTTGCTTCACTGTCCCTGGGTAAAAGTCCTGGAATTCCCTCCTAAAGGGCATTGTGGGTCTACCGACAGTGTAGTGATTGTAACAAGGTCAACCAGGTGGACCTCATAAAATATGAGTTCTCTGATTGTGGCTGTAAATCTGGTCCAATCAGGGAGCCCTTGCCGACAGATAAGAACAGAACAGTCAGAGGTTCTGTTCACACTGAGACTGGCTCTGAGGAAGCTTGATCAGTGTTAAGGACTCTTCACATGTCAATAAAAGATGACTTGGTGATGGGATACAGGCCTCTTGGAATTATTTCAGACAGTTCATGCAGCAGTTCAGAAAGGCAGCTTTACTCAAGGGTAACTGAGAATGAGCAATAAATGCTGGCTAGTCAATGATGTCTCAGTCCAATAAATTAATTTTTAAAACGTAGAAAGAAAAAGGGGAGTGAGGTGGTCCTCAGTTGAAGGGTGCTCTGCCTGCGCACTCCCCATCCTACCTCACCTCATCCTTGTCTGGCCTCTCTGATCTCTATTTGACCTTCAACTATGAGATTACTGACTTTGGGCACTGCCAGAACTGTTTGAGTTTTCCTTCCTCCTAATGAATGGTCAAGAGTGGGATTCCAACCTATCTAGCCTGCCTCCCTTATGCATGCTTCCAAAATGTCGGGTCCTGTCCAATTTTCCTCCCAATGTAGGTGGGTGAGCCCGTTTGTTGACCCCACTGCAGTTAACTCTAACTCCATGTCTTTCTATGTTCTTATCAAAAGCAAGTCTACAGATTTAAATTACTAATGAATCTAGCATCTATGTGTTTTTTGTTTATGGGAGAGAGTTGCACCCTTCCACCACTATGAAGAAGTATTTCTTAAATTCTCTTCTAAATGGTCTTAACCTGATTTTAAGGCTATGCACATATGGCCCAGACTTCATACCAACAGAAAGATCTCTCTCTCTCTCTCTGTCTGCCTATTGTCTGTCCTATCAGCTCCAAGTATAGAATCATAGAGATGTTCAGCATGCAAACAGACCCTTCGGTCTAACTTGTCCATGCCGACCAGATATCCCAACCCAATCTAGTTCCACCTTCCAGCACTTGGCCCATATCCCTCCAAACCCTTCCTATTCAGATAGTCATCCAGTTGCCTTTTAAATGTTGCAATTGTACTAGCCTCCACCACTTCCTCTGGCAGCTCATTCCGCACATGCACCACCCTCTGCATGAAAAAGTTGCCCCTTAGGTCTCTTTTATAACTTTCCCCTTGGACAAGTACAATACCACCATCACAGACTTTATCAGCAAGTGTGTGGAGGACTGCATACCGAGGAAATCGATCCGGGTGTTCCCCAGCAGGAAACCCTGGATGAATCAGGACATACAGAACCTGCTAAAAACCAGGCATGAGGCCTTCAGATCAGGAGACCCACTTAACGGGTTAGACCAAAGGGTCTGTTTCCATGCTGTACATCTCTATGACTCTATGACTATCGCAGAGCTATTAAGGCAGCCAAGAACCAATATCGAAACAAAGTAGAGACCAAGACAGACACCCGGCGACTATGCTAAGGGCTGAATGACATCACAGGTTCTAAAAAGAGACAGTGCAAGATAGCAGATGATGACACATCCCTCCCAGATCGTCTTAACGCCTTCTATGCTCACTTTGAGCAGAATTTCAGTGGAGAGGTAACACCTATTCTGACAAGTCCTGATGAAACCATCCCAACAGTCACTGCATCAGAGGTCAGATCAGTTTTCTTTTGTGTGAACCCAAGGAAAGCGATGGGATCAGACAGAGTATCAGGCCGTGCACTCAGAGCATGTGCAGATCATATTGCAGAGGTCTTCTCTGACATCTTCAACCTCTCCCTGCAGCAGGCCACTGTCCCTGACTGTTTCAACAGGCCAACATTATCTCTGTGCCTAAGAAGGCTCATGCAGCATGTCTGAATGACTATCGCCCAGTGGTCCTAACTTCGGTGGTCATAAAGTGCTTTGAAAGTCTGGTCATGGCATTAATCAACTCCAGCCTCCCCACTACTCTTGACTCACTCCAATTTGCCTATTGGACCAACAGATGCCATATCATTTTCCTTTCACTGCTTCCTAGAACATCATGACACCAAGAACAGCTACTTAAGAATCCTACTGATTGACTACAGTTCAGCCTTCAACACTATTATCCCCTCGAGACTGATTACTAAACTTAGTGATCTCAGGCTAAGCCCCACTCTCTGCAACTGGATCCTCAGTTTCCTGACCCACAGGCCACAATCAGTGAAGATCGAACACAATATTACATCCTCACTAACACTCAACACTGGAGCCTCCCAAAGGGATGCGTACTCAGCCCCCTATTGTACTCACTGTATACCCAAAACTGTGTCGCCAAATGCCAGACTAATGCCGTTTGCAAATGCGCTGATGAGACCAATATAGTCAGTCAAATCTCAGATGGCGACGCAACAGACTATAGACAGGAGGTGGAAAAATGGTGCACTGAGAACAACCAAGCTCTCAATGCCAGCAAAACCAAGGAACTCATTATTGACTTTTGGTGGGATGTTACTCATGCCCCCCTACACATTAATAGCACAGAGGTGGAACAAGTGGACAGTGTAAAGCTCCTGGGAGTGGGCATCCACAACAAGCTTTCTTGGACTCTTCGTGTGGATGCACTGGTTACAAAGGCCCATCACTTCTTGGCGTGACGGTGAATACCCTTGCCAACGTTTATAGGTGCGCCATCGAGAGCATTCTGTCAGGATGTATCATTACCTGGTATGGCAACTGTACCATTCTAGATTGGAGATGGTTACAGAGAGTGGTGAACTCGGCCCGGACAATCACAAAGGCCAACCTCCCATCTATAGAATCCATCTACCAGGCCCCCTGTCAAGGAAAGGCCGCCTGCATTCTCAAAGATCCATCCCAACCTGGCAATGCTTTTCTATAACTTCTACCATCGGGGAGAAGGTCCAGAAGCCTGAACACACGCACCAGCTGGCTTTGTAACAGTTTCTACCCGACTGTTGTTAGAATACTGAATGGGCTCACAAACTCTTAACATTCACCTGTACCTGTGTTTTTGTTTTTGCCACTGTTTACCTATTGTTTACTTATCTATGCTACTTAACTATATGATCTGCTTGTATTGCTTGTAAGACAACGCCTTTCACTGTGCTTGGTACACATAACAATAAATTCCAATACAATTCAATTCAATTCAATTCTCACCCTAAACATATGCCCTCTAATTCTGGACTCCCCACCTCAGGGAAAATATTTTGTCTATTTATCCTATCCATGCCCCTCATGATTTTATAAGGTCACCCCTCAGCCTCCAACGCTCCAGGGAAAACAGCCCCAGCCTATTCACCTCTCCCCATAGCTCAAATCCTCCAACCCTGGCAACATCCTTGGAAATCCTTAGTAGCCACACATGCAGATGACAAGCAACATGAGTTCGACTGGGACAACACTACTATTATAGGACAAGCCAAACAGAGAACAGCCAGGGAATTCCTAGAGGCATGGCACTCATCCACAGATTCAATCAATAAGCACATCGACCTGGACCCAATATACCTACCACTGCAGCGGACAGCTGGAACTGACAACCGGAAGCGGCAGATTCAACCACTACAAATGCCGGAGGAAAGATCACAGAAGCGCTTCACAGGAGGCTCCCAAGCACTGAGGATGTCACCTAGACAGGGGACGAAACGTCTGCAACACAAACTCCCAGCTCGGCGAATACAACCACAACAACGAGCACCCGAGCTACAAATTTTCTCACAAACTTTGAATCCTTGTAAATCTTTTCTGAATGCTTTCAGGTTTCACAACATTCTTCTGACCAGAGGGAGACCAGAATTGCATGCAATATTCCAAAAATGGCCACTTTTTGTGACACTCCACTGGTCACAGGCCTCTAGTCTAAAAAACAACCCTCCACCACCACACTCTGTCTTCTACCTTCGAGCCAGTTCAGTATCCAAAAGGCTAGTTCTTCCTGTAAGCCATGAGATCTAACCTTGCCAACCAGTCTTTCATGGGGAACCTTGTCAAACACCTTACTGAAGTCCACATAGATTACATCGATTACAAATTTGTTTCTCAATTTCCCGCTGACTATTAGGGGCTCTATAATACAATCTCAATAAGGTAATCATCCCTTTCTTATTTCTCAGTTCAACCCAAATAACTTCCTTGGGAGTATTTCCAGGAATATCCTCTCTCAGTATAGCTGTAATGCAATCCCTTATCAAAAACGCCACTCCCCCTTCTCTTTTGCCTCCCTTTCTATCCTTCCTGTAGCATTTGGAAATGGAGTTCAATGCAGAAAAGTGTGAGGTGATTCACCTTGGAAAGAGTAACAGAATATGGGCTAATGATAAGATTCTTGGTAGTGTAGATGAGCAGAGAGATCTTGGTGTCCAGGTACATCGATCCTTGAAAGTTGCCACCCATGTATTGATAGGGTTGTTAAGAAGACATACAGTGTGTTAACTTTTATTGGTAGATGGACTGAGTTTTGGAACCATGAGATCATGCTGCAGCTGTACAAAACTCTGTTGTGGCATTTGGAGTATTGCGTACAGTTCTGGTCACTGCATTGTAGGATGGATGTGGAAGCTTTGGAAAGGGTTCAGATGAGATTTACTAGGATATTGCCTGGTGTGGAGGAAAGGTCTTATGAGGAAAGGCTGAGGGCCTTGAGTCTGTTTTCGTTAGAAAGAATAAGGTTGAGAGGTGACTTAATTGAGACATATAAGATAATCAGAGGGTTAGATAGGTTGGACAGTGAGAGCCTTTTTCTGAGGATGGCGATGGCTAGCAAAAAGGGACATAGCTTTAAATTGAGGGGTGATAGACATAGATAACAGATGGTAGAGGTGGTTTTTTTACTCAGAGAGTAGTAAGGGCATGGAACACACTGCCTGCAACAGTAGTAGACTCACCAACTTTAAGGGTATTTAAATAGTCATTGGATAGGCATATGGTCAAGAATGGAATAGTGTAGGTTAGTTCCACAGGTTGGCACAACATTGAGAGTCGAAGGGCCTGTGCTGTGCTGTAATGTTCTATGTTCTAATTCCTTTAAAAATTTTAAAAGACCTCATTCAAGCCACTCTTTACTCTGCTACATTCCAGGGCACACAAGTCTTGGTTATGGAAGCTCTTACTATAATGGAGCCTAAATAACATTCTGGTGAATCTTCCTTGCATTTCTTCCAAGTGGACACATCCTATCGAAGGTGCAGTGCCCAGAACTGTATAGAGTACTTCAGATGTGACATAACCAGTCTTTTGTAATACCGTCTCCTTGTATTCCAGTTAGCTTCTTATAAAGGCTTACATTCCATAGGTTTTTTGATTTATTTGTGCATCTGATTACAGCAATTTATTGATCAGGAATCTCTTCTGTTCCCATCTTTTCAACTATTGTGAAAGTCTCAGGTATATCCTTTTTGGTCCAGACAGCACATCGTCATGCTGACCTACATTGAAATCCCTCTACCACCTCAGCAGTTTCCTGGGTGCAGGTTTGTGGAATGAGGAGAGGGGTTGTATGTGAAAGATGAGCTCAGAGAGGCATAAGAGGAGAGAATCTTGAGGATGTGAGTTGAAAGCAATGTCTTATAGAACATGCTTTACAATGGTACGGGGAAGGGAGTCTCCATTGCATTGCATTTTTGCCATCGTAGTGAAGAAGTTTACGAGCTCCTTGTGTTTGCTGTTGAAGGTGAAGGACACAGAATGAGACAGAGGAGTTTAAGAAGCTAGTTTGCAGAGGAGAGAAAAAGCTGTGACTATCAATTCATTTCAAAATGATCCTGGTAAAGAAATACAAGAACACTATCCAGATATTTGGCATTGGGGCTTTTTTAGTTACTTAATTTTCAATTTGCTTGAAATCTGACAGTTTCTCTCTCATTGCTAAGCATGATCTAATTGTACTAAAGACATCATAAAATCTTGATTTCCACCTTATTTAGCACTGCACACAATTCTGCTCAGGTGAAAGAATTTTGGGTAAAAAAAAGGACAATCCTTTTGGTATCAAGTATGTTCGAAATACTTAGCAGATTGGGTTGTCTATTTGGTGAATGTCAGAACTACTCCTGGCTCAGTATATAGGACCCCTACACCTGTTGTTTCACTGTCTTTTGGAATCTTCTATTTTATTTGACCTAAAGTTGTAGCATTTCAGTGACTTCACCTAATAAGCTGTGACTTCTGGCTCAACTCCATGTTAAGAAGCTACTGTGAGCCTTTAAATATCTACAACAGTACTTTGACCTTAGAGAATATGAGCTTACAAACTATGTACATGCACTCACTGCGAATAATTTGAAGGTAAATCAGAGAGTAATTTTGAAACAGACATCTGTTAAGAGTTGAGTGGAAGTCCTAATGAACTCTACTGTTGTCCCATTAATACCATCATTAGAATTCATGCATTAACTTTGGCCGTTTTGCCATGCACATGTGATGTGAACAGATCCATTTTAATATAAATGTTAGAAAACAACAGAACTTAGATGGTATCTTCAGTTTAAGCTTATGATTACGTAACTAGATCTAAATTTGAAAAAAAAGCACACACAACACTAATAAATAAAGATTGCTTAATAACAAAAGATAGTGGAATCATTAAATCAAAATGTTACTCATGCGGGTGCCCTGATGCCATTTTCATCATTGCTTAGAGTTCCTGTTGCGGTAAAGCTTACTGGCTGCCACTGAATTACTAACATATGTTTAGATTGAAGGGGAATGTGTTTGAAGTTTGAGAGAAGATGTTGATCAGCTGCCAGTAACTTAGTATATATTGATGCAAATGGTTATCAACATAGATGAATTTGCAAGCTTTTTTCTTTGGCTGAACGCATATTTTCTCCATTATTTCTTCATCCATGGAGCTCCCCTTTTTCTTATTTCAATTCTGATAGAAAAGAATTTGTGCAAAATTTAAAGGAGTGATTAAAAAAATCTCGGGTTGTGCATAGCTCCTATTGTAAAAATGCTTGTTGACAATAAGAAACTCCTGTATATTCAGACTATATTCAACACATACTTCACTAAAAGATTTTAGCGTTTCTGTTATTCACAGTTCATGTGGGCAGTAATGTTACCTTCTCTAGAATAAATATAAACAATTAGGATCTTATATTGTAAAAACTGTTGTTAGAGGTTTCTCACTTACAAACCGGAAATTCTTTACTATGAAGAGTCCTTAAAACACTGACATGCAGGGCTCCAATTGAATTACATGCATTAATTCAGAGCAGATAAGAAATAAACTGAAATGATCAAGTTTCCTTTTCATCTGACAGGAAATCTCAATTGGAATGTGTTCTCTTTGTGTCTTTCATTCTGTCTCATTAATCTATTTCCTGATAACTCAGCTACGAAAGACAAATATTCCGTACTGGTTTAGTTTGCAGTAATTTCCAAAAAAAAAGTTCATAGATCTATTCTTCACCATCCCATTATTATCTTAGTCCTGTGGCTTTTGCAAAGGATGAGTTTTTCCCATTCAACTGCTGAATGGAAATGTAATTATTCGAGATGAAAGCTGTCTGCTGTCAAGCCAGTAGATCACACCCAGACTGAGATAAAACTAGAGTAAGCATGACTTATGGGTCAACATACAAATATATAAAGTATAATATATTTTTCAAGCTTATACTATAGTTATACTATACTTATAGCTTATAGTTATGAAACTGCCAAGAAACAATAACAAGAATTGTTGAATTAACCAGCTCTTTTATCCGTATAAAAATGCTTTAACTGTAACCTGAAAGTCATGATATCTTTTAATAATTACTTGAAGGTGCCAATTCCTGTACTATGGTCATTTTAGTGAAGTTTCTTACCAAAGATCTTTTCAAACATGGATAAACAAAAGCATGAAAGAACCTCAGTTTGATCCAAATGTTTCAGGTTTGGTAGAATCAAACTGAAACAGAGTTTTTTTTAGATTCAGCCAGTGATCTATTTTTTTATTGTTTAAAACTTGGCTCTGATTCAATGACAGCCTGTTTGCTTACCTTCCCCTGTTTTGAATGCCAGAACTAACCAGCTGCTTCACAGACAGAAGTGTTTCCAGATTAAGACTACATGTGGTGAACTCAGTAAACTGACCAGGAAAAGCCCCACCTTATGAGGAGAAAGAAATAATGATCATTTGTATAGTGCCCTATCACATCCTCAGGACATCCTTATTCCAAAGATCTGCAACTCAACTTCATTTGTCATGGTTATGTAGCGAAAACACAACAATGTCCAACAATAAAAAAAATGAATGAATAAGCACATAATCTTATTGCAGCATATTAATGGAGGGAACAATGGGCTAGATAACAGGAGGACTTTCTTCCTCTTTAGTCTCATGGGATCTTTGAGGCTATGTGAGGTTTAGCACCACATCCAGAAGGCAGTATAGTTAATGACTCAACATTTCCTTCCTATATATATATATATAAGTCCCAGCTTAGTGAGTTGCTCAAGTCAATTGTGGGCTTGTGCATTCTGAGTCAAATATGATAATATTCCTAATTAAGGTAAAATAATCCCAACGTGGGTATATGTTGAAGAGAAATTAGACCACAGAACATGGGTATCACAGCCATATAAATAACCTGGAGAGGTGTTTTCTCAGCCCCAGAATGAAATGGACAACAATGTTTGAAAAACTACAGTGAGAAATGGAAAAAAGAGATTCTTGGCATCAAGAAAAAGAATTCCAATTTTCTCCTATGATTTCAATGTCAGGTTTTAATTCGTGCCAATGAGCAGCGAGGGGCTTATTTGCATGCATTGACATCTCACTCTTATACAATCTTGCCTTATTCATATGCAGGCTGAAATTTTCCCATGCAACAGAAAGAAACTAAATGGTGCCAATTCCCAACATAAAAGTCCAACCTGGCAGCTGCAGCTCACTGGCGTCTTCATTAGGTATATACTTGGCCAGCATTCCTAACACCTCAGGGTAAGCTCCATGGGCAGCCTACATCTTTTGTCCACAGAGAGTGGCATTAGCCACATCATCATGGCACATCTCTGAATCACTTACAGTACAGTTCACAATCTCAATACTGTACACTGTCTAGCCACTTTGCCCACAGGAACATGGACCCATCTCGAGCATTGGAACAGAATACAACTCAAGGCTCTTAGCTCACTTTCTTAGGGGCAGGGACACTATCTCTGCAGCACAAGAGACTCCCTCTGTTGGGATTAAGATAATGTTCCTTCTGCTCAATATCCTCATCTTCCCTGGAAGACTGCTGCTCTCCCAATTCTTCTCAGAATCCATCACGTCTTCTAGCTTACTCATTTTGCATCTATTTGGATTCTCACTGCACCTTTCCCTTCCATTCCTTTGCCTTTGAATAGTGCGGCCTCATTCAGAACTTTCAGGCTGACAGTATTTCTGTCTTTCCTTGCCTTACAGCACAGGTACAGAGTCAGGCAGTTTGTCATGCTTGCCAGTGAAAGGAGAGCCATGTTGATGCATAGCACAGTGCTACATCAATCTCATACCTGCACCTTGTGAGCAGCAGTTTCAGAGGAATGTGCTTCAATTAAATGGTTGTATCTTAAGTTCTAATCAAGTCCAGAGGGGCTCTCTTAATTCAGGGGTCCCACCACAGTCAGTAAAGAGCATCACCTAATCTCAGAGCAGAGGGTTGGATACAGATTGTCAGCAGTTTGGGAATTTCAGGATCAGGGATCATTACAGTCCAGGGAGTGGGCCACGGTCAGGCCTGAATTGCAACCAGTCTGGGGATTAGCCTGAGCCCCTCAGTCCTGTGGAAGTTCAGTTCGAGGAGCATCAGCTTGCATCTTGATAGGACACTCTCAGCATATCTGCACCATCTATCCACAAATTAACCTGCACTCATTTATTCAATGCTACAAGACCAACAGGCTGCAGCATAGAGCAGTGTCCCTCCAACCCAGTAGTGATCCCCAGCACTGCACCTAGCTATAGTGGGCTTGGAAGGAATAATGTAAGTTTCAGAGGACACATCAGTGGCATTGCTATCACTTCATTGTGCATAGAATATCACATCTGTGAATATATTAGCACTTTAGACCATCATTATTTTGATTAGCTGCAGATAGAAAACAAATTCACAGTGTTACCTTTGCAGAGCACCATTCAATGTTAAAACCCTGTCTGAAGGAATGTTACTCTTTTCCTAATCCCCGTTATGACATATAACATTATGTCATTGTTGAACATGAGAGCATTAAATGTTGTAAAGCCTTTAAGCAGTTATTACGGTAATTTCCATAAGCAGCAGGAAATGTAGAGAAAAAAAACAAAAAAAAGCGGTACGTGCTTTTGGGAATAAGTAGAGTCTGCTTGCCATTCAAGCAGAAACAAATTTGCAGTTAATGAATGATGACCCGACCCAACTTGTGTCTGATGGAAGCAGTTTAACTAAATCCTGTCTGGTTAACTGCTTTTTACACCTGACATTCCAGTAATCTATTTCTTTTATTTAACCTATTTTACTTATCAACCTGTTCAGAGGTATTATTACACACATCTGGAGCAGGTGGGACTCTCTTCTGGTACAGGGGTAGGGACACTATCTCTGCAGCACTCTGTTGGGATGAAGGTAATGTTCCTTCTGCTTAATATCCTCATCTTCCTTGGAAGACTGCTGCTCTCCCAATTCTTTTCAGAGTCCATCACGTCCTGCTCTGGCTACTCCAGTTGTGCGGAACACTGCATGCCAGGATTGATTTTGCAGCACACACTGTAGTGTAGTTTAAGGCCCAAGGGAACCAAGCATCGGAATCTCATCCTGTGGACACCTATCGTCAGATTTGAGGGCCAAATGGTACTCTTATGTTCCTATTGTCTATGTTCTTATGGAATGAGGTTGAGATCCCTCATCGCCCCGTCACCTTCAGTTAGTGTTGTTCACTATTGACTAATGGAGTGCAGGAATGCATGTATTTCTGACAAACAATAAGTAACCTTCTGGACCTGGTTGTCAAAGGTAGCCACTGACCTGTACATGTGTATGTATGTGTGTATGTGGATACTGCTTGTGATGCAGAACTCAAGAAAGGGAAGGAATTTCAAACTAAGGTTAGAAAGTTCATCACATTAAGAAAAGATTCAGTGTGCTGGAATAGAAGAGAAGGACAATACATCACAATGAATCTTATTTATTTTCTGGGACATGGAGATTTTTGCATCAAGTGTGTGGTCTTGATCCTCTCTTGCTAAGCCAAGGATTTTCTCTTCTTAAGGTGTGAGCGGATGAATGTCAGGCTCTCATCACCTGCTTTGGCGCTCGCTGCCCTACAGTGGGCCATCTTCTCCGGGACTGAGACAAAAAGGAGGAACTGAGTAAGGTGAAAGTGACTGGCTTGTCTGTTAGTGTTGGTGCAGATGGAGGAAAATTGGTGAGGGGTTCTGAATGTGAGAGTAAGAGGAACAGTAAGGATTAGGTGTAGGGTGCTGGGATGGGTGGATGTGAGGTTTGGAGTGAAGGTGCTGCATGCAATAGTGGGAGTGGTAGACAATGAGCCTTGGTGGGAGGTGGTTGCTGTGGGAGAGAGTGTGGGGTAACAGAGCAAGGATGATGGTATTTAACCTTGAGGAAAACAAAAGTCATTACGTTTCTAGTGGCTTTGCTGAGTGCTCTTCTGGACCGTGGACACTGCACTGACCTGGACAGCAATTTCCAACTGGCTGGCAGGTTCTGGTGCTGTACTCTCCTCTAGCAGTCCTGAGGGAGGAAGACAACTCTCCTGCCCACCATCTCTTCACCAGGATCTCCAAGCCCCTGACAGCTAAGGGGATGCCAACTTGCCATGACCATCTTCAGGACACTTTTCACCCTGTCTGCCAATGACTGAGCTGAGGCACAACTGAGTATTAAATATGGTGTTGGTGGTAGCGAAGTGAGAAGGTCCCAGCAGTGGATAGCACTGTCACTGATGTTGAGCACGTGTTTAATATGGTGCCTATTTAATGAAGTGAGCACTGGGAAACTACATGAGTAAACTCATTATGACTCAGAGAGAGAGAGTAGCCCTCCTTGAAGCTCTCTGAAACTGACAATAAGCCAAATTTTGGGGAAAATTTAGCTTCTTGGGTGGAATCAATTTTGGGGTAGACTTTATTCTGCAATTTAGAGCTGTTGTGGGGAAAACCACCAGCCTCAGAATCAGAGTCGGGGTTCAACAACAAAGTTTATCGTACAAGGCTCTGGGGAGAGAAAGACACTAACAGCATAGTGTTCAGCTGCAAGTCTCCTCTCAACCCAGGGCACATGTCAAGATACTTTTATATATTTTGTGATATAAGTCAGTGATGAAGTGATTGTTTCTATAACATAATTTGTTTGTTGTAGACATTGCAGAATCGTTGATAGTTTCGGGACAGTCATTGTCAGTTCCATTGTTAATTTCAGCGCGGTTGTCGTCAGTTTCAGTGCAGACATTGTCAGTTTGGAAGTCCATTGCTGTAGTGATGGGCGCTAATCACTCTTCCTGAGAAGGACGATTACTGCAGCCCTGGCTATTAGCACTTTGTATTGAGTCTGTATCAAATAGTTAGCATTTTTATCAAATGTGTTGGCTGGACTCTGACACTTCAGCGGCCAGTATATGCTACTCATGTGCATCCTGTCCCCCACCAGCCTTAAACTAATCATTTAAGTTGAGAGTGCATTGTGCTGGCATTCTGGTGGCCCCAGGCAGTAACTGTGTTTGCTCTGCTGTCTCTCTCCATATTGGGATCCGGCGGCCATCTTGTGTGTCAAGTAGCCAACTTATGACTCAGCAGCCATCTTGTGTGCCCGTGTGCCTAGTGTCACCCTGTCCCCTGCCATCTCCCAATTCACAGCAGAGTCCTTTTGGCTGATATCAGTTTTACAACTTCACACAAGTATGGGAATTAAATATTAAAATTATCCACCATGGGGCAGCATGGTGGCTCAGCGGTTAGCACTGCTGCCTCACAGCACCAGGGACCCGGGTTCAATTCCCACCTCGGGCAACAGTCTGTGTGGAGTTTGCACATTCTCCCCGTGTCTGTGTGGGTTTCCTCCGGGTGCTCTGGTTTCCTCCCACAGTCCAAAGATGTGCAGGTTAAGTGAGTTGGCCATGCTAAATTGCCCATAGTGTTAGGTGCAGGGGTAAATGTAGGGGAAGGGGTCTGGGTGGGTTGCTCTTCGGAGGGTCGGTGTGGACTTGTTGGGGCAAAGGGCCTGTTTCCACTCTGTAGTGAATCTAATCTAAAAAATTATGTCAGGCACATTGTGTAAGCCCCAAATAATGGGAGTTATATTATCAAAATAAGGTAATGTTGCTATGTTCCTGGTATTCATGGTGGTGAAGTCAACACAGAGTCATAGAGTGATAGAGATGTACAGCACGGAAGCAGACCTTTCGGTCCATTCATCCATGCCAACCAGATATCTCAACCTAATCTAGTCCCACTTGCCAGCACCTGGCCCATATCCCTCCAAACCTTTCCGGTTCATATACCCATCCAGATGCCTTTTAAATGTTGCAGAAAGAATTAACTTCGAAACATATCTTGTCGACTGAGAAAATTGGATCTTTGAGAAGCTTTTAAAAATGGTTTTATGTTCTGGAGCCATAAGTTATGATATGCGGTGACAAACGCTGAAGTCATTTCTTTTCCTTACTTTGGACTGATGACCTGACAGAAATTCCAGCTCGATCACACCGAGATTGTCATTTGCCCCTACTTTGGAAATCACACAGGGTCAAGAGTGTAGCCATTGAATAGCGGAAATCCTCCTATGTTGAAGCTATGCATTACCACAGGAAGGAAGGGGTGAACCTGCCCTTTAATGTTCAATAAATATGCCAGTGAAAAACATAAGAACTGATGTGGATTGAGAAATAACAAATCTGTATTCTTGTAAAACAAAGAATGGTGGACCTGTCTCCAGTTGTGTTATATGAAACCATTCATTTCCTGATCTAAAATAGGAAAATATAAATGTTTTGCTGCTGGATCAGATAAAATTGGCACGTGCATCCTCCTGGTTGCCAGGATTAGCAGTGAGGCAGGGAACATTAGGAACGCATGATATTTATTACTCATGACATGGTTGATTGTAAAATATCAGACAGAACATCAACTCAGAACCATAGAATAATTTTCTTAATTTTAATTTAGCAGATTGTATGATGCTGTTTAACATTTTATACATTCTCACACAGGCGTGAGGTTTGGAAGCAGATGCTTCCTGACTCACAAAGATCCTTAAGGGACATGTCTATCTCAGAAATATCCCATTGTAATTTTCATAGAGGAAGTTACATCAAAATGAGCAACACAATCATATCTTCCATGTTTGTTGCAAGAGTCCCCAAGTGATCTTCTGCGTGTTTGGGAAAAAATTAAGATATTTATATTATTATATATCCACATATTTATTTCACTCACTATTGACAGAAAACAAAATGGAATTGCAACTGCTATGAATGCATTATGTTGCATAAAGTATGTATTCATCATATTGAAATTACTATCACGATAAATAGAGTTTAAACAAGTCTGTGTCAGCCTTTTGTGGTATAGTGGGTGGTGTCATACTTCTGAAAGGAAAAGCCCAGGTTCAAAGTCCCCATTACTCCAGTTATGCGTCATAGCAGGTTTATTTAAAATGATCTAAAATCAATCTTTGTAAATTATTCATAGAGATATTAAAGCCGATCGACATAAAAGACACAATGCAGAAAATAACATTGTGTACTTTTGTCAATCCCTTTAGCTCGCTGAGTAATAGTTTTATCTGCTTTATAATTCTGAAACCCAATGGCTTGGAATTTTGTGTGCTGTTGAAGGAATTGGTCGTTTCCCTTCTTTACATGATTCACTGTTCTACCAGCTTTCACATCCAACCACAAGAATGGTCAGCACAATATCTCTCTTGTCATCTAGGTCAATGTTCATAGAAGTGAAAGTAAATGAGGGCTGTTGTATTACTTTTAATATATTTGTCTGGGGAAGCAGCCAGCAAGTGGTCAGCAAGGCCACATTCATTGCTTGATTCAATTTCCTGTTGAAACGGATGATGAGCTCACTAAACAATTGTTTTTATAACTGATGACTTATTAGGCACATAGAAGATGGTAAGGCAGATATTAATATCTTCCTTTAAGGGTGGGGGCAAGCAGAGTAGTGCAAGGAATTGTAGGATTTTTGCCTCTTCAGGATACTGTATATATTTTTCACCGTTGTCTTTGTCTGCGTTACCATCTTCAGTGGTGTATGCACATACAACACTGGCTTCTTCCAATTCTGCATCCTTTTCAGAATTCTTACTTTATTTTAGTTTGCCTCTCTTTGTATTTCTCAGCATTTCACACTTTGTTTTAATAAATTTCAATTGCTGTATGTCTACCCATTCCTCCAGCCCGTTTACATTCTCTTGGAATCTATCACCACTCCTCACAGGTCATAATATATTAGAGTTTTACGTCAGCTGCAAATTTGGAATTGTGTCCTGCATTTCCAGTCGAGATGATTCATATAGCCAGTGGTCCAGTATCATTATCTGGGGAGCTCCACTGCCAGGAAGCCCTCACTTAAAATAATGCTTGCAATCCTGTAATTCACAACTCAAGTGACTTTTAGTAAAGTATTAACTCCCAAAAGAATCAGCATTAAACCTGGAGTTAGATTCTGTTTCTTAGCAGCAATGAGAAATTAAACCGTTTTACCTGTTCCCTCTAAATTGAAATACAGTACTTCAAATGGCTAAATTTCTAAACTAGGAAATGAAATACCTGCTAGAGTAAAATGAACTTTAAAATATTGAAGGAAAATGTAATAGTACCTCCTGTAGTGGGCCTTTTGAGACTGGAGCCCAGGGATCTGATGACTCTGGCTTATACCAGACTGGCCATTAATCATTGGGGTCCAAGCTGATAGCTGGGATTGTCACTTGCTCCTGGTGACACCATGGCACTGCCTGGTGGCATCCTTTAGGGTGGCCGTGATATCTCTTCTTGCTGGATGCTGCTAGCTCCAGGGTCTGCTTCAGTTGTGTTCTAGTGGCGCTTCTCCTCTTGGCTTGTTGTGAGGTCACTTGGTCATCCTCCCTCCTTCTCCACCTGACAGGGTGTTGATCATGGCTGGGCACAGTGGCATTTCCCAGGATGGTGAGACTGTCCTATAAAGAGTGATTGGACATATTGGATCTGCGTTCTCTGGAGTTCAAAGAATGAGAGACAACTGAATTGAAACCTATATAACTTTTAAAAGAATTGACTGGCTGGATCCAAATAAGATATTTCACCTGGTTTGGGAATCTAAAACCTTGGGTGTAATTTAAAAATAAAGAGGTTGTCACTTAGAATCAAGATGCGGAATTTTTTCTTTTACTCAAATGGTTGTGAACCTTTGGAATTCTCTACCAATGAGGGCTATGAAAGCTTATACTTTGAACATGTTTAAGGCAGAAATTGATCCACTTCTGATTGCCAATAACATCGCTGGTAATGGGGATGGGGAGGTGAAAAGACATTGAAGTGTTCAGTTGCTATAATTATACTGATTGTGGGTCAGTTTAAAAGGGCTGAATGATCTACTCCTGTTCCTATGTTTAAAAAAGCATTCTCACTATTATTTAACAAGGAACTGCTGACTGACTAGGGCGACCAATGTTCACATGAAACGTCTGTAAACATTACATGCTGATTTCGGATTCTCAACCAGAGACGTTTATCACCTGGTGAGAGGTAAAACTACAAATTGGATTTAATTAACTGGCATCGTTTACTGGTCATGTCAGAGGAATATGCAGCCTCAGGCATTGCATATATGAAAAATCTAGTTGAAATTTATAGATCGGTAGCAATTTATTGCCTAGATTTCCATTATCAATCTCTCCTTGAATTATCATTATTTGCCACAAATTAGTAGTGCAATCAAATTTCCAGAAGAAAATACATAATTTCATGCTACCTGTTTAACAAAGTAACTTGAAGTTTTTAGAAACTGCTGTTTCAAAGTGGTGCTTCTTACCTGCATCTGCCCAGTCTACCTCTTTAAATATTTTATGTTTCAATCAGATTGCCTTTCTCTTTCAAAGCAAAATTGCAAGGGTCTCACTCCTGTGTGATCTTTCAATACCCAATTTCATCCTCCTGCTTGCCATCCATTATACATACTCAGCAAAGCCACCTTAATAGTCGCAATCAGTTTCAGAGGTGGCAATTGGCTGGAATTGTTGGGAAACCCAGGATGATTGCTGTACGCTCTGCTATGCTGAAGTACAACAGGGTAACCATTTTACAAGTGAAGCAGTGTCATGTTCAAGGTATCGAGTTCAGTTTTCTGGATTATAGTGTTGGCAAAGAGTCTCTCCTCCCACTTACAAACCACTGCACCACCTGTCACAAGGTCAGGTTTACACTCAGGTGAGTGAACATTAACAGACTTTTTGAACATGCCTATTTCAAAGGGAAGATAAGAAAGAACATTTCTGGAACTTTACAGATATGGCACCCAGTTCCATGTGATCTCACATCTATATGACACTGTTTCTTACATGTTCGGTAGCTATTCTGGAAGTAAATTATAGTTGATACTTTACACAACATAAAAAAAAAAGTTTTAGAGTCATAGGCATAGAAATGTAAAACATGAAAACAGACCCTTTAGTCCGACTCATTCACGTTGTCCAAATATCCTAAATTAAGCTAGTTCCATTTGCCAGCACCTGGCCCATATCTCTTCCTATTCATATAGCCATCCAGATGTCTTTTAAATATCACAATTGTACCAGCCTCCACCACTTCCTCTGGCAGCTCATTCCATACATGTACCACCCCCTGCGAGAAAAAGTTGTCCTTTAGGTCCCTTTTAAATCATTCCCCTCTCACCCTAAACCTATGCCCTCTAGCTCTGGACTCCTCACCCCAGGGAAAAGACCTTGTTTATTCGCAATTATTTCTTGATGAAAGAATTCATGGTCAAAGTCAAACTTCTATTTTGAGTGGAGTACTTGCCAGAGCAGATCAAGTCAGACAGCAGATCCTTTCCCTTTAACAACATTTGGGAATTGTGTGTTTATTTGCTGATCATTGCTTCTACAGTCAGTATACAATTTACCAAACCAATTAAATTCAATTTCTCTGTTTGACATGATACAATTTTGCCACGATATCACATGTGAAGTAATGTCATTATAAGAGAACAGTGTGTAAATGAGCCAAGTACCTGGTCACAGGCTGCCTGCTGTGAAACACTAGAATACAAGCTGCATCTGAAGATGAATCTGTACTGTATATACTCATTCAGATGTAAATAAATCCACCCAAATCTTCAAGTAAATGGAATCCATGTACCTCATTAATCTTACAATTAGATAAGGTGGAAGAGATGACTGCAAATGCTGGAGATTAGAGTCGAAAGTGTGTTGCTAGAACAGCGGGTCAGGCAGCATCAAAGGAGCAGGAGAATCGACATTTTGGGCAAAAGCCCTTAATCAGGAATGGGGCAGGGAGCCGAGGGGTTGGAGAGATAAGTTGGGTGGGGAGGAAGGTAGCTGAGAATGCTATACGTAGAAGGAGGTGGGGGTAATGGTCATAGGTCAGAGACGAGGGTGGAATGGATAGGTGGGAAGGAAGATGGATAGGTAAGACAGGTCACGAGGGTGGTGCCAAGTTAGAAGTTTGGAACTGGGATAAAGTGGGGGCACAGAAAATGAGGAAAATGGTGAAATCCACATTGATGCTGTGGGGTTGGAGGGCCCCAAGGTGGAAGATGAGGCGTTTTTCCTCCAGGCGTCGGGTGGTAAGGGAGTGGCGATGAAGGATGCCCAGGACCTGCATGTCCTTGGTGGAGTGGGAGGGGGAGTTGAAGGGTTCAGCCACAGGGCAGTGGGGTTGATTAGTGCAGGTATCCCGGAAATATTCTCTGAAGTGCTCTGCGAATAGGCATCCTGTCTCCCCAATGTAGAGGAGACTGCATTGGGAGCAATGGATACAATAAATAACATGATAACATAAGTATTCCAGATTTGAAATCTGAAACTTTGAGTGCTATACTTTCTCAATGGGAACAATCTACAAGGGCAGCATGGTGGCTCAGTGGTTAGTAATGCTGCTTCACAGTGCCAGGGACCTTGGTTCAATTCCTTCCTGGGTGACCATTTGTGTGGAGTTCTCCCCATGGGTTTCCTCCCAAAGATGTGCAGGTTATGTAGATTAGCCATGGTAAATTGCCTGTAGTATGTAGGGTTGTGCAGACTGGGTAGATTAGTCATGGGAAATGCAAAGTTACAGGAATAGGATGGTGGGGGTTGGTAGTGAGTCTGGGTGGGATGCTCTTTAGAGGGTTTGGTGTACACTGGATCAGCTGAATGGCCTGCTTCCACATATTCTGTGATATTCTCCAAGTTGCAACTTTAACCAGTGTAAGCTTCAGAGACAAAGTGATTTGCTTGCTGCCTAACTTTATTAGGGATAATAAAACACAAACACTACATAATGAGGGTTCAGAACATGCTGTACAATCAACCATTATTGCAAACCAACAAAACTTTGGCTTGCCTTTAAGAACTGTGGCTGAGAATGATATGCTGACCATAATGTTATAGTTACAGAAAGTATTTAAGTTGAATGCAAATCCAGAATTCAAAGTTTCAGTTTTTGAAAATAGCCCCGTTTTAAAAACTGTTCTGCTCTCAGGTCTTACATAATGAAGATTGTTATCTCTTTTAGTGAAGAATCTTGACTGACAGAATTAACTCTACATTCAAGTATCTGAATAGGAAAAAGATGGAATTAAAGGATTATTGTTGCAGTGTACAGAGTACAGAATTTAACCTTGACTCCTTTTATGCAATACTACATGTCAACATAAGAAGACATGGCAATAGTAGCTTCTCTCTACAGAAAGTCAGATGGTCAAGACAAATGAGATTTTTTAGTATTGTCTTTATGCTTCTAGATGGATTAATGCTTGCAATGGAAAACATACCCAATCATGTCTGTGTAGAAATATCAAGTGCTTTATTTATTAATGGGTTGGCAACATTGCGACACCTCATTCCTGATGAAGGGCTTCGGCCTGAAACGTCGATTTTCCTGCTCCTTGGATGCTGCCTGGCCTGCTGTGCTTTTGCAGCAACACACTCTCAACTCTAATCTCAGCATCTGCAGACCTCACTGTCTCCTAATATTACGACATCTACCAAGCAAAGGCCAAAGCAGAAGATAATTTATCCTTGTGGTCATTGAAAGCAGTGACACCATAAAGGTTAACTTGACAATCCAAGTGAAGTGAAGTGAATTCCAAGATTCTCAGTGAAGAGGAGCTTTTTATGTCACTAGCAATCACTCAAATGAATGGGATTTCTACAAGAAGCTGTTGGCAAATTAACAATAAATCAATATGTACATCACTCAGGCTGCAGATTATTCAATTATGCACAGGGACAGGTACAAGAGCAAATTTAGTGATATAGTGATAGTTTCTGACTGAGACTACATGCAATTGAAATCCTGTTCTGCTGAGGTGTTAGAAATATGTGCGAGTCCAGCATGAGCCCCAAGTTAATTATTATAGCAATGGAAAAAGACTGGTTTCATAAGCCAAAGTTGGACAGGATGCAAGTTTTTCAGAGATCAAAGAGCTTGATCAGCTAATGAATAAGTACAGCAGCATTTTCAAAGTTATGAAGGTATCATTGGTGTAGGAGCACAGTTCTGATTCGGGCCTGAGTGCTAGATTGCTTGTGCAATCAAGATGATGTATTGATTGTAACTGCAACAGAAGAAGTCAATAAATTTAAAGACTTAGATAAATTGCTAAAAAGCCTCAATAATCAGAATGTGAATGTGAAAATGAGCGCACATGTTTTTGTACAATCTGAGGTAAATACCTTCACCTGAGAATCAATTGTAGGAGTTAGTGGTTTTAGTAGTAATGACACTGGGCTGGTAATCCTGAGCCCCAGGCAATTTTGAGGGTCATGGATTCACAGAGTCATAGAGATATACAACAAAGAAACAGACCCTTCAGTCTAACTCGTCCATGCTGACCAGTTATCCTGTGTAAATCTAATCCTATTTGCCTGTATTTGGTCCATATCCGTCTAAACCCTTCCTATTCGTATACCCATATGGTGGCCTTTTAAATGTTGTAATTGTACCAGCTTCTACCACTTCCTTTGGCAGTTCATTCCATACACGCACCACCCTCTATGTGAAAATGTTGTCCCTTAGGTCCCTTTTATATCTTTCACATCAAAACTATGCCCTCTAGTTCTGGACTCCCCAGCCCAGGGGAAAGACCTTGCCTATTTACCCTACCCATGCCCCTCATGATTTTATAAACTTCTATTAGGATACCCCTCAGCCCCTGACACTCCAGGGGAAACAGCCCCAACCTATTCAGCCCCTTCTTGTAGCTAAAAACCTCCAATCCTAGCAACATCCTTGTAAATCTTTTCTGAACCCTTTCAAGTTTCCAAACATCCTATAGCAGAGACACCAGGATTATTGAATGTTTTAGTTCTACGATGCTGCAAATACAGGGATAGAGAGGCTGATTTGATTTGGCACGCAGTGAATGTGTCGCAACAAAACTCAGCAGGTTTACTTGTAAACCACAAGCATTCGGAGTGCTGCCCCTTCTTCAGATGCTCACTGGCAGCGCTCTGAAAGTTTGCATTTTCAAATAAACCTGTTGGACTCTAACCCAGTGGTGTATGATTTTGTTCACCCGAGTCCAACACCGGCACCTCCACACCATGGCAACAAAGCACAGCAGTTATCTAAGGGAAGCTTGACCATAATGCACTACTTGTTCATTATGACACACATTGTGAACCAAAATTAGTCTGCGATGTTTTAAACTATGGATTTGAGGAAGTGGTCAGGTGTGTCATTGATGATGATCAAGGAAAGCCCATTATATTTGCATCATGTCTGACCAAAGTTAAATGTAACTATTTATAGATAGATAAAAGAAGTGCTTAAAATCATTCATTAAAAGTTTAATCGACGTTGGTAGAATTTTTACCTTAGTTACAGATTATGCACTCCTTGTAGCTATTCTGATTCTAACATCCATAATACTGACAGTGGGATTCACAAATGTGGTGAATGTAGCTGTTCAATGCTTTACTCTCATAGGATCCCCAGAGTGTGGAAGCAGGCCATTTGGCCCATCAAGTTCACACTGACCTTCTGAAGAGCATCCCAGCCAGATCCACCACCCTACCCTATGACTGTGGGTCTTTCATGGCAATCCACCTGACCTGCACATTCAAAGACATTATAACATGGCCAATCCTTCACAGCTTTGGACTGTGGGAGGAAACCAGAGCACCCGGAGGAAACTCACACAGACACGGGAAGAATGTACAATCTCCACACAGACAGTCATCCAAGGCTGGAATCAAACCCAGGTCCCTGGCACTCCGAGACAGCAGCGCTAACCACTGAGACACCGTGCCACTCTGCTGACTGCAACATAGCACAAATGAAAATGCTATTGCAAAAGCACGGTCTTGTTTGTTATGTGGAGACTGAAAGTTTACCTGTAAGATCTCATCTTCACAGGATTAGTGGATGAGGAATTTTGAGTTACTCTCCTGGTCTTTCTGGTTTCAGTTCCTATTTCTGTTTGCACCATTTGACCAGTATATGCACAAGGAATGAAAACAATTCCATCATTTACTTCATGAGCTGTTGTCTGAACAGGGCTGCATTAAGTTGGATGACAGGGTGGTAGTATTTGTTTTTTTAGGAGACAAGGTTCTGACAGAATTTCATACTGAACACAAGGGTATAGGTAATGGGCTAGCCTGTCAGAAGTTATTTTTATTTGCTTTTTTGACAGTGATCTAGCATCATTGGTTAGTAAATGCACCATGTGACAAAATGGCAGCACTAAGCTGCCTAATATTCCTTTACAACACTGATAATTGTCAATTCATCTCTTTTACAGCACACGCAGACTTTTGGGAAAAGGAGAACTGGATTTGTTCCAAAAGTGGGAAAATTCCTAAAAAAAGCTAATTACAAAAAAATTAACCAGAATTTATGCAGATATATAATTAGGTGATTAGGCTTATGACCAATGGTTTTCTGAGGGATCGGTGATGGAAAATACAAGCTGCTAATATATGTGCTAGCAAATATGAAACATGGAGGTATAAAAATGGTTCAAATTAAGCAAATACAGCAGATGTCCAAAAAGAAAAAAGATCTCTAAGTCCTGAACTGAAACTCTGTTCAACAACACTACCCAAGGCCCTACTTTTGATCGTGTAAGTCCTGTCCTTGTTTGTTTTACCAAAATGTAATACCTTGTACTTAACTAAGTCAAACTTCATCTGCCCCTCTTTAGCCCTTTGACCCAATTGATCAAAATCTCTTTGTAACCTTAGATAACCATCTTCACTGTCCACAATACCACCAATCTTGGCGTCATTCACAAACTTACTAACCACACCTTCTATATTCTCAATTAAGTCATTTATATAAATGACAAACAAAAGTGGTCCCATCACCGATCCCTCAGAACACCACTGGTCATAAGTCTAATCACCTAATTATATACCTGCATTAAATAATTCTCTCCACCTGCCCTCCCACTGGCTGATTAATCTGATTTGATGTGATGTCAGGGAAAGAATGTTGCAGGGGGCAACAAGAAAGAGATGGGAACAAAGAATTCTCACATTGTTACAAAGAACTGATGACACAAATAAAACTCATTCCTACCTTGTCAATATTTATGCTTCATAAATATTTATGGAACATATTATATTTTCCGTATTTACACTGTCGCCGGACTTTCTCATCCAACCCTTTCAACAAATCTTTTTATTCATTTCTACCTCGTGTTATGCAGCATCCCTCAAATGATCCATGGAAGATGCCTCAATTACTCCTCTTTCCATTCTCTGGAGAGATTTTTTAAACGAATTTCCTACTGAGTCCACTAAAGTGCATCTTATAATTACTTCCTGTTTGGAAGTGAAAGGAAACAATGAAATAACTACACAGAGAAGTTGTCTCAATGTTCATGTTTCTCTTTGATGTCATTGATGTCTCCAGCTCATTTTTATCATAGTTCTCCACACAAGTTTCATTGCAAATGAAGGAAAAAGAAGGTAACAAAAGATGAGCAAAAACCCTTTTAGAGAAAGGAGTCAGTAAAGAACGTTTTCACAAGAAAATCAGAAACTGGAGCAAGCCTAGGCTATTTGGTTCCTTGAGGCTCCTCTATCAATCAGTTTGATTATGATAGCAGTTAGTGGTGTTGATGGTAATCATGGATTATGACCAATAAGTTTGTGGAATTCGTTATACTTTCCTGCCTGCTCCCCTGTAGATCAAAGGCCTGTCTAACACATTCTTGAATATGTTCAACTATCAAGTTGTCACTGATTTCTGAGATGTAGAATTCCAAAGATTAACAAACTTCAGAAAAAAACAAACCTCTGTTTTCTCCTCTCTATCTTTGTATCATTAGCAAATTTAGGTACAATACATTCAATCCTTTCATCTGAATCATTAATATAGATTATTGATAGTTGAGGCCTAAATCGTAATCCCTGAGGCACTCCATTGCCAATCTGAAAATAACTTGACAAGATTCCTACTTTCTGTCTCCCTGATTTCCTGAATAAGGACATCACTTGGTCATTTTTAATTGTTTTTGATTTTTCCAAAATTTCAGGAATATTGAAAGATTGTTTTCAATACACCCACTATCTCTATGGCCATGATTTGGAGATGCCAGTGTTGGACTGAGGTGTACAAAGTTATAAATCACACAACACCAGGTTATAGCCCAACAGGTTTATTTGGAAGCACTAACTTTTGGAGCACTGCTCCTTCATCAGGCATTTGCAGAGTATAAGACTTATACTCCACAACTACCTGATGAAGGAGCAGCACTCCGAAAGCTAGTGCTTCCAAATAGGCCTGTTGGACTAGAACCTGGTGCTGTATGATTTTTAACTTTGTATCTCTATAGCCTCATCTTGTAAAATACTAGGTTTCAAGCCTTCAGGTTTAATGGAATTGTCAACACTTAGTCCAGGGGTGGGGAACCTGCAGCCTTAAGGCTACATGCAGCCTTCCAGGCCATTGTGTGTGGCCTTTTGAATGAATCCAAATTTTGCAGAACAAATCTTTTATTTTTTAATTAATATTTTTTTCATCCTTTATTATTTTTATTTTAATCTTAAAATGAATGTACTTAAAATACCAGAGAATAAAAGAAAATTCAACGAAATAATCCTCACAGACTGACCGCCACAATTTTAAAAATGTGAATTTTGAAGAATATATAATTGAAGTTTCTTGGATGCTGCCTTATTAGATTACAACTAACATAATGCAGCCTTCCAACATGAAAAGGTTCCCCACCTCTGGCTTAGTCCCATTAGTTAATCTCATTTTTTTTTTCTCTCATGATAGAGACTTTTTTTAAGGTCTTCTATCACCTTTTCTTTGACTTTCAACTGTATCAGCATGCTCTTTGTGTATTCTATCATGAAGACAGGTACAAAAGAGTTGTGTAATATCTCCAGCATTTCCTGTTTTCCATTATTAATTCATTGGTCTCATCCTCAAAGGGACCAATGTATAATCCAGCTACTACTTTCCTTCTTACATATTTGTGGGAGCGTTCAATGGAAGTTTTTGTTGGTCCAATTCTTCTAAGGGGTACTACAGTGACAATGTTGGGTCTTAGTCATTAATCTGGTGCCAAGAAAGAGAGGCCAATTCACTATTAACCACCCACGAGCTGAGTGAATCTTAATAAGTTACATATTGTTGTTCTTGAGGGGGATGAAGGGTTTAAATATGGGACTGCCCGATATGTGTGCCCATTTGTTCAGTTAAAAAAAAAGAGCAAATAAAGATAAAGCTAGCAGTTTAAAGCTAGCATGTGTTAAGTGGCAACAAAGATTTGATTGTTGAACTGAAGAAAGAGACTTTTGGAATCTGCCTGATAGTTCTTGGCAATGAAGAAGTCATAATCTCCAGAAAATGGAGTCAATGCTCTCCTCAACCATAATGTTGTGGGAAGTTTTGGTTCTGTAAGTACTGTTTTAAGGAGAAACTGTGCTAGTTTCACCAGCTGCCATGGCAAGTTTGAACACATGCCCAGATAATTTGCCTGAGCTTCTGGATGTAAGTGTGCTTACTGAACCTCTGAACCACCTTCATCACCCACAGACAGGAGCAATGGACATCAGAAAGAGGCAAGAAGAACTGCAGTCTTCGGGGTTGTGCCACCCTCAGATCCTCAGCCTTAGAGACTGAAGGTATGCTGTTCAGACCATAGCACTAATGGGAGAAAGTGAGGACTGCAGAT
This sequence comes from Chiloscyllium plagiosum, assembly GCF_037043375.1. Classification (NCBI taxonomy): domain Eukaryota; kingdom Metazoa; phylum Chordata; class Chondrichthyes; order Orectolobiformes; family Hemiscylliidae; genus Chiloscyllium; species Chiloscyllium plagiosum. The sequence continues at coordinate 77,478,944 of NW_028270141.1, read as the reverse complement.
GCTGGAGATCAGAGTCAAGGGTGCAGTACTGGAAAAGCACAGCCGGTCAGGCAGCATCTGAACAGTAGGAGGATCAACGTTTCAGATATTCCTGATGAAGGGCTTATGCCCAAAATGTCGATTCTCCTGGTCTTTGGATACTGCCTGACCTGCTGCGTTTTTCCAGCACCACACTCTTGACTCTGAGGTCCAGCGTCTGCAGTCCTCACTTTCTCATAGTTGATTTTAACCCTACTGCAAAGCCTCTTCCAAGGATGCCTACCTTGAAGAAGTTCTCTTCCTCTCTCTACAAGGGTGTCAGTGACTCTCTCTCACTGCACACCCCCATGTCATCTTTTCAGCCCTGAAACTCTTTAGCCATGTCCTGAAGCAGATTCGCTGCTACAGCTACATCTCCTTTCTCAGTGCCTGCCCATGGAACCGACTGATCCTACATGGACTCCAGACTACATTCATAGCATTAATGGCTAAAGTATCGTACAGGTGAGGAAAGCAAATTGTAGAAATCTAGCTGTTAGAAAACATTCCACAGTTAATATGGGGAGAGTATATCTGCAGCCGTTTACCGTCATGTCCCATGGTGTGCTATCTCCTGGGTGCCAGGTTAAAGAGCACTATAGAGAGGCTTTAAAATACGCTACCTGAGAAAGGAAGTGAGCAACTTTATTACCGAGGTTGCTTTTGATTGGCGCAGATTCAATTGGCTGAAGGGCCTTTTTCTATGCCTGCGACCTCCGTGCCTCTATAAAAACAGAGAGGGCAGGCATCAAGATCCTATGGTCATATTTCCAGGTGCTAGTGACTCCGTTAAAAAACAGGATTGTGAATGTAGTAATCTCTGATTTACACTGAGTGACATCAGGTAGCGAGTGTACAAATAGGAAATTTGGAAGGGTTAATGTATGGCTTGAAAGAGAAGCAGTACCATGGAGACAGATTCCAGAGCAAAAGTATAAACAAATCTGGAAAATGTGAATCTTTGCTCTCCACTTTATTTGCATGTTCTTGTTAAAAACACAGAGAGCACGGTTGAGTTGAGGATCTCCTCAATTGGGAGTTCCCATATCCTGGCGAAGAATCTGATAAAGAAAAAGTAAAGAGAATATGATGTGACCTGGTAAGAAGCATAAACACAGAATGTGAACACTTCATTTGGTGTGGAAAAAGAGAAAGATTAACCAGGACAAATGTGGGTCCAGACTGAAATAGCAGAATTTACAATGAATAACAGGAAATGACAGAGAAACTAAACAATTACTTCATGTCTGCCTTCATGGAAGAAGATACAGTAAATCACTCAGAAATATTAGGCAATCAGGTGACTTGTGAAAGTGAGAATTGAACGAAGTTACCATGATTGAAGGGATAGCACTTGAAATGTTATCCAGATTGAAGGTTGACAAATCCCTTGGACGAGATGAGCTACATACCAGAGTGTTGAAGTAGATGGTTGGACAGATAATAGATGCTTTCTGGTTACCTTTCAAAATCCTATCAATACTGGGAAGGATCTTGCAGACTAGAAAGTACAAAATATAGCCATGTTATTTATGGAGGGAGGGAGAGTGAGAATGGAAGCCTATAGGTGTCTTCGTTTCTGGCAAATGTTAGGATCGATAAGGAAGGATGTGATAACTGGTGCCATGGAAAACAATGTTAAAATCGGGCAGAGTCAGCATAGATTTATGAAAGGGAAATTGACCTGGAATTTCTGATGACCAGTCAGTCAGTTCCTTAGCAAAGTTGAGAGTTGTGCACTGAGGGCTTACAGAATACCAGATGTAGCAAATTGTAAGGGAATTTCCTTGGAGACTCCACTGGGCAATTTCCTTTATGCCAATAACTCTCAGAAAGTATCCATTTGAATCTGACAGTTCAAAGGGTCCCGCTGCTGTCAAATAAATAGCAACCTAGAAAAGTTGCCCTAATAAAAACTAGTCTAACATTTATGAACTGTTTATTTGGTCCTCAAAATTATCAACCTGAACAACTGTACATACCTCAGACCCTTTATACTCCTCACACTTTGATCTGACAACCTTCTTCTTTCCCAGAGACCTGACAAGTCTCCTCCCCGAGTACCCGTCACCCGTCTCCCCTAAGATCTGACACCACAGCTCCCCCTAGTGCTGGATGCACCTGCTCCTTACCCCAGACCCGCCATAGGACCCAACACAATCCTCTTCCCAAGGGATCCGACTGCTTTCTAACCCCTGAGACCTGATGCTACACTGACCCCCACGGAATCTGGCGCCATACTGCCTGGAACCTTCGGACCGAATATTCCTTGCCCATACTAACTGACCATCATTTAGCTGCTCCCTTCCTTCCTGTGACTTGACTCACTACTCAGATGGGAGATCACCTGGAACCCTATCCACCAGGTGTCCTGCCAGACTATACTCACTTGTACTTTGGCACCTAACTCCATCCACCTGGTACCTACCACCTGTCAATGGGATTTTCTCCCCTTTCCTTGAGTTCAATGTCCCGCATTCTAACCTTGCATATCTTACATCCTTATTATTTCATAACAGCTGAAAACGTGGCTGTATATGCTGATAGATTTCTTAATCACAGAGCATGGCAACTTACTGCTTTGAAAGAAGGGTAATTCTTTAAAGTCCTCGATGGGTAGTAATAGACAATAGACAATAGGTGCAGGAATAGGCCATTCTGCCCTTCGAGCCTGTACCACCATTCAATATGATCATGGCTGATCATCCTTAATCAGTATCCTGTTCCTGCCTTATCTCCATAACCCTTGATTCCACTATCCTTGAGAGCTCTATCCAACTCTTTCTTAAATGAATCCAGAGACTGGGCCTACACTGCCCTCTGGGGCAGAGCATTCCACACAGCCACTACTCTCTGGGTGAAGATGTTTCTCCTCATCTCTGTCCTAAATGGTCTACTCCGTATTTTTAAGCTGTGTCCTCTGGTTCGGCACTCACCCATCAGCGGAAACATGTTTCCTGCTTCCAGAATGTCCAATCCTTTAATAATCTTATATGTCTCAATCAGATCCCCTCTCAGTCTTCTAAATTCAAGGGTATACAAGCCCAGTCGCTCCAGTCTTTCAGCGTAAGGTAGTCCCGCCATTCCAGGAATTGACCTCGTGAACCTACGCTGCACTCCCTCAATAGCCAGAATGTCTTTCCTCAAATTTGCACCCAGTACTCCAGGTGTGGTCTCACCAGGGCCCTGTATGGCTGCAGAAGAACCTCTTTGCTTCTATACTCAATTCCTCTTGTTATGAAGGCCAGCATGCTATTAGCCTTCTTCACTACCTGCTGTACCTGCATGCTTACCTTCATTGGAGAAACTGAGGACTGCAGATGCTGGAGATCAGAGCTGAAAATGTGTTGCTGGAAAAGCGCAGCAGGTCAGGCAGCATCCAAGGAACAGGAGAATCGACGTTTCGGGCATAAGCCCTTCTTCAGGAATGGCCTGAAGAAGGGCTTATGCCCGAAACGTCGATTCTCCTGTTCCTTGGATGCTGCCTGACCTGCTGCGCCTTTCCAGCAACACATTTTCAGTTGCTTACCTTCATTGACTGGTGTACAAGAACACCCAGATCTCTTTGTACTGCCCCTTTACCTAAATTGATTCCATTTAGGTAGTAATCTTCCTTCCTGATCTTGCCCCAAAGTGGATAACCATACATTTATCCACATTAAACTGCATCTGCCATGCATCTGACCACTCACCTAACCTGTCCAGGTCAACCTGTAATCTCCTAACATCCTCCTCACATTTCACCCTGCCACTCAGCTTAGTATCATCGGCAAATTTGGTAATGTTATTACTAATACCATCTTCTATATCATTAATATATATTGTAAAAAGCTGCGGTCCCAGCACTGATCCCTGCAGTACCCCACTGGTCACTGCCTGCCATTCCGAAATGGAGCTGTTTATTACTACTCTTTGTTTCCTGTCAGCCAACCAATTTTCAATCCAAGTCAGTACTTTGCCTCCAATACCATGCACCCTAATTTTGCTCACTAACCTCCTATGTGGGACTTTATCAAAAGCTTTCTGAAAGTCCAGGTACACTACATCTACTGGATCTCCCTCGTCCATCTTCAGAGTTACATCTGAAGATGGACGAGGGACCAAGGAGTGCAGGTATGTAATTTTTTGAAGTTTGCGTCATGTACAGACAGGTTAGTTAAAAAGACATTTGGCCTTCATTGCTCAGTGCTTTGAGAATAGGAGTTTGGAAATCATATTGAGATTATACAGGACATTGGTGAGGCCTTATCTGGAATACTATGTCCAGTTCTGGTTGCCCAGTTACAGGAATGATATTATTAATCTGGAGAGGATTCAGAAGAGATTTACCAGGATATTGCTAGGTATGGAAGATTTGAATTATAAAGAAAGGTTGGATAGGCTTGGGCTTTTTTCACTGGAGCATAGGAGGTTGAGAGGCAAGCTGATAGAAGTTCATGAAATAATGAGCGGTATAGATAGAGTTAATGGTAGTTGTCTTTTCCCTATGATGGGGGACTTCAAGACTAGGGGGCACATTTTTAAGGTGAGAGTAAAGAGATTTTCAAAAGACACGAGAGGTGTGATTTACATAGAGGGTGATTCACATGTGGAATGAACTTCCTGAGGAAGGGGTGAATACAATTACAACTTTTAAAAGACACTTGGATAGGTACATGAATAGGAAAGGATTGGAGGGATATGGGTAAGGAGCAGGCAGGTGAGACTAGTTTAGTTTAGGATTATGTTTGGCATGGACTGTTGGACTGAAGGGTCAGTTTCCATGTTGTATGACTCTATTGTGTACTATCAGAAATCTGCCAGATTTAGCTATGCTCTGAGGGATTCCTGACTAATGATCCTTGTAATTACCTTACTTTGCTGCTTGAATCTCTGAGATCCAGGCACAGTAGTGGCTTCTGAAACTGGAATGGTGTCAACATGCCAATCAGCATAAGTGGAATCTCTGAGCAGCCATACATTTGACAAATATGTTGAAGAATAGATCAAGGAACACCAGTGGCTATGCTATATTTACATTTTAAGAATTTTTTTTGATAAAGGTCCCACAGAGGAGGTTGGCAAATGTGATTAGAGTATATGTGATTTGGTGAAATATGCTAGTATGGATTGAGAACTAGTTAACAGACAGAACACAGAGTGTATGGAGAAACAAGTCTTTCTCAAGATGGAGTAATAAGGATCAGTGCTTGGGCCACAGCTGTAATATTTACCAAGTTGCTTGCTGATAGCCCAAAATTAGATGGGAATGTAAGCTCTAAGAAAAGAGGCTTCAAACAAATTCTGATATGCTTAGTGTGTGCATAAGAACATAGCAACTGGAATATAATATGAATAAGAGTGAAGTTATCCACTTTGATAGAATAAAACCAGAAACAGTTTCTCAAAAGGTGGGAGATTGGAAAATGTTGTAAAAGTGCTCTGAAGAAGGTTGACTAGTTCTGAAATTTTAACTCTGCTTTCTGTCCACATAGGGGAGGCACTGGCCTTGTAGTATTATCATTGGACTATTGAACCGGATAACATTCTGGAGACCCAGATTTGAATCCCACCATGGCAGATGTTAGAACTTGAATTGAATAAATATCTGGAGTTAAGAACCTAATGGTGTCCATGAATTCATTGTCAATTGTCGGAAAAACTCATTTGGATCACTAATGTCCTTTAGGGAAGAAAATTGCCATCCTTACCTGGTCTGGCCTACATGTGACTCCAGATCCATAGCAATGTGGTTGACTCTTAACTACCCTCTGGGCAATTAGGGATGGGTAGTAAATGCTGCCTAGCCAGCGGCGTCCTTATCCCATGAATGAATAAAGGATATGTTGCCAGACCTGCTGAGTTTTTCAGCAATTTCTGGTTTTGTTTGTGGAAGTATTGTTGTTCATGAGTGACATAAAGCTAGCATGCAGGTGCACCAGTCAATAAGGAAGACAAATGATATGTTGGTCTTCACCACAAGAGGATTTGTGTGCATTAGTAAAGTTGCTTTGCTGCAATTTTATAACACTTAGGTGAGACTGCAGCTGAAATATTATGTACAGTTTTGGTCTCCTTATCTAAGTAGAGATATACTTACCATTGAGGGAGTACAATTCACACTGCTAATCCCTGGGATGGTGGAATTGTCTTCCAGGAAGAGATTGAGGAAACCAGGTCTGTGCTGCCCAGAATTTTGAGAAATGAGGGATCACCTCATTGAAACTTATAAATTTCTTACAGATCATGACGGCATGAAAGTAGATAGGATGTTTTCCATGGCTGGTGAGTCTAAAATCAGGAAACATAATCTCAGAATAAAGGTAAACCATTAAAGACAGAGAGGAGGAATTTCTTCACTCATAGGGTGGGCACTCTTTGAAATTTTATACTCTAGAGGGCCATGGAACCTCAATCACTGAACAGATTCAAGGCAGGATGATAGATTTCTGGAGGCTAATGACATTAAAGGATATAGAGATAGCATGGGAAAGTGGCCTTGAAGTCAATTATTAAGCTAAATCTAGCTGAATCTATCCTCACCCCCATAATCCTTTTAGTAATATGAGCTGCCCTATTCTTTCTCAGGACAGCAATGTGGAACAATTGTAAATACTGAGGCCAGATACTAACTGCTGCCGAGAGAAATTTCAGAATGAGAATAAACTCCATAAAGTTGCTGTGCTTTATATTTATTTGTTGACATTTTGAAGTGCTGTTCCTGAAACTTCATAGATATGAATGAGATACAAGAACTTTATGAGACTACCTTTTGACCAACACATGCATGAATTGCTTTGTATGAATTTAAGTTGCAATGTTATGGCCTTCACTTTATGCTTGCACTCTATAAAACAGTCATTTACAAAACTCAAGGGACTAATGTCCTTTATCTCAAGCAACAGAGTTTCAACATTTCTCGTAATTTATATCTAGATAGCATATATTACTCGTGGCCACCTATAAATTACCATATGGCACAATGAAATGATAAATTTTATTGCTCATCAAAATGCACGTAACTGTATCTTTACATGCTTACGATGTAACTCTTCACATAATTTTGAAATTATGATTTCGCAATTTGCTCCTAGCTTTGCTTTAACTTCAACTTTAACTAAATAAACTAACTAATTCATTTATTGGGCATTCCAACCGTTTAATTTTTTTGTCTTAGAGCTTCACATAGTAAAAATATGGAAAAAAATTGTGGTTTAACAAAATTATTGAAAATTAAAATTAAAATTAAAATTAAAAAATTAAAAAAAAAATAGACCTCAAAAGGTAAAACGATCTCGAATCGTAGAAAAGTAGCATGGACTTAAATTACAGGCAGTTCTGTGGAGTTTGATTAATATTATCAATACAAACCTACTGATCATTGCCAGGAAGAAAACAGCTCTGCTCTATTCATGGGATAAACAAATAGTTAGAGATGGTTACAAAAATACTTCCCTCTCATCTAGTTTTAATGATAAACACATAATATTGAACCTAGAATGCTCAAATGGAAATAAAGTATTGCCGATGCTAGAGATCTGAGATAAAACAGAACATGCTGTATAGCACAGAACAGAACTCAGCACAATATCGTGGGCTAAAGGACCTGTTCTGTGCTGTACTTTTCTATGTTCTATGTTCTACGCTGGAGAAACACAACAGGTCTGCCAGCACCTGTAGAGAAAGAAAAACAAAGTTAAGGTTACAAGTTTGAAATTCCATCTTCAAACTGGAAAATGATGCTTTTTTTGCTGTTGACAAAGTGGTGGGAGAGCAAATGGAACAGCCCAGACTAAAAGACAAAGTGAATGTTAATTTTAGTCGAGGAGGTTTATATATGTGAAATAGGTATTAATAAGATCTGTGAATAATGTATTTACGCTCTGCAGTTGTTGGAGTCCTGAATGTTATAAAGTGCTTATGCAGAAAATGAGGTGCTCTCCTTCCAGCTTATTTTGGACTTCGCTGAAACCTAGAATACAATATGAAAAATCACACAGCACCAGGTTATAGTCCAACAGGTTTATTTGAAAGTACAAGCTTTCGGAGTGCTGCTCCTTCATCAAGTAGCCAGTGGGGCAGGATCATAGGACACAGAATTTAAAGTAAAATATCAAAGTGTCATACAACTGATATGATGTATTGAACAAACCTAGATTGCTGTTAAGTCTTTAATCACTTAGAATGGGTTGCAGGTTTTGATTCATTAATATGTAAATCCCAAAACTTCTTTCAAGTTCGCATTCCCAAGATAACTTAAGGTTAATAAAATAAGGTGACATCTCAGCTCAGACAATGCTTTAAAGGTGTGCAGTTAGAGAGACTTTAACCTCAAATCTTTAATGCATTGTCTGAGCTAAGATGTCACCCTTTTTCATAAAACCTAAATTACCTTGGGAATGTGACTTAAAAGAAGTTCTGGGATTTACATATTAATGAATCAAAACCTGCAACCCATTCTAAAAGATGAAAGACGTAACAGCAATCTAGGTTTGTTCAATATATCGTGTCAGTTGGATGGTACTTTTATCTTTTGCTATAAATTCTGTGTCCTATAATCCTGCCCCACTAGCTACCTGACGAAAGAGCAGCGCTCTGAAAGCTTGTACTTTTAAATAAACCTGTTGGACTATAACCTGTGTTGTGTGATTTTTAACTTTTTCCACCCCAGGCCAATACTGACACCTCCACATCATACAATACAATAGCTAATCTTTGATGGCTGGGAGTGTCACTTCTGCTCTAAAATAAAAAAAGAATGATGAGAAATAGATCTCTTCCTTCTTCAAAGAATTAGGACTACAATTGAATCATTACAATTACTGTGATAATTCTCTTCAGTGGACAGCATTGATACTGTTACTTTTAGAAATTGTACAGAATGTGTTTTGTTAACAATATCCAAAAAGGTGAAGTATATTGTCAGACAAACCATAAAAAAAAAGAAGCCAGTCCTCTGTTCCTGAAGTTACTGAGTGATGCCCACATTTTTAGCACTTGAACTTAAAGTGAGAAACACATGTCAGCTTTAACTGTGACCACAGAGCAGAAAGAAAAGTGGCTCGTAACAACAGGCTCTCAATCACTAAATAAACTATACAGGAGAAGAGGGAAGGGAAAAGAAGGACAAAGTTTGAAGAAGCCCTTTGTGACATCTCCTCCAGCATCGTCATTCCTATAACTCTACTTGCCTACAGTGACATTGTCTTTCGTAGAGAGAATGCGGCCAGGTGAGCTCCACATCCACTGATGGCAGCCACCTGGAGTGAATGGTGCAGCTTCTTCTGCAAGAAAGAGGGAAGTCTATTTGTGGCAGCCTCGGGAAGTGTTTAGCATATGCATGTTCAATAGCCACATCGTTGATATGCAGTGTAGGAGGTGTGCTGTGTGGGGAAGCGAGGATTGTAAACTTGCTGAGTATCAGCATAAGGACAGGAAAGACATGCAATGCAATGATTGTAGGAGAGTGGAGAAAAGTGGGGAAAAGGAGTCTTTTTTAATAGTGAGGTTGGAGAGGTAGAGGTGAGGATTATGAAGAAGAAAACAGCAATACTACGTTAATAACTCTGTTGTGGCAATTGCTGTTCTTGCAACATTGTGGCTATGTTCTGGAAGGCAAGCCCTCAGCATTAATCTTATTTCACAATTACTAGATTTATCTTGCATAATATTCTTCCCCCAGTTGAAACAGAATTTCTTCCTCCTGTCAATAATAAGGGCATAAGAAAATGTGGGTGCCCAGTCTGAACCTCTTCTCAACTATCTTCTTCAATCTGAGCAGCCTGGCCTACTGTCAGTGACTGGAATACATCTCATTTTTAATAGAGGTTAAGTGCATTGAGGTGGTATCAGAAGTCTACTTTCCCATCCATTTTCCAAAAAAGGAGTGCAGCTCATGAATAGTGTGAATATTGCTAGCTGTAGAGCTGGATAACTTTATAATAATGTACCAGCATGAATTTAATATGCTGACTGGATCACATGACCAATAAGGTTTGGTCATGTTTGAATTTCTAAGTTCTAGTGCTTTACGTTGTGACTAAAAGCTAAATTCAAACAGTAAAGTCCCTAAAAAGGGTCTCTCTCAGAATACCTAGTATTTATCTCTTTCCTTGTCCCTCACTTGGCCTCCAGTGACTCCCTTTGATGGTTTAATGCCAAGTTGGCAGATGTTTGAATGGTAGATATTAGTGTGATATGAAAGTGAAATAAAACTATATAGTTCCTATTAACTACCCCTTAATAGGCCTTTAACAAGCAAAAAAAACTGGATCTGCTTTAAAGTGTGTTAGAAGTATTTTATTGCAGTAGAAGCATGGGAAAAGATTAAAATCTATTGTAATAAAACTAACAAGTACAATTATTGCATTTTCATCAACAATTAACACACATAGCTGCCTCCAACTTCAGAATCAAATATGAATTTGTTTTAATCTATGAATTTTGTCCTGAAAATTGCACCAAGCAAGAGTGATGGGTTCACGTGGCCAAAACATGCTCAAATTGAACTTTAGTAAGAAGTAGCAACTGAAGTGAAATCTGTCAAGTCAGTTGTTCAAAATGGGCTCATAGCAAATCACCAGAAAAGATACTAAAAGAGGAAGCAGTTACCAATGACATGATTCATCCTGTGAAGATTGATTTTCACCCTATTAGTTTAAGTTGAATTAATGGTCCATATTTCCCTGTGATGAAAATTGAGGAATCATCTTTCTCTCTCAGCACTTATTGCCAGTCCCTAGTTGTCCTTGGGTTCATGGTGTTAAGCTGCCTTCTTGAACTGCTGCTGTCCATTTGCTGTAGGTGGACTCACAGTACTGTTTGGGAGGGAGTTCCAGGACTTGGAACCAGTAATACCAAAGAAACAGCAATATATTTCCAAGTCAGGATTGTGAGTGGTTTGGAGGAGATCTTGCATGTGATAGTGTTCCCAAGTATTTGCTGCCCTTGTTTTTCAAAGTGGCGATGGTTGTGGATTTGGAAGATGCTGTCTAAGGAGCCTTGCCGAATGTTGTCCAATGTGCACAGCCCTTTGCCTCTTCTCAGTTAACTGCAAGAAAATCTAAAATCAGGAAATGTTTGAAGCACTCATTAAACAAGATGGTATCTGCGGTGAAAGAGACTGGTGTGAATTTCACTGAATTGTCTTTCAGTTTCTGCAAATGGAGGTGGTGCGCACAGTAAAATAGTGGGGAGCCATTGTTCCCCATGGCTGTACTGTTGCTGAGTAAGTTTTTTAGTGAGGGAAATAAGACAGGTGGCAAGGTGGATTGACTTTTGACTCAATTTTCACAAAAATCAGCCCAAATACAGGCCATTTTATAAGGTATTAACATTTGGTCAGCAGCAGCACTGCACCTCAGTGCGTGTAGACACCACTACCTCCATGGAGGTGGCTTCCTTGGAGCAGCCCAGATGGGTGCATCGTAAGTGGGCTCACAGGATAAAATCCAGACCTCATAGCCAAAAAGCCTCTGGGTGGGCCTCCTCTCTGTCCCATTGAATTTTACTTTTTATTTAACGGTCTGAGGATGCCTCCAAGTTCAGGCTGTGTCACAGTTTCTGGCTGCCTTTCACGTGGCTACATTTCCTGTTGACCCTCCAATTGCTGGTTCTCTGAGTGTCCTGCCATTGAGATTTAAATAGCCTTCAACTTCCTCAGGAGCCCCAGCAAGGAATATTTTCAATAGCTAGCTCTCAATCCGATCCACACCTCAACTCTGTGAATGGACTGGAAGATTAGCATTAACTTATACTGGCAGTCCGCAGTAACTGGATTCAAATGCTGACACAGATTTCCCTATAAAACATCTCGGAGTATCTCCATGGTGATAGACTCAAGATATGGCAGCATCCGAGGTGCAGGAGAGTCAACATTTCAGGCAAAATTCCTAATGAAGGGCTTTTGCCCGAAACGTTAACTGTCTTGCTCCTCGGCTGCTGCCTGACCTGCTGTGCTTTTCCAGCAACACACTCTCGACTCTAATCTCCAGCATCTGCAGTCCTCACTTTCACCTAGTTAATATCCCCAGTGCCCTCCACTGAGTTGTTGTCTTCCTCCAGGCTGTTGCCTGCAGATTCTCTTTCTTCAATAATAGTTTCATGTGTGTCAACATCCCACCTCCAAAGATGGCCATGCCTTCAGCTACCAGTGTTTTCGAGTCTTAGTCATTCCAACTCTCATCACATCTTTAAGTCTGTAACTTGGACCAAGCATTTGTTCACCTGTCCTAATATCTATTTACATAGCTTGGTATGAAATTATGTCTATGATGTATTTTCAGATGTTTCACTTGTTAGAGGCCCTGTATAAATATAGCCTTTGTTATGACAGGTTATAGAAAATTACACCAAAACAATAAATGGGCTGAAACATTTTAAGACACCATTGGAATGGGATGTATCAGCTCCTAAAAAAAAGCCCTCTTTCTGTCCATTTGATATTCATGAGTGTAATAAGGTGCAACATCCTCAAGGTATTCAGAAAGAAACATGACAATACTATGAGGGGAAAAAAAACTTCTGAGGTGCTTGAGGTGGCTCTGGGGAGTCAGACTGTTGGTGCCGATGCTTTATCTCCTACTCGTGAAATGATTCATTATTGTGAATGAAGAGTAAAGCAGGCTAATCCACAACAAAAGAGAGGGTTTCTTTTCCCCAAAGGTCAAACTTCTTATCATACTTCAGAACTGCTGGGCAGTGATAATATAGAGTCATAGAGATGTACAGCATGGAAATAGACCCTTCAGTCCGACCCGTCCATGCCGACCAGATATCCCAACCCAATCTAGTCCCACCTGCCAGCACCCGGCCCATATCCCTCCAAACCCTTCCTAGTCATATACCCATCCAAATGCCTCTTAAATGTTGCAATTGTACTAGCCCCGACCACATCCTCTGGCAGCTCATTTCATACACGTACCACCCTCTGCGTGAAAAAGTTGCCCCTTAAGTATCTTTTATATCTTTCCCCTCTCACCCTAAACCTATGCCCTCTAGTTCTGGACTCCCTGACCCCAGGGAAAATACTTTGTCTATTTATCCTATCCATGCCCCTCATAATTTTGTAAACCTCTATAAGGTCACCCCTCAGCCTCCGACGCTCCAGGGAAAACAGCCCCAGCCTGTTCAGCCTCTCCCTGTAGCTCAGATCCTCCAACCCTGGCAACATCCTTGTAAATCTTTTCTGAACCCTTTCAAGTTTCACAACATCTTTCCGATAGGAAGGAGACCAGAGTATCATGCAATATTCCAACAGTGGCCTAACCAATGTGCTGTACAGCCACAACATGACCTCCCAACTCTAGTACTCAATACTCTGACCAATAAAGGAAAGCATACCAAATGCCTTCTTCACTATCCTATCTACCTGTGACTCCACTTTCAAGGAGCTATGAACCTACACTCCAAGGTCTCTTTGTTCAATAACATTCCCTAGGACCTTACCATTAAGTGGATAAGTCCTGCTAAGATTTGCTTTCCCAAAATGCAGCACCTCGCATTTATCTGAATTAAACTCCATCTGCCACTTCTCAGCCCATTGGCCCATCTGGTCAAGATCCTGTTGTAATCTGAGGTAACCCTCTTTGCTGTCCACTACACCTCCAATTTTGGTGTCATCTGCAAACTTACTAACTGTACCTCTTATGCTTGCATCCAAATCATTTATGTAAATGACAAAAAGTAGAGGGCCCAGCACCGATCCTTGTGGCACTCCACTGGTCACAGGCCTCCAGTCTGAAAATCAACCCTCCACCACCACCCTCTGTCTTCTACCTTTGAGCCAGTTCTGTATCCAAATGACTAGTTCTCCCTGTATTCCATGAGATCTAATCTTGCTAATCAGTCTCCCATGGGGAACCTTGTTGAACGCCTTACTGAAGTCCATGCAAATGTTTTGCAGAAAAATTAGACCACAGCTAAAGGATTGATTATACTCTCAGCCTGTCCATGCTAAACCCAGTGAAATGCCTCTTTAGAAATTTTTGGAATGATTATAATAAAGAACAGAATCTGCCTGAGTGAGACAGCTAGTGAGAGAGAAAAGGATATGGAAAGCATTTGTAAATTAGGGTGGCATTACAGAATGGCTTAGGAGCAGATTTGGAATGTGGCAAGTCATCCAGCTATGACAGCCATACTGAAGTAATTTAATTCATATGAATCATTCCAGCCTAATATGCATTTCTATTTTACAGCTTACTATACATACAGTAGTCAGGACACATTCAGTTTTATTCCAATGATTACTTTCCTACTGGTGCACTAGATTCTGTTTTACATGTAGAAAGTTAATTTTAATGGCAGCAATTGTCTTTTTGCTTTGAGAAATCAGTCTTATAACATGCAGCTTGAATTAATAAAGATGCAAAGATGGTCCCTCAGAAGACCGGGTGAATAGTGGCCAAAGGACAAAAGAATGTCATGAATAACCACAAAGGAAGGTTGTGTGGAAACAGTGAAACTATTTATATCGCATCTGTAAATCTTATACAATGTTCCGTTAAAAGCTTTTGGTAGCTTCAATAAAATTGCCGATTGAAAGATATGGGCAGTTCAATATTCCTAAAGAAATTTTACACAAAATTCATAACAAATAGGTTTAAGCCTAGTCACCTGCGAATGTTATCGTCTTTCCCCATCGTCCTTGATTTTACCCTTTTTGCTTTTGGGAAAGTATCCAAAATGCAAATTGGTCTCCAATTGCGCAATTTGGCTTCTACTACTATCTCGTCCCAAAGACTGAGTACGAAATCACTGGAAACTTCCCATCCAATGGAACTAGCAGGAAAAAGAGCAGCCCAGAAAATGTCACAACGAGGTCAAGTCTTTCAAATGAAGGATGTAAATGCTATCAGGTCCTGCATCAAGTCATCATCCATGATAGATCCAGTCAGCTTTCCCTAATCTAGAAGAGTGACATCATTAACTGGCAATTGTTAGCATGTTTCCTGAGGTTTAGTCTTCATGGATACTAAGTGAGTTGATCTTGAGAGGGAAGGGTAAAGAGTAATGGGCTAAGAATTAGCATGGACTGGCAGACTAGCTATCAAGGTCAAGATTAGAGTGGTGCTGGAAAAGCATAGCAGGTCAGGCAGCATCTGAGGAGTAGGAAAATCGACGTTTCGGGCAGGAGTCCTTCATCCTTTCATCACAGTAGCTATCAAGCACATTGAGGATGATTGGAGGAATAAGTTAGCGTAGGGTATGTGAAGGCCTATGGTGAATAGATAAATAGGCTCAGAGTGACACAGGGGCAATGGAGAGCCATGGGGGATGGCCAGATGGACATAGGGTGGCACAAGAGCTAAAAAGGGTCATGGGGAATAGGAAGGAGCAAATTACTGCAGATGCTGGAATCTGTACTGAAAACAAAACTTGCTGGAAATCACAGCAGGTCAAAGCAGCTTACATGGGGAGAGAGAAAGCTAACATTTCGAGTCTAGATCACTCTTCATCAGAGCTGATGTGAAATATGGAATGGGCATTTCTGCAATAGTCGGCGAGGAAGGTTGTTCGGGGAGAAAGGATGTTGATAGTTCAAATTAAGTGATTGTAATGTGAGAATGCAGAACAATGGTGTGCAGCAAGTAGGAGATAGTGAGGACTGCAGATGCTGGAGAGTCAGAATCGATAAAGTGTAGCACTGGAAAAGACACAGCAGCTATGGCAGCATCTGAGGAGCAGGAGAGTCGATGTTTCAGGCAACAGCCCTTCATCAGAACTGGTGAGGGGGAAGGGGGCTGAGAAGTAAATAGGGGTGGGGGGGTGGGACTAGGGGGAAGATAGGTGGGATGGTGATAGGTGCATGAAGGTAGGAGGTGATGGTGCTAGGTCATTTGGAGGGTTGGATCTGGGATAGGGTGGGGGTTGGGGAGATTTGGAAACTGGTGAATTCACCGTTGAGGCCACGTGGTTGTAGGTTCCTGAGGAAGAAGACAAGGTGTTCCTCCTTTAGTTTGTGGGTGGGCTTGTGTAGGCAGTGGAGGAGGCTCAGAATGGGCATGTCAATGGAGGAGTAGGTGGGGGAGTTGAAATGGATGGCTACTGGAAGTTTGATTTTGTTGTTGTGTAAGGACCAGAGATGTTCCCTGAACCATTCTGCAAGTTTACACTTGGTCTCTCTGATGTAGAGGAGAGGGTTACTCTTGAAACTTCAACTCTCTTGCTCTTCAGATGCTGCTAGAACAATGGTGTGTCCAACTGCCAAACTGGAAAGCACTGACAGTCCCACTGGAGTAGGGGGAGAGGAGAGAGGACATGATGACAGAGAATGGAACAAGTAAAGCCAAAAGAATGGAAAGAAATGGGAGTGAGTTCACGATCTGAAGGTGTTGAACACAATACTAAAGCAGAAGACTGTAAAGTGCCTAGTCTGCAGATGAGATGCTGTTCCTCCAGTTTCTGCTTTCACTTACTGGAACACTGCAGTATGCTGAGGATAGACAAGTGGGCATGAGAGTAGGATGCTGTATTAAAATGACCGACGACAGGAAGGTCAGGGTCATGCTTGCGAACGGACTGGAGGTATTCTGTAAAGTAGTCACCCAGTCTGCATTTGGTTTTTCCACTGTGGACTAAGCCATATTGGGTGTAGTGAATGCAATAGACCAGATTGGAGGCGGTAGAGGTGAAATCCTGCTTCACCTGGAAAAACTGTTTAGGCCTTTGGATGATGAGCAGGGAAGAGGTGAAGGGAAGGTGTTGCACTTTCTCTGATTACATGGAAAAGGAGGGTAATGTCGGTGGCAATCAAGGAATGGACCAAGATGTCCCAGAGGGAACTGACGCTGTGAAATGCAGACTGGGGGGGTGAGGGGCAATGTGTTTGATAGTGGTGTTCTGTTGAAATGGCGGAGAATGTTCCTTTGAATGCAGAGGCTGGTGGGATGAAAAGTAAGGACAAGATGGACCCGAGCATGCTGTTGTGAGGGATGAGAAGGGACAAGGGTGAAAACAGGGGTGATAGGTCAGATGTAGTTGAGGGCCCTGTCAACCACAGTGAGCAGGAAACCATGGTTATGGAAGGAGGATGCCATGTCAGCAACACTGTTTTGCAAGGTGGCCTCATCTGAATAGATACACAGGGTGAAGGAACTGGGAGAATGAGACAGAATCCTTGCAGGAGGTGAGGTCTGAAGAGCTGTAGTGAAGGTGGGGGATAGGAGGATGTACACAGCCAAGCACAAAGGTATGAGCAGCTGTGGGGTGGGTAGGAGATATAGGAGACATGAAGAGTGCATGAGGAGTGTGCGGGATGAGGGGCACAGAGAAGGACAGATGCTTTTTATTTGTAAATGTCGCACACTATGCTGGAACCACAAGCCAGTCTCCACTGCTCAGTGCACCCCAGGAACTGGAAGCTTTTTAGGCACTTCCTGAGTTAGAGTCATAGAGTCATAGAAGTGTACAGCACAGAAACAGACCCTTCGGTCCAACTCATCCATGCTGACCAGATATCCCAATCCAATCTAGTCCCACCTGCCAGCATCCGACCCATATCCCTCCAAACCCTTCCATTTGTATACCCATCCAAATGCCTCTTAAATGTTGCAATTGTACCAGCCTCCACCACTTCCTCTGGCAGCTCATTCCACACATTCACCACCCTCTGCATGAAAACGTTGCCCCTTAAGTCTCTTTTATATCTTTCCTCCTCACGCTAAACCTATGCCCTCCAGTTCATGTTTCCCCCACCCCTGGGAAAATACCGTGTCTATTTACCCTATCCATGCCCCTCATGCTTTATAAACCTCTATAAGATCACCCCTCAGCTCGATGGAAATCAGCCCTAGCCTGTTCAACTTCTTCCTATAGCTCAAATCCTCCAAATCCTGGCAATATCCTTGTAAATCTTTTCTCAACAGGAAGTTTCACAACATCCTTCCGATAGGAAGGAGACCAGAGTAGCATGCAATATTCCAATAGTGGCCTAACCAATATCCCGTACAGCTGCAACATGACCTCCCAACTCCTGTACTCAATACTCTGACCAATAAAGGAAAGCATACCAAACGCCTTCTTCACTATCCTATCTACCCGCGACTCAACTTTCAAGGAGCTATGAATCTGTACTCCAAGGTGTCTTCGTTCAGCAACACTCCCTAGGACCTGATCATAAAGTGTATAAGTCCTGCTAAGATTTGCTTTCCCAAAGTGCAGCACCTCGCATTTATCTGAATTAAACTCCATCTGCCACTCCTCAGCCCATTGACACATCTGGTCAAGATCCTGTTGTAATCCAAGGTAACCTTCTTCACTGTCCACGACATCTTCAATGTTTGTGTCATCTGCAAACTTACTAACTATGCCTCTTATGCTTATATCCAAATCCTTTATATAAATAACAAAAAGTAGAGGACCCAGCACCGATCCTTGTGACACTCCACTGGTCACTAGCCTCCAGCCTGAAAAACAACCCTCCACCACCACCCTCTGTCTCCTACCTTTGAGCCAGTTCTGTATCTAAATGGCTAGTTCTCCCTTTATTTCGTGAGATCTAACCTTGCTAATCAGTCTCCCATGGGGAACCTTGTCGAATGCCTTACTGAAGTCCATGTAGATCACATCTACCGCTCTGCCCGCATCAATTCTCTTTGTTACTTCTTCAAAAAACTCAATCAAGTCTGTGAGACATGATTTCCCATGCACAAAACCATATTGACTATCCCTAATCAGTCCTTGCCATTCAAATGCATGTACGTGCTGTCCCTCAGGATTCCCTCCAATAACTTGCCCGCCACCAACGTCAGGCTCACTGGTCTATAGTTCCCTGGCTTGTCCTTACCACCCTTCTTAAACAGTGGCACCATGTTAGCCAACCTCTAGTCTTCCGGCACCTCACTTGTGACTAACGATGATACAAATATCTCAGTAGGAGGCCCAGCAATCACTTCCCTAGCTTCCCACAGAGTTCTCGGGTACACCTGATCAGTTCCTGGGGATTTATCCATTTTATGTGTTTCAAGACATCCAGCACTTCCACCTCTGTAATATGGACATTTATTTGGCCTGACCCCCAATCCAGCCCTTCTTCCCAACTGCCACCCCCACCCCAACTCACATTGAAAATTGTAAGTTTGGGCCGCTGTTTTTAAAGATTGGGTCTCGATCTGACATTTCGTCCGACTCAGTTTACACTTCTTGAGACCAGCCACCAAATAGAAAGATAAGGTGATGTTCATAAGGCTTGCATTGGTACAACACTGGAACAGTGTAGCAGGCTGAGCAACATGAGAGCAATGGGGAGAGTTACAATGATAGGCCACTGTTTGGAATTGCATTTGTTGACTGGATGCAAATGGCTCCTTGCTTAGGGGAGGCGATGACCTAGTGATATTATCACTGGACTGCTAATCCAGAGAACCCGGTAATGTCCTCCAGACCTGCGTTCAAATCGTACCCTGGCAGATAGAATCATGGAGATGGACATTATGAAAACAGACACTTCAGTCCAACTTGAATTCAATAATAAAAGAAAAATCTGCAATCAAGAGCCTAATGATGAGCATGAAACCATTGTTGATTGTCAGGAAAATCCCATCTGGTTCACTAATGCTCTTTAGGGAAGGAAACTGCCTTTCTTAACTGGTCTGGCCTACATCAGACTCCAGACCCATAGCAACATGGTTGACTCTCAACTGGGCAATTGAGGATGGGCAACAAATGCTGACATAGCAATGCTGGGAATGAATTCTTAACAAATCTACAGTTGGTCTTGCAGTTTAGAGAAGGCCAGTCTGTATTGAAAACAGTAGACTCAGTTGAAGGAAGTACACTAGATTAATGCTTCAGTTGGAAAGTGAGGTAGAGATTTTGGACAATTCGGAAAGAGAAGGTGAAAGGGCAGGAGTTGCATCTCACATATGGAGAAGTATGGAGAAGTGTTGTGTGAACGAAAGGGAGGTAATTGAGGAGTGAAGCAAGGCTTTATGGATGGATTGGTCCCCTCGATATGCTCAAAGGGGATAGGAGAAGGAACTTTGTTTGATGGATGTGACAGAAATGATCTGGGGAGGAGTGAAAAAGGATCTGGAGAGATAGTTCATTATTGTCACAATCAGACAACATGTCATTTATGGCATTTATGTGGACTGTGACAATGCGTTAACTAAGTCATAAATCTGAACGAAAATATTCAAACATATAAAAAACACAGAAAATGCTGGAGAAGCACAACAGATCCGGCAGCATCTGTGGACATAGAAATATGCGTATCAGTGTTTGTTTCAGATTTCTAGCATCCACAGCATTTTGTTTTTGTATAAACATGGAGTTGCATGATGTTCATGGATTTGGGGGGTGCTGACTTATTGGTGTCATTTGAGAAAGGTGGAGGTTGGAAATAGTTTGCAGCGACAGAGATGATTGATGAAGACAGATTTGAAGGGGAGGGGAAATGTAATGTGAAACGGAACTGTTATTAATATCATCTGACACACAGCAAGTCTGTGCATGTACAGATTTTATATGTATTTTCAACATCTGTACTTCCCGAATGATTTAAATGTTAATGCCATTTTAGCAAGTTGCAGTGATAACTGATGGTTGTTAAGACCGTTTTCATTTATTCTGCAATTTAAACTGTCGCCGCTGGCACTTTTATGTTTATAAGTAAGGAGTTACTTAGAATAGGAGATTTATTGACTTGACGGATAGAGAACCGGTTTGGGCTACCAAACCAAGTCCTAGATTCAACGCAAAAAGGGCATATACTTGCAAGCCAAATCTGGGTCGGAAGAGAGGTGATAGTGATTCCTGAGAATGAAATGGAGATGATCTCCAAACTCAAACAAAAACTGGGGGTCAGGGTAGTTCATAACCTCTTCCTAAACCACACAGTTCTGTTACTACACAGTGTGAAATGTAGTTAAGAAACTGCAAGAGCAGTGGGTCGAAGGGAGTTGTTGGAATTGAAGCACAAGATTTATTTGTTAATGGTATTGGGGATGGGGAAGAGGTGAAACAGTGCAATAAATAGTGGCAAGGGAAATAGTCGAATATATCAGTTTACACTGAAAATAATGTGATCCTCCACCTAATTAAAACTGCATGTACAGCCAAGTTCCGTCATGACAACATGCTTCAGAATTGTAATTTCACTGTGATTCGATAAACCCAATTTGAGGTGGCTCACTCAATTCTAACCCCAAGTGATTTCTTTAATTGCCATGTACTTTGAGATTTCCAGTCAACGTTTTTGTTATTATTTATGAATTTACAGAAACTGAAAAGATCACTTAAATCCCCCTTTCTCAACTATTGTAATTAGATGACAGCTCTGTCAGTTACATTTCAGCTTCACTAAAATTAATATCATCCTTGGGGACTTTGTGTTTACAATGTAGAACCAAAATGCTTAAGAAACCACATTTGAAAAACATTACTTCCTCTGTGTGGATATTGGAAATCTGCTGTGCGGCTGATCTCAAAACCCTGCATCTGTTTTATTGGTTGCACAGTTTTTAATTTGTCAAATACAAATCCCACATACTTCCTGCTTTCCAGATCTCAGCTCTACCACAAATTTCCCAACAATTTTAAAAAACATTTCAGGTCCTAATTGATGGGAATAAACGATTTAAAATATGACTCTGCCATTTCGAACATACTTTGACAATTGTCTCAATGAGAAAACAGAAACACGGTGTTGGGTTTGGGGTGGTGGTGTGGGAAGATGGTCATGTGTCCAATTCTATTGGGCATTGGGGCCAAATAATACAAACTTGCCAATCTTCAGGGGTGGGCCTTATTCAAATCAACTCAGTGAACTGAGAATTAGCTCGAAATAGAAGCATGCTGATCTTTGCCAGTGTGGAGCCAGCTAATCTGATGGTTATTGTGTAGAATTCAGTCAGAAGCAGAACCTTAAAATTGGGTAGAGGGAAGTAACCCAATTTAGTTTCTTACTGAGCACCCAAGAGTCAGAGGGAAGATTTTTGTGAGCCAGGATGCCCATGCGTGATGTGATAATAAGTGTTTCAAAAAGAGTCATTTAGTACTTTCTGAGCAATCTAAAGTAGTTTCTCTTGTTGGGACTCGGCATTCCTTGTATCAGCCAGCCAAGTATGTAAAACATAGTCCATGCTCATTGGTTGCTGGGGTCCAGGTCTATTGAATAATTTCAAACTTTATTCCTTAATAGAGCCCACCTTAATCCAACTACACTTTTCTGGGTCAGAATAGAAATAGGATCAAGCAAAGGGAATGGGATAATAAGGAAGACACTGCCATAATCATGTTATTATCCCATTCTGATCTGTCACAAACAGAATATATTTGTTCCCT
This sequence comes from Chiloscyllium plagiosum, assembly GCF_037043375.1. Taxonomy (NCBI): domain Eukaryota; kingdom Metazoa; phylum Chordata; class Chondrichthyes; order Orectolobiformes; family Hemiscylliidae; genus Chiloscyllium; species Chiloscyllium plagiosum. Next base: position 77,456,660 of record NW_028270141.1, on the reverse strand, counting down.
TTCCTACCTGTGAATGTTATGTTTTTGTATTAAAAAGGTGTGCTTTATTATTTTCGGTGCATTTATTCAAACCAAATAATTCTATTAGCTTGCTTTCGTGAGTTTAAAATTAAAGAAAGTCTTCTACTCTCACACAACTTACCTGAAATAAAAAGCTACAGCTCACCCACACAATTTTACACACATAAATTAGATGTAAATCAAGGTAATATATTGTTACAGATTACAATTATTTGTCGCTTATTTATGGTCTTCAGTTGCCCTTGTGCTAGACCTATAGTTTCCTAATGGCTTCGATATTTAAAGTTGAAGTGAAGGTCTTGCAAAGAGAAATCTCTCATCATTGATTGTCTAGGAGGTTGATACTCTGATGAACCTGATTTTGGCACCGGTTCAGGGAAGCCTTCTTTCAATAGAGATCTCCCACTTTCAGTGTATTGCCATTAACCACTGTAGTTGCTTGGAATTATTTCCAGCTAATATGATGGCTTTTTACATGACTATGAATTGATTTTAAGAGCAGATAACAAACATAGCTCCCTCATCATGCGATTCTTTCCAAGTACAGACTTCTTTTCCAAATAAGCAGATAGTGTTCACATTGATTTCAACATCCTGTGCTGAGTCTAACATCTTAAGCATTTCAGACAGTCATCTTCACAAGAGAGGTGCTGTTGTCTGTAGCTCAAGTGTTTAGACTCACATTATTTGCAACAGCCATTGCAATAGATTCATAGAATCATTCAGAAGATATCCTATGACCCAGAGAGTCTGCACTGACAAAAGCTTCAAAATCAGCACGAGTCCCATTTCCCAACACTTTGGCCATTTTATTGAATGTTATGATATTTCAATTACCTATCCAAGTACCTCTTAAAGGTTGTGAGCTTTTTAAAAAAGTATTTATTCATTTTGTGGGATATGGCCATTTGCTGGCTAGCCAGCATTTATTGCCCATCCTTAGTTGCCCTTGAGAAGGTTATGGTGAACTGCCTTTTTGAACTGCTGCAGTCCACCTGCTGTAGGTTGACCCACAATGTCATTAGGGAAGGAATTCCCGGATTTTGACAGTGCAAGAGTGAAGGAATGGCAATATATTTTCAAGACAGGATGGTGGGTGGCTTGGAATGGAAATTGAAAGCGATTCCCAAACACCTGCTGCCCTTATCCTTCTAGATGAAGTGGTCTTGGGTTTGCAAGGTGCTGTCTGAGGATCGTTGGTGAATTTCTGCAGCGCATCTTGTAGATAGCACACACTGCTACAACTGTGCATTGGTGTTGGAGGGAGTAGATGCTTGTGGATGCAGTGCTAATCAAGCAGGCTGCTTTGTCCTGGATGGTGTCAAGTCTCTTGAGTGTTGTTGGGGCTGCACTCATCCAGGCAAGTGGGGAGTATTCCATGACACTCTGACTTGTGCCTTGGAGATGGTGCACAGGAGGTGAGTTACTTGCCGCAGTATTCCTAGTCTCTGACCTGCTTTTGTAGCTATTGCTTTTATATGGTGGGTCCAGTTGTGTTTCTGACTAATGATAATTCCCAGGATGTTGATAGTGGGGAGATTCAGTAATGTTAACACCATTAAATGTCAAGGGCAGTGGTTAGATTGTCTCTGAATGATGATGGTCATAGCCTGACATTTGTGTGACGTGAAGGTTACTTACCACTTGCCAGCCCAAGCCTGGATATTGTCCAGATATAGTTGCATTTGGACACAGACTGCTTCAGTATCTGAGGAGTAGCAAATGGTGCGAACATCCCCACTTCTGACCAAATGATGGAAGAAAGGTCATTGATGAAGCAGCTGAAGATGGTTGGACCTAGGACTCCTGCAGAGATGACCTGGAGCTGAGATGACTGACCTCCAACAACCATGACCATCTTCCTATGTGCCAGACATGACTCTAACCACTGGACGTCTGCCCCTGATACCCATTGATTTCAGTTTTGCTAGGGCTCCTTGATGCCCAACATGATCGAATGTAGCCTTTATGTCAAGAGCTGTCACTTTCACCTCACCTCTGAAATTCAGCTCTTTTGTCCATGTTTGAACCAAGGCTGTAAAGAGATCAGGCCCTGAGTGGCCCTGGCAGAATCCAGCCTGGACATCACTGAGCAGGGTGTTGCTGAGCTGATGCTACTTGATAGCACTGCTGATGACACATTCCATCACTTTACTGATGATTGACAGTAGACTTATGGGGCAGTAATTGGCCGGGTTGGATTTGGAGAAAGTGAAGACTGCAGATGCTGGAGATCAGAGTCGAGAGCGTGGCACTGGAAAGCACAGCAGATCAGGCAGCTGTGGAGGAGGAGAATCGATGTTTCAGGCATACGCCCTTCATCAGGAATCCGGACTGGATTTGTCCTTTTTTTATGTACAGGACATATTTGGGCAATTTCCCACATTTCTTGCCTCAACTACCAATGCTGGCAGTGCATTCTAAATTCCCATCATAATTTTCCTCAAATCTCTAAACCCCCTGTCTTTCACTTTAACATTATGTCCCCTTTCTATTGACCCTTCGAAAAAGGGGCATAGTTGCTTTCTATCCACCCAGCCCATGCCCCTCATAATCTTATACCCCTTAACCAGGTCCCCTTTCAGCCTTCTGTGCTCCAAAAGAAAAACAACCTTAGCTTATTCAGCAAATTCAGGATATTTCGGAAGGCACAGCAGAAATTCATCCATAAGGAAGAAGAAACCTATGAAGGAGAGAAGAAGGTGACCATGTCTGAAAAGGGAAATCAGGAACAGCACAAAAGCAAAAGAAAAACATGAAATGACATGAAGATTAATGGGAAGCCAAAGGATTGGGAACCCTTTCAAAAATTAGGCTAGGACAACTAAAAAAAGCAATGAAGGGAGTAAAGTGAAATATGAGGCTAAGCTAGTTAGTAATACAAAAGAAAATTGCAAGAGTCTTTTCAGATACAGAAAAGGTAAGGGTGGATACTGGACTGCTAGAACATGAGGCTGGGGAAGTAATAATAGGCATGAAGGAAAATATTGAGGAACCAAAACAGATTCTTTGTATCGGTCTTCATGGTGGAAGACATCAGCAGAATACCAGAAGTTCAAGAGAGCCAAGGGGCACAGGTGAGTGTAGTGGCCATTGCAAGGAGAAGGTGTTGAGGAAGCTGAAAAGTATGAAGGTGAATAAATCACCCAGACCACATGAACTACACTCCAATGTTCTGAATGAGAAAACTGACAAGATTGTAGAGGCATTGGTGGCAGTCTCTCAGGAATCACCGGAGTCAGGGAGGATCCCAGAAGACTGGAAAATTGCTAACATAATACCCCTGTTTAAGGAGGGATGGAGGCGGAAGACAGGAAACTATAGACTGATCAACCTGAACTTGGTCATTGCTATGATTTTGGAGTCCATTATTAAGATGAGATTGCTGAATACTTGAAGATGTATGGTAAAATAGGGCGGAGTCAGGCATGGCTTCGTCAAGTGGAGTCCATGCCTGACAAATCTGTTAAAATTGTTTGAAGAGGTAATGAGGTAAGTTAGGCAAAGGAAAGTCAGTGGATGTGATCTAATTGGATTTCCAGAGGTCTTTGGTAAGGTGCTGCACCAGAGGCTACTAAATAAGACAAGAGCCCATGGTATTAGAAATAAGGTACTGGCATGGCTAGAGGATTAGCTAACTGGCAGAAGGGAAAGCGTGGGGATAAAGGGTTCTTTTTTGGGTTGTCAGCCAGTAACAAGTTCTGCAGGGATCAGTGCTGGAACCACAATTATTCACATTATAGATTTATGATCAGATAAAGGAACTGAGGGTATTGTTGCTAAGTTTTCAGATGACACAAAGATAGGTGGAAAGACACAGGTAATGTTGAGGAAGCAGGGAGGCTGCAGAAGACTGTGGACAGGATATGAGCATCGGCAAAATGGCAGAAGGATTACAATATTTAAAACTATGAGGTTTTGCATGTTGGGAGGAAGAATAGCGGTGTAGAGTATGTCCTTAATGGGGAAAATCTGAAGGACAAAGGCACTTAGGGTCCTAGTTCAAGATTCACTTAAAGTTACCAAGCAGGTTCTGTTGGCAGTTAGGAAGGCAAATGCAATGTTAGCATTCATTTCAAGAGGACCAGTGTACAAGGGAAGAGATATACTATTGATAGTGTATAAGGCTCTGTTCAGACTGCATTTGGAATGTTGTGAGCAGTTTTGCATCCCATATATAATGAGGATGTACTGGTCTTAGAGGGGTTCCAGAGGAAGTATACAAGAATGACCCTGGGGCTAAAGAGCTTGTCATTTGAGGAGCAGTTGGTGACTTCAGGTTTACATTTGATTGAGCTTAGAAGGATGAGGAAAGATCTCATTGAAACGTACAGAATAATGAGAGGCCTAGATAGTCTAGGATGTGGAGAGATTTCCACTAGTAGAAGAGACTAGGACCTGACAGCATCGTCTCAGAGTGAAGGGACAACCCTTTAGAGGCATTTTTTCAGCCGACGTTAGTGAATCTGTAGAATTCATTGCTGTGATAGGCTGTAGAGGCTAAGTTATTGAGTGCATTTAGGGCAGAGATGGATAGGTTCTTGATCAGTTAGGGGATCAAAGGTTATATGGAGAAGGCAGGAGAAAGGGGTTGATAAACATATTAGCCATGATCAAACAGCAGAACAGACTCAATTGGCTGAATGCCCTAATTCTGCTCTATCTTATAGTCTTATGGTCTTATCCAGCTTCTCTTCATAGCTAAAATGTTCCATCTCAGGCAATATCCTGTGAAACTCCTTGCACCCCCTCCAGCGCAATCACATCCTTTCTATAGTGAGGTGATGAGAACAGCACACAATATTCCAGCTGTGATCTAACCAAAGATTTGTTCAGCTCAAACATAACCTCCCTGTTCTGATAATCTATGCCATGACTGATAAAGGCAAGTGTCCCATTTGCTTTCTTAACCATCTTATTAATCTACCTTACTGCCCTCAGGGAGCCGTGGACAAATGCTCCAAGATCCCTCTGTTCCTTTGAGCTCTCTAATGTCTTCTGCCATGCATTGAGTACTCCCTTGTCTTGTTATTTCATCTAAAGTGCAAGACTTCACACTCATCAGCCTTTTTTTCAAGTATTCGCTGCAAGTTCATAATATGAAATTTTTGTGCTTGACATGACACCCCCAAAAGCAAAAATGTTCCCCATAATTTATGATTTACTAAAAAGACCGCGTATTCCTCTCAAGATTAAGTTTAGTTATAAACATAAAGTGGATCGAAAGTTACAGAAAGTGAGGACAATATTTTTGCTTGTCTAACTTTTGCACTCGTGATAAGATCTGATTACAACTGCTAATAAAATCAAGATTTTCTAAACAATGTTAAAGATTGTTCAGCAGAGCTGGATTATGAATTATTGGTCACTTGGGCACCATGAACTTTCAGGGGCTCTTACAGCACAGCAATGCTCCTGAGATTCATCTTTTATTTCTGCAGATTCCCGAACAACCAAGGCTAGCTGGCAAACTGAATTCGTGATTACCTAATTACTAGACGATTTATACTTACATCAAAACATGCAATTGATACAATGTGGATGACCTCTTGTTGAACTCTAATTACCAAAGCTTTGTGCTCTGTCATTTGTAAAGTTAAATGTGGATCGGTCTAGGGCAGACACTGGCCAGCACACAAGGTTCAAAAAGCAAGGTATGTTCATGCGACGCATGGTTATTTGAGCAGTTTATGCCGATATGTGTTATTCCAGCTTTTCTAGTGTCTTCCATTGTGTGTGCACATATTCGGGAATTGTCTCCTGATTAAGGAAATTACAATGTTTTGTGGCAAATGGGTTGGCTACTGTGCTTCTTGAGACTTAAAAAGTTGCATTTTCTCCATTTGAGACCATAATGTTATCTGTTTGTAGTGAGGCTTGGAGAGTGCTCTGCTAAAGCCATTTAGAGCCATTGACATTGTGAGCTGATGTTTGCAGCCACGTATACAGGAATGCTTGGCTTACAATTGCTATCAGTACGATTGAAACTTGAAACTTCCGTGACTCATCTTACATTCAGCAATTGCTTTAGATGAGCGCAGAAAATCTGCAACCTACAGGCTCTTTAAAACTGTCTCCTGATAAGGATATGAAAAGATTATCCAATTTAGTTAAAATTGACTTTCACTGGGGGTTCAAAAACATTCATGGAAATATGGAGAATATTGCTGCACAAGTTCAGCACAGTCGCCTTTATTTCATGTCCATGCATTTGGATGCCTCTACAGGACCCATTATTTAAGTAGTTTGGGTCTCCCAAAACGAACAGGTAGCTCACCATTGAAACCCAGCCTCCTGCGGTTCAGTCAATGCCTGGTCTTGACTTGGGTCCCCTCCATCCAGCTGTGGCCACCTCAACCCAAAGGCACATTCCTGATTTTTTTTAATAAGTAATGCGCTCTTTTCTTCTTGCCCTTGTGATTAAAATTTGTTTGCCCAAAATCCAGTTTAAATATGTATATTTGGTAAAATGATGAAACTTGCCATAACACAATTGTCATTGCCAATTAGAATGTCTTTTGTCTTACAATATCCCTTTTGAATCATTTACTTCAAGATGTCAACCTATTTGAAGAACTTTTGACAAGGCATTTTTATTTTACAGCATTCAGAGTATGATTCTAATTACATCTGCAAATTCATTACCAAACAATACGTGAATCAGCACAAGTTGGAATAAGAGCACAAGTTGTGGGCAGCACGGTGGCACAGTGGTTAGCACTGCTGCCTCACAGCGCCTGAGACCCGGGTTCAATTCCCGCCTCAGGCGACTGACTGTGTGGAGTTTGCACGTTCTCCCCGTGTCTGCGTGGGTTTCCTCCGGGTGCTCCGGTTTCCTCCCACAGTCCAAAAAAGATGTGCAGGGTCAGGTGAATTGGCCATGCTAAATTGCCCGTCGTGTTAGGTAAGGGGTAAATGTAGGGGTATGGGTGGGTTTCGCTTCGGCGGGTCGGTGTGGACTTGTTGGGCCGAAGGGCCTGTTTCCACACTGTAATGTAATCTAATCTAATCTAAAGAGGCTATAGTTCCCAAGACAACTGAAAGTTTCTTGTTTGTTTTAGAAGGCAATGGCTTTGAAGGGGTGAATGGTGCAGTGCCTCTTCTGTAGATACTCTATGATGGTATATTCTGGAGGAGTGGTGGTAGACAACTACAATAAACGACTCCTTTCCAATACCAGTCACTGTTAGAGGTAGCAAATAACATAATGTGCCAGCAGTGGATCTTTTGTGAAAATACCTCATGGATGTAGCAGTGTAGGCCTGACAGGCCTCACCAAGAGGATATGAAATTCAGTAGATGCAGAAGAAAACTAAAAGAAAAAAAAGGAAGCAATAAGTTTACCACTTTAAGAGCTTTACAGCTTTAAGAAGACCTTGACAGCTGAATCTTACATATTTGTGGCTAGGTTCAAGTTGCATCGAGTTTTCTGGAGGGATTACTGCAGCATGATTGAATGTGTTTTCTTGCTGTAAGTTACTTGGCTCATTGATTACTTACTCTGAACACATGGCATCCTTCACGTTTGATTCCAGACCTATCTTACCATACATTGTTCCCAAAACAAATCGAATCTCAGCTGATAGCTACTGAAAGACTGGCATCTCATGTGCCTGCACCATCTTTAAAAAAGCTGCTATGCAAACAGATAAGCGCAGCCGTTTCAAAGCTGCCCTGCTTGGTCACAGACAGAATCTGAAAATGTCAGAGGAGGGGAAGATGGTACAGCAATTTCCTAACAGGGACTAGAAGATCTCAGTCGGGGGGTGCTTCTGCAGAGGTGAGGAGTCCTCTTCCCGGTGGATGGTAGAGGAGGCCACAACAGCAGATACTCTCAGCCTGGTCAGTGTCATCTCCGTGGTCCAGAGGAATAGCTGGCAGTGCCATAAGAAGGTATGGATAAGTGCCACATTTTTCTCTCTGTTTCCTCTCTCACACACATCTATTTCTATTTCTGCACTCACCTCTCGCAAACTGCCCACTCTGCCACTCACACAAGTGCCTGCCAGAGCCTCCCTATCCCACATTTCCACCACCACTGCAGAGAAACAGCTGACATCTCTAGAAACCACCACTTCAACCTCTGAGGGAGAGAGTATTGGAGCAAGCAGCAGTGATCTATCTTCTGCACCCCAGCCAGCCCAGGCATTGACACCTCACTGTGAATGTTAGGCTTTGAGAGTATGGAAATACAATCTGGTGAGCACCTCATTGCAATCATAGTCAGACAACCCGAGCCACTTATACAGTGTGCCATGCAGAGGCATCAAAATGATTGGACATGAAACAAAGGGCAACTGTGCTGAATTTGTGCAACAATGTTCTCCATATATTCATGAATATTTCAAAATTCAAGATCCAGTGAAACCCAATTTCGACTTCCTTGGATAATCATTTCAGATGCCAATCAGGGATAGTTTCAGAGAGTTTGCATCTTTTCTGCACTCACCCAAACCATTTGTTGAATGAACCATGAGTCACTGAAGCTTCAAGTCTGGACAGGTTGGCAGCTGCTATGGAAAGCCAGGTCAAGCACCCTCAAGATCTGCTGGCGAGACACACAAACCAATACTCCACAGTCCTCACAACCAAAGGGTAACATGGAACCTGCCATGCATTCTGGTGCTCCTTTTTCACAAAATGACAGGCTGGTGTCAGGAGGCACCCAACTGGAGGAGGAATCACATATGCCACCCCACCTCCCAAGAGAGGCGGCTGGGCCCTCTATCGACCCCTCTCATTGGCCACCTCCAACTCTTGAAGGAGGGTCCATTTGCATCAGGCAGTAAGACCTTCAGCGTGGCCGGGCCATCCAGATACAAGCACCCTCAGTGTTGTCCAGTCTAACCTCCAGGGCCGATCGGCTTCACTGCCGTACAGGCTCCTATCTGTGAGGTGTGGAACCAGGGATACACTAAGATGTAATGGGAGAGTGAGGAGGAAGAAAACCTAATGAGGGCACTTTGCTGCCGGGAGTGACAATGCACTGCACAATATATTACATATTTCTTATATAAATGACACAGCTTTCACTTTACATCTGTCTAAGTAGCCCAAATGTTATTATTTCAGCATGAGATCTAACTTCATATCCATGTATACTCTGTGGAAGTAGGAGGAACCGGGTGTATACCGGGTAATGGAGGCTGTTGACACCATTGACCACCAATCAACAACATCCCTTTTCTTTCCCTGACTTCTGTGTCCATAAAGTATTTGTCTAATTGAGTCTGAAGCAATGTCTGGAGCAGACAGGATCAAAACATGCAGGGATTCAAAGCATTAAGATGGCTGGGGATTAGGGAAACCCTGCCGGTCTATGTCCTAGACCTATATGGGGGCTGTGTGTAATGTTCTTTCTCTTTAAGAGCACTAACATGAGTGGGGCCTGCAGTGCTGCCCTTCATAGGTCAAGTCATTTACCCTGGACCTCGAGTGTTTTCACAGTGATTGCATTTCCCATTGTGCACTTTCCATTTCCTGCTGAAGGGCTTATGCCCGAAACGTTGACTTTCCTGCTCCTCAGATGCTGCCTGACCTGCTGTGATTTTCCAGTGCCACACTTTTCGATTCTGATCTCCAGCATCTGCAATCCTCACTTTTTCCCACTTGCCATTTCCAAAACAATAGAATAGTGACAGTGAGTGAGCTTCTCCACAAGTAGCTTAGAGTCTCCACATCAACATATCCGTCAGCTCCCAAATATCCATATCCCAGAAGCTTCGCAATTTCCCAAATCCTCACCCAATCAGTACACCCACATTTACCCACTGGCAAATGAGGTGACCATGCCAATTGTGGTCTTTCACTGTACCACTTTGAAGCCAGGGTGCTCCTGATTGTGAGTGCACTCCTATCCTGCATCACCACTTTCCCATTGTTGGAGAAATTTGCCCAATGGGTTAGAGATCACAAAACACAGCTCAAAGTGAAATTGACAAACAGTTTATTGTTATAGGATATCGCCGGAAGAGAAACTGACTAAGCTGAAACAGTACAGACAGTCTGCCCAGGCAGTCAAGGATTCTCTTCCCAGAGCTGAGGATGAGACCAGTTTTTATAATAGTGCTGCACAATAAGGCTGATTAAGAAATGGGGAAAATACAATCTATCTGGAAATGGAGTAATCTAGTTACAAGGAAGCTAATTGGAAAACAGTTATCGGATGAATGTCCTGTTCCTCCAGACAATGCAACATCCTGACAGTATCGATGGTTCTATTCCTCTTCGCAGGTACGTGTTAATGTCTCTTCTGAATTCTGAGGTGCTTCCATTGTCTTGTTATGGGATTAATGTCCTTGCTGGTGCCTCTCTGTCTGACCTGCTCTTTTGTGTGGCTTTGGTATTGCTGGGTTGTGAAACTGGCCTTGGGGATATCTGTGGTGCTCTGTCATTGTTAGTGAGCTTGAAGAGTATTCCCTTGTCTGGGTGGGCTGTCTAATTTGGCCTGTGCATCTGCTTAGGCATTCTGAGTGTTTTTTGGTACTGTTGGCCAATTCTGCTTTTGTGGGCTATCATAGGTTGGCAGGGTGGCAGATCTTTTCCCATACCCATCCATATTTTACAGTGACACCATTGCAGATACTGTTGCCCTATTTCACCTTCATCAATACCCCCTTCCCCACGGCCTCAGCTCCAGATCCAAGGGGTTTCCTTCCGGCAAAGTGCTCTACTCCCACCACCCCCACACAACTTCTCCCCAACTCCCTGTCCCCTCAAGTTCGGAGGATGGACCTATGGACTGACAATGACACACTCCCTTGAGCAACCCAACCACACAGCCCTGGATAAGAACTGCTGGACCCTTGCCTGCAGGCTGGATGTTCCCTGACAGGGTTATCACTACCCCCGGACTGGCCGCTGTGGAGCCACAGGACAGACCATAACTCATCATCAGGAGTGCAGAACCAGGATGAAGTACATTTTCTATAGTAGCCAATCCTCTGGACAGGTAAAGGAAGCTGCCTTTGATTTACTGAGCTGGGTCCCCCTGACTTATGTATAGTTCAGTAGATTTGGTGAGGTCTACTCCTCTTGAGGCTTTGAGACATGGCCGCTGACTTGCTGCATATGCGGTGGGTTTGCCATGTAAACAGCTGGCATGTGGTTCAGGTATGATATTGATTTTGCACACTGCTGTCCAGCAAGATGTATGTGACCATGACTGAGGACTACTGACCAGCAAGGCAAGCAGCCTGATTGTGTGATTGAGCTAATTGGCACAGCACAGCACAGCATGGCAAGGTAAGACATGGAACATATAATTAGAATTAGAGTCTCTACAGAGTGGAAACAGGCCCTTCGGCCCAAAAAAGTCAACACCGACCCTCCAAAGAGTAACCCACCCAGACACATTTCCCTATCCTATATTTATCCCTGACTAATGCACCTAGCCTACTCATCCCTGAACACTATGGCAATTTAGGCATGGCCAATTTCACCTAACCTGTACATCTTTGGATTGTGGGAGAAAGTCCACGCAGGTACAGAAGAATGTGCAAACTCCACACACAGTCGCCCGAGGTTGGAATCAAACCTAGATGTCTAGCGCTGTAAGGCAGCAGTGCTAACCACTGAGCCACCATGCTAACAATGAGTGTGAACCAAACATGTGAACACTTATGCGTTGCAGCTTGGCCCTTATGAGCTAGGTTCCTTTTTGCCCACACAACATGCCCAACAGCGAGTTGTCGATGCATCATGCAATATGACTCTGCACTTCCAAAGGACCTGCCAGGCTATGGCAAATGCCAGGTGCCAATTTCCATAGAAAAGGGATGTGTGTAATTGGTACCTGTGGATTATGTTTAATGGCACAGTTTGGTCCAAACCAACATGGATGTCCTTCGAAACAAGCAGCAAGTTGAATTCAGAAGGCTCTACATTGGTTTCTACTTTGAGATTTATTAAGATCTAACATGTTTGCTACATTTGGTAAAATAGAGAGCTGAATAATACTGAGCCGAGTTAGGACATTAACGGGGGCACTTTATAAGCAATAATTCCACATAATTTACAACTCCCCACTGCCGAGTGAAAGCCTCGCCACTTGTCACCACTTGAGGGTGAGCACTGCTGCCTCAGGGACCTGGGTTCGATTCCAGCTTCAGGCAACTGTCTGTGCGAAGTTTGTACATTCTCCCCGTGTCTGTGTGGGTTTTCTCTGGGTGCTCCAGTTTCCTCCCACAATCCAAAGATGTGCACATCAGGTGAATTGGTCATGCTAAATTGCCCATAGTGTTCAGGGATGTGTAGGCTAGGTGCATTAGTCAGGGGTAAATATAGAGTAATCGTGTAGGGAATGGGTGTACGTGGGATACTCTTCGGTGGATTTGTAGGGCAGAATAGCTGTTTCCACACTGTAGGGATTCTATGAAAAGCAAAAATGATGGAATGTGATGCTCCTGACATCGAGACCGGCCTCAAATGACTTCTTGCTCAGTTCTGTCACAAATCTCAGCATGGACAAAGTCACTTAGATTCCATGAGATATGGCAACAGAATTAAGCCATTTGACCCATTGAGTCTGCTCCGCCATTTGATCATAACGGATATATTTCTCAAAAACATGTTCCTGTCTTCTCCCTGTAATCTTTGATCCCCTTACCAATCAAGAACATGTCTATCTGGAAAGCAAATAACTTGGCTTTCACAGCCTTGTGTGGTAATGAGTTCCATAGATTCACCACCCTCTGACCGAAGAAGTATGCCCTCATCTCAGTTCTGAAGGATCGTCTCTTCATTCTGAGGTTGTGCTCTCAGGTCCTAGTTTTTCCTAATAGTGGAAACACATTCTCCATGTTCACTCCTATAATTTCTGTCTTCTACCTCCCTCCCATCTTAAATAGGGATGTTATATTAGTCATTTTCTTGTCCCCGGGTCCGACTTTGACTCCAGTAATTCCTGAAAGATCACAACTGATGCCTCTCCAACCTCCTCAGCAACCTTCCTCATTAGCCCTGGAGTGTAAACCATCTGATCAGAATGATTTATCCACCATCAGACCCTTCAGCTTCCCCTGCACTTTCCCCTGCACTTACCACTGCACTCACTTCTAACACCTGGCTCTCTTGAAGTTCTGGTATGCTGCTGGTTTCTTCCACTGTGAACACCTATTCAGTTCCTCCACTATTTCTCTGATCCCCATTAATATTTCTCCAGTCTCATTTTTCAGCGGTCCAAAGTCCACTCTCATCTGTCTCTCATAAATTTTATACACAGTATCTAAAAAAACAGTCTTCTTTAATCTTACTAGCTAGTTTGTCCTCATATTTCATTTTACCCACTTCCCGCAATGCTTTTTTTAAGTTATCCTTTGCTGGTTTTTAAAGACCTCCCAATCCTTTTGATTCCCACTAATCTTCACCAAATTGTATGCTTTTCCTTTTGCTTTTATGTTGTCCCTGACTTCCCTCACCAGCTGTGGTTGCCTTGTCTTTCTCTTAGCATGTTTCTTCTTCAAAGAACAAAAAACAGGAGCAAGTGCCTTGGCCCACCAAGACTACACTGACATGATGCCTTTTTAAACTAAAACCTTTTCCCCCCATGCGGTCGGTGTCACTCTATTTCTTGCCATTTTATATATCTATCAAGATGCCTCTTAAATGTTGCTGTTGTATCCACTTCCATTGCCTCCTCTGGCAGCACATTCCAGGCACTTACCACACTCTGTGTAAAATGTTTGCCTCTCGCATCTCCTTTAAACTTATCCTTTTTATCTTAAAGTGAGCCTGACATCAGTCGTGGACAAGTTGTTGGAGGGAATCATGAGGGACAGGATGTACATGTGTTTGGAAAGGCAAGGACGGATTGGGTATAGTCAACATGGCTTTGTGCGTGGTAAGTTATCCTTATGAACTACAGTGAGATCTACCTTTCCCTTTCCACATGAGGATTTCTCCTTGCCCCAATTTCTATCCCACATGGACTGAAATTGATTCTGGAAGCCATACCAAGCTTTACGGACCAGCTCATAACCATCAGCCAGTTCAGCTGCTAACTTTGCTGCTTTAACTCTCTGCTCTTCCCCATGAGTTCACACTGCATTCTCACTGAGCCTACCCACAGCCTTTATCTCCAGCCTTTTAAGCTGACTTTCCTTTCTAAGTGTCAGTTTTTGAAGTTCAAAAGCTCTCTTTTTTTTCTCTCCTTTCTCTTTTTCCTCTCTTCTGCTTTCTGCTGCCCTTTCCTTATTCTTGCCTCTAATTCAAGCTGCCTCATATACAATTGAATTCTTGCCATCTATATAGATTCTGATGATTTCTCCAGCAAGTTTAAATGCTGAGCTACTGCTGTAATTCTCTCTCATTTCCTCACAGAAGCAGGCAGTTCCAATTCCAGCTTGTCAGCTAATTCTTGCAACTTGGTCTTATTCATTTTTTGCAAAACTTCCAAAGTCATTACATCTACTTCTAGAACATTTGTAGCGACTGAAAAAGCCATTCCTATTCCAAGCTTTGTCTACCCAACCAAACCAACACCCGAAATAAAGACACTAGCACCTACCACTCGCTGTTTAAAATCCCGTAAAGAGCCCCTAATCTGTTATGGACGAGGCCAGACCACTTAAAACATTCTTAAGCTTGTAGCTCAGACCATAATTTTGCAATTTGTTTCGGTAAGTATACCGTGAAAATTACCTGGAGTAAGTTAGCTAGGTTGACTACTAGATTTTAAAACAGACAAAAATTTATGCACAAAATTACACAATGAAACAAGGATCAGAATAAAGAACCCCTACAGAACTCAGTCTGTCCAAACTAATTATGCTGTTTCAAATGCACACAACAGTCCCAATAAGCAAACTCCCTTTAAAAACCAGTATAATGGAACACATGCTTACAGGTTGAAGTTGGAGGGCAGAAAGTCAGAGAGAGAGAGAGTTTCCACACAGCTCACTGTTGAACTCCTCACAAGTTCAGGATTGAACTAAACTGCTCAGCTAGAGAGCTGACCACTCTCCTTTCATTATACAGGTCATTTCTAAAACATGACCACTTCCGTCTGAAGTCTTGTCTGTTTACATGTGAACAAAAGGCCTCTCAAAATCCTTTTCATCTCTGTATCAAACCAGTCTGATTGGAGCCCAGCCTGGTTTATTACTTCTCTGAAAAAAGTACTCAAAGACAGAGTATCCTTGAGCCAAGGAACAGCTGTTAGAAAAAAATGGACTAACTTTGTGACACCTCCCCCCTAAAAATAAATTAACCATCAATATCAAAAAATGGCTTCATTTTTAACCCTTCAAAACCCGGTTAGTAGTCTAAACACACATATACACTATTCTGGATTAGTGGTGCTGGAAGAGCACAGCAGTTCAGGCAGCATCCAAGCAGCTTCAAAATCGACATTTCGGGCAAAAGCCCTTCATCAGGAATAAGGGCTTTGGCATTATGACTATGGGTGAGCTCCAGTCACTGTAATTCAGTTCGATTATGCCATCTTGGAGCATGCGCTCTATCTCCTTCTGAACCTGTGCCAACTTTAGAGGGTTATGCCTATAAGGATGTTGCTTAATAGGAACAGCATCTCCTATCCCTACATCATGCACAATTAGGTTAGTACTTCACAGTTTATTTCTACATATCTCACCATTTGATAGTAATAACCTTTTCAGGTCATTGCAATTTTCATATGGAAGGTAACTCAATAATTTATCCCAATTTTTGACAACTCCCTCATTGTCCAGTTTGATTTGAGGAATATCCAATTCAGAATCCTCTGAACTTGGTTCTTCCTTCTGTCCTGTGATCAATAACACCTTCTCCTCTTGCTTTCCTTCCCTATCAAAATACCTTTTGAGCATATTCATATAGAGTCATGGACTCATAGAGATGTACAGCATGGAAACAGACCCTTCAGTCTAACCCGTCCATGCCAACCAGATATCCCAACCCAATCTAGTCCCACCTGCCATATCCCTCTAAACCAGGCCCATATCCCTCTAAACCCTTCCTATTCATATACCCATCCAAATGCCTCTTAAATGTTGCAATTGTACCAACCTCCACCACATCCTTTGGCAGCTCATTCCATGTACGTACCACCCTCTGCGTAAAAAAGTTGCCCCTTAGGTCTCTTTTATATCTTTCCCCTCTCACCCTAAACCTATGCCCTCTAGTTCTGGACTCCCCGACCCCAGGGAAAAAGACTTTGTCTATTTATCCTATCCATGGCCCTCATAATTTTGTAAACCTCTATAAGGTCACCCCTCAGCCTCCGACACTCCAGGGAAAACAGCCCCAGCCTGTTCAGCCTATACCTGTAGCTCAAATCCTCCGACCCTGGCAACATCCTTGTAAATCTTTTCTGAACCCTTTCAAGTTTCACAACATCTTTCCAATAGGAAGCAGACCAGAATTGCACGCAATATTCCAACAGTGGCCTAACCAATGTCCTGTACAGCCGCAATATAACCTCCCAATTCCTGTACTCAATACTCTGACCAATAAAGAAAAGCATACCAAACGCATTCTTCATGATCCTACCTACCTGCGACTCCACTTTCAAGGAGCTATGAACCTACACTCCAAGGTCTCTTTGTTCAGCAACACTCCCTAGGACCTTACCATTAAGTGGATAAGTCCTGCTAAGATTTGCTTTCCCAAAATGCAGCACCTTGCACTTATCTGAATTAAGCTCCATCTGCCACTTCTCAGCCCATTGGCCCATCTGGTCCAGATCCTGTTGTAATCTGAGGTAACCCTCTTCCCTGTCCACGACACCTCCAATTTTGGTGTCATCTGCAAACTTACTAACTGTACCTCTTATGCTTGCATCCAAATCATTTATGTAAATGACAAAGAGGAGAGGAGGGCCCAGCACCGATCCTTGTGGCACTCTACTGGTCACAGGCCTCCAGTCTGAAAAACAACCCTCCACCACCACCTTCTATCTTCTACCTTTGAGCCTATGACACACTCTGTGAGATTTTTTCCTGTCTGGAGTCCTTATCAAGTAGTTCACCACACTCAATTTGTTCTCAATTTGATAAGGTCCACTAACCCTTGTTATTAAAAGTTCACCTGTCACCGGAGGTAACACCAATTGTAAAATTGCAAATTTGTGATTTTTTATCTGCTTCCTGTTTCATTTTATGTCGTGATACTTTTAAATGCTGTCTAGCCAACTCACCAGCTCTGTTTAATCATTCTCTAAAAATTGACACATAGTCCAAATGGGTGGTCTCTGAATTCTGACTTATTAATTTCTCCTTCATCAATTTTAACGGTCCTCTTACTTCATGCCCAAAAATGAATTCAAATGGACTGAATTTGGTCGATTCATTTGGTTAATCTCTGATGCAAAAAGGACAAACAGAACTTCCTTGTCCCAGTCATCTGGATAATCCTGACCATAAGCCTTCAACATGGTCTTTACTGTTTGATGCCATCTCTCTGGCACTCCCTGCAATTTGTGATGGCACACAGTAGATTTGAATTGCTTTATTCCCAAGTTATCAGTAACCTCCTTGAATAGTTTGGTCGTGAAATTTGATCCTTGATCTCTATTTGTTGTCCATATCTAGTAAAATATTTAAGAAATTCTTCTATAACCCTTTTAGCTGTGATGTTGCATAATGGGATTGCCTCTGGAAATCTCGTCGTCACATCCATTATTGTTAATACATACTTATTACCACTTTTTGTTTGAGGTAGGGGACCTACACAATCAACCAAGACTCTGTGAAAGGTTCCTCAAATGCTGGAATAGGTATTAAATGTGCAGATTTTATTACTGCCTGTGTTTTTCCGATTAGGTGACAAATAAGCCACATTTGGCAAAATTCCACTCCATTTTTGTGTAGTCCAGGCCAGTAAAAATGTCTGTATTTTAGCCTGTGTTTTCCTCACCCCAAATGACCTCCAAGTGGTAGATCATGTGCCACTCGCTGCACCTCCTTTCTATTACCTACTGGCAATTCAATTTGATGAATCTCTGCCTATTTCTCATCTGTTTGAATGGTCTTCATTTCCTTATTAAGATATAAATTGTTAAGTAATAATTCACAGGAATGTCTTTTGATATAACTGTTTCAAGTTCTCATCTTTCTTCTGTAATTCAATCACCTAGCAGAGCTAAAGATACTTGCATGTTTACCTATTTGCTCCTTCTCTGGTTCACTTATCTGATCAAAATTGGACTTGGATAACACTATGCCAGCTTCCTTATTGGTGCCTTTTGATCTCTCCTACTTGTGATGATGCAATCAGGGAAAATTCCTGGAAAAACACTCTTCATGTCTTCAATTGCCTGCGTCTCCACTGGTTTTTCAACTAGAGTAGGCAGCACACCTACCAGTGAATCAGCTGTGTCATTTGTAAGGTCAAACTGTATTCCTGGAGCTGAGAGTTTGTCCAGTACCCTGACCACAAATTCTCCACTCTTCTCTGGACTCTCTAGCCTCACTTTACATAATTGAGCTCTTTTTGTTTCCCTGTTACAAGTACCTTTTCTGGCAATAGTCCCTCAGGCGTGCATATTTCCTCATCGTTCAGCATTACAGACTGAGATGATCCTGTGTCCCTTAATATTTTAACCTCCTTACCTACTGCTCCTGGCTTATGTGAATAAACTTTACCCTTGCATGTATATTTTTTAAGCAGATCTGGCACTTCCTCCTTAATCAACCTCTGATCATCTTGTACACTGTGAGGCAGTTGTCTAACTTCTCTTGTGCTTTTTGTTACTAGTCAAACAAACTCCCAGACCTGTCTAGTTTTCCTGCATCTGGCTTTCTCCTAGCCCACCAACACAGTGATTTTGTATGGCCCACTTTATTACAATGAAAACACTGGAGCTTTTTAACTTCTTTGTTCCCCTCAAGAGTTTCTTTTTTACCCTGTGGAAGTTATCCTTATGATCTTCACTGAGATCTACCTTTCCCTTTCCACGTGAGGATTTCTCTGCCCCAATTTCTATCCCTCATGGACTGAAATTGATCTGGAAGCCAAACTGGATTTTATGGACAAGCTCATAATCATCAGCCAGTTCAGCTGCTAACCTTGCTGTTTTAACTCTCTGCTCTTTCACATCAGTTCACATTATGTTCTCACTGAGCCTACCCTCCACCTTTATCTCCAGCCTTTTAAGCTGACTTTTCTTTCTAAGTGTCAGTTTTTAAAGTTCAAAAGCTCTCTCTTTTTTCTCTCTTCTGCTTTTAATCGTATTTCAAACTGTTGCCCTTTCCTTATTTCTCGCCGCTAACTCAAGCTGCCTCATATACAATTTAATTCTTGCCATCTATATAGATTCTGATGATTTCTCCAGCAAGTTTAAATGCTGAGCTACTGCTGTAATTCTCTCTCATTTCCTCACAGAAGCAGGCAGTTCCAATTCCAGCTTGTCAGCTAATTCTTGAAACTTGGTCTTATTCACTTTTTGTAAAACTTCCAAGTCACTGTATCCACTTCCAGAAAATTTTTAGCGACTGAAAAAGCCATTCCTAGTCCAAGCTTTGTCTACCCAACCAAACCAATACCTAAAATAAAGACACTAGCACCTACCACTCGCTGTTTAAAATCCCACAAAGAGCCCCTAATCTGTTATGGACGAGGCCAGACTACTTAAAACATTCTTAAGCTTGCAGCTCAGACCATAACCTTGCAATTTGTTTCGATAAGTATACAGTGAAAATTATCTGGAGTAAGTTAGCTAGGTTGACTACCAGGTTTTAAAAGGACAAAAATTTATGTAGAAAATTACACAATAAAACACAAAGAACAGAATAAAGAACCCCTACAGAACTCCGTCTGTCCAAACTAGACTTAATTTATGCTGTTTTGAATACACACAACAGTCCCAATAAGCAAACTCCCTTTAAAAACCAGTATAAATGGAACACATGCTTACAGGTTGAAGTTGAAGGGCAGAAAGACAGAGAGAGAGAGTTTCCACACAGCTCACTGTTGAACTCCCCACCAGTTCAAGATTGAACTAAACTGCTCAGCTAGAGAGCTGACCACTCCCCTTTCATTATACAGGTCACTTCTAAAACACGACAATTTTGGCCTGAAGTCTCATCTGCTTACACGTAAACAAAAGGCCTCTCAAAATCCTTTTCATCTCTGTATCAAACCAGTCTAATCGGAGCCCGGCCTGGTTTCTTACCCCTCTGAAAAAACATGAGATTATCCACAGTGAGGGAAAACAACACCTGTGGCAGCAGCACAAAAGAAAACTCACCATCCTAGAGCAAAAGAAACATCACTCAGAAACTGGTTATAAGTGCTACAGTAGGAGTGTGAACTAGGGCAAGAAAGGAATAACAGCCACACTTTTAAATACTGAGGCTGTACGATCGAAGCTCTGAAAGGAGTAACTGAAACCTCCACAGGTAAAGTTAGAGATACCTAAGGGAAAACTTTACATAAAATATGTACAAAGATCAGAAGTGAAAGACCAGGGAATGAGAAAGAGAATTCTTACCTCACGTTATGAACAGCACCACCATCGATCAATGTTACGCTCCATCAGGAACTTCAAGGAACAGTGAAATGGCCAAAAATAAATTTGAACCAGGGCTACAGAATCCGGATGGTCTCAGAATTTTCTTAAACAGAAATTAGCAAATTCAAACAAATCTAGTGGTAAAAGTCCAACAACAAGAATAGAAGTCAAGAAAAGTTGAAGATTTAGAAGTACTGGGACTCAGCAATTAACCCTCAGTTTAGGCAAGAAGATTTACAAAGGCTGCAGCCAGATAATTTTATGTTGAATTTTACACAGAGGGTTCAAAAGTTAGAAAAACCTGAAAACAGCAAGAAAACTCAATAAACAGATTAGAAAAACAATATAACAAAGAAACAGATTTTAAAAACTTGAAAAACGTAAGTTAGTACAGAAGAGCCAGCAATACAACCTAAAATAGACAGGCAAGAGATTAGAAGAACAGAGCAGGCCAGACAGCATCAGGAAGTGGAGAAGTCAATGTTTTGGGTGCACCCCTTCTTCAAAACAGGACTGGCTGCCTTTATGGAATAGGCAGTAGACCATCCATGGGAATGTCCACTGGAGGTGCAAATGTATTGGGGATCTGTTCCAGCACTGCTCCCCTCTATTTTCCCACCACTATGTCTTCAAAGCAGGAAAATACAGCTTAATGAGGTCCATGTCATTCATAAACATAATATGAATATGCAATATGTCAATTTCATTATTTGAACTACGGAATTTGAAAAAAAAATTGATGGTCCAGCCTATATTTCCAGAACACCTCCATTACATTCCCTACTATGTGAAACAGGCCATTTGGCCTATCAAGTCCACACTAACCTTCTGAAGAGTAACTCACCCAGACCTGTTTCCCTCTGAATGATGCATCTAACACTATGGGCAGTTTAGCATAGCCAATTCACCTCACCTGCACATCTTTGGATTGTGGGAGGAAACCCACACAGACACGGGGAGAATGCACAAACTCCACATCGTCACCCAAGGCTGGAATTGAACCCAGGTCCCTGGCACTGTGAGGCTGCAGTATTAACTACTGAGCCACCCATGTGGGAAGCAAAGTCATTTCAGATGATTCTCTGGTTATGACTGGATAGATAAGAAGAGAATCTGGCATATAGCACAATCCTTTATAAGAAAAATAAGATTTAAGAGGGCATATTTCAATAGTTCTTTAGGTGTCCTGCAAAATCACCAACCAAAAATGTTGGCATGCACTATGCATAGTTTTCCAGCCATCGAGCCCATGTGCGGTGCTTTGGAATTTCGGGTATGTGCTCTTGGTGAGTGAAGCTTCAGCCAGGATTCCAAGGTTTAAAAATTTATTTGGCAATCACATTATTTTCCATTGGCTGTCTTTTTCAAAGTTAGGACAGGGTCTCTGTGGCATGTGCTTTCTACAGGGTAGATCTTCACATAGAAATTGAGTAATGTCCTTGCTGTATGGGTGCAAGTATTTTGATGGAAATGAAAATTGGGCAGTTTACAACAAGCAATTCCTTTGGTAAAGCCTGTTTTACACTTAGTTGATATGTTACATCCTAAATATATGGGTTTCAATGCTATTTTCTGTCATTTTTCTTAAAGCCATTAAATACAATATTGTTTGGGACAGACTTGAAGGTGTCAGGTTGGTGGAGAAGAGTGTTCATCTGTCAGTTTTCTGAAGCTGTTAAAGAAAGTTATTTAATCTACAGACAGAGTTCATTCACTCATCCAAAAAATCATAAGGCAAAATTAAGGAAACCAGAGTTTAGACATTGCAAAATGCCAGGGGTTTACAAAGCAATGAAGAGGAAAGTTCAAGATCATTTAGGATTAAAACAACAACATAATGACTTTTTCAAAATAGCTCCAAATGATTTGATGGATTTTTAAATGTTGTGCTGGAGGTCTGTACACTCAGCATGGGACACATTAAAATAAAGCTTAAACTATCCCTCTGGCCTTGTAAAGTACAGATGTGAACTATACAGGCTCAGTTATAATCAGATAAAGAAAGGAACATTGCATAAACTAAATGAGAATGTTATGGCGGTTATTTGAAAAACTGAGCATTACTAGACTGGATAATAAATTCACCAAACATTTCCTTTTCACTCTAGATTTTGCCAGGTCCTCCATTAATTTTCTTAACAAAACTACTATAATTTCTCCAGATGTACATATATTCCAAAGTTAATAAAACAAATCAACAGGCTTACATTTCCTGGCTCATGGAAGGCTGAAGGCAAACAGTCTTTCTCCTTGACATCTGTGAAAGCTATTCCTAAACCAGCCAAATGTGAGGTACTCAGAATTTCAATTTTCCCTTTCCTCTTGTTGGAATATTTTTGACTTCCTTATTTCACACCTTCATTCCTAACCCACCTGAAACTGCTTAATAGAGAAGGAAATTAAACAGTACCACCACAGGTCACATATTTATATTTGATATGGCAGAACTAATAGTACAACAAAATGTGAGGCACAAAGAATCAAAATTAGGAAAAGTACTGATCAGCACATAATGGAATTTTTGATATAAGGCCTTTATAAGTAGGCTTTGCTGGAAATGCGAAGTCAGAGAAAAATCCCTATTGTGAATTCAAGTACTAGCTCCCCATGTTAGCAACTAAATTTATACAATAATCCAGATCCACTCACTTCAATCTGATAGATCTGGCCATAACTCTCAGTGAGAACTTGTTAAAGAAGGCAAACACCAACTAGAAATAGACAATAAATGTGGGCCAAGTCAATTGTTACTTGGGCAGGTGCAGTGTTCCACTAGCCATTATAGTGTATGAGCAGTCAGATCACTATGCTATATGAGCTGCTGCTCATGATGAAAGTTATTGTCATCATCCTTTTTGAGAGTGGAGATCTCTGTAGCTACTTCCATTAAAACCTTTGGATACAGGTCATCAGGCTGGTGATGTTTCTGCCTTTAGTCCCATTCATCCGATCCTCTGGCCCACAACTTCTTTTCACCACTTTGTATATCTTTGTTTTTCATTGAATACTCTCCTTGATCATCTTTGTTAGCCACAAGTAGTTCATCCTTTTCATTGAGCTCTTCTTTTGGATTGGAATAAATTTTAGCTGAGCATTATGAAATAACTACTTCAATGTCTGCCACGTCTGATCCACTGACCTTCCCATTGCTTTATTTCACAGCTGGCTTTCAACTCTTTCTCCACATCTCTGTAATTGCCTTTATTTAAATTGATGATACTCATTTGAGACCTAAGTTGTTCTCCTGCAAACTGAATTCCTGCTATGTTGTGATCACTGTCCCCTCAATAATGTTGCTGCAATTACGACAGAGACCCCAATGCTAAGTCTGACTTTTCCAAGATTCTAAACTGTTCTGTGCGGCCACCTGTATCCCTGTAAATCACCATATTGGATGGTGCTTCATGTACCCCTCAGCATTCACCTTTCCAGATCCTTGTACTCTGATGCAGCATCTCCTCTCTAGCTTTTTTTTCTGTTATTAATCTTATATATTTGTGTACATATAGTAGTATATTTGCTACCACCTAGCTCCATCCCCATCTCTGAATTCACAATTTCTGGTTGCCTGGAGTTTGTTCTATTGTTAAAGGACCTTTACTCCTTGGTTCTGAGGAAAGGTCATTTGTCCTAAAACATTAACAGTGGTTAGCACTGCTGCCTCACAGCGCCAGAGACCCGGGTTCAATTCCCGACTCAGGCGACTGACTGTGTGGAGTTTGCACGTTCTCCCCGTGTCTGCGTGGGTTTCCTCCGGGTGCTCCGGTTTCCTCCCACAATCCAAAAATGTGCGAGTCAGGTGAATTGGCCATGCTAAATTGCCCGTAGTGTTAGGTTAAAGGGGTAAATTTAGGGGTATGGGTGGGTTGCGCTTCGGCGGGTCGGTGTGGACTTGTTGGGCCGAAGGGCCTGTTTCCACACTGTAAGTAATCTAATCTAAAAAAAAATTAACTCTGACTTTTTTCCACAGATGCTGCCAGACCCGCTGAGCTTTTCCAGCAATTTCTGTTTTGTTTCTGTTCTCTTTGGACTTGGAAGATTGTAGGTTTCGGCATTTATTCCTGACAGTGTGAGACCACTGAACCTCTTTAAACTGGGGCACAATTCATCTCTTGAATCTCCTTTACTGAAAACATAATCCCTGCTGAAACAGACAATTACTCCATTTCTATACCTGGATGAGCTCTAATCTAATATGCTTCACAGAATGTTACAGTTGCAATATCCTGGATCTCTAGATTGGCATCTTTCATCTTTTGGAATTATCTTGTTTCTCCAAGCTAGTAGCTTCTTTTAGACAGCATTCTGTGTCTACAGGCATCATTTACCCCATCTCAGTGAAAGCTTCCATGGAGTCGTACACACATTCAGTATGTGTGAGCTGACTGGAATTCTCAATCTGCCATTCAACTGTGTTGAAATGTGTGCACTCTTTACTTCAGATTGTTCACTATGGTGGACACTTTTATTCACCCATTGTAATTACATTGCCGGTCAAATTGTCACCATCCTCTTCAAGTACGTAGATCCAAGGGTCATGCTTGATCTGGTGGAGTAGAGGAAAATCACAGAGACAATGCGGGGACCTCAATTGTCTTACTCCTATATGGTCCTAAGCTGACACACCATCTGTGACTTGCCTCACATCCTTTAAAAAATACCTGGATGAGCACTTGGCATGACATATTATTCAAGGCTATGGGGCCAAGTGCTGGTAAATGAGATTAGATTGAAGTCAGGTATTTCTTATTTGTCAATGCAGATTTGATGGGCCAAATGGCTTCTTCTGAACTGTATGAGTCAATGTGACATGATCATATTAGGCTTTACTTAATACATTCCTCAGTATTAACTTTGTCAGATCTTTAAACTCTTACATAACATCAGTAACACCCATAATCTGAAAAGAAGTGATGGTACAGATGCATGATTATTTTTAGCACATAGGGTCCTAGTTATCCCACATTACTTCATTTCTGTGATTTTTCGCAGGCATTTACTGATCTAACAAAGAAACTGTTTGTCATCATGCAATAAACTAACACCAGAGGCTTGCTATGAAGTTACTTCCTAAAATGCATCGTTGAAACTTTGAAGGAACTTTGGTTTTGGACATTAGCGCTGAATGTTTTAACTGTGAGCTAAAATATTTTTTCTGGCCGTCAAAAGAGACCTTCAGACCAAGCTCTTGCTTTTCTGCTTGCACATTTAAAGAATAAAGTTGGAAGCTGCTTCAGCAAGAGTTTGAAAGGCAGTGAGACATCTATATTCATCATCTGGCAGGAAGGAAAATACAGCAGATAGCAGGTGGTAATGCAAGGCATCAACGTGGCAACAAACTGGAGGTCTTCAATATTTTTAACACTCTTTGATCTGATCTGAAGCTGTCTGCTTTGGTGGATGTAAAAGATTCTTTGGCACTGTTTTGAAGAGCAGAGTACAATTTATCTTATTACTATCATGTTCTTGTTTGTGGCTTCATGTTCACCATAAATTGGCTGCTGCATTTCCTCCATCTCAACCACAACTGCAGTTCCAAAAATGTACTTATTTAGCTGTAAAGTGCTTTCAGACATCCAGTGGCCTTGGAAAGCATCATATAAATGCAACTCATTCCTTATTTTTGTGATCATTCACAAATTCATTGAAGCGGCAATCTAACATTTTTGTATTTCTTGAAGAAGAGTCAATCAAGAACATACATGCTGGTCTGTGGTCTTTAAACGAATAAGGCCAGCAGATGCTTGGAACATGACCACCACATACATGTCCCTCTCAAAACCACAAACCATCACCATACCTTCACTGGGTCAAATTCTAATAACACTGTCAGTGTCCCTCCACCCTCAGGACCACAATGATTTATGAAGGCCATCTTCTCCAGGACAATTCAGGATGGACAATAAATGCTGGCCCAGCCAGTGACACCCACATTCCATGAATACATTTTGGAAAACAATTATGCATTATCCTCACTTATTCCACCAAAATATGTAAATTAAGCCAAGAGATAGATCAGTAGAGAAACAGTGGCAGACGTTTAAGGGATATTTCAGAGTGCTCACAATTAATATGTTTCTATTATAAAGGAAAATTCCAAAGGGAAACCCATCATCTGTGGTTGCCTAAAAATATCAAGGGAAGTATTCAGCTAATGAAGAAAGTGTATAATTGTGAAATTTTGAGCTGCAGGTTTAACAATTGATCATATTACACCGTGGGCAACACGGTGGCACAGTGGTTAGTACTGCTGCCTCACAGCACCAGAGACCCAGGTTCAATTCCTGCCTCAGGCAACTGTCTGTGTGGAGTTTGCACATTCTCCCGTGTCTGTGTGGGTTTCCTCCCACAGTCCAAAAAAAATGTGCAGGTTAGGTGAATTGGCCATGCTAAATTGTCTGCAGTGTTAGATGTAGGGTCTGGGTGGGTTGCTCTTTGGAGGGTCAGTGGGGACCTGTTGGGCCAAAGGGCCTGTTTCTACACTGTGAGTAATCTAATCTAAACTAAAAGGTTTATGTGGCAAATAAATTACAGCATGAGTGGGAAGCTAGGTAGAAATATAAGACAATTAGCAAGAGTCCCCAGGGATACCTAAATAGGAAAAGAGTAAGTAAAGTGAGTGTATGTTGTTGAGAGAGTGAGAATCGGGGTTTTATAACAGTTAATAAAGAAATGGTAGATGTAATGAATAAATACTTTGCTTCTGTCTTCGCAATAGAGGAAACAACAAACATCCCAGTCATATCTGTATGTAGCAGATGGAAGAAAGAGAGGAAGATGATTATGACCATTAGGGAAGTGATAATAAGGAATTTTTCTGTGGATAGATAAGATTTTAAGTCCTGATGGGCTTCATCTTAAGTTATTAAAAAAAGCTAATGAGCTAGTAGATGCAATTTTCTTAAAACAATTAGAATCTGCAAAGGTTAATAATATGTAAATAAGAACAAAAAGCCATTTGGCCTTCAAGCCTCTTCCATCATTGAACATGGTCATCGCTGATCATCCAGCTCAATATCCTGTTTCCACTTTCTCCCCATACCCTTCGATCACTATAACCCTAAAAAACTATATCCATCTCCTTCTTAAAAGTTCCACCAGACTGGAAAGTAGCAAATCAAATCCTTCTATTGAAGGAGGGAGAAGTGGAAAATAGGAAGCAGTAGACCAGTTTCTTGATGTCTATTTTGAGAGAACTATCAAAATCAATTATTAAGGGGGTTATTACTGAGCACTTAGAAACTGTGGCTTTTCCAAATTGGACGTAACGGTTGGCTCCTATAAGGGTTTGTACTGTGCCTTCAACCTTTGCAATTTGTATCAATTAGTTAGATGAGAGGATTGAAGGTTTGGTGGCATAGGAGCATCATACAATCTCTGCTCATCACTCCCATTCAGCCTTGGAGATGCCAGGGAAGGCAAAAGCGGTGTCATGTTTTAACAATGCCTCATGAGAGATGCTCCTGAATTCCTTGGTTGTCAAGAAGCGAAAGAACTAAAGAAATTTGTATTTGGAAGGAAAGATTTACCCCACCTGGTACATGCCTCATATTATCTAATTGGGTTCATGAACAATTGTGTTCCCTATTTTTGGCCCTCCTGCCCGAAATCCACAAACCTGACTGCCCCGGCCGACCCATTGTCTCAGCCTGCTCCTGCCCCACTGAACTCATCTCTGCATACCTCGACACGGTCCTGTCCCCCTTAGTCCAAGAACTCCCCACCTACGTTTGGGACACCACCCACGCCCTCCACCTCCTCCATGATTTTCGCTTCCCCGGTCCCCAATGCCTTATCTTCACCATGGACATCC
The DNA here is from genome assembly GCF_037043375.1 of Chiloscyllium plagiosum. Lineage (NCBI taxonomy): Eukaryota > Metazoa > Chordata > Chondrichthyes > Orectolobiformes > Hemiscylliidae > Chiloscyllium > Chiloscyllium plagiosum. Next base: position 77,428,377 of record NW_028270141.1, on the reverse strand, counting down.
AGTCCCTGTACACCTCCATCCCCCATCACGAAGGACTTAAAGCCCTCCGCTTCTTCTTTTCCCGCCGTACCGACCAGTACCCTTCCACTGACACCCTCCTTCGACTGACCGAACTGGTCCTCACCCTGAACAACTTCTCTTTCCAATCCTCCCACTTCCTCCAAACCAAAGGAGTAGCCATGGACACCCGCATGAGCCCCAGCTATGCCTGCCTCTTTGTAGGATATGTGGAACAGTCCATCTTCCGCAGCTACACTGGCACCACCCCCCACCTTTTCCTCTGCTACATCGATGACTGTATCGGCGCTGCCTCGTGCTCCCACGAGGAGGTTGAACAGTTCATCCACTTTACCAACACCTTCCACCCCGACCTCAAATTCACCTGGACCGTCTCAGACTCCTCCCTCCCCTTCCTAGACCTTTCCATTTCTATCTCGGGCGACCCAATCAACACAGACATTTACTATAAACCGACCGACTCCCACAGCTACCTAGATTACACCTCCTCCCACCCTTCCCCCTGTAAAAACGCCATCCCATATTCCCAATTCCTTTGTCTCCGCCGCATCTGCTCCCAGGAGGACCAGTTCCAAAACCGTACAACCCAGATGGCCTCCTTCTTCAAGGACCGCCATTTCCCGCCAGACGTAGTCGACGATGCCCTCCACCGCATCTCTTCCACTTCCCGCTCCTCCACCCTTGAGCCCCGCCCCTCCAACCGCCACCAGGACAGAACCCTACTGGCCCTCACCTACCACCCCACCAACCTCCATGTACAACATATCATCCGCCGTCATTTCCGCCACCTCCAAACGGACCCCACCACCAGGGATATATTTCCCTCCCCGCCCCTATCAGCGTTCTGAAAAGATCACTCCCTCCGTGACTCCCTCGTCACATCCACACCCCCCACCAACCCAACCTCCACTCCCGGCACCTTCCCCTGCAACCGCAAGAAATGCAAAACTTGCGCCCACACCTCCCCCCTTACTTCCCTCCAAGGCCCCAAGGGACACTTCCATATCCACCATAAATTCACCTGCACCTCCACATACATCATCTATTGCATCCGCTGCACCCGATGTGGCCTCCTCTATATTGGGGAGACAGGCCGCCTACTTGCAGAACGTTTCAGAGAACACCTCTGGGACACCCGGACCAACCAACCCAACCACCCCGTAGCCCAACACTTTAACTCTCCCTCCCACTCCACCAAGGACATGCAGGTCCTTGGACTCCTCCATCGCCAGACCATGGCAACACGACGGTTGGAGGAAGAGCGCCTCATCTTTTGCCTGGGAACCCTCCAACCACAAGGGATGAACTCAGATTTCTCCAGTTTCGTAATTTCCCCTCCCCCCACCTTGTCTCAGTCAAATCCCTCGAACTCAGCACCGCCTTCCTAACCTGCAATCTTCTTCCTGACCTCTCCGCCCCCACCCCACTCCGGCCTATCACCCTCACCTTGACCTCCCTCCACCTATCGCAATTCCAACGCCCCTCCCACAAGTCCCTCCTCCTTACCTTTTATCTTAGCCTGCTGGACACACTTTCCTCATTCCTGAAGAAGGGCTTATGCCCGAAACGTCAATTCTCCTGTTCCTTGGATGCTGCCTGACCTGCTGCGCTTTTCCAGCAACACATTTTCAGCTCTGATCTCCAGCATCTGCAGCCCTCACTTTCTCCCCTAACAAGAGTATTCCCCATTTCAATTCCAATAGGGTGTACGTTAATGGGTATTCATGACGTGCTAATGGTTACCAAATAGTTTCCTGATCAGGCGTGTCGGGAATGCCTGAGTTGTTCTGAGAATGCAAGAGAAAATGTTTTGGGAAACTGAATTTGTGCCTCCTGCCCAAGTTTTCCAACATAGCCTTCGAAAGGTACAGATTGATAGTCAGTATAATGTTACCTGTCACTCAAGAATATTACAATCGCCACAAATAATTTTACAAATTACCTGAGTATTGTTCCCGAAAGAATTATTTTGTGTGAAATCCTATCTTTACATCTGAATGACTTCTGGTTACATGCCCCAACCCCAAACGCCACCACTAACCCCTCACCCGCCCACACCACAGGAAGCCTGATCATGGATTGTCTAATTGATTCATGAATATTGTTTCCTCAGAGTTGTTTGTAATTTGCCATGCTTCCTAATGTATCATTTTCTATCAAGATACCCATGATAATGGTTCCTACAAGATGGCTAAGTTTCTGATCAGTTTACAGTTCAGAGAATAGCATGTCATACATTTTCCTATTAGCTTTATGCCATTTCTTCTTTCAGAGATTGAAAATGGAATACGGCTCATTGCTCCAGCATATCTCGACAAACCCTCCACTCCTCATCAATCCCTGACTGATTGAAGGGTCTGAACTCTGTCAATGTTCTGTTTGCAGATAACATTCAGTATTTAAGATCTCAGAAAGTTCATGGTCAGTTACTTTCCACATTTTCTGCCCTCAATTTTCATTTTTCACAATACATCCAGTTGCTCCTGAAACTCCGGATCCAATCTTCTGACCTCAAAGCAAATCAGGAAACTCAATAGCAGAACTAGCACATGGACTTTTATATCAACTGTAACCTCATGTGGATGGATATGAAGATGAGATGACATAATTATATCATGATGTCACAGTGACAGAGGCAAGCAAATGCACACAGACTGTGAAGAAAAGATACAATAGTGTTTACTAGTGAAAATTGTAATCACAGAGAACAGTATTATGTACACTGTTGTAAATAAAAGTTGGCAGAACCTAATTCAGGCAAACAACAGTCACTTATTGGCAAGGGAAAACTATTAGAGACCATAAAGTACCAGAACAACCTAAGATAGCTATCTCATTAAAATTGAATGCAACCCCGAAGTACAAACCTCATGGTAACAGAAGCCAGCAAGTATTTCATAAACTAATTCTTTGCCTGAGGTGTCCTGAAAGTTATCAAGGTCAAGGTCCCACAAATTATAAAAATGATATGTCCAAAAAATTCATTGTCTAACATTTACAGAAAGGGCATGAGTTCATACATTACAATTTGCAGTTCGTCCTTTGTTTTAGAGAACTAGCAATGCAAAATTATTGCTATTTTCCTTTCATATTGAATATTAAATATATTATCAGCAATAGCAGTGCATAATAGAGACCAATTCCCAATTGTACAGTTGACCCTGACCAGAGTCCTTCTGAAAGTTGCAAGGTTTGGGAGCTTTATTGAACAAAATTCTAACCACCTTTGTTGTATGAGAATAAGACCATAAAACCATAAGATACACAAGCAAAAAGTTGTGATTGGATCATTATTTTAAAATTCCTTTTGCAAAGTCTATCTTCTAATGACACTGGGAAAGAGCTTGTTTTTCAGGAGGGCTGGGTTTTATTACATTACCCTGACCTGTGCATCTTGAGATTGCTTGAAATAGGAAATACCTTTTAACTGAAGGTTAATTTGAATCCAAAGAAATATTTTCAAGGTTATTGTGAGATAGTTTCTTTAATTAATTGTCACTGATGAAACATATATGAAGAGATAATTTTATGAAATCACACTCCTAATTGATGGCTTCAGAGTTACTTCAGAGTTCCTGTTATGTAATTTGCCACTCATTTGAGAAATGGAAAACAAAAATATGGTGTTCACATTCCTTGTTTCTTATGTTAAGAGTCATTTGGAAATGGTATCATAAACAAAAGTCTTTTGACGTAATTGATGCAGTTTATGTCTGAAGTACAAACGTAACATCATGAAAATCTAGATTTGAAGAAACAACAGAGTACATTAGCAGAATGCTGTGCAATTTTATTTTCCTACATATGAGTCAAGACCAGATGTGGAGATAGGTTTCCACGCTTACGAAACAAAACAAGTAGAGAACTGAAATAAATATCTCTGATGGAGCAACACTGTGGGAGCATTTGAAGGGTCATTTAGTTCAGGCTGCCTTGAAAAAAGGCCACCTATGAGTGTAGGTCATCATGTCAGAATCTGATTTAAGATGGTGTCCATTCTGTGCTGAAGAAAAGATAACAGTAATGATACAGCCTTGGACAGATGCGACTATAGCAGGCAGATTGGTGAGGATGAAGTCAAGTATGTATTTCCCTCTTGTTGATTCCCTCAGCACCTGGCACAAGTTCACTCAAGCAGCTATGGAACTCCAGGACTCAGTCAGCTTGATCAGTAGTGATGCTGCGGACCACTTTTATGAACTTTAAAATCTCCCACCAGAGTACATTCTGCATGTAAATGCTTGACACCCTCATTGTGTCTCCCAATTAGTGATCAACATGGAGGATAACTGACTACCAACTAATGCTTGTCTTTGCCTGATTGATCAACATGAGATTTCTTGACATGTCTGATTCCATGAGGCCTCATGAGGTTCATGATGACGCCTTGGGTAACTTGTCCTGAACGTTTGGCACTGTCGCACAGGCCTTTTAGCACTTTGGTCAGTGCTGAGTGGTCCAGCTTCTTTCATTCCTTTTATTAGATTTGTAGTGAGTCAATGTAACTGAGTTGCTTGCTCGGCCATTTACATGCATTTAAGAGTCATTGCTGTGGGTCTGGAGTCACATGAACACCAGATCAGATATGGATTCAGATTTTCCTTCTCTAAAACACAAGAGTGAATAAGATTGTTTTATTATTCTGACAATCGACCAAATTTTTATGGTTAACATTTAACTAGATTTTTAAAAGTTCAAATTTATTAATTGAGTTCAATGTAACCTTGCTGGGATTTGAACTCGTGCTCAGAGCTCACTTTGGTAGTGACATTTCATCATGCCACCACCTTCCCTTCTTTGTGGAATGGCTTGTGCCAATTGGAGGCACACCCCACAGTCATAGCCCCATTAAACTTTTGCCCACAACATCCCCTTCATCGTGTCCCACCACACACCTCACTACTTATACACAGATCTTCAGTCCAGCCTCCATAACTCCTCTTTTTGGAGATTGGCTGCAGTCCCCAGAATAGCATCACTTGAACCTGATGCTAACAACTCTCTAAGGTAGGACTTAAGTCAAATTTAGGAATAACTGGAGCTGGCAGGGATGTGCTGCCCACAGAACGTTTGTCTGTCGGTTTGTATTATGCTTCAAAATATTCTGACCACAATGAAACCCTGACTGACTAGGGAAGAGGATATCATTTCTGCTGACCAGCAACAAGCTAAACATCTCAAACTATTTAAATAAGCAAAGTTTTTTTGTCAACGCTCATCTTCGCTTGATGTAGAGGAAAGTCGAGCAGCCAAAATAAAGTTTTAAATAATAAACTCCAAACAAATACAGATGTGTAGATTTACTTTAATTGAAAACTTTAAATAATACTCTAATTGAAAAGTGTTTAGCTATGCATTATAATCATACTAAATAACTTGTAACATCTGCTTAACTACAAAATCTAAACAAGGGGTGAGATTGGGAAGTATTGCATTAGATTTCCAAGGACTGGAGCCTTATAATCTTTGGGTTTTTAATGCACTTGTGTAATGCAGACAGGCCATTACGTATATTCCATTTGGGACTTGACTGATAAATTTTGAATTGGTTCAAATTAATATCATGCTTTTCAGTATTAATCTATTTTTACCACAATCTCGAATCAAGGCTTATCCCGTTGTTTGACAGAAATAGATTAACACTAACATGTTTTTCTGCAAAGCACTAATAAAATACATTTCTAAGGTTTTCAATGGCACTTGTATTTTTATGAGACTCCATTAAACAGTCATTAAAAAGCATCCGAAAAGCTACAGAATTTAGTGCCAATTTTTAATCAGATGAATGATTTAAAGTAGTTGTACTCTATTGCAATGTGAGGGAGTAAACTTTGATAGTGTTTTATTTTACCAAATTGGGTTTACCTGTACTTTTACATCATAAATTAACAGCTTACTAAAAGAAAGTCAAATATGGTAACAAAGCCAGCAATGAACGCAGCACTTTCTGAAAGAGATGTATCGAGCAAGTTGATCTAATTTTTGCTTGTGATTTTCCTACATTCCTAATTTGGTTTCAGGAAGTAGGCATGCACAATGAGAGTTATGTTGTTTTTGGACATGAGATGGAATCTTGCTGTGGGACCAACACATGCAAGGTGATTGACTTCAAATTATCTAATGCACCTACATTTTACACCCAGAAGAGAGACACACTTCATACCAATTTGTTTCCCAGGGAGTTTCTTGTTCCCTGACCTTTGCATGAAGGGCATATTCACTTACAGATTCTCTAATAACTTGCAAATATTTTGAACCCATGCTCTATTCTTCCACTTCACTTTTGGTGCTCCTGTGAGTCAGTGCAAAATCCTTACAGTTCTTAAAGAGAATTTTTTTAAGGCCTTCTCCACTGCTAGCTAAGCAACAGCACAAGCTATAACCACTAGACTCCCAGTTTCAAATTCCAAGGGATAGAGAAATGTCCACAATGAGGGAGTCCATTAATGGTATCAATGCAGCCTCCTGGAATTTCAGAGTTGCCTTGCTACTGTGGAATCACAAATCGGTCCGTTCTAAGAAACCAGTGTCAGAAATGTTTAGTGCTGAATGATTCATTTTTGACGCTCTTAAATCAATCAACATTTCAATATTTTAAGCTAATTGAAGGGCAAGTCATTAACCATGTAAAAATGTCCCAACCAAAGAGTATGGGCAGAAGAAGTGTCAAGGGCAACATATTTTGAATGCTCTGAAATTCTCTCTTAAAATGTTCAGGCAATTAAAACAATTATTTGCTTCTCTTTTTTGTCAAAAGATTGAAGTGTTTGGGACCATTCTCTTTTAAGAGAAAAGAGTGAACCAGGAGATCGAATAGAGGTTTCAAAATCATAGGAGGTCTGCAAAGAGTAGACTGGGAGAAATTGTTTCTATTCATAAAAAGATTGAGATTGAAAAGGTGCAAATTTAAAGGAATTTGCAAATGTAATGTAAGAATCCTTTTTATTGTGAGTTTTTGTTCGGATTGTTTAGAACTGAAATGAGGACAGATTTCTTCACTCACAGGAATGTGAATCTTGGGATACATTCAATCATTGAATATATTTAAATGGAGATTGAGATTGATAGATTTCTACATTTTAAACTAAATAGCAAGGGACATGGAAATAATGTGTGAAAATGGTGTTAAAATAAAAGATCAGCCATGATCTCACTGAATGGAGTATTGGGTTTGGAAGTCTGAATGGCCTACTCATGACTTTTTTTCTTTAAACTCTTATGTGAATGTGCACACTCCTGCAATTTTCTGCCTGTTAAAGTTAATGGACAAAAAATTGCAGGCTGAGAGAATACCACAATTTTATAAAATATGGTTTTCTGGCAGAAGCCCAGCAGCAGTGCTACGGAATTTCAACTTCACATTTCCATATGTTTGGTGGTCGTAGTCCTAATATTTGTCGCAGTCAGGTTAATTTGGCTTGACAATTAATAACTAACTTTTGAGAAATATAATTGCATCAGAGTAAAAGCATTCTTGATTACTACTCATTGTTTGTTCAGCATACCCAAAAGAATGACATTTAACTGATCAAGAATCTTTCCATCTAAAGCAAATCTCAGCAAAACAGGGGATCAAATGATCAAATATATCTGGAAATGCTGAAGGAAAACTGTAGTGAAATTATAAATGCTGCACAATATAGCAACTAACAATTTTGTTTTAGTCATAATTCATATAATGGCAACAATTGCCAGAGATGGTTATCCACTGATCGGCTATAAAAGGAGGATAGGGCTGTTTGATTGGAACTCAGATCTGGCCCAGAATAGTTCTCCTTCCTGTCTGCAAAGTACATTCTCTATTTTACACCTTTATATTCTCATGTTAATGTCATTAAATAGGCTTCACACCATGTAAAACTGTGGCTTCCACTTGTCTAATCTTCTGATCTAGTTCATAAGTTACCACTGAAAGTCATGTTTGTTCATACTATTCTCATTCATACATTTGTGATCCATACTGCTGACATACTGGGAGATGGATGACAGATGCCTATACCAAAGGTTGCAATGAAAAAGGAAAGCAAGCAAGCATTTTACAGTGGGATGGGGTGTGCACATTTTGTTTGCAAACCCACTGACTTTCAAACGAAGTGATGTCATGCTGTGGGTGGCCTTAATGAGCTTAGTGTGGCTCCCCTGGAGCCTACCAGGGAGAAGGCAGTTCTGGATCTGGTGTTGTGCAACAAACCGGATTTGATCAGGGACCTCGAAGTGAAGGAGCCATTAGGAGGTAGTGACCATAATACAATAAGTTTTAATCTGCAATTTGAAAGGGAGAGGGTACAATCGGAAGTGACAATATTTCAGTTAAATAAAGGGAACTATGGAGCTATGAGGGAGGAGCTGGCCAAAGTTCAATGGTGCAATACCCTAGCAGGGAGGGTAGTGGAGCAACAATGGCAGGTATTTCTGGGTATAATGCAGAAGATGCAGGATCAGATGCAGGATGACTGATCCTAGGAGGAGGCATGGGTGGCCGTGGCTGATGAGGGAAGTTAAGAAACATATAAAGTCAAAAGAAAAAAAGTATAAGATAGCAAAGATGAGTGGGAAAACGGAGGACTGGGAAGCTTTTAAAGAACAACAGAGGATAACTAAGAAGGAAATACACAGAGAAAAAATGAGGTACGAAGGTAAACTGGCCAAAAATATACAGGAGGATAGTAAAAGCTTTTTTAGGTATGTGAAAGGAAAAAAAATGGTTAAGGCTAAAATTGGGCCCTTGAAGACAGAAACGGGTGAATATATTACGGGGAACAAAGAAATGGCAGAAGAGTTGAATTGGTACTTCACATCTGTGTTCACTGGGGAAGGCACAAGCAATCTCCCTGAGGTAACAGTGGCTGAAGGACCTGAACTTAAGGGAATTTATATTTGCCAGGAAATGGTGTTGGAGAGACTGTTAGGTCTGAAGGCTGGTAAGTCTCCGGGACCTGATGGTCTACATCCCAGGGTACTAAAGGAGGTGGCTCTAGAAATCGTGGATGCGTTGGTAATCATTTTCCAATGTTCTATAGATTCAGGATCGGTTCCTGTGGATTGGAGGGTGGCTAATGTTGTCCCACTTTTTAAGAAAGGAGGGAGAGAGAAAGCAGGGAATTATAGACCAGTTAGTCTGACCTCAGTGGTGGGAAAGATGCTGGAGTCTATTATAAAAGATGAAATTACGACACATCTGGACAGCAGTAACAGGGTAGGTCAGAGTCAGCATGGATTTATGAAGGGGAAATCATGCTTGACTAATCTTCTGGAATTTTTTGAGGATGTAACTCTGAAGATGGACAAGGGAGATCCAGTAAAGGTAGTTCACCTGGACTTTCAGGAAGCCTTTAATAAAGTCCCACATAGGAGGTTAGTGAGCAAAATTAGGGCGCATGGTATTGGGGACAAAATACTGACTTGGATTGAAAATTGGTTGGCTGATAGGAAACAAAGAGCAGTGATAAATGGCTCCCTTTCGGAATGGCAGGCAGTGACCAGTGGGGTACCGCAGGGATCAGTGCTGGGACCGCAGCTTTTTACAATATACATTAATGATATAGATGATGGTATTAAAAGTAATATTAGCAAATTTGCTGATGATACAAAGCTGGATGGCAGGGTGAAATGTGATGAGGATGTTAGGAGATTACAGTGTGACCTGGACAGGCAAGGTGAGTGGACAGATGCATGGCAGATGCAGTTTAATGTGGATAAATGTGTGGTTATCCACTTTGGTGGCAAGAACAGGTAGGCAGATTACTACCTAAATGGAGTCAAGTTAGGTAAAGGGGCTGTACAACGAGATCTAGGTATTCTTGTACATCAGTAAATGAAAGCAAGCATGCAGGTACAGCAGGCAGTGAAGAAAGTTAATGGCATGCTGGCCTTCATAACAAGAGGAATTGAGTATAGAAGCAAAGAGGTTCTTCTGCAGCTGGACAGGTCCCTGATGAGACCGCACCTGGAATGTTGTGTGCAGTTTTGGTCTTCAAATTTGAGGAAAGACATTCTGGCTATTGAGGGAGTGCAGCGTAGGTTCACGAGGTCAATTCCCGGAATGGAGGGACTATCTTACGTTGAAAGATTGGAGTGACTGGGCTTGTATACCCTTGAGTTTAGAAGACTAAGAGGGAATCTGATTGAGATGTATAATATTATTAAAGGATTCAACACTCTGGAGGTAGGAAGCATGTTTCCGCTGATGGGTGAGTCCTGAACCAGAGGACACAGTTTAAAAATAAAGGGTAGGCCATATAGAACAGATTTGAAGAGAAACGTCTTCACCCAGAGAGTGGTGGGTGTATGGAATGCTCTGCCCCAGAGGGCTGTGGAGGCCAAGTCTCTGGATACTTACAAGAAAGAGTTACAGCTGTAATAAAGAGTCTGACGGATTTTCAGATGGACAGTAATTTTGGTTGGAGACAGTTTCACAGATAAGGAAGCAGAAGTAACCTCCTCCAGTTTGGTCAATTTGGGAAGGTTTGTAGGGTAGGGTGACATTTACACAGGTATGGGTGTAAAAATTAGAGAAGGTTATGAAGATGGGTAAATGCATGGAGATACAGGAGGAACTTACATTGATAGGGTGAGTGCTGGCGACAGGAGGATATCACACAGATAGTGAGTCTTGTCGGAACTGAATTGGGATAGTCACAGGTTTTCATTGGGATCGGGAGTGTTGCAGGGTCCTGAAAGGATTTTCGAGTCTCCAGCGAGTGATCGTGTCTTTAAGACTGGAAGAGGTTACGTTGATACAGAAACATTGAAGACAATGTATGCTGTTTTCTTTTTTCTTGAACAGAGCATCAATATCTCTCATGAGCCAGGGATCCCTAAACCTGCCAGCTTTTCCCTTAACTCTAACAGGGACACACTGGCCCTGGATGTTTGACAACACACTTTCAAAAGCCTCCCATTTGTCAGCCATTCCTTTTCCTTCAAACAGACTCACCCAGTTGATGGGAGCATGATGTGGAGGAGCCTGTGTTGGACGGGGGTTTGCAAAGTTAAAAATCACACAACACCAGCTTCCAGTCCAATAGGTTTATTTGGAGGCACTAGGTTTCAGAGCACTGCTTCTTCATCAGGTGGTTGTCGAGCCCAATCATAAGACATAGAATTTATAGCAACAGGGTAGTAGTGTCATGGAATGTAATATCAAACACATTTAGTGTTAATTTTATCTTTTGGGATTATCACCTGCGCTTTAAAAGCTAGTGTTTTGAAATAAACATGTTGGACCTGGTGTTGTGTGATTTTTAATTCACTCAATCGACCCCTGCTCGATGCTGCCTAATTTCCCCAAACCTGACCCTGCTCCAGTTTAAGACATTAATCTGTGGAGCTGTCTGATCTTTTTCCATGACAATGTTAATATGAAGACAGTTGTGGTCACTGGACTAGAAGTGCTCTTCGACTGACACTTCAGTCACTTGCCCGACTTCGAATTCTGAGGGAAGGTCCAGTGTTGCTCCCGCCTGAGTAGAGTGGGGCCCTCTATACATTGATCTCGAAAACTTTCTTGGACATCTTGAACAAATTCCACCCGACACGGGCCTTTTACACACTGAGTGTCCCAGTCAATACAATGGAAGTTAAAATCTCCAAACAGTACTATTCTATGATTTCTATAGGTACCTGCAATCTCTCTACACACGTTCTCCTCTAGTACTCGCTGACTTTTTGGGGGTTTCGAATACCAGCTGAGTAGACTGACCATCTCCTCTTTGTTTCTAACTTCTCACCAAATGTCCACATTTGATGACCCCTTAAGAGTATCCTCTCTAAGCACTGTTTTTATTTCCTGCCTTATCTGTCATGCCTGTAGCTTCTGTATCCTGGGACATTAAGCTGCCAGTCCTGCCCTTCCCTCAGCCATGTTTCTGTTATGTGTATAATATCCCAATCCCCAGAGCTAGTCCATGCTCTGAGCTCGTCTGCCTTACCAGTCACGCTTCATGTGTTGAAATGAATGCCTTTAAACCAAATGCATTTTCCCTCCCTTGACTGTGCCCCAGAATATCCTGAATAGGAAACTTGCTCTTGATGGTTAATGTATTTTCCCCTGACTTTTCAATTGTCCCTCTCTTATTAAGAGTCCCAAACTCCTGCCTAACTAGTTTATACATTCCACAGTAGCACTACCAAATCTCCCCGCAGTGATACTGGTGACCCTCTGATTCAAGTCCAACCCATTCCCTTGTGCAGGTCACCCCTAACCCTGAAGAGATCCCAATGATCCAAGAACTGAAAACCCTTGCTCCTACACCAGCTCCTCAGCCACACATCCATCCGACCTATCCTTCCACTTCTATGTCTACTGGTGAGTGGGACTGGGAGTAATCTGGAGATCACTACCCTTGAGGTCAGCTTTGTAACTTCTTACCTAACAACTGGTACTCATTTCACAGGACCCCATCCCTTTGTCTACCTCTGTCATGTGGACTGATGTGCACAATGACCTCTGCCTGTTCACTCTCCACCTTCAGAATGTTCTGTAACCACTCCGAAACATCATTGAATCTGTTAGCCGGGAGGCAGCACACCATCCTGATTCTGCATTCACACATTCTTCTGTCTGTCCCCTTCACAACAGAGTCTCCTGTCATTACTGCTATCATTAGACAGGATCTGAAAAACAGAGACTGGGAGGAAATGCCTGCAGTTGGGGCTTTATTTTCAAAGTGGGAGTATTTTAAAATGATACAGTGAGTATCCATGGCCAGTGTGTTACTTGAAGAGTGAATGACAAAGGCAGCAAGTTCAGCAAATACTGATCAAGTGATATCGTGAGTTTGATAAATAAAATACAGTGCAATAAACACAGGTGAAGCCCTTTACAAGTATAGTATTTTATCAGTACAGTTAGAGTCAGAGGATTACTGGTGAAAGAGTGAGGCCTGTTAGACACCAAATGGACAATCTGTGCATGGAGCCAGAGGAAGTAGGTGAGGCCTTCAATGAATACTTCCTATCTGTATTCACACAGGAGAAAGGCATTGTAGCCGGGGATTTCAGTTGGGATGGTGAGGTTCTGGAACATGTTAAGATCAATCAGGAGGAGGTATTAAAAGTTTTAACAGGCATAAAGGTGGAAGAATCCCCAGTGCTCAATGAAATGCATCCCAGGGTGCTGTGGGAAGTAAGGGAGGAGATTGCTGGGGTTCTGGTGGATATATTTAATACTTTGCTGGCCACAGATGAAGTGCAGAATGACTGGAGGAGAGCTAATATGGTTCAGTTGTTCAAGAAGGGCAGCAGGGATAGGCCAGGGAATTACAGAGCAGATAGTCTGACAACAGGGGGAGGGAAATTATTGGGAACAATTATGAGGGACAGAATGAATCAACACTTGGAAAGGCAGGGATCAACTTGGCTGCATCTTCACGCATTTGGTAGAGGAAGATACCGCCTCAGGAATTCAGTTGAAATTTTTGAAATGGCCTCTCAAAATATTGAGGAGAGCAGTGCCGATGATGTGGGTTACATGGAGGTCAGTAAGGTCTTGGACAAGGTCCCACATGGAAGGCTGGTCCAAAAGGGAAGAGTCCATGGGATCCAAGGCAAGTTGGCAAATTGGATCCGCACCTGGTGGAGACCTATTTTTGTATTTGGAAGCCTTTCACCAGCGGGTGTACCACAGGGACCTGTGCAGGAGTCATTGCTGGTTATTATGTACATTAATGACTTGGATGTGAAAGCAAAAGGTATCATTAGTAGGTTTGCAGATGACATGAAAGGTGAGGGTGTTGTCCACAGTGAGGGGGATGGTCTCAGGCTCCTGTCTAAAATCGTTCAGATGATAAACTGAACAGAGTAAACTCAGATGTAGTTTACTTCTAATCAGTGTGACGTCAAATCCTGTGGAAGGCATGATAAGCGAAGAAGAGACAGAATGCACAGAAGTCCTTGTGGAGTATTGAGGAACACAGGGGTCTTGGTGTCCAAGTCCATAGATCCCTGAAGGTGTCAGCACAGATAGACCGGGTGGGGAAGGCACCTGTACTGGGAGCGGGAGGCTGACCCATTTCCTGATGGGGTGAGTTGTTGCAGCTGCTTGAAAAGATTTAAACTAGTCTGGCAGGGTTGTGGGGCCCTCAACAGTTAAGGCAGATGAACCCAGGGCACGGATGGTGTACTGGTAATGGGATATAATAGGTAATGTAGAATTGCACAACAGATGGACAGGCAGCAGCTCATTATTCCATGGAATAGATGCTACAGGAATGATTAAACAGGAGGCAGAAGAGGAGCAGCGGTGGTGGGTTTGTTTGGGGGAAACATCACAGCAGTATTTAGAGGGAATATTCACGCGGAATCACCCAGTTAAACAATATTAGTGGAACTGAGATAAAAAAAATTTCATCAGTTTGCTATGATTGTACTGCAATTGTACTACAGCGGTAGTCAGTGGGAGATGGAGCAACAAATTTGTCAGGAGATCTCAGATATCTGTTAGAATAAGAGAGTTGTAATCGTAGGGGATTTGAACCTTTCCAAACCTGGACTGGAATTGCTACCGTGTTAAACATTTGGATGGAAAGAATTTGTTAAGTGCGTTCCAGAAACTACCAGTCAATATGAAAACGGCCCAACTGGAGAATGGACTGAGGGAGCTGGACTGGACTGAGGGAGGATATTCCCGGAAATACATCCAGGGAAGTTATTTCCGGAAATACATCCAGGGAAGTTATTTGGGTGGAACTGAGAAATAAGAATGGGATGATCACCTTGCTGGGATTGTATTATAGACCCCCCAATAGTCAGAGGGAAATTGAGAAACAAACTTGTAAGGAGATCTCAGCTATCTGCAAGAATAATTGGGTGGTTATGGTAGGGGATTTTAACTTTCCAAACATCGACTGGGACTGCCATTGCGTTAAAGATTTAGATGGAGAGGAATTTCTTAAGTGTGTACAAGACAATTTTCTGATTCAGTATGTGGATGTACCTACTAGAGAAGATGCAAAACTTGACCTACTCTTGGGAAATAAGGCAGGGCAGGTGACTGAGGTGTCAGTGGGGGAGCACTTTGGGGCCAGCGACCATAATTCTCTTCGTTTTAAAATAGTGATGGAAAAGGATAGACCAGATCTAAAAGTTGAAGTTCTAAATTGGAGAAAGGCCAATTTTGACGGTATTAGGCAAGAACTTTCAAAAGCTGATTGGAGACAGATGTTCACAGGTAAAGGGACGGCTGGAAAATGGGAAGCCTTCAGAAATGAGATAACGAGAATCCAGAAAAAGTATATTCCTGTCAGGGTGAAAGGAAAGGCTGGTATGTATAGGGAATGCTGGATGACTAAAGAAATTGGGGGTTTGGTTAAGAAAAAGAAGGAAGCATATGTCAGGTAAAGACAAGATAGATCGAGTGAATCCTTAGAAGAGTATAAAGAAAGTGAAAGTATACTTAAGAGAGAAATCAGGAGTGCAAAAAGGGGACATGAGATAGCATTGGCAAATAGAGTTAATGAAAATCCAAAGGGTTTTTACAAATACATTAAGGACAAAAGAGTAACTAGGGAGAGAATAGGGCCCCTCAAAGATCAGCAAAGCGGCCTTTATGTGGAGCCACAAAAAATGGGGGAGATACTAAATGAGTATTTTGCATCTATATTTACTGTGGAAAAGGATATGGAAGATATAGACTGTAGGGAAATAGATGGTGACATCTTGCAAAATGTTCAGATTACAGAGGAGCAAGTGCTGGATGTCTTGAAATGGGTAAAGGTGGATAAATGCCCAGGACCTGATCAGGTGTACCCGAGATATCTGTGGGAAGCTAGAGTAATGATTGCTGGGCCTCTTGCTGAGATATTTGTATCATCAATAATCACAGGTGAGGTACCGGAAGACTGGAGGTTGGCAAATGTGGTGCCACTGTTTAAGAAGGGCAGTAAGGACAAGCCGGGGAACTATAGACCAGTGAGCTTGACATCGGTGGTGGGCAAGTTGTTGGAGGGAATCCTGAGGGACAGGATGTACATGTATTTGGAAAGGCAAAGACTGATTATGGATAGTCAACATGGCTTTGAGCGTGGGAAATCATGTCTCACAAACTTGATTAAGCTTTTGAGGAAATAACAAAGAGGATTGATGAGGGCAAAGCAGTAGATGTGATCTATATGGACTTCAGTAAGGCATTCGACAAAGTTCCCCATGGGAGACTGATTAGCAAGGTTAGATCTCATGGAATACAGGAAGAATTAGCCATTTGGATACAGAACTGGCTCAAAGGTAGAAGATAGTGGGTGGTGGTGGAGGGTTGTTTTTCAGACTGGAGGCCTGTGACTAGTGGAGTGCCACAAGGATCGGTGCTGGGCCCTCTACTTTTTGTCATTTACATAAATGATTTGGACGTGAGCATAAGAGATACAATTAGTGAGTTTGCAGATGACACCAAAATTGGAGGTGTAGTGGACAGCGAAGAGGGTTACCTCAGATTACAACAGGATCTGGACCAGATGGGCCAATGGGCTGAGAAGTGGCAGATGGAATTTAATTCAGATAAATGCAAGGTGCTGCATTTTGGAAAAGCAAATCTTAGCAGGACTTATGCACTTAATGGTAAGGTCCTAAGGAGTGCTGCTGAACAAAGAGACCTTGGAGTGCAGGTTCATAGCTCCTTGAAAGTGGAGTTGTAGGTAGATAGGATAGTGAAGAAGGTGTTTCCTTTACTGGTCAGAGTATTGAGTACAGGGGTTGGGAGGTCATGTTGCGGCTGTACAGGACATTGGTTGGGCCACTGTTGAAATATTGCATGCAATTCTGGTCTCCTTCCCATTGGAAAGATGTTGTGAAACTTGAAAGGGTTTAGAAAAGATTTACAAAGATGTTGCCAGGGTTGGAGGATTTGTGCTATAGGGAGAGACTGAACAGGCTGGGGCTGTTTTCCCTGGAGCGTCAGAGGCTGAGGGGTGACCTTATAGAGGTTTACAAGATAATGAGGGACATGGATAGGATAAATAGACAAAGTCTTTTTCCCTGGGGTCGGGGAGTCCAGAACTAGAGGGCATAGGTTTAGGGTGAGAGGGGAAAGATATAAGAGAGACCTAAGGGGCAACTTATTCATGCAGAAGGTGGTACGTGTATGGAATGAGCTGCCAGAGGAAGTGGTGAGGCTGGTACAATTGCAACATTTAAGAGGCATTGGATGGGTATATGAATAGGAAGGGTTTGGAGGGATATAGGCCGGATGCTGGCAGGTGGGACTAGAGTGGGTTGGGATATCTGGTTGTCATGGACGGGTTGGACCGAAGGATCAGCCTCCATGCTGTACATCTCTATGACTCTATGATTCTATCTGAGTTCTCATAAGGACTTGAAGAGAAGGTGAACAGCAATGCACTCTTACAATAAATGAGTCCCTGCTAGATGGAAACATGTTCTCTCAATGCTCTGTATTTAAATAGACCTCTATAACTCCCATCTTTTACAATGATAATGTAATTGATCCTGAAGATGGATTGGATACAGACAAGGAATATTTTCAATAATAGAAAAAAATAATGGGTACTGGAGTAAGTTACACATTATGAATATGGCTGATTTGATTGTGGAATTAACTCTAATCTTCTGCCCATCTCAACCTACTCAAACCTTCTTGATAGAACAAGCTCTTTAGAAATCAGTCCAATCTGAGTGGCTTCCAATGCAAGTACATCCCTCCTTAACTATGGAGATCACAATTGTACAAAGGACAAAGGTGTCGTCCCATAAATATCTTCCTTACCTTTATAGTCCATCCCTTTGGAATAGAAGACAACATTCAATGTGTTTTCCTAATACTCATTGTACCTGCATGCTGCCTTTAAGTAATTCACATGGAATGATAATTAGAATGAAAGTGAGGTCTGCAGATGCTGGAGATCAGAACTGAAAATGTGTTGCTGGAAAAGCGCAGCAGGTCAGGCAGCATCCAGGGAACAGGAGAATCGACGTTTTGGGCATAAGCCCTTCTTCAGGAATGATAATTGGAATCCCAATGGTTCTCGTTCATATTCTGGGAGGAATGATATTTAGGTCCAGTACTCCCAGAAGTTCTCTTTCAGAGCTTGAAATCAATCTTTTCTCAGCTGACCAATAACATATTTATATTAAAGAACTTCGACAAGGACATTAACACCCTGCACTTGGGTGCAAGCTATCCCATTTATGTTTCTATTGCAATAAAATAAAATCATGCATGGATATTCTCGCTAACCCATTCACAATAATATTAACATCTGGACTTGTATTTTAGTTTCGGCAACTGAGTTTTAGCTATTGGCAGATTATTGAAAGAACAACTGACTTACTGACAGTGTATGAATTTGAAGTTTTTCAACTCTTCCACTGGCGGGTTTGGATAATTATTTTAGTTGAAGCCATATTTCTGTCTCCAGAGTCTCTGGAAAATATTTTAATTGAAGCGGAGATGCTACCTTGTTTATATTGAGTTGCTCCTACTGAAAGGAAAAAGAAATACTTGTATTTTTATAGCAGTTCATTAGAAATCTCTCACAAATTTCTCCAAGCACTTTACATGCAATAAATTATTTTAGTTGCCTCAGGCAAATGGCCCAACTATTTTGCTCAGAGCAAAAAGTCGCCAACATCAACGAGACTTGATCATTTAACCTTTTTTGGTCGTGTTACTTGAAGGATAAATTTTAGCCAGGACAGCTGGAGAACTCCTTTATCTTCTCTCTTCAAATATTACCATGAACCAATATGATAAGCTTTCTAAAGAAAGATATTAATGATTTCAGAGAAGAGGAGCTATCTGGAAAATATTGTATTCAGTAATTAGATAATTAAAAATTTGCCTTGATTCTGCAATAGATAAAAAAAAGCTCCTTCTCTCACTCACCACAAATGTGCAAGTAGTTTATTTCAGTCTATATATAAACACTGGAGAGCAACTGTTTTTCATTTCTGACCTGATGGTTTTGGTACTTGTTTTTGGAGCAAGCAGAAAGCATATATAATACGCTGTCAACATTGCAGTCATTCACTGGCTCTTTATAGATCTTCAAAACCAAACCTGTATTATTACAGAGTAATCATTCACTTGTATTAGGCATCCTTGCACCTTCAATTGGCTTTGACCAGATTTGAATAGGTATAAATAATTCTCGCTCCATTATAACTGTTGCCGATCTGTAAACTTATCAGAAGAGCTTCTTGAAGCCCATATTTATACACATAAGTATAGGAATTAGACTATGAATAATCCTGTAAAATGCTGGATAAGTTCTGCAGATCTGGCAACATCTGTGAGTAGAGAAACAGAGAGCGATATGACTCTTCTTCAGCGTGTTCATTGTTAAATGGTCCACCACTATTCATACCAAAAGTGGCTAGACTACAGAATTTGATTTGATCTGCTTAAAGTTGCATTTGTATAGCAATCTTCATAACACCAGATATCGTAAATCACTTCACAGGTAAGAAAGTGCCTTCTGAAATGTAGGGCTGACTCTTATAGGGGTCCGAGTTATGTGAGCGATGATGAGATGTGTGTCAGAATCAATCTAGAAGTCTGGTGAGGATCATTTCAACATCAAGAGCATCTTGTTCCATCTTTAAAGCCTTTCACAAGTGGGGCAGTGAGTTTCTCACTAGGCAGTGGCAACTTACAAATTAAGGGCGATTATTGTTGTTAAACATTTTGTTGATGGCCAATCTGCTCCATTCATGTTCAGTTTCCTGACCTACCAAACCCGCCAATCAAGCTGGTGTTGGGAAAACACAAGATGGAAACCAGAACAGGTATCTGATGGATTCAGAACGCCATTTGCTCAAAATGACCTTTATATTGCTTAGGAAAAAACTACATCTTGAAATAACTCCACAGAGGCCAGTAACCTGTCACCACGTCACCCTTAATTTACACGTGGAGAGTCCTTGACACTGATCCAGCTCCCTTAGAGCTAACTGTCAGAGTGCCAGGATGTCTAATACTCCTACTATTATCTGTCAGCTGAGGCTCCCTGATTGGACCAGATTACTGGCTCCAATCAGGGAACTCATATTCTATGAGGTCCACCTGGCTGACCTTGTTACAATCACTAGGAGAAAGTAAGGAGTTGAGATGCTGGAGAGCAAAGTCGAGAGCGTAGTGCTGGAAAAGCACAGCAGATGATCCTCGCCAGACTTCTAGATCGATTCTGGCACACATCACATCATTGCTCACATCACTCAGGCCATTATAAGAGTCAGTCCTATATTTTAGAAGGCACTCCCTTCTGAAATTCCTTCTGACTTGTGTCCGAAATGTCGATTCACCTGCTCCTCGGATGTTGCCTGACCTGCTGTACTTTTCCAGCACCACACTCTCGACTTGTTAAAATCACTACACACCGCAGGGCATGGTCCATGTGCATCAGTTCACACACCCTTTTATCCAAAAACATTGGCATTTGGTATGTACCAATACCTTGTGATCATCATGACCCTTCATTAATATATTTAGAGGCAATTTAGAAAGCACAGAGTCACATTGAAGGACATGCCAGCAACTAGCATTAACTGGCAGGATTAGGGTCACTTCATGCTCAGGGACAGAGTCCCCACTCCAGAATTGGTCAAGGCTGCATCTTGGGACTAACATAGCGAGCTCTTGCAAGCTCACAACATCCATGACTTGCCATTCCATGCCTTGCCTGTTAATGCGTTGCCACCTTGCCAGAGCCAACGCTCTCAGTAATGCCACATTGACAGATTATTTTAGAGCAGATACACAACCCAGGCTACACATCATGATTGTCAGGAGGGACCAATCAGGGCAGATTGGAAGCAGTGTAGGAGAGTGGGGGCGGGGGGGGGGGGGGGGGGAGGGGGGGGAATATCTTGATCTACGTCACACCAAGATGTCAACTTCCCATCTTCAGTCTGTGCCAGCCGTCTGGGCAGAAAATAGTCATTCTACCAATTGGCCATGTGGGAGATAGATGGAGGCTGGTCCTCAGTCTAGTCAAGTTGGGAGAGAATGCTGGGTGCTCTGTCAGTTATGGGGTGCCAGTACCATCAATCACAGGAATTTTGACGCACTCCCATTCAACAGTTGTTCACTAGGGAGAGATTAGGGCCCCTCAAAGATCAGCAAGGCGGCCTTTGTGTGGAACCACAGAAAATGGGGGAGATACTAAATGAATATTTTGCATCAGTATTTACTGTGGAAAAGAATATGGAAGATATAGACTGTAGGAAAATAGATGGTGACATCTTGCAAAATGTCCAGATTACAGAGGAGCAAGTGCTGGATGTCTTGAAATGGGTAAAGGTGGATAAATGCCCAGGACCTGACCAGGTGTACCCGAGAACTCTGTGGGAAGCTAGAAAAGTGATTGCTGGGCCTCTTGCTGAGATATTTGTATCATCGATAGTCACAGGTGAGGTGCCGGAAGACTGGAGGTTGGCAAACGTGGTGCCACTGTTTAAGAAGAGTGGTAAAGACAAGCCAGGGAACTATAGACCGGTGAGCCTGACTTCGGTGGTGGGCAAGTTGTTGGAAGGAATCCTGAGGGACAAGATGTACATGTATTTGGAAAGGCAAGGACTGATTCGAGATAGTCAACATGGCTTTGAACGTGGGAAATCATGTCTCACAAACTTGATTGAGTTTTTTGAGGAAGTAATAAAGAAGATTGATGAGGGCAGAGCAGTAGATGTGATCTATATGGA
Source organism: Chiloscyllium plagiosum (assembly GCF_037043375.1). Taxonomy (NCBI): domain Eukaryota; kingdom Metazoa; phylum Chordata; class Chondrichthyes; order Orectolobiformes; family Hemiscylliidae; genus Chiloscyllium; species Chiloscyllium plagiosum. Next base: position 77,406,708 of record NW_028270141.1, on the reverse strand, counting down.
CTTCAGTAAGGCATTCGACAAGGTTCCCCATGGGAGACTGATTAGCAAGGTTAGATCTCATGGAACACAGGGAGAATTAGCCATTTGGATACAGAACTGGCTCAAAGGTAGAAGGCAGAGGGTAGTGGTGGAGGGTTGTTTTTCAGACTGGGGGCCTAAGGAGTATTGCTAAACAAAAAGACCTTGGAGTGCAGGTTCATAGCTCCTTGAAAGTGGAGTCGCAAGTAGATAGGATAGTGAAGAAGGCATTTGGTATGCTTTCCTTTATTGTTCAGAGTATTGAGTACAGGAGTTGGGAGGTCATGTTTCGGCTGTACTGGATATTGGTTAGGCTACTGTTGGAATATTGCATGCTATTCTGGTCTCCTTCCTATCGGAAAGATGTTGTGAAACTTTAAAGGGTTCAGAAAAGATTTACAAAGATGTTGCCAGGGCTGGAGGATCTGAGATATAGGGAGAGGCTGAACAGGCTGGGGCTGTTTTCCCTGGAGCGTCAGAGGCTGAGGGGTGACCTTATAGAGGTTTACAAAATTATGAGGGGCATGGATAGGATAAATAGACTAAGTTTTTTCCCTGGGGTTGGGAGTCCAGAACTAGAGGGCATAGGTTTAGGGTGAGAGGGGAAAGATACAAAAGAGACCTAAGGGGCAACCTTTTCAAGCAGAGGGTGGTACATGAATGAAATGAGCTGCCAGAGGATGTGGTGGAGGCTGGTACAATTGCAACATTTAAGAGGCATTTGGATGGGTATATGAATATGAAGGGTTTGGAGGGATATGGGTCGGGTGCTGGCAGGTGGGACTAGATTGGGTTGGGATATCTGGTCGACATGGACGGGTTGGACCGAAGGGTCTGTTTGCATGCTGTACAATTCTATGACCCTATGTGCCACTCATGGGCAAGGGATCTGTCCCAGTCTGGGGATGTGCAGCAGTCAGTCTTGCAGGGTCAGCAACAGAAGTTGGAGTATCACATACTGTCAACTGGGGATCTGAGAAACACAGTGGTCAGGATTCTGGTCATTCATGTCAAGGGGCTGCTCATCAAAGTTGATCAGAGGTTCCAGGCAAGTCCAGTAGGAGGTGCTCTCCTATTAAACGTTCAGAATTCTGCAATGGAAATTTTGAGAAGCAGCAGGGGATTCAGTACCAGAGAGATAGGGGAGTCAAGGCTAAGGGGGCAAAGCAGACATTCAGAATGGTAAGGATAAAAATGATAAATGGAGGAATCTTTAGGTAAATGGGGGGCATTTGGAACAAGCGTCAGACGGCATGGTCGGTTATGCAATGGGTGTTGGTGGCAGTGACCCCCACCCTGGCTTTGAAAAGGTAAGCATAGAGGAAATCCACATGGACTGTAGGGAGGAAATAGGCTGTGTAGCAAGAATAAGATGAAAGGGAACATGAGGGATTTTGATGGGTACATAGTGACCAGGTGGGGCCATGTGCTGATAGTGCCCACCGTGATCTGCGTTTCCTTTCTGTGTCAGGACATTTCTGGTGAGGGGCAACATTGGATAACCACCCTTGTCTGTGTGCTCAATGGCCTTTCAAAGGTGGTGCAGACTTAAGAGATGCCAGTCTTTTCGTGGATATCCATTGAGTGGAGAGTTGTTCTATTAAGATGGGGCCATGTTAAGATATTCTGTTAAGATAGGATAAGTAGTTAATATGAGGAGTTTGGTAAGGTTCCCGGGATGGGGATGGGGATGGGGCGACCCACTGGGCTTTGTAGTCCAAATCCTTCCAGAAAACTTGATGCAACTTGGACTTAGCAAGAACAAGTAAGGTTCAACTATACTCATGATTAGAATGTAAAATACAGCAAGCTGCGATAAACAGCAATGTAATAGTAACCTAAAATAGTGAGAAATAAATATTGGTTGAAGCACCAGGGATAACTCTCCAGCTTTTCTTCAAAATGCTTCAATGGAATCTTTTAAATGCAACTGAATAGGTATCAGTTTAATTTCTCAACAAATATGATAAGGCAATGTTTCTCCAGTACTGAGGTACTGTTTGCAATAGAAATACTAATGTACATTCAGGTTTTCTGCAGTCATGCTTCCTGACTGGAGATATCCACTTTGGAGTCAGTTCAATTAAAATGGAGTAAAAACCAGACTATTTGTAATGTCATAACATGGTGTCAGAGTAGAGCTGAGTTGGACGGTTGAAGAGCCATAAAGAAGCACAGCTACTTAAAGAGGAACATAGGAATGATCAGAGCTTCAAAAAACTGTAAAGGTTTCTAAAATACACTAAGAAAGAACAAAGAACTAGAGCATAGCTGAGATATTGTGTCAGATATCATGGCTGCAGCTTTCCTTTCTCATTACCAGTCAAAGTGAAAGGTGATATGAAATAAAACTCGCAGCTTTGTCAAATGCAGTGGCAAAGTTACAAACTCGTGATAAGTATAATTAACAAGCCAGAGCAGCTATAAGTAGTCACACTGTTATCACTATTGGGAGAGAATGTTTTAAAATGTATTCCATCTTAAATCTCTTTGCAGGACAGAAAAAGAAGATTGCAGACATTTTGACAGACATGCATTGAATCTCAAGTGAAAGTAACTTATGATCAATGCTTGTTCAATATTAATGCCTGGGGTAAAAGGGATCTATTGATCAATATGTGACTACATTAACATAGCTCACAGAATTATGTGCTTTTGCACAACTGGAAGACAATCTAGTTAAATGTATAATTGTATCAAGCAAGAGATCACACAGTGAAAGCATGTCTGCTGAGAGTGAAGAAACTTACTGTTGAGGTATTGATCAACATATGCAGACATGGTGAAGTTTTGAATTAGAAACTAGACCATACTCATGGCTGTACAAAACATGCCTTGCATCATGCTGATAGATCTTCGATGTCAAAAGGGCAGAATGATCACAGATGAAGGACAGGATATAAATACTGTAGTGTACTTCACAAAAAAGGAATGTTCAGCATGGACAAAGCAAGGATCTCACTGAAAGAATTCAAATTACTTTGCATGGAAGTGGATAGAAAGAAGTTGCGTCTGTTGGATTGATAAATGATTTGTGACTGTATTGGGAATACATATTTATGCCAATGGAATATGTGAAAATTGGAAACTGGAATGGTATGGACATTTTCTGGATTGAAAAGGGTTTATCATATGGTTTCAGCAAGAAATGAGATTAACATCTTAAAAGTGTGCTGCAGGACATCTGTTATTTTTGGAAATGCTAAGTGACTTTGAAGAAACAGCAAACAAAGCTGTCAAGGATATAATAAATGGAGCTAATGATCCTTAATTATAGGAAATCTAGATTGAAAAGATTAGGGAGGCTATGTTAACTGTTACCTAGTAACTCTTTCTAGATTTTACAGACTTAATTAGTCAGTAAAGGTAACATTCAAGTCTCCCTCCTGAAGTTATTTTCTCAGTAGGTTCTCCTGGGAACTTGATAAAGTTTCAAAGGATGAACACTTCCAGTTCTCTTGTAAAAGCTGAAAAGCAGGGCTGTGGGCACTTTCCAAAGATTTGGATCCAAATTGATTGCAATCAGAATTGAACAACCTCAGCAATTCAATTTTGTCAGCAGCAAATCCAGTTGACCACGAAAATTAATCACTTTTTTTTCCCCTTTGTTTCCATACCTTTAGCCAATGGGAGTTTTTTTTTACACTTTGCCTTTTTAAATAGAAAGATCTCTGTGGCTTCGGTTGTCTTTTTCTGTTGTGCAGTGTGTCTGTGTTTGGTATTAAGAGATCAAGTTCTAATTCCAGATCACAGCTTGAATCTTATCTACTGTTTGCCACTTGTTTTAAGAATAAGTTTTATTTATAATGTACAGATTATTTTGAAGTTATTAAACAAAACTGGTAAATGCCTCTCTTATTTTGAATAATTATTGAACAGAGAAACAATTAACACTTAGGTATTGAATGTATGCTAATTTATATTACATTCATACAAATAGTGCAATTACTTGAATAGTAATTAGCAACACATTCCTTCAGTCATATTTGTAAAAATGTTCGAATGAACTGGAATAATGACTGCAGAAAGACAGAGTTAAATCAACATAAAGTGTCTGACAGACACCTGTACCTCATGTGAAATTATGACTTTCATAAATGGTGCAAAGTGGCTCAACATGGGATTTCAAGAGAACCTAAAGCTGAACAAGAAAAGAAAAAAATCAATTGAATTGAATTGGGAAATTGAATAAGAAGCTGCATTCACGAAAGCCAAGCAACAAGTGAAGGCACCTCCATGCCATAATGTAAACAATTAAGTCACTCTGCAATGAGGCACCAGTGAGACAGGACCTGAAGCAGTAAGTACAACTACTTGCACTTTCATCCAGGATGTTAACACAAATTAAACACACTATGTAAGCTACTAGAGAATTGAGTCTAAAGAAGGCAATGAAAGCCCTCTACCTAGCTAAATAAACACAACTGAATCGAAGACGATATCATCAATGCAGTACTTGTAATAAGAACTAAATTAAGCAAGCTAAAAGTCACTGATAACACTTGTTTCGGAGCTGGGATTAGATTTGCATTTGCTCTCACAGGATCTGACTATTTTGACAATTTAGATGACTATTTGGATTACTGTGAGGTAAACAAGCTGACTCCAACAACCATCAGAGAGATAATGCTATGCCTAAATCCACACTTTGGTCATAATATTGTGATAAGTGACAATGGCCCTCAATTCACTAATGAAGAATTCAACCACTTCATAAAGGATTGGGAAGTTCAACAACATGCAGATGTTTGCAGATGACACCAAATTTGGAGATGTAGAGGACAACGAATAAGGTTTCCTCAGCATACAACGGGATCTTGGTCAGATGGACCAGTGGGCTGAGGAGTGGCAGATGGAGTTTAATTTAGGTAAATGTGAGGTGCTGCATTTTGGAAAAGCAAATCAGAGCAGGACTTATACACTTAATGGTAAGGTCCTAAGGAGTATTGCTGAACAAAAAGACCTTGGAGTGCATGTTCATAGCTCCTTGAAAGTAGAGTTGCAAGTAGATAGGATAGTGAAGAAGGCATTTGGTAAGCTTTCCTTTATTGGTCAAAGTACGGAGTACAGGAGTTGGGAGGTCATGTTGCAGCTCTACAGGACATTGGTTAGGCCACATTTGGAATATTGTATGCAATTCCTGTCTCCTTCCTATTGCAAGGATGTTGTGAAACATGAAAGGCTTCAGAAAAGATTTACAAGGATGTTGCCAGGATTGGAAGGTTTGAGCTATAGGGAGAGGATGAACGGGCTGGGGCTGTTTTCTCTGGCACTTCTGAATGGAGAAATAGACTGTGAAGGGATAGACACTAGTCCTGTCCAAAAAAACTAATGTTACACCACCCAAAATGCTCTTCCAGTTGCAAAAAAGCTAATGAAGTCAGAAGTAGCATCGGTGTAAGTGACAAAATCAAGGAGAAGTGGCAGAAAGCTAAACTTCATTTTTACAAGATAGATAAACCATTGCCAGCATTAAGAATGGAGAGGCAGTCAGGATACAAACCATCAACACTCTCAACAAAAATCAGCCCATTTGACAAATTGGCACCTGTATAGAACAGTTGTCATCTGAATTGTATGCAGTGGAAATGAATGATCAGATATACTGTCACAATCAGAGGCACAAACAACCAGAGAAGCTGTCTCTCAGAGCTGGAAATGTGTTGCTGGAAAAGCGCAGCAGGTCAGGCAGCATCCAGGGAACAGGAGAATCGACGTTTCGGGCATAAGCCCTTCTTCAGGAAAGAAGGGCTTATGCCCAAAACGTCGATTCTCCTGTTCCCTGGATGCTGCCTGACCTGCTGCGCTTTTCCAGCAACACATTTCCAGCTCTGATCTCCAGCATCTGCAGACCTCACTTTCTCCTCAAAGCTGTCTCTCAGCTCAGGCAGCTAATTGGGAAGGTATGAGGTCACCATCTGCATAGACCACAATCAGCCATTGGTCCCAAGGGGTCTCCAATATCCATGAAAATACTTTAAGAATAGATAATGTGACAATAAAAAGTGACAAGGGATCAATTTCTTAGGAAGGAACACTAACCAAATGAGTCATCAACAACAACATGTGTGTACCTTTAAGAGACTAGCATGAGTCAAAGATTGTGTGCACAATAACATATGCAGAGACTGACAAAGATCTGTCAATGCATAAGGACAGTTGTTTGCTTCCTGGAAAACTTGGGGCATACTATTTAAAGTGACAATGCTTTTTCTTGTGAAACAGGATGTTTCAGATAGAAATGCAATACTTCACTATTGTAAAAACTGAAAGAACTGCCAATTCTGGAAATCCAAAACAACAACAGAAATTGCTGGAAAAGCTCAGAAGGTCTGGAAGCATCTGTGGAGAGAAATTGGAGTTAATGTTTTCAGGTCCAGTGACTTTTCCTCAGGATTGATGGCACTGAGGGAAATGTTGGGTTTTTATGCAGAAGATAGGGTGGGGTAGGGTGTAAGCATTTCTTATGAAGGGCTTTTGCCCGAAATGTCGATTTTCCTGCTCCTCGGATGCTGCCTGACCTGCTGTGCTTTTCCAGCACCACTCTGATCTAAACTAGGGTGTAAGCAGTCAACAATTGGTGGAGATAGAGCCTAAAGTGAGAAAAGAACAGTTAGACAGACAAAGAGTGGATAATGATCAGCCTAGGAGAATGAATAGCTACTAATGGGGACTATCAATGGCTAATAATGGGCTGTGTGTATTAGAAGATCATGAGATAACAAGGTCTGGTGTGTGAGGGTTGAGGTAAGGACATGGGAGAAGGTGCCTCAAGCCCTAAAACTGTTAAACTCAATGCTGAATCCAGAAGACTGTAGAGTTCCCAAGTGGAAAGTGAAGTATGTTTGCCCAGCTTGTGCTGAGCTGTGCTGGAGCACTGCAGCAAGCCTGAGACAGAGATGTTGGCCAGGGAACACAGTGCTGTGTTGAAGTGGCAAGCAACTGGAAGATCAGGGTCTTTTCTGCAGAGAGAACATCTATGTTCTGCAAAGCAGTCAACAGTCTACACTTCATTTACCCAATGTTAAGGAGAATACATTGTGGGTAGCGAATGCAGTAAACTAGATTGTGTGAAGTGCAGAAAAAGTGTTGCTTCACCTGGAAGGTGTGCTTGGGCCCTTGGATACTGAAGAAGGAGGAAATAAACAGACAGGTGTTACACCTTCTGCGGTTGCAGGGAAAGGTGCTATAGGGTTATGTGGGGGTGGTATTGGGAGTGAAGGAGGAGTCGACCATGGTGTCCTGAAAGGAACAGTCTCTGCAAAAGGCTGACCCCAGAGAGCAGAGCGGAGGGGAATATATGTCTGGTAGTGACATCCCGGTGGAGGTGGTGGAGATGATAATGAGTGATCCTCTGGATGTGGATGGTAGTTGAGGAAACTGTACTGTACTATTGTGTCTCCTGATTTGCTATAATCATGTGACACCTACCATCAGTTGCCACTGGAGACATCTATCTTGCAGTCAGTTCAGTAAAGACTTAATACAAATCTGACTCTTTATACTGCAGCTTGTAACAGGTACAGCATTCAGACAGAAAGCTTCAAACTTTGTGCTCAAATGGGACTTTAATTGAAAACTTCGTGATTCAGAGTTAAGAGTGTTCCAAGTGAACTACCCTGAGACAGAGTTTTTGGCTCTGTGATCATTTGGCTTTAAATAGAGCAAATTGTTTCTTCTATTTCACATGCATGCAGTCCTGTACATAGCTTAATCATATTGGCCCTCATTTTATGGTTTTTCTGATGCTGTCCTGCCATATCCTTCTACACTTAACATTGAATAAGGGTTGAATCCCTGGTTTGATTGAAATTTTGAATTTGTGGTCTGCTTAGAACAAAGAACAAAGAAAATTTACAGCCCAGGAACAGGCCCTTCAGCCCTCCAAGCCTGAGCCGATCCAAATGTACTGTCTAAACCTGTCGGTCAATTCCTAAGCATCTGTATCCCTCTGCTCCCCACCTACTCAGGCATCTGTCCAGATGCATCTTAAATGAATCTACCGTGCCTGCTTCTACTACCTCTGCTGGCAATGCGTTCCAGACGCCCACCACCCTCTGTGTGAAATACTTGCCATGTATATCCCCCTTAAACTTTCCACCTCTCACCTTGAAAGCGTGACCTCTCGTTATGGAATCCTTCACCCTGGGAAAAAGCTAGTCTCTATCCACCCTGTCTATACCCTTCATGATTTTGTAAACCTCAATCAGGTCTCCCCCTCAATCTCCTTTTTCCAAATGAAAATAAACCTAACCTACTCAACCTCTCTTCATAGCTAGCACCTTCCATACCTGGCAACATCCTCGCAAACCTTCTCTGCACCCTCTCCGAAGCATCCACATCCTTTTGGTAATGTGGCGACCAGAACTGTACACAGTATTCCAAATGCAGCCGAATCAATGTCCTGTACAGCTCTTATATTCAACACCCCGTCCAATGAAGGCAAGCATACTATATGCCTTCTTGACCACTCTATCCACCTGTGTAGTAACCTTCAGGGTACAATGGACCTGCACTCCCAGATCTCACTGCCCATCAACTTTTCCCAAGGCTCTTCCATTCATTGTATATTTCGCTCTAGAATTAGTCTTGCCTAAATGCATCACCTCACATTTGCCTGGATTGAAATCCTTCTGCCACTTTTCTGCCCAATGCTCCAGTCTATCTATATCCTCCTGTTAATGATGAGGGTGGAAGCCATAAGATCAAAGGATATAAGAACTAAGTTTGCAGTAAAGAATTCAAGGCCCAGGGTTATTTTTGATGTCTAGAATGATCCTGGAAGAATGAACAATTTTTGCTAGAAGAGAAAGGGTTCAATTGTGCTTTATGTGGTTCAGCCAGATCTTGTGATGAATGACTAAACATTGTTGCTTACCATAATGCTATGAATGTTTAAGGGAGTGAAAATGAGGACCATACTGAGCAGATTATAGTGCTGCCAGGAGGCGTGTGGCTTGGGGTTCTGTTATATACATGGGAGAGATGACTATCCTTGTCTATTTTGGTTGTTTGTGGCCTGTACAGAGGAACCTTGATTATCCGAACGGGATGGGCGGGCACTATTTCATTTGGATAATTGATTATTTGATTGATTGATTTTCTCTGGGGCTTGGAGTTTTATGTGAAGTCTGCTCCCCATTCAGGAGACTAGGCAAAAGCACACTGTGTGTGAGACTCCGCCTCCCCCGCCCGCACTCACTCTGGCCCCCCTGCCCCCAACCAAGCCTGCTCCCACCCCACTCCCCCATCCCCGGGCAGCCAGACTGTACACCAACAGTAAGACTGCTGCTGCCTTTGTGGGGTAAGTCTCCAAATAGCGCGCGCACACACACACACAACTTTCTGACAGGTTTCATCTCTGCCCTGTTCAAGACAATGTTGGAGAGATTATCTGGGGAAATGGGAAGTGGGGTTTAGGGTTCACCCCTCTGTAGAACTCCATGGAAAGTTGGAGGGGAGAGAGAGGGCTGGAGGTCAGTCATTTGGAGACGGTGCCTGGATTGTCCAGGACTATGCTCAGCAGCATTTCAGTGAGCCGAGTTCATTTTTATCATTATATCTGTAAACAAAAGACACGATCAGGGTTGAAACAGCTCTTTGGTGTAATGTTTCTATTGGGACCTTGAGGTCCCCTTTGGATAATCTGCTGTTTGGATAATTGATATTCGGATATTCGAGGTTCCTTTGTAATAGTTTCCATTTTTCTATGAGTGATTGTGGTCTGGTAAGTTCTTTTCTTACAAATTCTTATTTACATCATTTCTGTGATTACATCTCTCACTGGTAAAAACTATTCCACTCTTCCTTTACAGTGTCTCTGCACACAACTGCTGATATCCCTGTTACAAAATGATATACATCACCACCTCATTCTCATATCAGTTCTCATTATACTACATTAGATTACCAGGGTAGGGAAGAGTAATGATTTTAAAGTGAGATCCATAAGACCATAAGACATAGGAGCAGAAGTTAGGCCATTCAGCCCATCGAGACTGCTCTGCCATTCAGTCATGGCTGGTAAGTTTTTCAAGCCCATTCTCCTGCTTTCTACCTGTAACTCTAGATCCTCGTGACACTCAAGAACCTATTCATCTCAGTCTTAAATACACTCAATGACCTGGCCTCCACAGCCTTCTGTGGCAATGAGTTCCATAGATTCAACACTCTCTGGCCAAAGACGTTTCACCTTACCTCTGTTCTAAAAGGTCTTTCCTTTACTCTTAGGCTTTGTCCTCAGCTCTTAGTCTCTCCTACCAATGGAAACATTTTCCCAACATTCACTTTGTGGATAGAGTCAAGGTTGTGATTGAGAAGATTGGTGGCTACAGAAATGTCATGAGTTGAGGACCAAAGATCTGTCAAGTTGTCATTTTGAAGTAGTGAAGTTACCCAAATGCAAAGCATCAAGAATCAGGATTGGGAGTTTATAATGAGAGAGAAGTTAAGAGAGTATAGGAAGGCAGTGATCTCAGAGAAGAGAGATGAGTTGAGACCAAGACAGAGGTAACGGACAGATAGTTGCTTGTTGCAGAGACTGAAAGGAAAGTAACAAAGGTATTGCAATGATGAGGGTTTAAATTAGAGTGGTGCTGGAAAATCACAGCAGGTCAGGCAGCATCCGATGAGCAGGAAAATCGACGTTTTGGGCAAAAGCCCTATTGTAATGATGATAACATTGGACTTAGGTTGAACACAAATTTAAACGAGAGGCAAGAGGTGTAAAACAAGGTGAAATACACAAGAGAGTAGATACTAAATCAAAATTGAAAGAACTGCAAATGCTGTAAATCAGGAACAAAAACAAAAGTTGCTGGAAAAGCTAAGCAGGTCTGGCAGCACCAGTGCAGAAAAATCAGAGTTAACGTTTCGGGTCCAGTAACCCTTCCTCAGTGACCCTTCCTCCCTGAGGAAGTTAACTCTGATTTTCCTTCGCAGATGTTGCCACATCTGCTGAGCTTTTCCAGCAACTTCTGTGACTCAAAAGAGTAGAAACTGCCAATGGCGTAGGGGGAAAGAAACAGAAGTGTGATCTGTGAATTAGAGCCACATCATCACTGAAACAATTTGGACAGGGGAAGTGGTGCAAGGTATAACAACATGGAAAGACTTCATGTAGAGGAAAGCTGTTATCATCATTAGCCAGGTTTTGACCACGTAGTAGCAATCATCAATTAGTAATGTCTGCACTAAACCTCTTTAATTCAGATTACATTGTTTATTATGAGGAAGTACTGTGAGAAACTAGTAGTAAGTGGTCTTAAAAAGGGTAATTTTCCATTTACTCCTTGGAAAGAGCCTCACTTGCTGAGAAAGCATATCAGATGATCTGGCATGTGGTGAATTTTCTGATCATTACTTTAAATGATTGTACAATCATGTGCACTATTGCCACAATTGCTGACATGCACTCTCAGTAGGCAAGGGTTCATGCAAGGAGTGCAAACTGTAAAACTATGCCTGATAAGTACTCCCATGTTTTCTTAAGAAAATTCTGGAATAAACATTTGTTGTAATTTAGAGAAATATAATGCTTCCTGAACGTGTAAAAATTAAAACAATTCTACTGAGCTATCCTAAACTTACAGGTAACACACAACTACATATGTTCATTTCTACTTAAAGATGACTTTCATGATTTTCACAATGAACTATATTTTGTTTCAACAAGTTTCAATTATCATTTTACACCAATATATAAAGGTTAGGGCGATTTCTTTTTATTTAAAATTTAAATTCTACAAGTAAAAAATAAACTCCCTTAACAGATTCGGTAATTATTTTTATTCCTAGTAGGAACATAATACAAATCCTGAAAAATCAAAATTAATAAACACACCAGTCTACAATCTGGTTCATAAAAGTGAAGAGCAATACTCCCAATTTCACTATCGCTAATTAACATATAGCAAATACATGCACTGACACAAAATGCGCTAACATATATACAGACACATATAGACTGGGTCTGGATTGGCTCATTGAGTAGCCATCCTGCTTCAAAGTCAGAATATCCTGGCTTGACATTCGGCTTCAGAACTTACTGGCTATATTAAAAAAACACAAGCTGTTGGTACAAGAAAGCCAGTAAATATCAATGCCAGTCCCAGTCCCAAGCTCCCAGCTGGGTTAGCAGCATGAAGGGTATCTGGCTGTAAAACTACCTGTTGAATCCAAAATATTGTTAGTTAATAGGATGGAGTGATCAGTCAGCCTTATGGTGACCTCATGCAACATGGGAATAACTGAAAAAGAGAGCAGTACACATTAACAGATGTAAGTGCATGACACAAAATAATGCAACATTTGTCTTTTTGATTGTGAACAAAGTAACATGTTTTTTGTGATTATAATCCTAGTTTTGCATATAGTTTCAGAATTTTAGTCAAGTTAAATGTTAGTCTTGGGACAATCATAGCCCTTGCAGCACAGTAGTACAAAATAGTGGCGAAAAACTGGCCTGCACCAGTATTTTATTTTAGGTGGTTTGTTTCAGAATGTTACCCTTCTAAATTTTTGTTGCCTGGCTGTGCACATACAGTCATTTAAAAAGGCCAAAAGGTCATTTAAAAAGGTCATTTAAAAAGGCCAACTTGTGCACAGTTTGCATGGGACATTTGTTACTGTGCATATTAGAGTGAATTGGTCTGCACCTATTTTCAGCTAAGAATCAAAGGCTCACTCAAGAGACTTGAGGACATTATTTGACAATTCTGCAGTGATATGAAACCTTTTTTAAAATAAAATATTAAATTGAAGGCACTTATACTCTCTCAGGCAAATATGAAGAAGGCCTCTGCATTAGTTGAACAAAAAGAAAGATGCATTCTCTATGTTCTGGAAATATTTACTACTAAACGAGCATCACCAAAATAGATTATTTGTTTCATTGCTATTTTTGGGATCCTGCTCTGTATAAGTTGGCTGCTATGTTTCGCCACATTAAAACAGCAACCAAACGTCAAAAATAGTTCATTGGCTGAAAAATACTTTGGAATATTGTGTATGATACCATATAGATGATGTCTTATTTCCTTCATTTATACAAATCACTTCTTGTTAAAACCAATTATTTTTGTGCATTCCATTTTTGATTTATAGATAGATAGAAAATTACCGAAAAGGCTAAAGCAGCTCTTTTGGAATTTGACAAGTATTCTCCATATTTATTAGAATTAAACAAAAGATAACTAAGACCATTCCTTTTGCCTCTGCCTACAACTTTTAGTTATTTAAGCTTATCCCTTTCACTCCCTTTCTACAATTATTCTTTCACTTGAGTTGCCTCCTTTTGATCATGGGAAATGGCTAATCCCTCAGGAATGAAACTGATATCCAAAGCAGTGTGCATAATGGAATTAGATGACATGCTATTAGGTTAATTCAAAATGACAGATTAGTCATATAAAAGAGCAGAGTCATGCTTAAACTTTAGCAGCAAGATACTCTGAGAATGGAATATACAAAATCCCTACACGTAGATCTTGCAACTTACAATGAACAACTTTCTGCCAGATATACCACTGGGACAGGCATGCTAATTAAAAACAGTTGCAGCGAGGTGCTTGGAATTTAGCACTCCATGAGGCTGTAAAATATGCTTCGTGGTTTCTGTAACAGTTTGAAAAAATTGCTGTGTTAGGTACATAATAAATTTATTTTTTTATACTCAATTTAGTATTTTGATATATAGAGTCTTGGTACATTATTTTGATTAGCTATGGCAATAAAATACAACAGTAAGGGAAGGGGATAATCAAAGTAAGTTTAATTGTCACGGATGCAGAGATTTTTTGACAACCTGATTATATTGCACTCTTATAATCTGAAGGTAATGAAGTTCAATGTTTACAGCATAATAACACTATAATTAATGCTGAGAGATGAACGTATGCTTTGTCTGCAAAATAAATAGTCTTTCTGGAGCAGAAACACTTTCCCATCCAGCATCAACATTCAGCACTCCCAGGCCAGGTCGAGCATTAGATAGACACAGAGGAAGGTTTTATTTCCTTTGGTCTTGTAGGCTTCTCATTATCAGCCCAAAATTCTACTAAATCATTTTGATGCTTCCATTTCTCACAGCAGACACTCTCGTTACTAATTTACTGTGAATTAATAATGAGCTACTGATAGACTTTATTATTGCAGACCCATTAAGAAATGCATTGTGATTACCTGAAATGAATTAAATGTTCCACTCTTAAATGTCCAAAAATGGATGCTAAAAATTGGTTTACTCCACTTTTTTTTCAGGTGCTTTTTTTAAACAATGTGGACCCGGTACTTTTTTTCTATTTGACTTTGCACAGGCTCACTTGCGTGCAGCACAATGGACTATCTTGTGGTCATGCAGCTTGGAGCGATCTTTGCTCTGAACTCATTTTCAGACATGGTGCTTAGGATCATCCTGCATCTGGTTTCCTTGAATAAGCAGAATACTAATCCTGTGCTGCCTCCTCATTTACTTATATTGCCAGCTATGACTCTGACAGTTGTTGGTTGCAGGCACATATTTGCCTGGTAAAATTCAAGTTAAAACTCGCCTCAAATCCTTAAAGACAGTTTGTTCTTCTGGAAGAGAAGTTGAGATGGTTAAAAGAAAGTTGCTGCTGAACAATAGCACTACAATTGGGGGATAAAATAGCAAAATTGCATCATTAAGGCAGAGAGAAACCTCCCAAATTCATAGAACATGTTGCATGCAAAATTTCCCAAGGCCAAGAGAAGGAGAGAGGCCATGCTTCAACATGGGATTAAGAGACCATTATTGGTTACCCTCTGACGGAGAGTTCTTAGAGCATATGAGAGATTGTTTCTCGATGCAGTATATTGGGGAACTAATCAGGGAGCAGGCTATTTTGGATTAAGTATTGTGTGATGAAATGGGATTGAGAAACTTTTAAAGATCAACAGAAAGAAAGTAAAAAAGATAATAAAAACAGCAAAGGTAAATTATGAAAGAAAACTTGTGCAAAGTATATCTGGTAGAAGCATATAAAAAGCGAGCAAGTAGCTAAAGTGAATATTGGTTTCTTAGAGGTCAAGATGGAGGGAGATTAATAATGGGGTATACAGAAATGACAGAGACACCAAATCAATATTTTGCTTCAGTTTTCACAGTGGAGGATGCAGAAGCCATCTCGATGGCAACAGGAAATGCAACATTTATCGAAATGGAAGTACTTAAGCCAGTCACTATCATGAGAGAAAAAACACTGAGCAAATTATTAGGATTAAAAGCAGAAAGGTCCCCAAGGCTGATGGAGTACATCAAAGGGTCTTAAAGGAAGTGACACAGTGATAGTGGATGTATTCGTTACAATATTCCAAAGTTTTCTGGATTTTGGAAACATTCCACTGCATTGGATAAATACTAATATAATGCCCTTATTCAAAAAAGACAGGAGGCAGACAATAGAAACTATTGACCAAGTAATTTAACAGTCATCATTGGGAAATCGTTGGACTCTATTATTAAGGAAGTAGCAATGAGAAATTTAGAAAGACAAAATATTAGGCAGCATTGTTTTATGAAGGATAAATTGTGATGAGTTTGTTGAAGATATAACAAGCAATATGCATAATGGGATCCCATAGACAAGGGATATTTGAACTTCCAGAAGGTATTTGATAAGTGCCATGACAAAGGTTAATAAATGAAGTTAGATCACACATGGTAATATAATTGCTTGGAAAGAGGATTGACTACCCAACAGAAAACAGAGGGTTGGGACAAATGGCTGTTTTACTGTTTAGCAAGATATATCTCGTGGGGTACAGCAGGGTTCAGTTTTCAGGTCCCAACAATCTAAACCAATGAGCTGGATGCAGAGATAGAATGTACTGTAGCCAAATTTGTAGATGATTCTAAAATAGGTGACAAAGTAAGTTGCAATGAAGCAATAAAAAAAATTACAATTGTACATGGATAGCTCAGATGAATGGATCAATACTTAGCAGATGAAGTTGCAAGTGGACAAGTATGAGGTCTCCACTTTGGTCGAAGGACTAGAAAGGCAACTTAGAACATAGAACATCTGAAGCCCATCTAACCTACATTATTCCATTATCATCCATATGTCTATCCAATGACCATTTAAATGCCCTTAAAGTTGGCGAGTCTATTCCTGCAACATGACCTCATGGCTCTGAAACTCAATCCCTCTACCACTAAAAGCTAACACACCATATGCCTTTTAACAGCCTTATCAACCTGGGTGGCAACTTTCAGGGATCTGTGCACATGGACACTGAGATCTTTCTGCTCATCCACACTACCAAAAATTTTAACATTAGCCCAGTACTCTGTATTTCTGTTAATCCTTCCAAAGTGAATCACCTCACACTTTTATGCATTAATCTACAATTCCCACCTCTCAGCCCAGTTCTGCAGCTTACCTATGTTCCTCTACAACCTTCAACATCCTTTGGCACTATCCACAACTCCATCGACTTTAGTGTCATCTGCAAATTTATTAGCCCATCCTTCTATGCCCTTATCGAGGACATTTATAAAAATGACGAACAGCTGTGGCCCCAAAACAGATTCTTGTGGCACATCACTAGAAATTGAATTCCAGGATGAACATTTCCCATCAATCACCACTCTCTAATTTCTTTCATCTAGCCAATTTCTGATTCAAATCATTAAATCACTTTGAATCCCATGCCTCCATATTTTCTGCATTAGCCTCCCATGGGGAACTTTATCAAATGTTTTACTGAAATCTATATAAACCACATCAACTTTTTTACCCTCATCCACCTGTTTGGTCACCTTTTCATAGAACTCAATAAGGTTTATGAGGCGTGACCTACCCTTCACAAAACCATGTTGGCTATTCCTAATCAACTTATTCCACTCTAGGTGATTATACATCCTATTTCTTAGAATGTTTTCCAAAACTTTATCCACAACTGAAGTAAGGGTCACTGGTCTATAATTACCCAGGGTTGTCTCTACTCACCTTCTTGAACAAGGGGACATTTGCTAACCTCCAGTCTTCTGGCATTATTTCTGTAGACAATGACAGCATAAAGATCAAAGGTTCTGCAATCTCCTTCCTAGCTTCCGAGAGAATCCTAGGATAAATCCCATCCAGCCCAGGGGACGTACCTATTTTCACACTTTCCAGAATTGCTAACACTTCCTCCTTATGAAACTCAGTCCCATCTAGTCTAATAACCTGTATCTCAGTATTCTCTTCAACAAAATTGTCTTTTTACAATGTGAATACTGACAAAAAATATTCATTTAGTGCCTCTCCTATGTCTTCAGACTCCACGGACAACTTCCCACTACTGTTCTTGATTGGCCCTCTAGTCATTCTTTTATTCCTGACAAACCTATAGAAAGCTTTAGGGTTTTCCTTAATCCTACCTGGCAAAGACTTCTCATGTTCCCTCCTGGCTCTTCTTAGCTCTCTCTTTTGGTCTTGCCTGGCTAACTTGCAACTCTCAAATGTCCTAGCTGAGCCTTCACATCTCATCCTAACATAAGCCTCCACATTACAATTGTGCTCATCCCCTGCAGCTTCCTTCCCCATCCTATGCATCCTAAATCTTGCCCGATCGCATCATAATTGACTTTTCCCCAGCTGTAACTCTTATCCTGTGGTATATACCTATCCCTTTCCATCACTAAAGTAAACATAACCGAAATGTGGTCATTATCACCAAAGTGTTCACCTATCTCCAAATCTAACACCTGGCCGGGCTCATTACCCAGTACCAAATCTAATGTGGCCTCGCCTCTTGTTGGCCTGTCTATATATTGTGTCAGGAAACTCTCCTGCACTCATTGGACAAAAATTGACCCATCTAAAGTACTCGAACTATGGTATTCTCAGTCAATATTTGGAAAGTCAAACTCCCCCATAAAAAATACCCTGTTACTTTTGCTCCTATCCAGAATCATATTTACAATCCTTTCCTCTACATCTCTGGAAATTTTCAGAGGCCTATAGAAAACTCCCAACAGGGCGACCTCTCCTTTCCTGTTTCTAACCTCAGCCCATACTACTTCAGTACACGAGTCCTCATCAAATGTCCTTTCTGCCACCGTAATACTGTCCTTGACTAACAATGCCACACTTGCTCCTCTTTTACCACCTTCTTTGTTTTTACTGAAACATCTAAATCGCAGAACCTGCAACAACCATTCCTATCCCTGCTCCATCCATGTCTCAGAAATGGCCACAACATCGAAGTCCCAGGTACCAATCCATGCTGCAAGTTCACCCACCTTATTCCAGATGCTCCTGGCATTGAAGTAAACACACTTCAAACCACCTTCTTGACTGCCAGTGCACTCTTGTGACCTTGAAACCTTATTTATGACCTCACTACTTTCAACCTCCTGTACGCTGGAGCTACAATTCAGCTTCTCATCCCCCTGCTGAGTTAGTTTTAACACTCGTGAAGAGCATTAACAAACTCCTCGCCCCACCTACCGCAACCCCCCCTCCACAACCACCAAGAAATTGGTACCCTTTTGACCATCCCATTTATAGAGGTGCCAACTACACCAGAAAAAGCCCCAATTATCTAGATATCCAAATCCCTCCCTCCTGCACCACGTAGCCACGTGTTCAATTACTCTCTCTCCCTATTCCTCAACTCGCTAGTGTGTGACATGGGTAACAAACCAAAGATAACAACTCTGTTTGTTCTAGCTCTAAGCTTCTAATCTAGCCCCCTGCATTTCTGCCTTACATCCTCATCTTTTTTCCTACCTACGTCGTCAGTGCCTATGTGGACCATGACGTGGGGCTGCTCCCCCTCCCCCACAATGATCCCGAAAACACAATCCAAGACATCACGAACCCTGACATCTGGGAGGCAACACACCAACTGCGAGTCTCTCTCCTTCCCACAGGTTCTAATATCTGTCCCCCTAACTACAGAGTCCCCAATGACTAATGCTCTACTCCTCTCGTCCCCTTTCCTTCAGAGTGCTTCAGAGATCTGGGTATCCTCATGCATGAATTGCAGAAGACTAGGATGCAGGTTCAGCAAATGGAAATTTAGCATGTATTGCTAAAAGAACAGTGTAGACAAGTAGGAAAGTGTTGCTGCAACTGTACAAGGCATAAATGAGGCCGCACCTGGAATATTGAGTACAATTTAGGTCCCCTTACTTAAGGGTTTATAGTTCCTTTGGAGGTAGTTCAGAAAATCTCTACTAGATTATTCTAAAGCTGAAAGGTTTGCCTTATGAGGAAATATTGAACAGATTAATGGTTTGTCCTTGCTAGAGTTTAGAAGTGTGAGAGGAAATCTAATTGAATTATATAAGATACTAAAAGAGATTGACAATGTAGTTGTAGAGAAGATGTTTCCCCCTTTGGGGCAATTTAGAATGAGGGGAGATAGTTTTACGATGAGCGGTAGCAGGTTTAAAACAGAGGAGGAGAAATTACTTCTCTCAAAGGATTGTAAGTCTGTGAAATTTACTATCCCAAGTGCAATGGACACTGGGACACTGAAGAAATTTAAGGAGGACATGGACAGATATTTAATTAGTAATGGATTAAAAGATTACAGGAAGCATGCGGAAAAGTGGAGTTGAGGCTGAGGTGAGATCAGCCATGATTGTATTAAATAGTATGGGCAAATAGTAGTGACTGCAGGGGCTGAATTACCTATTCCTGCTTCCTGTCCTTATGAAGGAAACAGTAGATTGTCAGGACAGTCAAAGCAGAGAGTATGGATCCAAGGACCTGATTGCAAAGTTCAATGAACACATGTGGAAGTTCAGGGTCAATGAATGCATCATGTGACACTTTCTACCCACCATACCACCAACGTCTCAATACTGCTTAAACATCAGACCCCATCAATTCCCATTATTCAGGAATCAGGCCTTATCTTCAGAAAAACCGCCCCACTGTCACAAACGTTCAAATGATGCATCACACCCATCTCTTGCTGCCTGCAACTTCTGACAACTAACCAAATACAATGCAAACATTGCCATTCCTCTCACTTTTTTTGGCTGTTCCAATCTTTTGTTTTTTTCTGAAAAACGTTGGCTTGGAAATAACTTCCTTCTGCAATTTTCCTGCTTAAATATTCTCAATTGCCAGGCAGATCCGAATCTAGACCTATCCTTCTACTTTGATGCAGTTGCATGAAGAAAAGGAAGAAGAACAACAATAGCTTAACAATAGCAAAATTGGAGCAGGACTCGTCTATTTGGCCCCTTGAGTGATCAATGCCATTCCATAAGTTTCAATGAACTTTAACTTGTACTCTACCATTTCCCGATCTCCATTTCTATTGATAGCTATTGATTCCCTTTTTGAGCTCAGGAATGAAGCTATCATAGTCTTGAATATAAGGTGAAGGTAACAAGCAACAGGCGAGCATGCATTTAGAAGAATGAAGGATTTCAATGTCTCTTATGATTTTGGAAAAAGGACATAATGCATTGTAGAAAGTTTTCAGAGTATAAATGGTACAGAAAGGATGTTGACTTGGTGAAATGCAAAAAATAGCGAGAAATGAAGAACTATAGTCCCTTTTTATTGCTGTAGTCCACTCTATGAACATACTTTTGCATTGTGTCTGTCCTACTGTTATAACTCAAACAAAAGACTTGGCCATGCCTTTCATCTTGCATTCATCAGGACAACTACTAGGATATCAAATTTCAAACCATTTCAAGCATTTATACTGTTGGATAAAAGCATGCTGATTGGTGAGCACATTGACTCAAATTAGTTAAGGTACTACCATGGAGAAGAGAACAGAAAAATATAGGTACCCCAAGCAACTACTACTTACAAAAAAAAATAGAATGTTTGAACATGTTTCTTTTGTTAACATTGTACACATGTGAATGCCACTTCTATCAAGCATAAATATGCTATGTTAAAAGCTTTGTCTGATTGTCTGAAATTGATTGATAGTGCAGAAAGTAGCACACTTGGAGATGTTCAACAATTGCTACCCAATTGCAGAATCACACCTAATAGGAGAGGTTTTGTTTTAGATTTTGCAAACAACAGTTGGCTAAATACAACCTACCACCAAATGAACACACTGCTTGATTTGATTAACTAATCATTTGGTCTGAACACCTGGTATTGTACTGGCAATGAAATTCACAAATAACTTTACTCATTTGTGTGGTGGGCAGATGGTTATTTTGGCAGCATCCTGTTAGTGGAAAATAGCACTCATGTAGCCGCTAAAACAATGGCACACTGACAGTGTCTTTGAATTTTTGAAGTACTTTTCAGATCTGGAAGTAACAGTCTTTGGTCCATTTACCATCCCAATTTTCATGTGCCACTGTGGTTTTAGCTGTCTATAATCACTTCCAGCCCACAACCCTCTGAGCCATTTTCCTTCTAACACTTAACTGAACCTTAACAGAATACGTCACATTCAATTAATCGACAATTACGCTAATCATTAGTTGACGCATTTTGTGGTTAATTTAGAACTTTCCACAATTTTGTAAATGGTAGCAAACATGTGCGTTCTTCACTGTACTTTAGGTTAAGTTGGGTTTAATGTTCTTTTTTGCTTAAATGTGAAATCAGCAGATGATTAATTTTTAAAAAACTAGTCTTGGCACCCATCTAACTATTCACTATGAGGGAAGTGTACTAAGCAAACTAATGAGCTGTGCGATGACAAGTCCCTGGGTCTAAATGGACTTCATTCTATGATCTTAACAGCGGTGATCTATGAGATGGTAGGCTATTTGGATTTCCAGAGAATCTTTGACAAAGTGCACAAAGGATGCTGCTAAATAAAGTAACAACCCATTGTGTTAGGGGCAAGGTACTGGCATGGATAAAGGATTGGCAAACCAGCAGAATGTAGAGCTTGGAGTAAAGGAATCTTTTTCAGGATAACACCCTGAAAGAGCCTAGTGGAGTTTCGCAGGGTTCAATGTTGGGACCATGTTATACATTAATGATCTGGACCAAGGTCTGAGGGCATTGTTGTTATGATTGAAGATGAGACAAAGATAGATGGTTGTGTTGAGGAAGTGGACAGACTGCAGAAGGACTTCAACAGGCTAGGAGAGTGGACAAAGGAGTAGGCAGATGGAATACAATGTGGGAAAATGGGAGATGATGCACCTTGGTAGGAAAAATAAACTATTCGCTAAATGGGGAAAGGCTTCAGAAATTTGAAGCACAAAGGGACTGAGGAGACCTTGTGCAAGATTCTCTTGAGGTTAACATTTAGGCTCAGTTAGAAATTAGGGAGGGCAACTGAAACGTTAGTATTCATTTTGAGAAGGCTAGAATACAAGAGCTGAGATGTACTGTTGAGTTGGTATAAGGCTCTGGTCAGACTGCATTTGGAATATTGTGAACAGTTTTCGGCCCTGTATTTAAGGAAGGATGTGCTGGCCTTGGAAGGAGTCCGGGGCGGGGGTTACAAGAATGATCCCAGGAATGAAGAGTTTGTGTACGAGGAGCGGTTAAGAACTCTGTGTCTGTACTCAGAGTTTAGAAGGATGAGTGGGACCTCATTGAAACTTACAAAATACTGAGAGGCCTAGATAGAGTGGACATAGAGGAGATGTTTCCACTAGGCAAAGAGACTAGGTAGGATGTGAGGCCATAGCTTCAGAGTAAAGAGATGACCTGTTAGAAATGAGATGAGGAGGAATTTCTTCAGCCAGTGTGTGGTTAATCTGTGGAACTCATTGCCACAGAAGGCTGTGAAGATCAAGTCATTGAGTGTATTTAAGACAAAGATAGATAGGTTCTTGATTTGTAGGGGGGGAATCAAGGGTTATGAGGAGCAGGCAGGAGAATTGGGTTGAGAAACATATCAGCCCTGATTGAATTGCGTAGCACACACATCGGCCAAATGGTCTAAGTCTGCTCTAGTATCTTATGGTATTGTGGTCTTGATATATTGCTGTTGATTTTCCAAAAATTCCTTTCCAAAATATTCCTAAGTTCAGAAAAGGTTCCATCAAACTCGAAAGTAACAAATACATCCTTTCAATTCAAGAGAAGGAGGTAAGAATGAGGAACCTAAAGGTTAGTCAGCTGGATGTCTGTCATGAGGAAGGGGTTGGAATTGATTATTAAATAGATTATATACTTAGAAAAACTCAAGGTAATCAGGAAGATTTATCAAGACTTTGTGAAATGGAAATTATTAACAAATTAATAATTTTTAAAATAAAAGTAATATTCTCTGTGGATAAAGGAGAACCTATAGATGTATGGTACTTGTATTTCCAAAAGGTATTTGATAAAGTGGCCACAACAAAGTTGATTGCTCAAAATAAAAACTCATGGAGTTGGGGTTGACATATCAGCATGGGTAGAAGATTGGCTGGCTGGCAGAGAACAGGGAATATCCATTAATAGGTCATTGACTGACAGAATGTGATAAATGGAGTCCCACGGGGTTTGTGCTTGGGCCTCAACTTTTTTACAAGTTATGCCAATGATTTTGATTAGGGGAGTAAAGGCATGGGAGCTAAATTCATAGATTATATCAAGATAGATAGGAAAGTATTTTATGAAGAAGACATTAGGTTGGAGATGGATATAGAAAGGTTGAGTAAGTGGCCAAAAATCAAGGAGATAGAGAATAATGTGAGAAAATGTGAAGAGTTTCACTTTGGTAGAAAGAATGAAAAAGCAGTGTATAACGTAATTGGAGAATAACTATAGAATTGCAAGGTACAGAATGATTTAGATGCTCTTGCTCATTAATCACAAATTGTTAGAATGCAAATACAGCATGTAATCAAGAAGTCTCGTGTACACTGTGAAGGTGTGACTGCTTTGCAGAACACCAACATTTTGTCTGTAAAAATGACCCTGAGCTTCGAGTTGCTTGCCACTTCAATACAGAACCTTGTTCCCAGGCCAACATCTCTGACCTGGGCTTGCTGCAGTGCTCCAGTGAGGCTGGCCACAAGCTGGAAAACAGCATCTCATTATCCGCTTGGGGGCTCTGCAGCCTTCAGGACTCAATATCGAATTCAATAATTGCAGAACATGAACTTGTCCTTTACCCACTCCAGACCCCAGACCCTCACATTACATGGGCTGGGTTCGGCACAAACAATCCATTTCACCTAATTATTCACTATTTCTCCCTGGCTTACTATGATCAATCCCTTTGCCTGCCTAACTGTCATTCTCTCTTTCTGGGCTCCATCTCCATCTATCTGCTCACGTCCCTGACTTCAGAACAACACCTTTTCCTAGCTGCTATCAGTTCTAAAGAAGAGTCACTGGACTTGGAATGCTAACTCTGCTTTCTCTTCACAGATGCTGCCAGACCTGCTGAGCTTCTCTAGCAATTCCTGCTTTTGTAAAAAGAAGGCTAATGGTTTGCTACCCTTTATTACAAGAGCAATTGAACTTTAAAGAAATGTAATGCTTCAGTTCTACAGGGCATTGGTGAAGCCACACCTGAAATACTGTGTGCAGTTTTGGTCTCTTTATTTATAAAAGAATGTAAATGCATTGGGGGTGGTTTAGAGGAACCTTACTTGATTGATACTTGAAATTTCTGATGTGTCTTATGAGGGCAGGCTGGATAGGCTGGACTTGTTTCCACCGGTATTTTGAAGAGCAAAGGATGACTTCATAGACGTCTATCAGATAATGGTCTTGACAAGTGGATGTGGAAAGGATGCTTCTGTTTGTGGGTTAGTATGGAATTAGGACACTCTTTCAAAATTAGGTGTCACTCTTTAAGGGTAGAGGTGATGCTTGCGTGACATTAAAACTCTGCCTCAGGAGATGGGGGTCATTAAATATTTTAAAGGTTGAGGTGGAAAGATTCTTATTTGGGAGGAAGGCGAAATCATGATTTCTTGAGGTTAATTGGCAACATGGCACTCCAAACGCAAACAGATCAGCCATGATCCTATTGATAGGTAGAGCAGGAATGAGGGACCGAATGGTCATCTACTGCTCCTATTTTGGAACTTCATTTTTGTCCATCGGAGCTTTTTGTGAGCAATTGTGACATTTTGTGCACTATAGCAGTGAGTATTCTTTAGAAGCACTTCATTTGTTGTAAAGTTCTTTGGGATATCCTGGGATTTTAAAAGGCACTACATAAATTGAAGTTGTCCTTTCTTAAGCTGCTGGACATTCCCTTTCTCCCATGATATGGTTGTTACATGAAGTCTCAATAATTGCAACAGACTTTACATGATTGTCATGTGTTTTGCATGTGCTTAATACTTCACCTAGTTCAAAAACTACATGAAGTTATTGAATTTCAATTGAGTTTGCTTTTCAGTGATAATTAGACATTATTTTATAGTCAAAGGAATTGTAAAAGCAGTTGTGCTGATAATGCATTTTCATTAGGGCTGGTACCATCAGAAAGAGAAAGTCTTAATTCCAATGTTTTGAATTGAATTCAGGCCCAGAACCCAGAGGCAGATGATAACATTTTACGACTTAGTATCACCCTTTGAACCTGTGCCTATTTGAAAAAAATTAAGCTCAGTGATTTTAAAAGTTGTATTAGCATAATTTGTTTCTTTGGGCTAAGTAACGTATCCAGATTCCTGACTGGTTAAAATACAGTGATAAAAATTGGAAAAAATGCTTAAAACTCCAAAAGAACAACAGTACATGGGTTAAACACTGCGGTCTTCCAAACATATAGCAATGATCCTGTGACGCTGATTATAATAATCAGAATGTGATAGAGTTTAAGAAAGAAGTTATTACAATTTTTATTTTGATAAAGTTACCTTTGCTTGGCTTTTGTTACATGAAAAATGCCATATGGAAACATTTGTTGAACAAAGGTAAAAATAGACTCAAGTAACCACTTTTGATCTCAGAAATGGTACAACCACTTAAACTATTAAAGACTCAGAACTGCTAGGAGAGGCATTCCTGCTGTCAATTTGCAGTATGTTGTGAACTTTCAGTCAGTACTTTTAAAATTCAATTCAAATAGATGATTAATATTATGCAGTTAATATGACTTCTAGCATTTTGATCTTCAGACAGTCCTAAGTCTTAAGCAAATAGCAAATTAAATATGGATAGTCACAGCCATTTGGGATTCTTTTGTGTTAAGCCATTCTGATATGAACTGAAGAATTGAGATGGGTGCTTTGTCTATAAATGGCATCTTAACTTGGCACCATTGCAGTGTTCAACAACTTCTCTTTGCAGATGAGACATTCAGAGGCAAGTGACACCTCCTTTCCATGAAAATCCAAAGGCCTGATAGCTGTCATTGTACTTTCTATAAACAGTTCCTGAATTTTTTACCTTTGGCAGGAGAATTGCCTCTTTTGACAAGAAGCTTATCCATTTCTTCTTCAAATCTAAGACTTTGATGAGATTTATGAGTAAAACAATCAAAATCCAAAATATTTGCTTTAAAATCAATGCTAATGTCCAGGCTGGTAGGCCAGTTCAATTGTGCGCCTCTTTACAGCACATGCGTATTTTCTTCTCAAGATGAATGTTTGGTGCTTATGTGGTTTCAGAAACCACTATGCAAAGCAGCATTACACCTGAGAATTTTGTGACACACTACTCACTTTACCATAACACACCAGTTGAAAAACGTTGAACTGGAAGTCTGAACATTGGCCTCCAATATTCTACGATGCCAAGCAGCCTGACAACAGTTTTGTAAATGCCAGTGATAGAAGAAATATTCATGAAGTCTGTTTCATGACGAACGATAACAGAAGACAGTTTCTCACCAGCTCACAGAAGATCCTTATCATCTTTCCCCATTCACAATTTCAAATCAGTGTTGGACACATTGGGAGCATTGTGACATGGATTACCTTTGTCCTCAAACCAAGGTGAAACTGTTAAATGGGCTTCACCACCTACCTTTACCAATCCTCAAGAATATAATCAAAAGAATAGTCTGGATTGGAAACAGCATCTCCAATGCCATCACACTTAACACAGGGACCCTCCAGGCTGTGTGCTCAGTCCACTGCTGCTCACTCTGCTGACACACGACTGTGCAGCAATGCACTGGTCAAATTACATCATCAAGTTTGCTGATGATATAACTGTATTGGGTCTCATCAGCATGAGCGACAAGTCAAAATACAGAGAGGAGGTGCAGCAGCTAATGGACTGGTGCAGAGCCAACAACCTGTTTCTGAATATA
Organism: Chiloscyllium plagiosum; assembly: GCF_037043375.1. Classification (NCBI taxonomy): domain Eukaryota; kingdom Metazoa; phylum Chordata; class Chondrichthyes; order Orectolobiformes; family Hemiscylliidae; genus Chiloscyllium; species Chiloscyllium plagiosum. The sequence continues at coordinate 77,379,567 of NW_028270141.1, read as the reverse complement.
GACAAGACAAAAGAGTTGGTTGTTGACTTCAGGAGGGCATGAAGTGACTGCTCTCCGCTGGACATCGAGGGCTCCCCCATGGAGATTATGTAGAGCACCAAATTTCTTGGAGTGCACCTGGTGGAGAATCTCACCTGGACTCTCATCACCAGCTCCATAGCCAAGAAAGCCCAGCAGCATCTCTACATTTTGAGCAGGCTGAGGAAAGCCCACCTCCCATTCCCATCTTCACCACATTCTACAGAGGATTCATTGAGAGTACCCTGAGCTCTGCATCACTACCTTGTTTGGGAATTGCACTGTATTGGATCATAAGATCCTTCAACAGATAGTGGGGACAGATGAGAAGATCATCCAGTTCTCTATTCCCTCCATTACAGACATTTATACAAGCGCTGCATCTGAAAGGCTAAGAACATTGTGGAAGACCCCACACATCCCTCACTCAAACTCTTCTCCCTCCTGTCATCCGACAGAAAGTACCTGAGCAATCAGTCTCTCACGGCCAGACTGTGCAACAGTTTCTTCCCCCAAGCCATCAGGCTCCTTAACACAGTATGACCGGACTCTTTTCCATCTAAAATTCTTTGCATGACTTTGCTGCTGGAAAATATGTCTATTAATTACCACTCTTCTATCACATTGTAACCTGCATGTTTTGTGCTTCTTATGCACCTTATGCTGGGTTTGTGCTGTCCATATAGCACCCTCACTACTGGAGGAATGCTGTCTCGTTTTTGCTGTATCAGTTGTATATGGTAGAAATGACAAAGAGAAAGCTACTCTACTCTACTCTACTCATTCCTCTGCCCTACTCTCCATAAAAAAAATGAACTATCATTTTGCTCGATTACTGAAAATGGGAGTTTACCTGAACTAACAGGAAAGCATACGCACCATGTTATAAGTTGAATTCTGCTGGCCCTCCCTCTGTAGGAGCTATCTGGAAGATTTGCGAACACCATCCTCTTTCCTGGTAGGAATCGATAGAGCCTGCCTTGTCTACTGTACAAGAGGGAAGCCACTTCTAGGACGAATGAGAAAAAGCTTATGTCTTAAACAAGACGTAGTTAATTGCATGACAGCAACTATGTACAAGTTATATTAGTGTGATAGATCATGATTATAGAGATTATGAGTAAGGCCAAGATGGGCTTTACTCCATCAAGATCTGAAGCTGTTCTCCCCACAAATTCATATGATATCGTAGTGGATGATGCATAAGGCACTCCCAGCATTAAACATTTCAGACCTTTAAAGCTGTTAGACAATGTGCCTTGCTGGTCATAGGCAAGAGACAGATTCCTGCCAGAGTCTAATACATTCTAGACTTGGATACCCACACTCAAGGATTTCCTTGACTAACTTGATGGTGAGAACAACTAAAAGCTTGTATTTCTCATGTTGTCGAGGAAATCCTGTAACGTACTTCCTGATCAGGTCTGTATCAACATTGAGGCAGAATTCCAGAAGTTCACAAAGAATGGAGCTTACTTCATAGATTTGTTATCAGCTGATGTGGAGGTTTACAACAGCGTCAGTCAATGCCAGAAAATTCTGAGGATTATCAACATAATCATAGGTTGTGTATTTACCTTGGCGACAAGAGCCAGCCTACACAAGCTCTCAATGATGGCCTGCCAAAGGGTCAATACTTGCACCAGCCTTTTTAGAGTCTTGAAATGAATACGTCCTATACTATAATTTTGCTTTAAATATTCAGGCTGTGATATTTATATAGGACAGAAAGAAACTGGTAGAAGGCTTGCTAGACTACAAGTGTGGAAGTACTGATTTTCAAGATGGACTGCATGTAAGAATATCATTTCTGCTGTTTTTTTTATTATAACCAAACAGCTGAGAATGGTCCGGATTAACAGAGATTGCATTCAGGGAGACAGTAGAAGACATGGATGGTAGAACAGTGATTATGAGTAAGAGAGCATGGAAGTTCTGTGAGAATATGGTTAGATAGTGATCATGGAAGATGGGAGAATGTGTAGGGAGGATGATTGCACACGGGTGTAGGCTGTTGTTGGTAGTTGTTGTGCAGAGGAAACTTATTGAGTCTTGGGAAAACACTTTGGTTTTTCTATTCTGTCCACTCACAGAATCATAGAATCCCTATAGTGTGGAAGCAGGCCATTTAGCCCATTGGGTCCGCAATGACCCTCTGAAGAGCATCCCACCCAGACCCACTCTCCCAATCTATCCCTGTAACCTTGCATTCCCCATGGCCAATCCACCTAGCCTGCGCACTCCTGGACATCATAGACAATTTAGCATGACCAAACTACCTAACCTGCACATCTTTGGACTGTGGGAGGAAACCCAGAGGAAATCCACATAGACACAGGGCAAATGTACAAACTCCACATGGACAGTCACCTAAGGCTGGAATCAAACCTGGGTCCCTGATGCTATGAGGTAGAAATGCTAACCACTGAGCCATTGAGACTAGGGGAGCCAGTTTACATTTTCACACATTATGTTCAACTACCAAATATTTGCACCTTCTGTTGACACATCTACATCCTGTCAACACGTGTACATCCTGTTTAACACATCTACATCCTGTCAACATACGTACATCCTGTCATCCTGTCAACACATCTACGTCCTGTCAAGGCATCTACATCCTCTTGTAGAATTCTCATGTCCTCCTTGAAACCGAATTCTTTCATGGAGTGAGGGCATTGTTGGCCAGACCAGCATTTATTGCCCATCCCAGAGGGCAGTGAAGAGTCAATTGCTGTGGGTCTGGTGTCACATGTAGTCCAGACCAGATATGGATAGTAATTTCCTTCTGTAAAAGACAACAGTGAACCAGATGTTTTTTCTCGACAAGAGATTCATGGTTATCATTCGACTCATAATTCCAGATTTTTTTTATTGAATTCAAATTCTACCATCTACCATGGCAGAGTTTGAACCCGGGTCCCCAAAACATCACCTGGGTATCCGGATTAACGGCTGAGTGATAACACCACTTGGCCATCTACTCCCCTTTGTCACTTGCTTGTTCTTACATAACTTTATGTTGTTAGAAAATTTGGCAATCATAGGTTTGATCCTTTCATCCAAATCATTTATCCAGTTGTGGCCTCAGGATTAATTCCTATAGCTTTCCATCAGTTGCAGTTGTAATCCTGAGAATGACACTTTTATCGCTCCCCATTGCTTTTTTAGCATTAACAAAACCTTTATCTATGCCAATATGCTATTCCATTCTCCATGATGTTTTGTTTTATTGTGCAACCTGTCTGATACCTCTTGGAATCCAACCACATGGATTTGAGCTATAGGGAGAGGCTGAACAGGCTGGGGATGTTTTCCCTGGAGTGTTGGAAGCTGAGGGATGACCTTATAGAGATTTATAAAATCATGAAGGGCTTGGATAGGATAAACCGACAAGGTCTTTTCCCTGCGGTGGAAGAGTCCAGAACTAGAGGGAGTAGGTTTAGGGTGAGAGGTGAAAGATATAAAAGAGACCTAAGGAGCAACTTTTTCACGCAGAGGGTGGTGCGTCTATGGAATGAGCTGCCAGAGGTAGTGGTGGAGACTGGTACAATTGCAACATTGAAGAGGCATCTCGATGGGCATATGAACAGGAAAGGTTTAGAGAGATATGGGTCAAGTGCTGGCAAATGGGACTAGATTAGGTTAGGATATCTGGTGGCATGGACGTTTTGGACCGAAGGGTCTGTTTTCATTCTGTACACTACTATGACTCTATGACACATCTGCAGATTCCCTTTATTGACATTGCTTGATAATTCCTTGCAAGTTTCTAATAAATCAGTCAAATATGAATTTCCTTTCACAAAACTATGTTGACTTGCCTAATTTCATTAAGGTATTCTAAGTGCATTGCTATAACCTCCTTATAAAAGGTTCTATGTTTTCTTTTCATTATGACAGATGTTAGTCCAGTGCATGTAGTTACCTGCTTTCTATCTCCCTCCTTTTCTTGAATAGAAGAATTGCATTCATTATTTCCAATCCAGGGTATTTTGGAATATTACAGCAATGCTCTCACTTTCTCAGCAGTCAGTTCTTTTAAGACCCAAAGACAACATGCTGGAAAATTGTTAGCATTTCTGCATGCAATCCATTTGCCTTTTTTAATACTCATAAGGATTCCAAAATCAAAACTGGTTTAAAATTTTACAAAATGCTTGATAAAGTGAGGGCAAGCAGACTCCTTAAACTTTTTACTGACTGTTTGGCCAGTCTCCTTATATGCTCCTCTGCTCCTTCTGTTAAAATTGGAAATGGATGATTTGGTGTTATTTTCAAACTTTTTCACTCTTACTTTATAGCTGATCCGAATTCATCTCCTTTTGAGAGATAAATATTGTCTCAGTGTCATAACCTTGGAAATCTTAATTTAATGTACTTTGAAGTAAATTCTCCCTCAAATCAATTTCTTAGTTAATGCTTCCTTCTGTCCAAACCAAAGGAAATCTCTGTAATCGCTGTAGTTCATTGGTTGTATATTGTTGCATTCAGGCGGTCTCATTGGTTCCAGTAAATTTCTGAAGCTAGTATTTGTTATTTTAAAACATTGTTGAACCCTAACTATGGCAACAAAGATCATCACTAACTTCAAACATTAGCGACAGTCAATTGAAATTAAAAAGCATGATAAGTAATCAAGCTGCAATGTTGCTATATTCACAGTTGACAAATGTGCAACTGATTGGGTTAGATTCCCGAAAGTGTGGAAACAGGCCCTTCGGCCCAACTAGTCCACACTGACCCTCCAAAGAGTAACCCACCCAGACCCATTCCCCCTAACCATATGGGCAATTTAGCATAACTAATTCACATGACCTGCATATTTTCGGACAGTGGGAGGAAACCGGAGCAAACCCGCACAGACATGGGGAGAATGTGTAAACTCCACACAGACAGTCGCCCGAGGCCAGAATTGAACCTGAGTCCCTGGCGCTGTGAGGCAGCAGTACTAACCACTGAGCCACTGTGCCACGTTAGTTGAACGTGCTCTACCACAAGCAAGTCTGATAATGTCAATGCTAGCACAAATAATTAAAAACTACTGTTTTCACCTCCCTCAGGAGTAAATTTATATCTCAATTAATTTGCCTTCGAAAGCTATATGTAGGCAGCCATTAGATCTGCTGTAGCAACATCTGCTGACCAAATGAAAACGTAAGTTATTCCCCTGCTTCAACATCATCAGACATAGCATGAAACCAATTTAAGAAAATTGAGAAAATCTAAGCACCAGATAAAGAAGAACTGATGGTCCTTTTGTCCCCAGATGGCAAGAACGGGAGACTCGACATCTGCTTCGAAGAAAACAGCCTTTAATCATTTGTGGTATTAAGAGCTTGTTGGTGCATGATCAAAAACATAGAGGCCAGATCTAGATTATTTACCACAATGCATAACAGAAACAACAAGTTCCCTTTTTTCCTTAAATCTTCCATTAATTGTTCATGTTATTCATAAAAGAGACATAACTTTCCGGGCTTTATTTAATTGAATGGTACAATATACAATACATTGAAATTGTGTTTTCTTTTTCATCAAGTCACATTTAAGATATAATACATTTCCGGCAATTAAACATTCTAACTACTTTACACAACTAAATCAAGTAAGAATAGAATAAATGCAGACTTCTGAAATCAGAAATAAAAGAGGATTTATTTTATTCATTTATAGAATGAAATTGCCACTAGTACAGCAGCATTTATTGCTCATCCTTAAGTGTTGTCAAGAGATGAGGCTGATGAGTCAACTTGAATAAAATTGAACAGAGTGCTAGACAATTTCTGAGGGCAATTGAAAGTCAAATGTATTACCAACATCTCAGGGCAAGCTCCACACACAGTGACTACATACAATGCTCATTCACTGGCACCTGAAATATGGCAATCTAACCAGATCCTCATGGTGTATCTCTGATCCATTTCTGCACTTCAATGCCGCACCTTGGGGCACAATCTGCAATGACCATTGTAATGCTGCAGCAAGGATACTGTGTGTTCATGTTCATGCACCTGGCTTTTGAGCCTACCTGGATGCTAACAGCATCATTGCCTTACCTTGCTTTGCCTTTTTGCACATTGTCGCTTTTCACATTGCCCCTCAGTCACCTGTGAGCCTACAGTCCTGCTATGTTGCCTTGCATCTTAACAAAGCCAGAAGCTTGGCAGGTTTGTCAGCAGCACTTGATCAAGTCAAGGGAGATAGCATTTGGTAAGGGGGTCTGGGCACAGTAGGTCAAGGGATGCTTCTGATAGCAAACCAAATGCTTGGTCAGACAGCTGCTCAGGGCAGTCTGAGTCAGGATCTTCTTCATATAAGGGATTGGAGCCCAATATCAGGTAGCACACCATTTTCCTGACTATTTCTGCCTTATTGTGAGCTGCTTTCCCCCAGGAATGAGGGAGGGGATATTACAGGAGAAGAAAATGGATAGGAGCAGGGAGGCAGCACCAAGATCATGCAGCACTAGTGCAATTGGGGATTTAATTGGATGAAGCAAGTGAGGGAGGATATTGCAGGCAATAGTGAAAGGGACAGAGCATAATTCTTGGTAGGAGGTGGGTATGATAGCAGAGTTACAATGAATTTGAGGTGGTGGGGAGAAAATGATCACAATTACATTGATCGAGTGGTGAAGATCATATCTTCCTTTCTTCATTTCTGGACAGTTGGGGCAGCACTTCCCTCTACTGGGCTGGCAAAGAGGACATTCCACCTCCAGATGCCTGCCCACAAAGTGGGGCACCAATTTTCCCTTGTCCCGTGTCTGCCATGTCTTGGGAAAATGTCAGGAATGGTGCAGAGCAACTCCAGCTGGCAGTGTTTGTCTGGGTCCACTGCAGACTCTTAAGGACTAGTATCAGCATTAAGGATGCCAGTCCATTCTGGGCAGTGGCAAGTTGTTCTAAGCACAGTGAGTGGTAGCATCAAATGGGGGCAGGGAGGCATCACAGGAGCAGTGTGAGTAGCGAATGAGGCAAGTTTGGCGAAATGTGACAAGAAACATCAACCACCCACCCCTAGGTCTCACAGAGAGAAATCTTCTTGAAACCTGGCACTAAGCAAGAAATGTGTACATATCGGCCCTAGATTTTCCCTTTCTAAGTTCATTAAATAGAATGACATGAAATTCTACATCTGTCGTGGTGGGATTGAACTCAGCCTGAATCATTAGTGTAGAGATCTGGATAATTCAGTAACAAACCCTGAGCCTTTTGTACCACCATATTGGAAACATATAGGTTAGTTAGTGAGTGGAAAGAGAAGAGAGTTTATGACAAAGTGTGTGCTTCATCAGAACTACACCTTATTTTAAAACATGCATTGACATGTGGCTGTATGAGACCATCGGGTTTTAAAATGTTGGCATATGAATAAGCAGTTTGATCAGCTATTTAAATTTTGGGTTTCTTTTTCTCTACCTTCTTGGTTTGCCTTTTCCTTTCTTAAAGGTGTGACTCACGCTGGGCTCTGCTGTACAAAGATCAAATGTTCTTTGGTGCATTGGCCACATGGCCATTGTTCCCATTGAGTCAGCAAGAATGTCAAAGTTTTGGCGAGATCTGCTGTCTTAAAAGCCTCTTCCTGTTGTGTGCACTTTTACATAAAGACAGTTATGAAAGAGACATATGCTGCAAAGATGAATATGAAGTTGTTCAAAGGTAATTCAGACCAGATTATTTGACATTCTGAACATGCAGTAACCTATATGAATATTTATATAAATACATTATGCTTATAAACTTATATTACCATAATACTTGGTCTATGACTTGTCTGGTTAATGATTAGAACATAGTTTATAATGAGAAAAAAAAGTTGGAAAAACGAGAAAAAAATTCAAATACTTGTACATATGTTTTAGTGAACATTGTTTTGGTCACAAACATGCCTTTCACCGCTTGAAACAAATTCAATCACTTACAGCACACACGCTGTACATTTTATTGCTAATTCACTTTGCTGTTAGGTAGAATCAACCTGAAGTGTAAAGCTTACTCCAGCATCTGATTAGTGAATGGGTACAAATTGTCACCACTCATTTTTTGTACTGACCATTAAAGTCCATCTTTAAGGCTCACCTTCATATACCAAGGGTGTTGATACCATTTCCAGTGCTTATACTGTTCACTTACTTGAGGTCATTTCACTATTTTTGAGTGAAATTAAAATCATGAAATGTGAAAAAGTTACTATGAGGAGCAATGTTGTACAATCCGTGGAAACTGTTGTTGAGGCTTTGGTCAAATAAATAAATGGAAACAGTTCTAAGAATTGCATTTCGCTTTATAGGTGGCAAGAGTTAAATTACATTTTACTGTGAAACAAGGGAAGTGAATTGAATTACATGAGAAACAAGGGTGGTGTGAAATTGCGATTAACTGCTGTAAAACAAAACAGAAAATCAGAACATGGACCACTTCTTCAAATTGAGTGTGGCATGGGATATTAGGAGAAGTAAGAGCATTGACATTAAGTAATTTGATAAATATAAGAATGACAATTCCTAGGATTGAGGGGCTAATGAACTCAATACAATGATGTAAGCAAGTGTTACATCCATTCTTATTTTTCATGAAACTGACTTCACTAAAACTAGAACATCCCAAGTTTACTGTTGGATTGTTATGAAAATGAGCTTCCAGCAAGTCACTGTGAGAAACCAGAATGTCATGCTGAATTATGGCGACCCCTGACAAAAGTACAAAGCCTAAATGAATCTTGGCAAAATACTGAAAAACAAGTGCATTTCACTGAATCACAGACAAAATGAGACCAAAATGACAAATTACAACAGGAACATAGAGTACTGCGGCAAGCCCCTGTGGAGTGTGAAGAAGTGACAAATTCCTATGCATCATAAGAAGGTTGCCATGAGTCCATGCAATGCTGAAAACAGAGAGCTATGTGTTATATACCTGAAAGCCAATTGATGAAGCTTATAACTGGAGCCAATCCTTACTCAATTCTAATAACTTATTTATATAGCTTCAGAAGACATGTAAGTACCCCCTAACTCAATTGGTGGTCATTTTTTCAGATTCTATAGAATCTGGAATCATGCCCTTCAGTTTGGAAGTTTACAAATGTAACCTATCTGTTCAAGAAAAGCAGGAATGAGAAAGCAGGGGATTACATACTTGACCGCTCAACATCAGTAGTACGAAGATATTAGTCTATTATAAAAGACTATTATTATAACATAATAATTAGGTACTTACTGAGCAGGATTTATGAAAGGGAAATTATAGTTAACAAACATATTTTGAGATTTTGCAGGATAATACTAGTAGCATAGATAAGGAAGGTCAGGGGGTTCAATAGATAATGGTGTATTTCGATGTTCAGAAGGTTTTGATAATGTCCTGGGCAAAAGGTTTCGAAAAAAACTAGAGCACATAGGACTGGGGATAATACACTGTAATGAATTGAGCATTGTTTATTAGAAAGTAAACAGAGATGAGAAACAAACCAGGAATTACTGAAGAAATTCAGCAGATCTGGCTGCATCTGTGAAGAGACAAACAGAGTTAATATTTCAAGTCTTAAATGGCTCATCTCTGGCACTGAGCTTAGAAATAAATGGATCTTTCTCAGGGTTGCAAGCTGTAATTGGTGGGGTGCTACATGAATTAGAGATTAGACCCCAGCTGTTCAAAATCTAATTCAGTTATTTGGAGTTGGGGAAACAACTATGATATTTACAAGTTAGTAGACGATGCAACACTACAAGAGAACGTATGTTGTGAGAATGATGCAAAGAGTGTATTTCGATTGGTTGTGAGTGGGCAGAAGCATGGCAGAATTAACATAATGAGCATGAATGTGAGCTTATCCACTTTGGTGCAAGGAATGAAAATGCAGAGCATTTCTGAAATGGTGAGGGACTGGGAGGCTTTAATGCCCTGGCTTTTTTGTTCGTAAGTTATTGTAAACTAAATTTTTGTTGCTGGAGACTATGAAGCAAACATGTGGTAGTTTGACATTTTCAGCAAGAGGATTCCAGTACAGAAACAAACAAATATCTTGCTTTGGTTATATACAACCTCGATTGGACTGCATCTAAAGTACTGAGCACAGTTTTTGTCTCCTTACTGAAGGAAGGATATGTTTGTCATGAAGGAAATGCAGCAGAGGTTCAGCAACCTGTTTCCTGAGATCATGGGACTGTCCTATGAGAAGAGATTGAGATGGTTTAGAAAAATAAGACATGATCTTTTAAGAAAGTAAAGTGCAAAATTCTTAAAAGATAGACGAGGTGGATGCAGAAAGAATTTCTGCTGGTGGCTAGTGAGTTCTGAACCAGGGAACAGAGAATAAATGACTGACAGTCATTGAGTCATATAGTGGAAAAACAGACCCCTTGGTTCAACCAGTCTATGCCAACCATAACCTCAAACTAAACTAGTCCCACTTGCCTGCATTTGGACCATATACCTCCAAGTAGTTCTTATTTATGTACTTATGAAAATGTCTTTTAAACGCTGTAACTCTACCCGCATGCACCATTTTCTCTGGAAGTTCATTCCACATATAAGCCACTCTCTCTGTAAAAAAAAATGCACCTCAAGTCTTTTTAAATTTTTTTCCTCTCACCTTAAAAATATGACTCCTAGTCTTGAAATTTTCCACACTCAGGAGAAGACACTTTTGTTCACCTTATCTATACCACTCATGATTTATAAACATCTGTAAGGTCACACCTCAATCTTCTATGCACCAGTGAAAAATGTCTTAGCATATCCAACTTTTCCTTATAACTCAAACCCTCCATTCCCAGCAACATCCTGGTAAATCTCTTCTGAACCCTCTTCAGCTTAATAATATCCTTCCTATAATAGGGTGACCAAAGCTAGTCACTCTAATCTAGAAGTGGTCTCACTAACATTCTGTACAACCTCAACATGACTCCAAACTCTTATACTCAGAGGTCTAAGCAATGAAGGCAAGTGTGCTAAATGGCTTCTTAACCAAAATTCAAGGAATTATGTACCTGAACTCCTAGGATGAGGTATTTCTTTACTCAGAGGTATTTCTTTACACATCTACCTCAGTGATTACGAAGGTTCAATCATTGAATATGCTCAAGACAGAGATATATAGATTTCTGAACATTGATAACGTCAAAGAATACAGGATCATGTGGGAAATTGGCCAAGATCTAGTTAAATAGCAGGGCAAACTTGAGGGACTCATGCCTACTCAGATCTTCCTATGTTCAACAATCGGATGAAGTCTATGTACATTAACTGGGGCGCATGTAAATATAGTTAATGTCCATCGTCTGCCTATAGTTAACTTTCTCTTAACAGATTCTTCCCTCCCTGTGTAAGTTATAGTTTATGTGTACAACAAAAAATTCAAACAAATTAAAACCAGCATCTTTATATCTGTACAAAGTATAACACTGAGATACTCCCACCTCGAGGATTCCAATCTATTTCCTTGTTCATGCATTTACTTTTGAAAAGTGATCAGACAGTTGATGATTTAACATTTAATTTGAGAACTCCTTTCCTCTAGATATTTTCTAATCTACCTGTTCAGAGATATTATTTCACACCTCTGGAGTAAGTTGGACTTTACCCCTTGTGCAAACTCCACACAGACAGTTGGCCAAGGCTGGAATCAAACACAGGTCCTTGGAGCTGTGAGGCAACAGTGCTAACCACTGAGCCACCATGCCATCCTGTACTTTTCTCCAAGCTGTGACATTCTCCCCGTGTCTGCGTAGGCTTTCTCTGGATGCTCCAATTTCCTCCCACAATCCAAAGATGTGCAGGTCAGGTGAATTGGCCAGGCTAAATTGCCCATAGTGTTAGGTGCATTAGTCAGGGGTAAATGTGGGGAATGGGTCTGGGTGGGTTACTCTTCAGAGGGTTGATGTGGATTTGTTGGGCCGAAGGGCCTGTTTCCATACTTTAGGGAATCTAATCTAGATTGAATATGAACAATATTATACGATTACATACATAACTTTCAATAGGTATACTATCTTCGGTACACCCATTTTATACAATCTCATTTAAAATCTTAAAATCCTATATCCACTATTTTCATAAAGAATTTTAGTAAAAAAGATACTTCATACAACTCTTTCTTGTATCTCTTTAAGCCATGTGACACCATTTTATATCCTCACCGATAAAAAGGTTGTGTGAAACTCACTGTACTATAAAGCCCGTATGAAAGATTAGCATGCAAAACCACACTAACAATGACTAATTTCATGTCCTTTGGGTCACCTAAGCATGGAATAATAAGCAGATATTTGTCCAGTTTTCTTTTAAAATTAATGTGTATTTGCCCATAGGACAGGTTCAGATTATGGTGTTGCATCACAATATTTTTCCCAGACATCAAAACCATCAGAACTCATCTGAGTGACCAGTCAGTTCAACTGCCCCAATCAAACTTCTTTAAATTTGTGTAGCTCTTCTTTAAATCTAACACTTACTTTCTGTGATGACTTTGTATGATTAACTAGGTTGGGAGTAATGCTCTATTTGTAGGATCATCGATTTAAAGTAATTGCAGCACACTCTACTCAATGTATAAACCAATAAATTTTAAAGCTCACTAAGTCATACACATCATTTTAAATTTTACTAAAATCTTATTAAGAACATTTTTCACCGATTCTGCAATATCACCTCATAAGGAATCATTTCTATACATCATGGAGATGCCTGAAAGCTTTTCCTTCATGATGCCAATAAAACATTACAAAATCTGGTTTTAATTGAACAAACCCATTTCCAGCAAAACAGATCTCAGTGAAAAATACCACATCAAGGAAGCATCATTCATAGAGCTGAGTCCTACAGTTTTTTTTGGTCAAGTCTGAGTTGCAGCAACGTTTTGGCAGGAAGTACTGATGCAAGACCTAACTGGATTTCTCGTCGTATCTTACCAAACACACTGTATTAATTTTCTATCATGCCCCTATGACACGTGTCACGTGTGATGCTGGCTTCATCATACCACATGCCAATTCCAGAACTCCTTGTCACATAATGGATATTGCCAAAAGACCAGCTTCCTTTGAGTTTGCCCCATCTTTAAGAGGCCACTGTAAACCTGGTCAAGAACTGGCACTCTGAGAATGCCCTGCTTATTGACATGCAGAATCAAAACATGGTGAAGAGAAACTTGTCACCTCATTTCTCCAGGAGGTCCCGGTCGATGGAATGGTGCAAAGGTAAAGAGTCCCCTTTCTAGAGGACAAGCAGGGGAGTGTCGGCCTTGTCTGAGGTCACCACCCAGGTTAGTGCGTTTTCTGCAGCCTGAACAAATGTCCAGGAGTGTGGAAAGTAGTTCAATGGTGCTCCTTGCTGCACCGATGTTAATGCCATAATCTTCTCTCTGCACCCTCTATCGCTGCTATTGCACCAACTTCCCAGCAAAGCTCAGACTCTATCACTCTCCCTGAGTCCGGGAACACTCTTGCAGCGAGTCATCCATGTCTCATAAACCAAGTAAGTACCACTCTCCATTCCACTTCCATATTAACCCTGCTATCCATCAGATGGTAAGACTGTATGATTTAGGAACAGACGTAGTACATTCGGCATATTGAGTCTGCTCCACCATTCACTGAGGTCATGGCTGAACTTATAATCCTCAACTCCACTTCCCTTCTTCTCACACTTTCCCCATTTAAGTAACATTTCTATTCTGTCAATGAGTTGTCATAGGGAAGTGCAGTGCACAAAGCGGAAACAATGCAACAGGATGTCCAGGAAATAGAAACCGTAATTCCTGTACAGTACATGGTCTGTGTGCAATATTCTTTCCCTTCAAGGGCTAATATTGGTGGGTGTTGCAGACCCCTCCCTCGCAAGCTGAGTCACTTCACCCATCCACTCTGAGAGTTGTTGCAATCTTTGCTTTCCCATTGCTGTCTTTCAATATACAGCATGATAGAAGACAGCAGCTGGAATGTGAGGGTGAGCTCTCAAACATTCACTCCCCTTCCTATGAGGCCATCCCATAAATCCCAGACTCCACACCGCTCGATTATAGTGAGTGTAATAAAGTCAGCCAGGTGGACCTCATAGAATATGAGTTCCCTATTTGGGGCTGTTAATCTGTTCCAGTCAGGGAGCCATGGCTGACAGATAAGTGTCAGACATGGTGTTCACTCTGAGAGCTGGCTCTGAGGGAGCTGGGTCAGTGTCAAGGACTCTCCACATGTAAATAAAGGGTGACTTGGTGATGGGATACCAGACTCTGTGGCATTATTTCTTCCAGTCCCTATCCAACCTATCTACATAAGCCAGCACTTCTCACCATTCCCAAACAACTGGCAAATGAAGTGGTCATGCCAGTTGAGTCAATTAGTGCTTCCCCATGTGGACAGAATGCTCCTATGTGAATGAACACCATCTCCCCCAATCCCCATCTATTACCCTCTCTTGAGCCATGCCTTACGTTATCCTCCTTTGCAGATATTGTTGCCCCCGCCCCAACATTCACAATTGTAATAAACCCTTTCCCTCAGCCTGCATGCCCTTATTGTGGAGAATGACTTGTTGTGTTTCATTCAAGCAATGACTGCCATTATTCCCAAGCCCCACAAGCCCTTTTCTCCTTAGTTTCTGTGGACAGATTTGAAGGACTGACAGCGGCTTTCTCCCTTGAGTGACCCAATAGGACAGTTCTGGGCATGAAGTGCCTGCCCCCTGACTGGTGCCTGTGTATCTCCCCAATCCCAATAACCTTACTCCCATGACTAGGTGCTATGGAGCCAAAGGTCTAACACACCCAAGACTGCAGAGGTATGGAGCCCCTGACTGAGAACCCACCAACCAAACACCTGACCATGGCTAATCCTCTGTAATGGCACTGGAGGCTGGCTTTGACTTACTGTGTGCTGGGACCCCCTGACGGACAGGCACCATTGTGGACTTTGTTGAAGATCACTCCCCTAAGATGTTGAGATGTGGCAGCTTGCCTGGTGTGTAGGCTGTGTGTTTGTGAGCTGCTAGCACATGGAACAGGTCATGAAGTTGATGAAACACACTACTGCACAGCAAAATGTGTGCCACTTTGACTGAGGATTACAGAGCAGCAAGACTACCTGGTCATGAGACTGCGCTACTAGGCACAGCACGGCAAGGCAAAGCATAGATGAGGAAAGCACATGGGTAGGCACTAAGTGAGTGAGAGTGAAGAGTGTAAGCAAGCAGCCGTGAGATGTAGCCTATTCCAATCTGTGTACTAGGGTCTTGTCTGTTCACATAAAGGGTCCTGCTGCAGCCTTTCCATGCTAGTTACTAGTGCATCCTGCAATGCAAATCTATGGAGGCACTGACAATGAATTAGAAAGGGGCCATATTGATTGTGAGTGGCTGATAGATGCCAATTGCTGTTTGTGAATGAGGGGTGAGTGTGGCTGGTGCCTGTGGATTTTGCCTTGAGATACAGTTTGATTGTAAGCAGCATTCAAAGTGATTTGAATCTGCCAAGTATCCTCTCTCGTTTCCTTATCGAGTTCTCTCGATGGCTGGACTGTTGGACAACATAGAAAGCTAAATATTAATGAGGTGAGTTGGGCTGTAAACAAGGCACTTAACGAGCAATAATCCCTCCTTATTGGCAACTCACCAATTCCTAGTTAGAAACTCACCAACCACTTGTGAAAAGAATAAAAGATGGAACACAATGCTCCTGATGTTGAGATGGACATTGCCAGACTTCCTGTTGGATTCAGCCAAAAATCTCACCACAATCCATATTTCTCACAGCCCAATAATATTCCACTTATTTGTTTAATTTTCATGATTTTCCTCCTGTATCTGCTGCCTCCTTAAGCAGTTTCAAATACACTTCTCTCTGAAATGATAATACTGCAAAAAAAGTTGATTATGATTTACGTTCCCATGAGTATGTGGTCAAAAGAGCTCAAAGGATTTTCAGGATTAATTTTCCACCAGTGGGCGAGTTCACTGTTGTATCTTTTTTACCATGTTGCTTTCAAAAACCCTAGCAACCAGTTTTGCTTTTGCCTCATAAAACCATTGTCCAGGACATTTCCAACCCAAATCTACTATGTGACAAAATTGGCTGGCCCTTATTTAATACCTAATAACAAACTCCTATCTCTCCAACTATCCAACTCCCCTTGTTTTATCATGCTTACTGGATTATTTTCAAGTATATTGACAGTCAAGTTCATGAATGCTTCTGCTTAGAAATATGTTAATGAACTGTTCTACAACATTTATTCCATTGTCTAATTGCAGCCTCCACTTCCATATGTACAAATGCTGGAATTTCCACTGCTCGATATCAGACTTGCACTACTGAAAGCTATTTGACAGCTTTCTGACTCAAAGTCATTTCTGGATCTTTGCTTTCTTACTAATTAATTCCACCCTATTGTGTCAGTTCATGGACCTCATCATTTGGTTATCACCCTGAACAATCAACCAAAATGAGAACTTGGCACTGAGTTTTCCCAAATGTCTTTGAGTTTTTCAGTGATTGGACTCTTCCTAAGCATATGTTGCACAAACACTCACACTGAGCAATTCAACAGATTTTGTATCTCTGTCATATATCATGATCTTTCAGATGGCCAATGTATGCCCTCGAACTTCTGTATTCCATTCCTCAGGATGGTTGACTAATGCCCATTAGGGAAGGAAACTGCTATGCTTACCTGTTCTGGCCTCCATGTGACTCCAAACCCACAGCAATGTGGTTGACACTTAACTGCCCTTTGAAATGGCCTAGCAAGCCAATTGTAATAATGGTTAGAAAGTCTCAAAAAAGGAATGAAACAAATGGACATCTGGAATCAACCTAAGCACAGGAATCTCCAAGGGCAGAAACAGCCCTGTCAACCCTGCAAATTCCTCCTTACTAACATCTAGGTGCTCGTGCAAAAGTTAGGAGAGTATTTTCACAGGCTAGTCAAGCAACAGCCTGACATTGTCATACGCATAGAATCATACCTTATAGACAATGTCCCAGACATCACCATCTCTGGCTATGTCGAGTCCCACCAGCAGGATAGACCCAGCAGAAGCGGTGCCACAGTTGAGAGAGTACGGTCCTGGGAATCCTCAAAATTGATTCCCAATACCATGACATCTCCCCTGGCATCAGGTGAAATATGAACAAGGAAGCCTCTTGCCGATTGCCACGTAATGTTGTCCCTTGGCAGATGATTCAGTACTTCTCCATGATGAACCACACATAGAGGAAGAACTGAAGGTGGCAAGGGTGCAGAAGGTACTCTGGGTAGAGATTTGAACATCATCACCAAGAGTGGCTCGGCAACAGCACTACTGATGGATCTGGTTGTGTCCAAAGGGACATAGCTAATAGATTAGATCAGCAGCAGGTGGGAAACAAGAAGGAAAAACATACTTGACCTCATCCTTACCATTATGCCTGCCACTGATGCATCTGTCCATGACTGTATCGGTAAGAGTGGCCACTGCACAGTCCTTGTGGAGAAGAAGTCCCGTCTTCACATTTAGATTACCCTCCAATGTGTTGTTTGGCATTTTGATGGTGCTAAATGGGATAAGGTTAAAAATCACACAACACCAGATTATATTGGAGCGCCACTCCTTCATCAGGTGATTGCGGAGTATAAGTGGATTGTCTTACAATCTTATACCTTGCAACCACCAGATGGAGGAGCAGCACTCCAAAAGCTAGTGCTTCCTATTAAACCTGTTGGACTATAACCTGGTGTGATTTTTAACTTTGTACACCCCAGTCCAACACCGACATCTTCAAATCTGAATGGAATCCACTTTGAACAGATCTAGCAACATAAGACTGAATATTGATGAGACACTGTGGGCCATCATCAGCAGAATTGTACTCTAAAACAATCTGTAACCTCATGGCCCAGCATATTTCCAACTCTACGATTGCCATCAAGCCAGAGGATCAACTCTGGTTCAATGAAGAGTGTAGGTGGGCATACCAGGAACAGCCCCGGCATACCTGGTGAAGCTACAAATCTGGATTATTTACATGCTAAACAGCATAAACAACAAGTGATAGATAGAGCTGAACAATTCTTCAACCACCTCCTGACTGATGAAAACTTATCCAACATGTACAAGTTTGAAGTTAGATAAGTGATGAACTACCCTTCATTCATGTGGATAAGTGTGCAATCAAACAACACTCAAGAAGCTGACGCCATCCAGGACAAAGCAGCCCATTTGCTTGACACTACATCCATAAACATCCACTTCCTTCTCACCAGCAGCAGTGTGTACTATCTACAAGATGTAATGCAGAAATTCACCAAAGATCATTAGACTTCACCCTCTGACCTCATGACCACTTTCATCTAGAAGATTCACAGGAACACCAGCACTTGCAAATACCATTCCAAGCCACTCACCATCCTGACTTAGTGATATATTGCAGTTTATGCAGCGCCACTTGGTCCAAGTGTTGAAACTCTCCTTCATGATATTGCGGGGACAGTGAGGTCTGCAGATGCTGGAGATCAGAGGAACACACTCTTAATGACATTGTGGGTCTACCTACAGCAGATAACTACAGTGGATCAAGAAACCAGCTCACCACCACCTTCTGATGGGCAACTGGGGACAGACAATACATTCTGGCCCATCAAGCAATGCTACTATCCCATCAATGATTTAGAAAAAAAGGTTTTCACTAAATTCACGTATTCACTTGCATCAACTTCCTGGAATCTGAGGATTTTGTAATTAATTCTAACATATGGTAAACATTGTGAACTGTGAGAAGAAAAGTGATAACTTTCGAGAGGATGTAGATAAACCAATGGAATGGATGAACATGTAACAGGTAAAATTAATTTGCTGAAGTGTGAATTGATATGCAATGATTAAAAAGATATGGAAAGGCAACATCATGTAAAAGGTATAATTATTAAGTAGATTCAGGAGCAGATAGCTCTTTGGGTGTACAGAACAAATTGTTGATGCTGGCAGTGGAGGTTAAGAAGGATGCATGCAGGATTCTTTCAAGTGGCGAGGCATTGTGTGCAAAAACAATGACATAATTTGAACTTTTATAAAATGTTGGTTTGTTCTTAACAGGCATATTAAATCCAAAGCCGGGTACTACAACTAAGAAAGGAAATTAGGGCATGAGAGAGGATGTAGAAATGTTTTTCCAAGAATTGTTCTGAGGATGAGCGATACGAGTTACATGAATATATTGACAAATTAGGATTGTTCTTGTTAGTATAGGGAGGGGTTGAGATGAGATTTGATAGAGGTCTTAAAAACCATGAGACGCCTGTCTAAAGTAGATAGGTAGAAATAGTTCCAATCGGTGGAAGGGTTGAGAATCAAAGGCCGCAATTTTAAACTGATTGGCAAGAAGAACCAGAAGTGAGATGAGGAAATGTTTTCATATTGCAGTGAGTCGATACACTCTGGAATGTTCTGCTGGAGGGATTGGGGAAGGAAATTTCAAGCATGGTTCTCAAAATTGACTTATTTGAAGAGAAAAGCCTGAATTGCTATGGGGAAAAGTGGTGGAGGGATGCAGTATGGGAGGTGATATTAGCTGAGTTCGTCTCACAGGATGACAGCATAGACACAATGGGGTGATTGACTTCCGCTGTGTTTTTTAATTATTCTACAAGCAACAGTTTGGATTTTGTCTTTAACAAATTCCATCTTACCATTGCTAGCTGTTTGCTTAACAGGGTCTTGGCAATCTCCACGCTCGCCAAGACTGAATCTTCTGAATGGAATTATCTCAAATGTTGCTGTCTGAGTTTTCTTGAGACCAGAAATCAGAACAAATGTGCAACAAGAAATGAACTGCTTGTCATACTTACCAGAACAGGAGTATGAAAAACCACAGTTGATGGTATGTAAATTTGACCATAGACTAATTGATAGGGATTATATTCTCTCATCATCTGGAGTGAATTATTTGCACGAGTTAACCATGTTTATCCAACATTTCACCCATCACTCCATCATTCCTTTGACACTGTCCATTGCTGAAAATAAGAGTCAGCTGATCAAGAGTCTGTTTCCGTGCTGCATGACTCAATGGCTGTGTGAGATACATGTTCTAATATATGCCTCTGAACTTAACATTGGCAAACTTCTGTCCATTATCAGTCAAATACTTAGCAGGTACTCCAGGTCTAGTTGCTATTTGTATTTTCCTTTGGTTTTGTTTGTGCAAAGCATTATTGCAGAAAGATTATACTTTGTCTCCAGGTCTACGAAATGTAGAATAAAACATACTGATCTTTGTCTCCTATCACTCCATCCATGATGACTAACTCGATGAAGTCAATGGTGTAGTAAGATTATATCTTGGTTGTTGATCAAAGATAGACATATTTTGTTGTTAAAGAACATTTAGGGGGAGAGTGACTACAATATGATATAAATTTTGAAAGTGAGGTAGCTCATTATGGGCATGAGACACAAATTGGCTGAAGTGGATTGGGAAAGCATATTAAAAGGCATGACTTTACATAGGTATTGGATGGTATTTAAAGAGCTATAACATGACTTACAGCAACGGTACATTCCTTCAACGTGCAAAAACTCATAAAGTTCATGCAAACCAGAGCTAAGAAAGGAAATTCAGGATTCTTTAAGATTAAAAGAAACGTTGTTTAAAAAGGCGATAATTTGTAATGCTGGTAGAAATAGCAGCACTTTCTATTGTTGGTAGAAAAGGCAGTGATCCTGAGGATTGGAAGGTTTCTACATTACAACAAAGAAGGACCAAGAAACTGATAAGGAAAGGGAGAATAGAATATGAATATGATCTGGCAAAACAATATAAAAACTGACTGTAAAAGCTTAAGTACGTACAAAGGGAGGTAGCATTTCACTAAAACAAACGTGAGTCCATTATGACAGAGTCAGGAGAATTTATAATGGGAAATAAAGGAATGGCAGAAATGTGAAAATTACTTTGTCTCCATTTTCATTGGGGAAGATACCAGAAAAATTCCAGAACCAGAGCTCCAAGACCCTAGCAAGAATGAGAAGTTAAAGCAAATTAGTGTCAGTAAGAAAATAGTATTGGAGAAATGAATGGTGTTGAAAGTTGATAATCCCCGGGACATGGTGATATACATCCCAGAGTGCTCAATGAAGTGGCAATAGAAACGGTTGATAAATGGATGATTATCTTCCCAAATTCATTGGATCCTGGAATGATTCTTGTGGGTTAGAAGGTAGTAAATGTCTCCACACTATTTTTGAAAGGAGCAAGAGGGAAAACAGAGAACTGAAGACCTGTTAGCCTTACATCAGTCATAGGAAAAATGTTAGAGTCTGTTATTAGCATTGAAAATGGAAAATAGCAAGGGGTGGGTGATTCTGCACTTCAGACCCGCTCCATTAATCAATAAGATCATGGCTGCTCATCCAACTACGTATGTTTGTTCCTGCTTTCTCTCTATACTCTTCGAACCCTTTAACCCAAGAACTACATCTAACTCCTTCTTGAAAATGTTCAATGGTTTGGCCTCAATTGTTTTCTGTGGCAAAGGGTTAACACATTTCTTCATATCCTAATCCTAAGTGGCTTACCGTGTATTCATTGATTGTGATCCCTGGTTCTGGAATCTGATAAATAAAAAATGCAATAACTAGTCAACTGGTCAATAATAATTTGATTGGGCAGAGTTAGTATGGATTTACAAATGGGAAATTGTGTTTGTTGGAGCTTTTCAAAGACCTTTTTAACAAAATTGAGAAATGAGAGTTGGTGGATATGGTATTCTTAGATTTCCAGAAGGCTTTTGATACAGCTTCCCACAGGAGGCTGTCTCAAAAAGTTAAAGCACATGAATAGGAAGTAATGTTCTGACATGGATTAAGAATTAGCTAACAGACAGAAAACTAAGAGAAGGGATAAATTTGCATCATAAATAATGCAAGAAGGAATTACTCATTAACAGGATGTGACTGGTTATGTCTCACAAGGATCAGTACTTGGGCTGAGCTGTTCCCAATACATATTAATAATATGGAGTTGAGGACTAAATAAAGTATTTCCAAATTTCTGGACAGTACAAAGCTAAGTGGAAATATGTGTTGTAAGGATGATGTAAAGTAACTTTCAGAGGATTTGGACAGACTTAATGAATTTGCTAGAAAGTGACAAATGAAATGGAATGTGGAAGAATGTGAGGTTATTCACGTTAGTAGGAAGAACAAAGATGCACTATATTTTTTAAATGCTAAAAGGTTGGAAAGTGTAGATGTACAAAGGGACCTAAGTGTCATTGTTGATAAGACTCAGAAAGATAATATACATGTGCATATGCAGAAAGCTATTAGGAAGGCTAATGAAATATTAGCCTAAAGTAAAAGAAGATTTTTGTATACGAGTAGTGAAGTCTTGCTTCATTTGTATCGGAACTTGGTTAGACCACTCCTTGAAGTACTGTGTGCAGTTTTGGCCTCCTTATCTCAGAGAAAAATGCTATTTCCCTGGAGGCACAGCCCTCAAGGTTTACCAGACTTGATCCCAGGTTACTGGAATAGGGCAAAGTGGAGAGATTTGGCAAACTGGGCCGATGTCTCCAGAATTTTGAAGAGTGAGAGGTGATCTGCTGAAATGTACAAAATACTTAAAGAATTAGAAAGGGTAAATGTAGGGAAGATCTTTACCTTTTTTGGACAGTCGAGAACCAGAGGATACAATTTACAAATAAGGGGATGCCACTTAGGTCTGAGAGGTGGAGAATTATTTTGCCTCAGTGGGTTGTGAACCTTTGGAATACTCTCCCACAGAGGGCTGCAAATGTCTGAACATTGACTATGTTCAATGTAGAGACTGGTAGATCTCTGGATACCAATGTTTGCAGGTTTATGGGATGGGCTGTGAAAAGTCATGGAAGCGTTTGATCAGCTATGATCATACAGCGGGACAGGTTTGAATGGCTGAAAGGCCTACTCTTTTTCCTATGTTCCATACCCTTGACAGAGAATATTGACAACATATATTAAGTATGTATGGTATAGATAGGAGAGTTAGCACATATCAAATCATAACACTCGATATATAAGAGATTATATCTCTGAAACCCCACCCAATCATAAGCACGTGGAGCAGGCGTAGGCAGTTCAGCTGCATCGAACCTTCTCTACCATTTAATATGATCATTGCTAATCTGATTTTGGCCTCAACTCCACTTGCCTGCCTGCTCCCCATAACCCTTTAACTTGTTACTAGCTAAAAATCTGCCCATCTCCTCAATTTTATTCAATGTCCCAGTCCTCTGGATTCTGAGGTAATGAATTCCACAGATTCACAACTCCACGAGGCAAGTATAAAGGAACCTCGATTATCCAGCGTTCAACTATCCGAATATTGGACTATCCGGCAAGATCGCAAGATCGCGATGCTTGGCTAAACTGTATTTATTATCTGGCATTCGATTATCCGGAATTTGATTAACCGAACGAAATGCTGTGTCCTTCGAATATTCGAGGTTCCTCTGTAAATATTCCTCCTTTGTAGTTTAAATTTACCACTCTTAGGCCTAACACTATGACCTCTTGCTCTATATTGCCCTACAAGGGGAAGCATCTGCTCTATAGCGACATTGTCAATCCTCTTTACCACCTGATATAGTCCAATTAGATCTCATCCTTCTAAATGCTAGTGAGTATTGACCATTAAACTGCTCAATCTCTCCTCAGAAAGCAAGCCTTTCATCTCTGGAATTAATCTAGTGAATGTTCTCCAAATTGGCTTTCAATGCAATGACAACCCTGCTTATGTAAGGGGATGAAAACTGTACGTAGTTCTCCACATGTGTCTCAGCAATGTCTAGTAAATTGGAACAACACTTCTACTTTTATACTTCATTCCTAGAGCAATGAGTGCTAAAATTCCATTTATCCTCTTTATTGCCTTCTGTACCTCTACTAGTTTTTTCCAACTCATACATGAGGAGACTAAAATCCCTCTGCACCAAAGCCAGTTGAGGTTTCTCTTCAATTAGACAATAAGTTGCCTTCTTATTTTTCTGACCAAAATGAATAACCTCATAAGTATCCACATTAAACTCTAGCTGCTAAAGTTTGGCTCATTCTCCAACATATCCATATCCATTTGTAAATGACTTTTTTTTATTGCAATTTACTTTTCCATCTATTTTAGTGACATCTGCAAACTTGGCTATAGTATATTCTATCTCAAGTTATTAATATAGATTGTAAATAGTTGTGACCTGACGGCCAAACCCTGCAGAACCCACTAGTTACATCTTGCAGTAAATGTGACTAGATACGGGATCCAGTTATATGTGATCATACATCATCATGACTTTCTCCTAAAGCACATGCTCAGTCGCTAATACAGTAGAGATACTGCTAACCTGTTACTTCATAATTGGAAAGCAAATGATGAGATATAGTGGTGTTTTACTGATTTCACAATTTTTGCTCATGTATTCCAAAATGTTGATGTCACCTTGGTTCAACAATGGACTTAGCCCAGTGTCCCATCAGACTTCCAACAGATATTGAATAGTCCGAAGATGTGGAGGTTGGGCCATGCTATATTGCCTTGTAGTGTTCAGGAATGTGCAGGTTAGGTGGATTAGCTCGGATAAACGCACAGTTTTGGGATAAGATGGGGAAGTGGGAGGTTTGGATCTGGGTGGGATGGTATTCAGAGGATCAGTGTATACTCAATGGACTGAATTGTCTCATCTGTACTATAGGGATTCCATGATTCTATATCATTAGCTTTGATCCTCTTCATCAACCACCTCTGCATTTTTAGTAAGATTTTCAAACTCTTGATGAGAATGATGAGCAATTTCTTTCAGGAAATGTATTTTCCTCTCTGATTCAACCTCCAAAAGGCCAATAAAACTCAGTCCTCTGTGTATTTGATTGATAGAATCCCTATCGTGTGGAAACAGGCCCTTTGGCCCAACAAGTCCACACCAATTCTCTGAAGAGTAACCTACCCTGACCCATTCCCCTCCATTTGCCCGAACTAATACACCTAACCTAAACATCCCTGAACACTATGGGCAATTTAGCATGGCCAATTCACTTGACCTGCACGAGTTTGGATTGTGGGAGGAAACTGGAGAACAAGGAGGAAACCCACACAGACACAGGGAAAATGTCCAAACTCCACAGAGAGTTGCCTCAGGAATTGAACCCAGGTCCCCTGGCACTGTGAGGCAATACTGCTAACCACAGAGCCACCATGCCACCTCATTTTGAGGGGAAAAAGTGAATCTCCAGATATTGTCCACAACCTGCCTACAATTAAAAGAAATTGACTTATAGTTAACATATTAGATTTAATTTCTGTGGGACATCTGATGGGACATTGGACTAATGCAAAAGTTGAATCTAGGTGACATCAACATTTTGCAAAAAATAGGTTATTTTTCAAAGTCCTGGTGTCTAACATCCGGTAGTATTTGGTTGTCACTTATATAAATGGTTTGGATGAGAATATCAGAGACATAGTTAGTGAATGTGCAGATTACACCAAAATTGATGGTATAGTGGACAATGAAAAAGGATAAATGAGATTACAAACAGATCTTGATCAACTGGGTCAATGGGCTGAGAAGTGGCAGGTGGAGTTTAATTTGGATAAATGTGAAGTATTGATTTTGATAAAACGAACAAGGGCAGGACTTATTCAATTAAAAGTAATATTGTAGAAAGAGAGACATAGGGATTCATCTACATAATTCTATGAAATTTGGGTCACATATAATTAACAAGGTTAAGAAGCAAGTTAAGAAGGTGTTTAGCATGCTTGCCTTCAGCACTCAGACCTTTGAGTAAAGGAGTTGGGATGTCACATTTAGGTTGTACAGAACGTTGGTGAGGCCTCTTCTGGAGTACTGTGTCCAGCTGTAGTCGCCCTGTTATAGGAAGGATAGTAATCACCTGGAGAGGGTTTAAAAGAAATTTACCAGGATGTTGCCAGGAATAGAGAATTTGAATCATAAGTAGAGGCTGAAAAGGCTGGAACTTACTTCACAGGAGCACAGGAGGTTGATAGGTGACCTTATTGAGTTTTGTAAAATCATGAGGCGTATAGATAAGATGAATTTTCATCTGGATTGAGGACTTCAAGAGAGAGAGAGAGAGAGAGAGAACCTGCACAATTACCACCTTTGCTGTTTGATTTCGTGTATCACTGGACATCGGAGTGCATTTGGGAAAATTAACAAACAGTGAAATTCACAACTAATCTTGGAGGAACTATTGGGCGAAGTTCACAACACAGAATCAGATAAGTTAATTGTTGTTTTACGTCTGTCCAAGAGAAAGGCTGCCGTAGTGAGTATAGTGGATTCTTTCTTGATTATATGTTTTTGGAGATAAATCTCTTGATTAAACTTAAAATATAAGCCACAGCTATTAATTTAACCTGGGGCAGTGTTTGTAGAGGAATAAGATGGTGTTATTTTCTGGGTCTGTAGATTGTGAAGGAGCAAAAATGGCCTTTAGTACAGTGATATGTACTTCTTGTCAGATGTGGGAGTTTAAAGACAGTTTAAGGGTTAGTGCGGATTATATCTGCCATAAATGCTGTTGGATGCGAATCTTATCAGATTGAATGGATCAGTTGGAGAGACAGATAGAAGCGATGAGGAATTTGCAACAGCAACAGTATGTGATGGATGGCAGTTATAGGAAGGGGGAAAGTCTCAGATACAGTTACATAGATGGGTTAACTCCAGGAAGGGTGAGAGAGGTAGGCAGTTGTGCAGGAATCTTTTGTGGATATACCCATTTCAAACAGGTATGCTGTTTTGGAAAATGTAAGGGGTGATGGATTCTCAAGTGAACGTAGCACGAACAGCCAAGTTTCTGGTATTGAGACTGGCTCTAATGCATCGAAGGATATGCCGGCTTCCAAGAGATCAATTGTGTTAGGGGTTTCTGTAGTCAGAGGTACAAACAGATGTTTCTGTGGCCAGCAGAGAAAAAGCAGAATGGTGTGTTGTTTCCCTGGTGCCAGGATCAAGGATGTCTCGGAGAGGGTGCAGAATGTTCTCACGGGGGAGAGGGGCCAGCAGGAGGTCATTGTCCACATTGGAACCACCAATATAGGAAGGGAAAAGGTTGAGATTCTGAAGGGAGATTACAGAGAGTTAGGCAGAAATTTAAAAAGGAGGTCCTCAAGGGTAGTAATATCTGGATTACTCCCAGTGCTACAAGCTAGTGAGGGCAAGAATAGGAGGATAGAGCAGATGAATGCATGGCTGAGGGCTGGTGTATGGGAGAAGGATTCACATTTTTGGATCATTGGAATCTCTTTTAGGGTAGAAGTGACCTGTACAAGAAGGACGGATTGCACCTAAATTGGAGGGGGACTAATATACTGGCAGGGAAATTTGTGAGAACTGCTTGGGAGGATTTAAACTAGTAAGGAGGTGGGGGGGCGAGGCGGGGACCCAGGGAGATAGTGAGGAAAGAGGACGATCTAAAAAGGGTACAGCTGAGAACAGAAGTAAGTCAAACAGTCAGGGCAGGCAGGGACAAGGTAGGATTAATAAATTAAGCTGCATTTATTTCAATGCAAGGGGCCTAACAGTGAAGGCAGATGAACTTCGGGCATTGTTAGGAACATGGGACTGGGATATCACAGCAATTACGGAAACATGGCTCAGGGATGGGCAGGACTGGCAGCTTAATATTCCGGGATACAAATGCCACAGGAAGGATAGAAAGGGAGGCAAGAGAGGAGGGGGAGTGTTATTTTTGATAAGGGATAGCATTACGGCTGTGCTGAGGGAGGATATTCCCGGAAATACATCCAGGGAAGTTATTTGGGTGGAACTGAGAAATAAGAAAGGGATGATCACCTTATTGGGATTGTATTATAGACCCCTAATAATCAGAGGGAAATTGAGAAACAAACTTGTAAGGAGATCTCAGCTATCTGTAAGAATAATAGGGCAGTTATGGTAGGGGATTTTAACTTTCCAAACATTGACTGGGACTGCCATAGTGTTAAAGGTTTAGATGGAGAAGAATTTCTTAAGTGTGTACAAGATAATTTTCTGATTCAGTATGAGGATGGACCTACTAGAGAAGGTGCAAAACTTGACCTACTCTTGGGAAATAAGGCAGGGCAGGTGACTGAGGTGTCAGTGGGGGAGCACTTTGGGGCTAGTGACCATAATTCTATTCATTTTAAAATAGTGATGGAAAAGGATAGACCAGATCTAAAAGCTGAAGTTCTAAATTGGAGAAAGGTCAATTTTGACGGTATTAGGCAAGAACTTTCAAAAGCTGATTGGAGGCAGATGTTCGCAGGTAAAGGGACGGCTGGAAAATGGGAAGCCTTCAGAAATGAGATAACGAGAATCCAGAGAAAGTATATTCCTATCAGGGTGAAAGGGAAGGCTGGTAGGTATAGGGAATGCTGAATGACTAAAGAAATTGAGGGTTTGGTTAAGGAAAAGAAGGAAGCATATGTCAGGTATAGACAGGATAGATCGAGTGAATCCTTAGAAGAGTATAAAGAAAGTAGGAGTATACTTAAGAGGGAAATCAGGAGGGCAAAATGGGGACATGAGATAGCTTTGGCAAATAGAATTAAGGAGAATCCAAAGGGTTTTTACAAATATGTTAAGGACAAAAGGGTAACTAGGGAGAGAATAGGGCCCCTCAAAGATCAGCAAGACGGCCATTCTGTGGAGCCACAGAAAATGGGGGAGATACTAAAAGAATATTTTGCATCAGTATTTACTGTAGAAAATGACATGGAAGATAGAGACTGTAGGGAAATAGATGGTGACATCTTACAAAGTGTCCAGATTACAGAGGAGGAAATGCTGGATGTCTTGAAACTGTTAAAGGTGGATAAATCCCCAGGACCTGATCAGGTGTACCCGAGAACTCTGTGGGATGCTGGAGAAGTGATTGCTGGGCCTCTTGCTGAGATATTTGTATCATCGATAGTCACAGGAACCCCCAGATACCTTCCCCTGCAACCAGAAAAGATGCAAAACCTGCTGGCACACCACCCTACTCGCTTCCATCCAGAGCCCTAAACAGTTCTTCCAGGTGAGACAGACGTTCACCTGCCTCTCCTCCAACTCAGTTTATTGTATCAGG
Source organism: Chiloscyllium plagiosum (assembly GCF_037043375.1). Classification (NCBI taxonomy): domain Eukaryota; kingdom Metazoa; phylum Chordata; class Chondrichthyes; order Orectolobiformes; family Hemiscylliidae; genus Chiloscyllium; species Chiloscyllium plagiosum. The sequence goes on along the minus strand of NW_028270141.1, from coordinate 77,350,462 downwards.
GGAGACCAAATGTAAACTCAGGGCACATTTCCCAAGCATTCCAGCTGGGCCTACAAGGGCCTACCGGACTTCCCATTCACTGCCCATTTCAATTCCCCTTCACACTCCCTTCTGACATGACCATCTTTGACCTCCTCCATTGCCACAGCAAATTAGACCACAAATTGAAAGAACAACACCTCATCTTCTGCCTGGGCAGCCTACAGCCCGGAGGACTCAACATTGAGTTCTCCAATTTCAAATAACTTCTCTTCCCATCCCCTGACTCCCTTTCCAGCCCCTCTCCCTCCCTTCCATTCCTCTGACTGACCCTTCCTTCCAGCTACCAACTAGATTCATTCCTCCCATCACCCAACCAGGCCATACCCTCTATCTGTGTTCACCTATCCCTATCTCACCATTCTGCCCCTCTCCCCACCCAAAAGTCCCCCCACCCCCACCATTTTATCTGCAGCTCCCCTTCCCCTCCCCCCAGTCCTGAAGAAGGGTTACACCAGAAACATTGACTCCTCCACCTCCTGATGCTGCCTGGCTTGCTGTGTTCTTCCAGTCTCCTGCTTAGTTTGTTCTTGGGATTGCTCTTGGAAATAGCTGCTGGAAAATTGCTGTTGGAGTTTCTCTCAAATTGCTGATTCAGGTGAGATCGAAGCCTATAATTATACTGATTGTGGACGTGTTATCTTCACACCAAACCTGTTTGACCATTGTGTTTCTGATGTTCCTTCTAAAGTCAATTAGTTTCCCAACCATTATGAGCATGTGTAAATGGATTTCAATTGAAGTTAAATGTTCAGTATCTCTGGGGGCTCCGTACTGTCTGTACTTGTTAGCCTGAGGTGTGAAAGTTGTCTCAGGCTAGAGTCTACTTAGAGTTGGTTGACTGTTCTTTAAGAGTGGAGGTGTGAATTAGATTTCCAGGTTGAACAACAGTCCCAGACAGAAATCCTCATTTTGCAGGCTCTGTTGTGTATTTCCTGCAGCCTGAGTCCACGTTTTTGCCTAGTATTTTTGATATTGGAGAAATCCAGGGTCTTGTCCAATGATTTAAGCGATGGGTTTTTGCTCAATCCTACAATTTAAGACATAGATGAGGAGGATTTTATTCTCTCCAAACATACTCAATCTTTGGAATTCGTTAACCGCAGAGGATGATCAAGGTTGAGTTGATTTTTAAAATGTTCTTTTTAATCAGTAAATGAATCATGATTATGGAGATAAAGTAGGAAAGTGGAGCTGAAGATTTTTAGATCAGCCATGACCTAACTGAATGGTACAGCAGACTCAATGGGCCAAATGGCCTACTTTGACTCATAGGTTTTATGACTTTATGATGCATTTGTCACAATACAACACAGTAAAATGAAGTAAGTCAAACAGAAAGATTCCAGGAACTTCTGCACTTCATTGCTGTTGAAGAGGCTCACCTAGATATCACCAAGTGCCCATACCCAAGTTCAGATCAAATACCATCTTGTTATGCAATTACAAAGTATTTTTAAACTTTCATGGGATGTGGGTGTCACTGGCTAGGTCAGCATTTATTGCCTATTCTTGGTTGTCCCTTGAGAAGGCGATAGTGAGCTGCCTTCTTGAACTGCTGTATGTGCTGCATGTTGACCCATATTAGCATTACGGAAGGAGTTCCAGGAGTTTGACCTAATGACAGTGAAGAAATGGCAGTATATATGTTCAAGTCAGATGGTGACTGGCTTAGAGAGAACTTGCAAGTCCCAGGTATTTGCTGCCTTTGTCCTTCGAAATGATAGTACTAATGAGTTTGGAAGGTGTTGTCTAAATATCATTGGTGAATTTCTGCAGTATATCTTGTAGATGATAAGGTCAAAAGTTACATAACACCAGGTTACAGTACAAGAGGTTTATTTGAAATCCCAAGCTTTTAGAGTGCTGCTGCTTTGTTAGGTGGAGTGAAGATTGCACCCAAGCCCAAACTTTCCAATCAGCGACATCAAAAGATCATACAAATAATGTTAGCAGTGTGTCGACAGGCCGAGTAATAGGTCTCTGCAGGTGATCAACAATGTTAGATGGTATGAGTAAAGTGTCAACAGCTGAACAACAAGTGAAAGGATGACCTATAATGCGAGTAATTGAGGCAGAGAGAAAATTACAAAAAAATACAAATAAGGTGATGCTGGAGAGAAACCAAATGAATGAAATAACATGCTAGGAATAAGTGGATAAGTCCAAGGTCATGCATTTGGATCAAAAAAATGCGAAGGTAACCTATTATCTTAATAGGGAGAGACTTTGGGGTGCTCCAGTGAAGAGGTGCAAACGTTCATGAGTCATAGAAACTAGTGTGCAGGTACAGCAGATAATAAAGAAAGTGAATGAATGTTAACATTTTAGCTAAAGGAATGGACTATAAAGGTAAAGAAATATTGTTGCTACTATAAAAGATATTGGTTAGACCGCACCTGGAGTATTGTGCACAGTTTCGGTCCCTTTATTGAAAGCAAGATGTACTGGCATTGGAGGAAGTTCAGAAGAGGTTCACTAGATTGATCCCAGAGATGAGGGTTTTGTTGTATGTAGAGCGATTGAACAGTTTAGACCTATACACTCTGGAATTTATAAGCATGAGAGAAATCAAATTGAGGTATTCAAGATGATAAAAGGTGTGGTTAAAATGGATGTGGAACAGATGCTTCCTCTTGTGGGGAATTCTAGGATGAGAGGTCACAGTCTTAGGATAAGGGGTAGCAAATTTAAAACAGAGTTGAGGGGAAACTACTTCACACAAATGGTTGTGAATCTGTGGAACTCGCTACCCCAAAGTGTGGTGAATGCTGGGACAGTGACTACATTTAAGGAGGAGTTACACAGCTTTTTAATTGGTAATGGGTTGAAGGGATATGGAGAGAAAGCAGGTAAATGAGGGTAAAGAGCATACCAGCCATGATCGAATGGCGGAGCAGACGTGATGGACCGAATGGCCTAATTCTGTTCCTATAACTAATGAACTTATGAACTTATAAGAGTCACATGCTGAGGGTCTAACCAAAGTAACCAGGAATCCAAATCTGAACAAATTAATTAAGGTAGATGATACACAATGTTGTTACTGGGTATCAGTCGTGGATGGAATGAATGTTTTTGGACATAGTGCCAATCAAATGGGCTGCTTTGTTCTGGATGGTGTCAAGCTTTTTAAGAAAATAAAATTCTGGCAATACGTAGGAGATCAAACAACATCTGTGGAGGGAGAAACAAAATCAATAATTCAGGTCAATGAATTTACATTAGAACTGGAAGAACTTAGAAATATAGCTGATAAAGCAAGTGGAGGTAGGGAAATGGGTGAGAAGAGGAAAGAACAGAATGGAAGGTCAGTCATAGCATGGGAGGCAGGAAAAATTAAATGACACAAGGGATGATGCTCCATGGGTAAAGTGATAGGAGAGGCAAAGAAACAAACATTAGACATGAGGTGTAAGAGGGAATAACAGCATGATGACTAACAGCTACTGTGGAAAAAACAAGTTCACTTACCAGTTGGGCAGCTTTCTGGCTGTTTTTCATAAATTCATGAGTATTTATAGGAAGTAGCTTTATGAGGCATTAGTCTCAACAGGGTTCTTCACCCACCAGCAGTGCAAATTGGAGCAATGAGTTCACAATTCTCAGGATTTTCTGATCATTAAAAACAAGGGGCAGAGCATGCCCAGTTTCCTGAAATACATTCCAAGCAGTCATGAGGCGTAGTGATTCTACAAAAAAGGTTTGTGGTCAAGTTCAGTAAAATGCTGCCCATTCAACATATGACTGAACCCATTTACCAGATTTAAATTTCTTTAAATAAATGAGTTACCCACTCCCACCCAAATGCCAACACCAATTGTATTATGGCATGGGCAGTGTAATGTTCAGGTCAATAGTACATCAAACTGACGTTTAATTATTTAGTTATGGAAGACAGGCTGCTGAGTTTGATGATGTCCACTAAGCTTATTATGGCAGTGGACCTCAAGGGCTTTTGGGAATAGGGTGATTTAGTTGCCTGGTGTATTTAACATGTATTTAACCCCATCAAAATGCAGGGACACATAAAACCTAGCCAGCTAGGTCAAACGCCTGGACCTTCCCCCTAAACAGCACAATTGATATACTTACTGAACAAGGACTGTAGCAGTTTAATTCTCAGTGGTATCATCATTCTGCAACATCTTTTTGTAAAACTGCAAACCTTAAGTACTTAAGATGATCCAATATTTACTCAAACCAATTCAACAATTATTGCTGCTACTTTAAGAACTTCACAAATCTCATTTTGGTGATTATAAAGAAAATTCAGAAAATGAAAGGACACATAACTTGTTCAGTTCCCCTACTGCAAAATCGGATGCTGATAAAAAGATGATATTTATAAAGGAAGAACTTACGGGATCTCATCAGAAATGAATAATGATAATCATGAGAAGTTTAATAGTGGTTTGCAGACCACTGTCACATGCATTAATACATTATTGGGGTCTGCACAGCTTCAACAGAAGAAAGTTGGAAACCAGGCTGTTATAAATCTATGAATAGTTTTTGACTTTTTACCTTACTTATATGGTAGACTGTTGCAGAATTTCATCAGAATCTTCCTCTCTCAGGTTCCAGCTACATGTAATCCAACATTGTTGGACATCTAACAATTAGCACAAAAATTATTCACCCCTTGTACTTTAATTGTAAAAAACAAAAATGGATATTTCTGTGTCCAGTTCTGGTTGTCGTGTTTTGGAAAGATGTTATTAATCTTGAGAAGATTTACCAGGATGTTGCTGAGAATAGACGGGTTTGATTTAAAAGGAGACACTGGACAGACTGGGGCTCTTTTCCACTGGACCGTGGGAAGTTGAGGGGTGTCCTTATGGAGAGATATAGATAAGGGGAATGGCAGGTGTCTTTTCCCCAGGCTGGGGGATTACAAGACTAGAAGGCATATCTCTAAGGTGACAGGAGAAAGATTTGAAAAAGGCATGAGAGGCAACTTTTTTACAGAGAGTGATTCATGTGTGGAATGAACTTCTAGAGGAAGTGATGGATTCCAGTACAGTTACAAGGTTTAAAAGACATTTGGATAAGTACATGAATAATAAATATTTGGAGGGATGTGGGCCAAGCACAGGCAGGTGGGACTTGTTTAGTTTGGGATTATTGTTGGCATAGACTGGTTGGACTGAAAGGTCTATTTCCATAATGCATGACTTTATAACTACCACTCTATCTTAAATTATTAAAATGTTATTTCAGTGTAAATGTTTATGATGATGTTTATCAAGTGTGTTTGACTGAATGTCTGTGGGCACCTTGGTGGTTGTATATGAGAGTTTGAGTCTGGGACGAAAGGGCTACAGGACAATGGTTGCTCAACGTGCTGAAGTGTGTCAGCCATCCGTGGCTTTGGAAGTCAGATATAACAGACTCATTCTTTTAACAACCTGAAGCATTCAGTGCACCCCAGGCTAAGTTGCAAATGCCAATGTGGCTGGGAGTCAATTTAGTAACAGAAGCAATTTTGACTTCATATGGTATTGGAAAATGGGTGACAAGTAATGAGCTTTACCTCTTTTGTCATTTAATTTTTTAGTGTGATATACAACAGACAAAGGAAAGCTCTGCATTTTTGGCAAGTGATAATAATTGTGTTCATCAAGACTTGGTGGGTACAATCACATGTTTGTTCATAAGTTGGCAAAAATCTACCAGAGACACTTTTGCACTGTTCCTTGAGCAATGTGTGTTGGAGAACAAAATGATAATGGTTTAGAGCCAAAGGTCTCTTGATTAATGTTTAAAACAAAATCACTTTGAGTCTGGCCAGAGCAATAGAACACACTGTTCTTTACCTTAAGAAAAGTTTATTTCCTACTTCCATGGGTTTACAATGAGCTGCTAACATCTAACTGATGGTCAGCTTTCCATGAGCCCAAATACAAAAATTAACCTTTTGAGAGCTACTTCACACTATTCAAAAATTTGGAATCTAAGTCTTTAATTCAGGATTAACCGAAACAAATTATTTACAGAACAACTTTGATTATCCGAACGAGACGGGAAGGGAGTATTTTGTTTGCATAACTAGTTGTTCGAATAACTGATTTTATTGTAAACAAAGGAAGCCATACTGAACATAATTATGTAAAAAAGCATGTTTACACAGCTTTTGTTTCATTCAATCAATAAAATATGTACAAATACTGGATATTGCTTAAATATTTATGATATTTTACAAACAAAATCACTTTTTGACTGGAATTTGACTGAAGTCTGTGAAACTTTTCGCGGACATTTTCCTCGGTTTTATCCTGGTCCTCGACAGCAGCCGGCATCTCTGTTCGGTGCCGTCCCGCCATCCAGACTAACCAAATGTTGTTCCTCATTCCTCAGCGACCGCCGAGCTCTTAGAGAGAGGGGCGTAAAATACAGGGGGATCACGAGAGAGAGGGAAGATCTTTTTCACTGACTTCAGTTTCCGTCCTCTCATCAATTTCTTTTTAGGGGGTTAATGTTTTTGTTGTGTTTCCTCCCATCAAGTTTTCCTCCTGTTTATTTCGATGTGTGTTAACTCACTACGATTTGCCTTCACCCATCAGAAAAAAGTTACATTAAATTTTCTTGTCAGCTGAAAGACATTGAACTACTTTTTGTTTGGAAAAAAAGAGTTGTCAGAGGACAATGAGAGGAAAAAGCAGCGGAAACGAAAAGTGTGAGTGCCTTTCTTTACTTAACTCTCCGGAGAATGAGCTGAGGAAAAAAATTGTTGGGTTTGCAAAATGGAGCAAGTCAATGTTGAGAGGGAATCTTGCTGTTAGAGTGCACAGCTCAGGCTTGCACATATGTTCTTGCGTGTTCGTAGTCACAAACCTTTGTCCTCAGGGAGAATAAGTATCAGACAGCTTTTTTATAAAAAGTGTAAGACTTTAATAAATAATTAACTTCAACTATACCCGAGAAGTGACGTGATGTTAAAGCATACTTGCATCTATATTCCCATTCAACTTTACAAAATGATGCATTAAGTGGATGAGGAATAGAATTTTCCTACTTCAATTGAAATGCTGTACAGGGACCTTGAGACAATCCAAACTTCAAATAATTGATGTTTGGATAACCAAGGCTGTTCTATATAACTTTTTATTTGAGTTCTAACATTTTACCATATAGGTTGAAGCCTACTGCACATATAATAAAGGATACCTAATGTGGGTATCTTTCTTTGTCAGAAGCACAAATTAAAATAAAAATTCACTTGAATGCTGCAGATAATTTTGATGAAGCATTTTAACTGTCTATCTGCCTGGATTCACCGGTCTGACTGTTGCATATGCACTTGCATTTTCCTGTGCACATCATCAAACTCCCTGACACTGCCTTTTCAAGCCTTTTACATTACATCACCACTTATATTCTCTTACTTTGCAAGTACCTGTACACCATACTTCTCTTATACATACTTCACATCATTCACATATACACACTTACCATTCTTATTCATTCAACTTCATACTTCTGCCATTTACAATTTCAAAGATGAAGGATAATCTATACCTATCCTACTTGAAATGAAACAATAACACAGAAACCAAGATTGGCATCCACAAAGTAACCAAATCAATTAATTATCAGCCTGTGATTCATTCCAATAATATTGATGGTAGGTGGCAAGAGCGGAGGAGTTTCCTGGTCAGCTAGAGGGAGAAAAGACACAAAGAGAATCAATCTGCAAGCAATATACACATATGCAGCAAGATAAATATATAGAAGGCACAGAGGCCAAAGTGAATACAAGCCCCTTAGAGAACAAAGCTGGGGAAATAATAATAAGGAACCAGGAAATGGCAAAGGAATTGAATAAATACATTGTGTCAATCTCCACAGCACAGAATACTAACAGTATTCCAATAAAACTAAATAATCAAGTGGCTCAAGGTAATAAGTTCACAAGAGAAAATGTACTAGGAAACTAGTGTGTCTAAAATCCCTTGAACCTGATGAGTTATATCCTAGAGTTTGTAAGGTAACAGCTAAAGAGATAGTGGATGCCCTGGTACTAATCTCCCAAGAATTACTTAGATTCTGGAAATGTCACAGAGGATTTGAAAACTGTCAGGGTATCACTTGTGGGGTGGGGAGTCAAAAATATAGGCTAGAAATGGGAAGGCTAGACAGCTTAATGTTTGTAAGCATCGCTTCATCAGAGGGAAATCATGCCTGACAAATTATTTACAGTTCTTTGAGGAAGTAACAAGTGGGATAAATGAAGATGAACCATTAGAGATAATGTATTTGGATTTCCAAAACGTGCTCATTAACATGTTTTATGAAAGGCAACTTAATAAAATAAGGATCTATGGTATTGAGCATAGCATATTTGTTTGTATAGAGGGCTGGCAATTGATAGAAGAGAGAGAGTTGGAATAATACAAGGATGGCAACCAGCATCTAGTGCAGTGCCACAGGGATCAGTACTGAGGTCCCATTTCTTTATAATATATGTGAATGATGTGGATGAGAGGGTCAATGGCCTAGTAGTATTACCAATGGACTATTAATCCAGAGAGGAGAAAGTGAGGTCTGCAGATGCTGGAGATCAGAGCTGAAAATGTGTTGCTGGAAAAGCGCAGCAGGTCAGGCAGCATCCAGGGAACAGGAGAATCGTCGTTTCGGGCATAAGCCCTTCTTCAGGATTCCTGAAGAAGGGTTTATGCCCGAAACGTCGATTCTCCTGTTCCCTGAATGCTGCCTGACCTGCTGCGCTTTTCCAGCAACACATTTTCAGCTATTACTCCAGAGAGCCAGGGAATGTTCTAGGGACACAGTTTTGAATCCCGTTTTGGCAGATGGTGAATTTGAATTTAATAAAATAAGTTGAGAACTAAGGGTCTGATGATGACAATAACATCCTTGTCAATTGTTGGAAAAACTGATCTAGTTCATAAATGTTCTTTAGGAAAAGAAACTACTATTCTTGCCTGGTCTAGTCTACAAATGACTGCAGACCTATAACAATATGGTTGACTTGCAATCACTGTCTGGGAAATTCACCTGAGCCAGCAGCACCCACATCCCATGAATAAACTTTTTAAAATGAAGGAACTAAATGCACTATTGCGAATTTGCGGGTGACACAAAAATAGGTGAGAAGGCAAGTTGTGAGGGTGACATGCAGACTCTACAAAGGGATATGGTCAGCTCGGGAGAGTTGGCAAAATCTTGGCATATGGAAGATAATGTGGGAAAATCTAAGTAATATACTTTGCAGGAACAATAGAACAGTTGAATATTATTTAAAGGGGAAAAACTGCGTAACATGGAGGAATTTGGTGTCATTGCAACTATCAGAAAAGCTAACAAAAAGAAGTTCAGCAGGTATTAGGGAAGGCAAATGGACTCTTGGCCTTTACTTCAAAGAGAATGGAGTGTAGAAATAGGGACATGGGTAAAATGATACAATGACACTAGTCAGACCACAGCTAGAATATTGTGAACAGTTTTGGTCACCTTATCCAAGGAAAGATATTTGCCATTGTTGGCAGCCAAGCGAAGGTTCACTATTATGATCCTAGGTATTGAGGAATTTTCCTTTGAGAAGAGGTAGAATAAGTGGGCCTTGCACTCTTTGGAGTTTAGAAAATAAGTGGAGACCCTGTTGAAACATATCAGATTCTTCAAGGGCTTGCCAGAGCAGATGCAGAGAGGTTGGGTTTGTTCTTGTGGGAGAGTCTAGTAAGAGTTGGCAAACCATTCAAAACACAGATGAAGAGGAATTTCATCTCTCAGAGAGAAGGGATTTTGTGGAATTCTTCAGTGCAGAAGGCTGGCAAAGCTGGGTCATTATGTCCATTCAAAGCTAAGGTAGGCAGATTTTTCATCATTAAAGGATTCAAGGGTTAGGGAAGTGGAGATGAGGATGATCAGATCAACCATGGCCTCATTGAATGGTGGAGTATACTCAGAGGGCCGAAAGGCCTGTTCTGTTCCCATGATCTTTTGGTCACATGATCTTATTGTTTAATCAGTAGAGAGAATTATGCAAGGACAATCTGTCTCCCAAAAATATTAATTTTAAGTTAATCATCTGTGCCATTTGATAGGAATGAAGAGTGACATAATGGCATCAGAGAAGTAAAGGCTATGTAGGTGCTGCAGAGAGTCAAAGACAAACCCCTGATGCAACAAATCTTATGCTTCAACCTGAATGATCATTTTACACTGATATTTTGAAATATGTCTGGGTTGATCATCGAAAAGCTTATTGTCCAGCTTTGCTTCAAATCCAAGTATTCTCCATGTACGTTTGATGCTTGCTCCATTGCTTCTCACAGAAGATAGGCATCACCAGGTATTTCCTCGATTTGGAAGGTTAGGAAGGTGAATTTACTAATGATATATTAACAGTGATACAACAGCTATACAGTTAGCAGGAATTACATCTAGCTGATTGAGAAGGAATGTCATAGCTACACCAATTCTTAAAAGGCCATCATTAATCAACCTGATCCAATTTTTATGTTACGTAATGTAACATAATTCCTTAAAATTCAATTTGCTGTTGTATCCGTATGCATGCCTTCAACAGCATGTTAAACAACTCATCAAGTCAAATGTAATGCAGATATCATCTTTTGTTATAGAATGGCTGCATTGTCTTTTAATGGTTTGCTTCATATATTCAATATCTCACTTTCTGTATCTTGCGGTAGGAGTAGATTGGCTGTTAAAGTTTCATAGACACTTGTTTGCATTCTGATAAACTCTGTCTTCAGAGAGGCCTTCATACACCTCTGGGGTTGGATAATGGTTTTCCTTGTTTCAAGCCACCACTACCAATGCCTTGTACACTTTGGTGGGAGAAGACAAAGTCATCATCATTGTCATCATCATGTATTCAATCCACAACAAATTAATCTATTCCTGACTGCTTGGAGAATATTTTTGTAGTTGCTGAAAATCAAAAGGGCTTTGTTATACCGTGATGCTCAAATCCGATAACTAATCAGTTAGTTTTACCATCCCACTGCTGTTGCAGATAGTTAACTGCTTCCTTACTGCATTTCATAGCCATCCTCGATTATTAATCCTATTCTTCTACCAGTGCCTGGCCTATTGAAAGAGTGAATACCTAGGTTTTAATACACAATCTTACAATAGTGGGAACAAATCTGTTCAAAAATCTGCAGCACTTTATATTATGCCTCAACATGAACTAGACTAATAGTGTAGAGCCTGGATTTGTGGCAAGGGAAATTTTGTCTAAACTCTAATGTCCAGTTCATATGAACAAGAATAGCACACCACAGAATATGGGAACATTGTAATTTTGCAGACATGCTCTCTTGAAATCCAGTGATGATAGGACTTTTGTGCTGAACAAGCCTAATAAATGGTCTATCAATTATAACACACTGCAAGTTCAAGTAATCAACCGTAAAATCATGATGGGCATTTAGTAGGTGTGAAGCATGCAAATAGTAGAAACACTTAAATTACTGGCTCTGATCCCGCAGTTTCTTGCATAAACAGTTCATGCAGACTCCAGTTAATAGGATGTATCTTCCTTAATAAGGAGGTTTTATACCTGAATGAGCTGTGATGATCGCATTTTGCATCCTACCCATGTTTGAAAATATTTGCCATTTTGCAGCTTATTCCGTATTTCTTTTTTCAAAGTTACCTCCTTTTGTTTTGTGTCAAACAATTATTTTGATCCTCTACTCCATACTTTGTTTCCACTTGAAGAACGATAAAGCCACCTCCTGCCACGACGTTTTCTTCTTCCACCGTGAGGACTGGAGAGTTTTGATTTCTCCATGGCAACTGTCAATGGCACAAATGATCAGTTCCAAGGTCTGCAGAGCTGGAACTGGCTCTGCTGTTTTTTTTCCGTTTTTTGTTCCACTCTGTGATAAAGTATTAATTTCTTCAACAAGTTGAGAATTGATGATTCTCATTCGTTGAAGTCAATTAAACTCTAAATCTATTCAGTAGTGAGATTTTTGTTCTACAGTCCAATGGGCAGTGTTTGGGCATGCTGGTTTCTAATCATTCCATTACAGTTTAAAATAAATAAGTAATTTATCTATTATACTTTCTTTTGGTCTTCCCCATATTAAACACTCTGTATGCTGTGACTGGGAGAGTGGACTGGAATTTGCTATCTTGGCCTTTGCGAATGTAGGTTTTCAAACTGCTCAAGACGTTTGGGTTGTCAGCAGCTCCATTCATTCCAATGCAAGGAAATACTCAGTTAACTTCAATGTCACAAACAACATATTAATATATTACATATTCTGAAGATTTGTCTTATTTTTAACAAACTTTATGCAATTTCCACATTATGAATACTACTGGGAACCCAAGTCAATGTCATATTTAGACAAATAATGATAACATATGTAAATAAGGGATAGAACAGGGAGGTGAAGTATTACATGGATCATCGCTTTGTTATGGCATAGTGTGCTGTAACACAGAGTTAAACATCAACAGCTTCAAGGAAATGTGCTGGGAGTCAGGAGGCCTGATAAAATATTGGGGTAACATGTTGATGGCTTCCAGCTGCCAGGGATAGGAATAACAGAAGGGTTGCCAACCACAGCATGGCCAAATGTGCCAATTAAGTATACAATTAAAGTTTATCTCCTGCTCCTGCTGGCATTTTATCAATGTTGAGAGGGTCTACTTCTACTTATGGAAACTGCAGGTAAATCTCGAGGGTCTCTCAGCAATTTCCCATGAAATCAGGGTGGAATCAGCAAGGGGTCCTCTCTTTTAAGGTAGCATCCCATACCATGGAGGGAGCCCCTAACATAGCAACAGCTGCCCTCACATTTTACTGCCATCACTGGAATGTGTCCCACTTGTCCCAAATGCTGTAGCCTTCTCGATCTACAAGGGCTACTCGGCATCCTCCGTGGTGGCCAGCTCTCTCAGCGATACTGGCTCTGACTGGGCCAGCAGCCCAAGAGGTGCAGTATTGGTACAATGTCACCCCAGGACCCTGCTTTCATTCTCGAACAAGCTGTCTAACCTTCTGATCAAATTAATTTCAAAGTTTCATTTAGCTGCTCTGTAAATTGCTAAAGGGAAAAGTAGTGTCTTATATTTCCTGTGGACTTAAAACCAGGAACATAGACCATGCACACTATTGTTAGCTTGAGAGAAGACAGTTGTCCACCTCTCATGGACAGGGTTTCATCATCTGACATATTCTCTTCGTTGCTTCATGTGCATGTTCGACTTCACAAGGAGGTATCTATCAGATGAATGTAGAGATCTGGGATCTTTGATATATCATTCAGGCAGCTTCCAAATGAGGCCTTTCAGAGACTACTTTGGGATACATTTGACAGAGAGGCTACATCAGGAATCTGTGGTGCACTGTGACACCAGCACATCAGCTTTTTCCTTGGCTTTCAACTGGGTCACCTGCGCAAGGAAAGTAAATGTGGTACTGCTTATAGTGGAAGGATCAGAGCATGGTAACTGCACTCTCTTAAACAGAATGACCATCAGTGCTGTACATATCTGTGCATATTCGGAACCAGGTTGGAGAAAAACTTAACAATGTTTCACACAGTAATTAAATGGAATTGCATTCCTTTTCACCTTTGATGTATCATTGGCTTCCAGATAGGAAATGGAATGCAATTTCCAAGAAAAAGTGAACCTTGATTAACCATGTCATTACACATAGTAGTTTAGTTTAGAGTGAGACACTTAAACTAAAATATCAAGGCAAAGCAGTGTCCATAATTTCATCAAAATTAGATTATGGATCTAAGACCTCTGTGTGACTTCTTAAGCATATCTTGGGTTCATGAACAGAGAGACTATTAATGAGGACAGTATACTTGATCAACACAAAAACAAAGAATAATTCTATTTGTATCAAGTCAAAAGGGTTGCCAACAGTCAGTGATCAAATTCTGACTTGGAAAACACTGAGTGTTAGGAGATAAAAGCAAATTTTGGTATCAGTAGTGATTTATTGGATGTACATGATTGAAAAATGCCATGGAATGGTTAATTCTTCAAGTTCTTTTTATTTTGTGGTGACTTAAAGAAGCAATTCTACGTATTAATCCTTTGTGGTATTCCTTTCAGACAGAAAACTCAAAACACACATTAACCAGAAATAGAAGGTCTGTCGCCAAACATATAGAACAAAATGAAATAGAAACCACTATGAATCAAAAGGTGAGAATTTTTCAGGTATCAAACAAATGTTATCCTGAAATGTGCAATCACTGTAAAAAGAAAATGTGTTTGTATCATGCTTACAAAACAAGCAATCCTGACTGTTCTGGAATTTCTGGCAAGACAGATCTTATTTTTCTTTCATACAAACTGGCAGTAGATCGAGTTCTATTCTTTAATTTACTGGCAATTTCCCCAAACTAGTCACTGCTTTCAAACAAGATGATTGTTCAGCAGAATCTGTCCTTTTAGAAATGTCCAAACAAATTTCCATATTGGAATTAACATCTCTGAAAGTGAGAGTCTCAGATATTGTTATCAGAGTCAGTACTAAGTAGGTTTAACAACACTTTGTCCTAAATAAGGTTTTGATGTACTCCAGAAATGAAAGCCAGAACTGGTATCAATGAAAGAGTATTGACCATTGTGTTCCTACTTCTGAATCCTCCAACCTGTTTACCACTTGAAATGTCCATGTAGGAAAATGAGGTCAAAATCCTTAGCCCTCCTCCTTTCATTTTGGCAAACATAGTAACATAGACAATCAGACAGAAGTAGGCCATTCAAGCCTCTGAGGAGAAAGTGAGGTCTACAGATGCTGGAGATCAGAGCTAAAAATGTGTGGCTGGAAAAGTGCAGCCTTCCTGAAGAAGGGCTTATGCCCGAAACGTCGATTCTCCTGTTCCCTGGATGCTGCCTGACCTGCTGCGCCATTCAAGCCTCTGGCCTGCTCCACCGTTCAATATGATCATGTCTGGTCATCTAATTCAGTACCTTATTCCAACTTTCTCCCCATACACTTTGATCCTTTTAGCCCCACGAACCATATCTAACTCCTTCTTGAAAACTTTTCATGTTCTAGCCTCAATTGCTTTCTGTGGCAAAGAATTCCACTGGCTCTATGGATGAAAACCTTTTGCCTCATCTGAGTCCTAAATAGCCTACCCCATATTCTTAAACTGTGACTCCAAGTTCTGGACTCTAAGGCATTGGGAACATCCTTTCTGCATTTATCTTGCCTAGTTCTGTTAGAATTTTAGAAGTTTCTTTGAATGCTGCTCATTTTCTAAACTTCAGTGAATACAGTCCAAAGGAATCCAATCTCTCTTTATATGTCAGTCCTGTCATCCCAGAAATCAGTTTGGTAAACATTCATTTCACTCCTTTCATAACCAGAACAGCTCTCCTCAGTTAAGAAGATCAAAACTGCACACAACACTCTAGTTGTGGTCTCAGCCAGGCCTGGACAATTGCAGAAAGACATCTCTACCCCTGTTATGAAGGTCAACATACCATTTGCTTCTTCGCATGATGCACTTGCATGCTTAATTTCTGGCCTCATTGCTTCTCCCTATTTAGCAATCTATTGCTATTTAGATAATAGTCTGCCTTCCAGAGTGGGTAACCTCACATTTATCCACATTATAATTTGTCTGCCATGCACTTTCTGACTTACTCAACTCATCCAAATCACATGAAAGCATCTCTGCATTCTCCTCACAACTCACTCTCCCACATGGCTTTGTGTCATTTGCAAACTTAGAGATGCTACATTTAGTTCCCTCACCTAAATCATTAATATCTATTGTGAATAGCTGGCATCTAAGCACTGATCACTGCGGTGCCCCTGGACATTAGTTGCCACTCAGAAAATGACCCGTTCATTCCTAATCTTCTTTTCTGTCTGCCAACCAGTTCTACATCCACATTAGTGCACAACCCCCTATTGTTATGCATTTTAATTTTATATGTTAATCCCTCATGTAGGGCCTTTTTAACTGCCTTCCGAAAGTTCATGTAAACCATATCTACTGGACCCCCCCTCATCAACTCTATTAGTTGCATCACTGAAAGATTCCAATACATTTGTCAAACATGATTTCCCTTTTGTAAATCCATGTGATTCTGTCCAATCTTGTCATTGTTTTCTACTCCAACAAAGGACCACAAAATGGATTTGGTCCCAATTAGGTAATTATTGACTTTCCTGAAGTTTTCTAAATATCCTGTCCCAACCAAAACCCTTGGCAGGAGAATAAGTACCATTTGGTATGAAGAGTCTGCATCGCTAGCTGTCAAAGAAATTCAAAATAATCTCAACAATGGCATACACATTCAATACACAGGTTCTTATGTGTGGCATCACATTAATGTTTTGACATGGATCCCAGAAGAAAACAATTTGAAAGCCTTTAAACTTAATCACATCAGGACAAATGCAAGAATGCCAAATTTTAAAGTGGCAAGTGAAATCTAACTAGTGGAAGAATTACCAAGAAAATTTCACTTGGAAATTATTGCTCCCCACATCTTTTGTTTAATTCAAAAAAGGGACAACATTTGGACATGTTCCTTTTCCTGCAAATGACAGGTGCCCAATTTGCTACAAATGACTCTGGACAGATAGGGCATTGCAAAATTATGAGTAAAAATTGAAATTAACTGTGTCACCTACTGAATGTTATAAGAAACGGATGAACAACCAATTTATAATTGTCTTTTGGGCTCATAAGATAGTTTATTGGCTTACTAGAAAGTACATATATTTATGCCCAGGTACCAGTGCATGTGTTGCATTAGAATTGGAGAAGGTTTCAGTAACCTCGCAGAGAGAGCAGAGCCTGGGCTTTGGGATGAAAAGCAGACAGCAGGCCAGATTGGGACTGATTGTATCGAGGTGAGCTCTCAATATACTCATTTTGTTTGCATTTTTGAAACAACTTTTTTTTACTGAATATATTTAGTGTCAGTGGAATCTTCATACATTCAATCTGTTTTTCCTGTGCTACATTTTCTGGGGCTGACAAGACCGCTGCTCCCTCACCACCAGACGCCTGGAGGAGAATCGATGTTTCGGGCATAAGCCCTTCTTCAGGAATGAGGAAAGTATTTCCAGCAGGCTAAGATAAAAGGTAGGGAGGAGGGACTTGGGGGAGGGGCTTTGGAAATACAATAGGTGGAGGGAGTTTAAGGTGAGGGTGATAGGCCGGAGTGGGGTGGGGGTGGAGAGGGCTTATGCCCGAAACGTCGATTCTCCTGTTCCTTGGATGCTGCCTGACCTGCTGCGTTTTTCCAGCAACACATTTTCAGCTCTGATCTCCAGCATCTGCAGTCCTCACTTTCTCTCGAAGACTGTCAGTCCGTCTATGTTGATGCCAGTCAGAATGACTGGGAACTTGAGTTTATGGTCCCAATTGGTTTTCCTCTATTACAAACACTCAGGGGATGACCTACTTACTGCAAACATCCCAGTATCTAAACTGCTCTTGAAGCTACAGTATGTATATATCTGCTCCAGTTAACATCTTGCTCAATGTTGAATGGCCAGTTGCGAGGTGAGGGGCCTCAATGAGTTATAATTCAAAAGACGATGCTCTCTAATGGTCATACTCCCAGGTGAGGAGGGGTGAACTGGCTCCCCTTCATTATTCAATCCCTCCTTTGGAACAAGATTGGTTTAAAAAGGATCCATTCCCTCTTGGATGCCTTTCCCCAACCCAAATTTGACTATCTCCGGGACACCTGTACCAATCAACCACACCGCCCTGTGGCCCAACATTTCAACTCTCCCTCCCACTCTGCTGAGGACATGGAGGTTCTGGGCCTCCTTCACCGCTGCTCCCTCACCACCAGACGCCTGGAGGAAGAACACCTCATCTTCCGCCTCAGAACACTTCAACCCCCAGGGCATCAATGTGGACTTCAACAGTTTCCTCATTTCCCCTTCCCCCATCTCATCCCAGTTTCAAACTTCCAGCTCAGCACTGTCCCCATGACTTGTCCTACCTGCCTATCTTCTTTTCCACCTATCCACTCCACCCTCCTCCCCCGACCTATCACATTCATCCCCTCCCCCACTCACCTATTGTACTCTATGCTACTTTCTCCCCACCCTCACCCTCCTCTCACTTATCTCTCCACCCTTCAGGATCTCTGCCTGTATTCCTGATGAAGGGCTTTTGCCCGAAATGTCGATTTTACTGCTCCTCGGATGCTGCCTGAACTGCTGTGCTCTTCCAGCACCACTAATACAGAATCTGGTTTCCAGCATCTGCAGTCATTGTTTTTACCTATGTTTTTGAAGGAGTCAACTTGACCAGGTTTTCTGGAGATAAAGAAAGGTATGCTTTTTAATGACTAAAATACAATAAATTATAATAAAATACTACATATGTACAAATGGATCAGAAATGAGCGATCAGTGTAAAAGGAAAATTGACATTATGGAATACACAAATCTGCCTCTGGCTTGTCTGTGATGAATGAGTTATGAAAAGTTACTAAGGATGATGATTTTGGCAGTTGAGCAGTTGGTTGGAGAAGCCTGGTTCTGTAGTTCACCAAAAAAATTATGTTCAGATTTCTTCAACACTGACTTCTTTGTGTGATGATGCTGCTCCTTTATGTTGTCCTTGGTTTCTTTTTCAGCAAGTCATAAAGACACAGGCTCTGAAATGTCTGGGGTTGATCTACTTGAAAAGGGTTTCAAGTTTATAGAAAACACTTGTACAATAAAAGAGGAGTAGCCAGTTCCCCAGCTCAGCATTTTTCTGGTTTTGATTTGGAGGTGCCAGTGTTGGACTGGGTGTACAAAGTTAAAAATCACACAACACCAGGTTAAAGTCCAACCAATTTACTTGGAAGTGCTAGATCAACCCCAGACATTTTGGAACCTATGTTGTTATGATGAAGGAGTAGTGCTCCGAAAACTAGTGCTTCCAAGTAAACCGGTTGGACTAAAACGTGGTGTGGTATGACCTTTAACTTTCTCGGGTTTGCTTTGGTTTTAGCAGGTAGTTGTTGTGAAGCTGCTGGACCCAAAGAAGCAGGTCCACACTGATCCTCCCTCTCTCTGATATCTCTCCTGTAAGACCCTGTGTTAGATTTTTCCTTTTTTTTCCAAGAAGTGTTTATGGGGATTATTGCAAGTATCTGGAACAGCATCATTAAGTTGGGATAATCAGTTGGGTTTTCGGATAAGTTAAGTTATTCTGTATTCTGTTCTCTTTTGTTTCTGTTTCATTCAGTAATTTTACAAATACATTCTGTTTTGTTTAAAACTGAGTGTTTTTACCAGCTGCATCATATAGCCATAGAGTCACAGAGATGTACAGGATGGAAACAGATCCTTCGGTCCAACCCATCCATGCCAACCAGATATCCCAACCCAATCTAGTTCCACCTGCCAGCACCTGGCCCATATCCCTCCAAACCCTTCCTATTCATACACCCATCCAGACACCTTTTAATGTTGCAATTGTACCAGCCCCCTCCACTTCTTCTGGCAGCTCATTCCACATACGTACCACTCTCTGTGTGAAAGATTTTGCCCCTTAGGTCTCTTTTATATCTTTATCCTTTCACCCTAAACCTATGCCCTCTAGTTCTGGACTCCCCCACCCCAGGGAAAGGACTTTGTCTATTTATCCTATCCATGCCCCTCATGATTTTGTAAACCCCTATAAGGTCACCCCTCAGTCTCCAACACTCCAGGGACAACAGCCCCAGCCTGTTCAGCCTCTCCCTGTAGCTCAAATCCTCCAACCCTGGCAACATCCTTGTAAATCTTTCCTGGAACCTTTCAAGTTTAGCAACATCTTTCCGATAGGTAGAGACCAGAATTGCATGCAATATTCCAACGGAGGCCAAACCAAAGTCCTATACAGCAGCAACATGACTCCACCTTACACCTGCTTAAAACAGCTGGCAAAGTTATGGTCTGGGCTGTTTCCTTGAAATGTTTTGTCTGATCCAAAACAATCTGGGGGCTCTTTGCAGGATTTGTTCTATAGTTCCGATTTGGGATTAGCGTTGCTGACTTGAAGGCAGTGAGTGGTAGATTTTGGTGTAATTTGTTCTGGGTGTTGATTTCAGTTGGTTTAAACATTGCGTGGGATAGCAATGGCTCTTCCAGTCATGAAGCATTTTCTGGGGGGTGGAAAAAGTGATTTTGGGGGTTTTACAAAAGGTGAATGGAATTACAAAAACTGCTGGAATTAGTTGGCAATTTTGAGTTGGAGCTGCCTCCTTCCATAAGGAAAGGAGAGATAATTACAGCAGCACCACAGCATTTACATTTGCAGGAAGCGCCATCAGAATCTTTTGGAAGCAACTTGTGTTAGAGGCAAAAGACCAAGGAAAGAACAGCAGAAATGAAATGGTTTGAATTACGTTAAAAGCAGAGAAAAGAGAAAAAGAATGAATTGCTTTAGCAGAGCAAAAAGGAAAAAAAGAGAGAAGGAGAGAAAAGGAGAGAGAAGAAAGGAAGAAAGAGATGGAGTTTAAACTTCATAAATGGGCACTTAGACAGGAAAGTCACCTAAAAGGATGGAGGTGAAGGCTGAAGGTAAGCGTACTGAGGAAGAGAGTGAGGATAAGCAAACCCATGGTAGCCAAAGGCCTGGTGGGGATCTGTTTAAATATATTCAAGCATTGCCTAAATTTGATGAGAAGGATGTGGAAGCCTTTTTCATCTCATTTGAAAAGGTGGCTAAACAAATCCAGTGGCCAGTGACCATGTGGGTTTTTTTGATCCAAACAAAACTTGAAGGTACAGCTAGTGAGGTATTTGCATGATTGTCAGGGGAGATATCTGGGGTGTATGAGGAGGTGAAGAAAGCCATCTTAAGTGCATGTGAGCTTGTGCCAGAAGCCTGCAGACAACGTTTCAGGAATCTAAGGAGGGACCCTGGTCAAACCCACATTGAATTTGAAAGGATCAAACAAAGTAATTTTGATAGGTTGCAAGGGCACTAAAAATAGAGCAAACCTATGATGCTCATAGATGATTATTTTGGGGGAGTTCGAAAATTCACTTCCTGAATTAAAGAGAACTCATGTGGAAGAGCAGAGTTAAAACGGAAAGACTAGCAGTTAAAATGGCTGATGATTGTAAGTTGGTCCATAAATCAAAGTTTGGCTTCCAAATTCAATTTCATTCCATCAGTGATAGAAATTGGGGAAACAGAAACCCTCAGGTGGAAATGGCAAGGTAGATCTCAGTGAAGGTCATAAGGATAACTTAACACAGGATAAAAAGGAAACCCTTGAAGGGGAAGGAGAAGCTAAAAAACTCTGGTGTTTTCACTGCACTAATATAGGCCACATGAAATCACAGTGTTTGTTGGTTAGGAAAAGAACTGGGAGGCCAGATGGAGGAAAAAGGATAAGCCAGT
The DNA here is from genome assembly GCF_037043375.1 of Chiloscyllium plagiosum. Taxonomy (NCBI): domain Eukaryota; kingdom Metazoa; phylum Chordata; class Chondrichthyes; order Orectolobiformes; family Hemiscylliidae; genus Chiloscyllium; species Chiloscyllium plagiosum. Next base: position 77,329,076 of record NW_028270141.1, on the reverse strand, counting down.
GAATTTTTATCAAGTGGTAACAGAAAGCACAGTGGAAGCTAAAATGCCGCACCAGAATGGTCGGAGGTTGAATAAGGAGGAATGTAGGAATAGATTTTAAAGGTGCCAGATTTTCTTAAACCATAAAACTGCAAAGATAAAGATTACTCACATAGGCCAGGAGCAGCAGATAAAGAGGTTTCAATCTTAAAAGATACAGGATCCTCTCAAACTGTGATGTTGAAAGATGAGGAGATATGTACCTCTGAAGGACTATTGCCAGAAAAATGTGCTAGTAATGGGAATTCATGGTAAGCCAAAAGGTTAGATGATTATTTTATGTAAAGTGAGGTTAGAGTGTCCAGTGAAGTATGGAGAATCATGGTAGGAGTATTGGGCAAACCTTCAGCTCCAGGAATACAATTTGTCCTTGCTGACAATATAACTGGTTCACAGATGGGAGTGCTACCTACTGTGGTTGAAACGCCAGTGGAAACATAGGCAACTGAACTATTGCAGGACACATATCCTGGGATTTTTCTTGATAACAAGGTCACAAAGTCACTAGTTGAAACAGGAGAGATCAAAGAGTACAAATAGGAAAGTTGAAGTGGGATTAGAGGAGACCCTGTTTGATCAGATGGTCGACACAAACCAGGAGCAGATAGATGACAAAGCAGGCATTTTTACCTCAGATAAATTAACTCAGTTACAGCAGAAAGATGAAACTTAAAGTGATTGTATCAAAAGGCATATATGGAAAAAGAGTCTGAATGTATCCCTGAATGCTATTACATTAAAAATGATGTCTTAATGAGGAAATGGAGACCATAATATATTCAGTCGGATGAGAAATGGGCAGAAGTTCATCCAGTCGTATTACCTGTGGGTTACAGAAAGGAAATGTTGTGGGTAACGCATGAACTACTAGTAGGGAGTCATTTAGGAGTGAGAAAAACGCAAGGTTAAAAACAAAAGCTTTCTACTAGCCTGGACTGCACAAGGATGTAGTTGAACTTTGCCAGACATGTCATATATGTCAGGAAAACCACAGCTTTAATATCTATTCCTGGATTTGAGGAACCTTTTCCAAGAATCTTAATTGGTTGCATTGGACCATTACATAAAACAAAAAGTGGGAATCAGTATTTATTAGCAATAATGGATGTGTCCTCTAGATTTCCAGAGACTATTCCGTTATGTAATATCATAGCTAAAAGAATTGCAGAGAAGTTACACAAACTTTTCACTAGACACAGACTATCCACAGAAATACAATCAAATCAAAGGTCAAACTTCTCTTTGAAATTATTCAAGGAAGTTATGGACAGTTTAGGAATAAGACAATTCAAATCCACTGTATACCATCCAAAATTGCAGGGAGTGCTAGAAAGGTAGTATTAGGCATTAAAGACCATGCTGAGGGCTTATAGTTAAGACTATCCAGATGACTGGGAAAAGAGTACTGCGATTAAAGATGCACCAAATTAAGTGACAAATTCAGTCCATTTGAATTGGTTTTTTGGCATGAAGTGAGAGAACCCTAAAATTGATTAAGGAGAAATTGGTGAGTCAGAATTCAGAGACACATATTTGGACGATACGTAAAATTTTCGGGAACAATTAAATAGAGCAGGGGAGTTGGCTAGACACCATTTAAAAATATCACAGTGGACAATGAAACAGGAAGCAGACAAGAAATCAAAAACTCACAATTTTGCTACCAGGGATAAGGTGTTAGTGTTACTGCCAGTGATAGGTGAACCTTTAAAAGCAAGGTTTAGTGGACCTTATCAAGTTGAGAGGAAATTGAGTGAAGTGAACTATTTGATCAGGACTCCACTTAGAAAGAAATCTCACAGAGTATGTCGTGTGAATGTGCTCAAAAGATATTTTGGCAGGGAAGGAAAGCCAAACGAGACTGTGTTATTAGTTACAACACAGACAAAAGAACTAAGTTCAAAGGATTCTGAATTGGACATTCCTCAAATTAAATTGGACAATGAGGAAGTTGTCAAAAATTGTGTTACCTTCCAGATGAAAATCAAAATGACCCAAAAGTGTTATTACTATCGTGCATTGTGTAGATATAGGAGATGCTGTTCTGACTAAGCAACATCCTTTTGGCATAACCTTTGAAAGTTCGCCCAAGTTCAAAAGAAGAGTGAACGCATGCTCCAGGATAACATAATCAAAGCATGATTTGGAGATGCCGGTGTTGGACTGGGGTGTACAAAGTTAAAAATCACACAACACCAGGTTATAGTCCAACAGGTTTAATTGGAAGCACACTAGCTTTCTGAGCGACGCTCCTTTATCAGGTGATTGTGGAGGGCTCGATCGTAACATAGAATTTATAGCAAAAATTTGCAGTGTGATGTAACTGAAATTATACATTGAAAAATTGATTGTCTGTTAAGCCTTTCATCTGTTAGAATACAGTGATAGTTTCACTTCTTTCATGTGTAAATCACAAAACCCTTTTTTTTTAAGTTGCATTCTCGGGTTAGCTGTTAACTGTGAAAGAAGTGAAACTATCACTGTATTCTAACAGATGAAAGACTTAACAGACAATCAATTTTTCAATGTATAATTTCAGTTACATCACACTGCAAATTTTTGCTATAAATTCTGTGTTACGATCGAGCCCTCCACAATCACTTGATAAAGGAGCGTCACTCCGAAAGGTTTGGTGATAAACCTGGCTAAAACTTCCAAAGCCCAAGTCACCTTCCTGGGTCATGTTATTGGACATGGACAAATGACCCTTCAGAATGCAAAACCAAAGATAATTGGGAGTTTCCCATACAATTGACAAAAAGAGCAGTACCTCGATTCCTGGGATTGAGTGGATTTTATTGAAAATTCGTCCCAAATTTTAGCAGTGTAGCTGCTCCACTCACTGAATTGCTAAAGAAGGGCAAGAACTTTCAATGGGCAGCGAACTGTCAGAAGATATTTGACAGCCTGAAAGTTGTGTTAACCACTGCTCCAATGTTAGCCACACCTAATTATGCAAAGCCATTCAAGGTGGCTATTGATGTGTGTGACCTGGGTGTTGGCACTGTGCTCTTACAGGAGGACGATGAGAAGATAGAAAGACCTATCGGTTATTTCTCCAGCAAACTGAACATTCATCAGCAGAAATATTCGACAGTTCAGAAGGAGATTTTGAGCTTGGTATTGGCATTACAACATTTCAACATTTATGTTACCAGTAATGCATCTGAGACAATGGTATACACTGATCATAACACATTAAAGTTTGTGGACAAATTTAAGGACAAAAATTCCAGACTGTTTAGATGGAGCTTGTTGTTACAGCCATTCATCTTGAAAATTTGTATGTGGCAGGATGAGGAAACGTGATTGCTGATGCATTGTCGAGACTTGAATGAGAAATGGAGGCATTTGGTAGCGGGTGTAAAACAGACTGAAACAGAATGTAACAGTGTATGTTTGCATGATTATTGTCAAGGTAATCCATAAGAGTGTTGTAGTATAATAACAATTTAAGATTAAGAGATTTTAAAATGAAGTCATCTTTGGATATTGAGGATTCATTTTTTTAAGGGGGGAGGTGTGATGAAGCTGCTCCTTTAACATGGTAGTGTTGTCCTTTTTCTCTGGGGTTGATCTGCTTGAAAAGGCTTTCAAGTTTAAAAAAAACACTTGTACAATGAAAGGGGAGTAGCCAGTTTTCCCAGGTCAGCTTTCCTCTGCTTTGGTTTGGTTTCAGCAGGCAGTTGTTGTGAAGTGGCTAGAAGAAAGTGAGGACTGCAGATGCTGGAGATCAGAGCTGAAAATGTGTTGCTGGAAAAGCGCAGCAGGTCAGGCAGCATCCAAGGAGCAGGAGAATCGACATTTCGGGCATGAGCCCTTCTTCAGGAATGTGAAGTGGCTAGACCCATGCTGATCCTCTCTCTCTCTCTGACAGCTCTCCTGTAAAAACCATTGTTGGATTATTCCTTTTTGTTTGTCAAGAAGTGTTTATGGGGATTGTTGCAAGTATTTAGAACAGCATCATTAAGTTAGGATAACCTTTTGAGTTTTCGGATAAGTTAAGTTATTCTGCATTTTGTTATCTTTTGTTTGTATTTCATTCGGTAATCTTGCAAATAAATTCTGTTTTTTTTTAACTAAGTGTTTGGGCCAACTGCATTGCTCCTGGAATATCCAATATACATCTGCTTAAAACACTGAGCAAAGTTAGGGTCTTGGAATGTTTTCAGGGGGCCTGGCCTAGTTCATAACACTAGATATCAGAGGGAGAGACTTTATTTTTTTCTGTGCATGTAAGGGTGTCTGGTGCAAGTTCTCAGATATACCCTTCCCTAACACGTTTTAGCACAGCAGAGCCTGGACTGCGAGCTAGCTCACCAACTCTCTAGCACATAGGGATCAATGGTTGCAATTAGTTTCTTAACCACCCTTCCTTGCTTATTCCTGGATAGGTTAAAAAAAAGCAAGTCTCCAACATGTAAGTGCCTTCCTTTCAACTCATATCATGTCCTCAGTCTAGGATACAATCCATTGGAGGTCCAAGCTCAGTTATTTGAATGACACATCTCCTTGAAACATTGTTGTTTGCAGTTTGTTTGACACGTTTCAGGTGCAACATTCCATTGTTCCTTTTCAGGACTCACAAGAACATACAGGGATTTTAGACAACCATTGAACATACATTCACAGCAATTTTTTTGTATTTCTTTCATTAAAAAAACACATAAGTTCAGAAATTATATTTAAAAATTACTTAAAGGCTCAGTACTTACATAAGTAAATTGAGATTATGATCCATTTTCATGGTAATGTTACCCCTCAGATTGCAAATTGCAAATTCAGTGATGGTAAAGTCAAGATTGTTAGACTCTATATTCATGTAGATTGTCTTTGCCAGCCATTTATATGGTACAAATATTCCTTACAATTTATCAGCTTCAATGTTGTCCAAGATCTGTTGCTTGCAGGAATGGACTGTTTCAAGAGTCTCAAATGATGCTGAACATAGTACATTCATCAGTGAATATCCCCATATGGTATCTTACTCTGAAGATAAGATCATTGATGGAATAGCTTAAAATAGTTAAAGTTAGAACAGAGTTCCGACAGTGCAGTTACAGCGTCCCAACCTTTGAGCAAGGAGGCTTGAATTCAAGTCCTACTTGCTTCAGAGGTATGTAGTAATATTTTTGAACAGGTTGCTTAGACAATATCAACCCAGAGGAAGTAGAAATCTCTTACAGCACAGTAGAGATTAGTTCAAGTCCAATCTTCTCTAGATATGTTTCTGAACAGGTTGATATTTACCCAAAGGAACCTCCACAGTGATGTCCTGAGCTGAGATAATTGGCCTTTAACCTCAAGCTACTTAATGCTGTCGAGCATTAATTGGTTTGAGGGAGCTGTCAAAAATTCTGGCCCAGTTGTGGTGTGAAATCTGCTGCCTATTCACCATGAAAATGTTCCTTGCTGACAGATAATTTTTAACCACAAAATGTTCCTTCAGACAAAAAGATTTACATTTAAGGCTAAGAACAGGGTCAAATTCAGTCTGATAAGAAATTGTTTTGCATAAAACAAAGAAGCTCACTAATAATACTAAAAAAAATTACTTGAGCCAAAACATTTCGTAGCCAATGACACGTGAAAGAAAATAAGATAAGCCAATGCTTCAGAAAAAAAAATATTTTGTTACCTGCAAGACTCTATAAACAAAGAAAAAATATTTGCAGCTTTTTTTTTGCTTTTACAAAGACCATCAGAAGTTTCTTTGTGCCTACTTTAAAATAACTAGTAATTGCTTCACTCTTGATATCTGGTTCTGGTCTGCTGCACGTCATTGACTGTTCTTAATTATTCATAACACAATAGATGTTTGAACATTTAGATATGTATTTCACAGCATTATCCCAAAATGCTAAAGCATTACATTTGGTAATGCATTAAAGTATCCGATTATTTCAAACCAAAGCAAAACACCATCTTAGTAACTGGAAAAGGACCAGTTGACTTTTGCCAACAGCTCAGGTTTATTACCACGAGCGGTTAAATGACAAAAATCATACCTCAGACTTCCTCAGCACATAAAACATGTTTTAAGAAAACAGATCATCATGACCTGCAAATCAGAGAATTTATTCTTTGGTGAAAGCTTATTGAATCCAGACTGCGTTATTACCTATCAACTGAACATCATGAAGCATGACTAACGATGGTTTAAAACATCTAAAATAAACTAAAGGGAATTTGAAAAATCTTGAAAACAAGTTCATGATATGTAAAGTACTGTAAAGAACTAAAATCTGACAACAATAATAACAGCAACACAGGGGCAAAGGGGATACATAACTATCAAATAATCACCTTGCTTTTACAAAAAGTCAATTTACTCAGAGATGATAAATGTCAAGTCACTGGAAGTATACATATAGCTTCAAAGATAATTTTGATTTATTTACAACAAGCAGAGAATGGTGAATATGTTGAATGATTGCTCAGGGAGACAAAGGAGAGATGAACAGATTTAGTCCTGGCAGCTTCATGAACTCTCTCTCGTCAGTTAAAATCAGCCAAGGGACTAACTTACTGATCTGCTGCTATCTTCCTGCATGTTTCAATGAGAATCTACTCATTTGATAGCTGTCAGTGGTGATGGATGAATATGTTTAATAAGAAGTAGTTAAAATATAACATTGCTATTTGCACATGTTAAGTTTCTGATCTGTTGGCAGGCAGCAATGAACAGAACCCTCTAAGGAATGGTCAGATAATGTCCCAGAAGGAGTTTACATAGATAAGAAATGTCAAGGGGTCAAGGATAGATGCTAGATGGTATCTGAGGTAACTGTAGAGTAATGGAAAAAGAAACAATTGGAATTGATACTCTAACAGAACTGGATGAATAACAATGGGAAAATGCTGATGGAATCAAAATCATTCGTTAATGATTGGGGAGTATGGTGTGACTAATCATGTCAAAGGCTATATATACATCAAGAAGATAGATTGAGGAGGAAGTGTTTATCTTCAGCCCATTCCAAAAGTATGTTTTTGTCAGTTTGATAAGAGCTGTTTTTATGGTGGGGTGGAACTAGTGATTGGGGAGTTGCAACCATTCAGATCTGGGGAAGATGGAAACTGATGGGAGTTGACAGTATTTTCAAGGAGTATGAGATGGTGCGGTAGTTTGCAAGGATGAAAAGGTCAAGAGTTGGCTTTGTTGAGCAGAGAAAAGAGGATTTGAAGGGGTGGGAAAAGGTGACCAGAAAAGAAAGAATCATTGACTATAATAGCTCATATGGGGTTTAGGAAGAGAAGTTTTATGTGGTCAGTAATTTAGTGGGAATAGGCAGAGAGCAGAAGGCCATGAACAAGATGAGCTTGAGAAGTATGAGAGGAAATAGGAAATAAACTTATCTTCAACTTGATTTGAAATAGCTTGCCTCTTATCAAAAACTGTGACTAATTGACCCAGGGTAAACTGGTAGAGCAAGCGATTACCAGAGCAAATAGTACAAAATGATTGTAATATCTGTCTGAAGTCCAATTTTACCTACGTTATATAGGGTCTTGGCAAGGCCATGCCAGGGATTCTGTGGAAAGATTTTAAGTGCCTTTGTCTGAGGAAGGATCTGCCTTTGAGGGAGTGCAATGAACACTCAAAGTACTGATTCCTGGGATGAGGGGATTGACAAAAAGGAAAGATTGAACAGTCTGAAGCTTTATTCCCTGGAACTGAGACATTTAAAATTATTAAGTAAGTTAGTAGAGTAAATGCTGGAAGAATAATTTCCATTGGCTGGCTACCTGGGTCAATGAGTCACAGTTTTTGAAAAGAGGCAAGCTATTTCAAATCAAGTTGAAGATAAGTTTATTCACTCATAGTCTTATGAGTCTTTGGAATTCCATCAGCCAGAGGGACTGAGGATACTCAGTCATATAATATTTTCATTCAGAGATGGATAGAGATAATGTATGATAATGGAATAAAAGAATATGGGATTTATATGTGAATGTGGAGTTGAGCTGGGATGTCATTCATGATCATATTGAGTGAGAACTTCAAAGGGCTGAACAATCTACCCTGCTCCTATTTATTTTGTTCACCCCATGTCCCAAAAAATTCAAGGAATACAGGTAAGGGCGGTGTCAGGGAAAAGGCAGAGTGAGACAGAGTACTCATATTAATAGGAATGGTGGCATCATTGGTGGAATTAAGGTTGTGAATGAGTTTAGCAGTAGCTGTAGAAATGCTGTGGCATTCAATGCCAAAAGCTACACAGCTGAAATTATATGTGAGAAGGTGAACCTGTTGTTTAGTTAAATACAGAAAAGAAAGGATTGTCAAGGGTTGGGAAAGTGATTGGACAGCAATTCAGGAGAGTGATGAGAGAAGGCCTTATCAGTAATTGTGTGATGGTGTAGTGAGATCATGTATATTATAATGTCACATGGCTATGATTACTGGTTGTGGAATTGACTTGCAGAGATAAACTTAGAGAGAATAACAGAGCAGGGAACCAAGGAAAGAAAGCATGATAAGTTGAGACAGAGAATAAAATCAGATGAAAGGTTGTTCAGTGTTCAGACTCAAGGAAGAAAGCAGCGAAGATAGCTCAGTTAGAAAATGTTTACAGTGCTTAGAAGAGTTTTAGAGATTGACATTCTTAAATGAGAGACATGATATTGGCTGGGCAAATGGAGGAAAGTATAACCAGACAAGAAGATTCACTTAGGGGAAGGTGTCATAATCTCTCAGCAAGGTTTCTATCAAGATTCCTTTCTTACTTGATTCTTGAGGAATGATCTCAGTCAAGACCAGTAACTATTTTTAAGAAGCAGAAATGTAAAATTCTAGTTATTTGCTGAAAGACTTAAGCCATAAGATTCCATAATATAAAACAAATGAATTCTTATTATACTAGAATCAAATAAAGGAGAAAGTGAGGACTGCAGATGCTGGAGATCAGAGCTGAAAATGTGTTGCTGGAAAAGCGCTGCAGGTCAGGCAGCATCCAAGGAGCAGGAGAATCGACGTTTCGGGCATGAGCCCTTCTTCAGGAATGAGGAAAGTGTGCAAAGCAGGCTAAGATAGAAGGTAGGGAGGAGAGACTTGGGGGAGGGGCATTGGAAATGCGATATGTGGAAGGAGGTTAAGGTGAGGGTGATAGGCCGGAGTGGGGGTGGGGGCGGAGAGGTCAGGAAGAAGATTGCAGGTTAGGAAGGCGGTGCTGAGTTCAAGGGTTGAGACTAAGACAAGGTGGGGGGAGGGGAAATGAGGAAACTGGAGAAGTCTGAGTTCATCCCTTGTGGTTGGAGGGTTTCTAGGCGGAAGATGAGGCGCTCTTCCTCCAGCCGTCATGTTGCTATGGTCTGGCGATGGAGGAGTCCAAGGACCTGCATGTCCTTGGTGGAGTGGGAGGGGGAATTGAAGTGTTGAGCCACGAGGCGGTTGGGTTGGTTGGTCCGGGTGTCCCAGAGGTGTTCTCTGAAACGTTCCGCAAGTAGACGGCCTGTCTCCCCAATATAGAGGAGGCCACATCGGGTGCAGCGAATGCAGTAAATGATGTGTGTGGAGGTGCAGGTGAATTTGTGGCGGATATGGAAGGATCCCTTGGGGCCTTGGAGGGAAGTAAGGAGGATGGTGTGTGCACACGTTTTGCATTTCTTGCAGTTGCAGGGGAAGGTGCTGGGAGTGGAGGTTGGGTTGGTGGGGGGTGTGGACCTGATGAGGGAGTCACGGAGGGAGTGGTCTTTTCAGAACGCTAATAGGGGAGGAGAGGGAAATATATCCCTGGTGGTGGGGTCCGTTTGGATACACCTCCATCGCCCATCACAAAGGACTCAAAGCCCTCCGCTTCTTCCTTTCCCGCCATACCAACCAGTACCCTTCCACTGACACCGTCCTTCGACTGACTGAACTGGTCCTCACTCTGAACAACTTCTCTTTCCAATCCTCCCACTTCTTCCAAACCAAAGGAGTAGCCATGGGCATCCGCATGGGCTCCAGCTATGCCTGCCTCTTCGTAGGATATGTGGAACAGTCCATCTTCCGCATGATACATTTTCTGTCAAGTTGGCAATATGTGGTGAAAGGAAGTTAAAGATATTCCAAAGTGTAGAGGTGCAGGTGTTGGACTGGGGTGGACAAAGTCAGAAGCTACGCTACACCAGCTCACAGTACATCGGTTCAGACTTCACCTGGTGAAAGAGCAGTGCTCCAAAAGCTTGTGATTTCAAATAAACCTGTTGGACTATAACCTGGTGTTGTGTGACTTCTGACATACTCCACAGTGATAGCACAGATCGTCTTTATTCTGCAGGCTGGCATGTGTTTAATATCCTCGATTTTACCTGGTTCATGATGGATTCCATAGTGAAGTTCATGGACTGAAATAAATTTATCTGGCTGACATGGCCCTGGCACTTCAAGCTTTTAAATGCTTTTACTGCACAATTCAGAGGATCAAATTTGACAAGCACGCCAGCAATATATTAGGGAAACCTCGCAATCAGCCATTATACACAGTCCTTTTATAAAGGAATCAAAAAAGGGGTGGTACTTGAGGCAGGAGCAAAAATGTAACATTGTGACAGCTTATGAAAATAACATACATGATATACTAAAAACAAAATAAGTTGGTTCAGACATTATGTTAATTGTAGCATCAGGCTTTCCTCGTAAGAGCTTCCTTCCTTCCATACCAGGCAACATCTTAGTAAATCTCATCTGAGCCCTTTCCAAAGCTTCCACATGCTTCCTATAATGTGGTGACTAGAACTGTATGCAATACTCCAAATGTGGCTGCATCAGAGTTTTGTACAGCTACAGCATGATCTCTTGGTTCTGAAACTCAGTCCCTCTAACACACTGTATGCCTTCTTAACAACCCTATCAACCTGTGTGGCAATTTTTAAGGATCTATGTACCTGGACACCAAAATCTCTCTGCTTATCAATGCTACCAAGAATCTTACCATTAGCCCAGTACTCTGCATTCCTGTTACTCCCTCCAAAGTGAATCACCTCATACTTTTCCACATTAAACTCCATTTGCTACATCTCAGCCCAGCCCTACAGTTTATCTATGTCTCTCTGTAACCTACAACATTCTTTGTCACTATCACTAACTCTACCAACCTTAGTATCATCCACAAATTTACTAATCCATCCTTCTATGTCTTCGTCCAGGTCATTTATACAAATGACAAACAACAGTGGACCCAAAACAGATCTTTGTGATACCCCACTAGTAACTGAACTCCAGGATGAATATTTCCCAACAAACACCACCTTCCGTCTTCTTTCATCTAGCCAATTTCTGATCTAAATGGCTAAATCACCCTCAATCCCATGCCCCCATATTCTCTGCTATAGTCTACCGGGGGAACCTTATTAAACACCTTACTGAAATCCATATACACCACATCACCCGTTTTACCCTCATCCACCTGTATGATCACCTTCTCCAAGAACTCAATAAGATTTGTGAAGCATGACCTATCCTTCACAAAACTATGTTGACTATCTCTAATCAACTTATTCTTTTCTAGGTGATTATAAATTCTATCTGTTCTAACCCTTTCCAACACTTTACCCACAACCGAAGTAAGACTCCCAGGTCTATCGTTTCCAAGGTTGTCTCTACTCCCCTTCTTGAACAAGGGAACAACATTTGCTATCCTCCAGTCTTCTGGCACCATTCCTGTAGACAATGACAGCATAAAAATCAAAGCCAAAGGCTTGGACATCTCCTCACTGGCTTCCCAGAAAATCCTAGGATAAAGTCCCATCTGGCCCAGGGGTCCTATCTATTTTTACACTTTCCAGAATTGCTAACACCTCCTCCTGATGCACCTCAGTCCCATCTAGTCCAGTAGCCTGTATCTCAGTATTCTCCTCGATCACATTGTCTTTTTCTAGTGTGAATGCTGACGAAAAGTATTCATTTAGTGCTAACCCATCTCATCTGACTCCACACACAACATCTCACAACTATGCTTGATTGACCCTAATCATACTCTAGTCATTTTTTTATTCCTGATATACCAATAGAAAGCCTTAAGATTTTCCTTGATCCTGTCCACCAATGACTTTTCATGTCGCCTCCTAGCTCTTCTTAGCTCTCTCTTTAAATCTTTTCTGGCTAACTTGTAACTCTCAAGTGCCCTAACTGAACCATCACATCTCATCCTAATATAAGCCTTCTTCTTCTTCTTGACAAGAGATTCAACTTTCTTTGTAAATCACAGCTCTCGCACTCGGCAACTTCCTCCCCCCCTGACAGGTACATACCTACCAAGGACATGCAGTAGCTGTTCCTTGAATAAGCTCCACATTTCAATTGTGCCCTTCCCTTGCAGTTCCCCTCCCCATCCTATGCAGCCTAAATCTTGCATAATCACATCATAATTGCTCTTCGCCAGCTATAACTCTTGTCCTGCGGTATATACCTATCCATTTCCATCACTAAAGTAAACATAACCGAATTGTGCTCACTATTACTAAAATCCTCACCTACCTCCAAATTTAACACCTGGCCGGGTTCATTACCCAATATCAATCTAATGTGGCCTCACCTCTTGTTAGCCTGTCTACATACTGTATCAGGAAACTCTCCCACACACATTGGACAAAAACTGATCCATCTGCATTACTTGAACTATAGTATTCCCAGTCAACATTTGGAAAGTTAAAGCCCCCATAACAACTACCCTGTCACTCTCGCTCCTATTAACGATCATCTTTGCTGTCCTATCCTCTGCATCTCTGGAACTATTCAGAGGCCTATAGAAAACTCCCAACAGGGTAACCTCCTTTTCTATTTCTAATCTCAACCCATACTACTCCAGTAAACAAGCCCCCAAATGTCCTATCTGCAACTATAATACCGTCCTTGACTAACAGTGCCACACCAACCCCTCTTTTATCATTTTCTCTACTCCTACTGATATATCTAAATCCCGGAACCTGCAATAACTGTCCCTGTCTCTGCTCAGCCCATGTCTCTGAAATGGCAACAACATCAAAGTCCATGGTACCAACCCATGCTGCAAGTTCACCCACCTTATTCCAAATGCTGCTGGCATTGAAGTAGACACACTTCAAACCAACCTCTTGCTTGCTGATGGCCTTCTTATCTTCTGACTTCACTACTCTCAACCTCCCGTATACTCAAACTACAATTTTGGTTCCCGGTCCCCTGCTGAATTAGTTTAAACCCACCCGTAGAGCGTTAGCAAATATTCCCCTCAGGATACTGGTACCCCTCTGGTTCAGGTGAAGACCATCCTGTTTGTAGAGGTCCCATCTACACAAGAAAGAGCCCCAATTATCCAGGAATCCAAAACCCTCCCTCCTGCGCCATCCCTGTAGTAAACCCTCTCCTTCAGATCTCACAACCTCCCATCAACCAAAATAAATTTACCCAAAGTGTGTGAACATACTGACTTGACCATTTATTTCAATTTTTACTTTTGGATTTTGCTTTCGCTCTTCTTCATTTTCATTCTCAATCAATGTTTCCATTTATTGATTTCACTTTATTTACACACACCTTTAGTAGCTCTTCTGACTGCAATTAGTAAAGTGCCAGCTGCACATTTCAATTTCTTGGCATTCAATCTGAAAATATTGCAACCTTGCATTTCTTCAATGTCCCTGGAGATAGCTTCAGTGTGAAGGTTAAAATATTTACATAATATATCGCTGACATGCTGTTCTTGGAGACCTGGAGCTCAGCCAAGATAGTAACAAATGGATTATGAAGTTTTAGGGATAAAATCCCAGATATTTTTCAAAATTTGTGACAGTCTCCTGTACTTTTAAAAAGTCTTTATCTAGTTAATAAGTGATCCTAGAAATGGCTAACATGTTGCCATAAGTTATTTCTAAGTTGTTCTTGTGGTGAAGAAATTTATGAAGTACAACACTGTAGTTTAAGAATGTAGATATTAGTGAGCATTTTTCCACCACAGCATGACCTTAAAGCAATCTTTTTTTTCCCAAGGTAACATGTTTATTGTTATGAAATTAACTCATTGACATAATTGAAGGAAAGTCCTTCTGTATAATTTGAATATTTTCCAGAATAGCTCAGGAGTGTATGTGCATATTTCTAGGAGTGTATTTGTTGGCACAAAGAGAAACATTATTTCAAAACTACTTTTAATGATCAAAATTACAAAGCCTATTCAGCTGAATGGTCTTAACATTCCTACTTTGCTTGCCTTTTTAAATACCACATTTGATGTCAGGGTCACCGCAGTTACAAATTACCATAGATAAACTATGTTACTGGAATAAGTAGGTGAATCATGTGCAACAGCAGCTGATATTGTGTTTTCCATTTTCTCATTCAGATTGGAATTGCATTAGTCAGCCTTCTTGTTTGGGCATGCCAGGTCACAAAGCTGTGTGAGTTGCTGCTCAGAACAATAGTTACTGCCACCAACATCTTTTAAGTGTAGGAAATGACAGGGCTTGCTTGATCTAGTCTGTTAGAGATAACCCACTTCCTGGTCTCATGGAAGAGTTTTTTTTGTCGGGTAACAAAATATTCTTTATTGAACATTAGCAATGAGTTACAAGCTGCTCCTTAAAGTGATATGCAAAAGAAGCGAGGTTGATATGAGAAAAATATTTTCACACAGCGTTTAGTTGGGTTATGAAATGCACTGCATGGAAATATGATGGGGGCAGATCCAATTGAGGCATTCAAGAGGACAGTAGATGATGATGTGGATAAGAATAGTTTGCAAAGGTATGGGAAAAGAGCAGGAGATTGGCTCTCGGTACTGATGCTTACTTGTAGAACTATTGCGGGCATGATGGGCTAAATAGCCTCCTTTTGCCCTATAACAATTCTGTGATTTCATGTGTTTATGACTCTTATATGATAGAGACTCTTACAGAAACTTTGAGGAGAACTAGATGTTAGACCATAAGAGACCATAAGGCATAGGAGCAGAAATTAGGCCATTCAGCCCATCCAGTTTTCTCTATCAGTGAATCAGATCTGATAAGTTTCTCATCCCCATATTAGGTTTCACATTTTCAAGGGCCTAAGATGTTCTGTCTACTAGTCCATGCAACATCAAGATAGTATGTAGTACTTCTGGCACTTCTCAGTATTAGCCCTGTCTGACCCTTTCAGCCTCATGGACAACTTTACCCTTACTTTTTCAAAAATAAACTATTAACAGTCTTAATTAAATTAATCATGACTATATCTCCCTCCATGTCTGGCATTTTATAAATTCAGGCAATCTGGAGGTCTCACTAATCTCCAGGTTTGCATTCTCTATGGATATGGAAGACTGATAGTTTTCTGGAAGACCATTGATCTTAATTCTCTTCCAAATGTTACGTTGTCAAGCTCCCCACTGGGTTTATTCCAGTCAACTAGTGGTATACAATTAACCGCAATGAGATAGAAATCCTGTGCTTCCTTTTGCAGAACTCCTACACCAGTATGAATATCATTCATTGATTTTGCTCTGCATCTCCTCAGTGATCTGTGCTTTTTTGGCTCAGATCCCTGATCCACAGCTATAGGTCCAATCCTAAACGGTCATGCCTATTGTAGTATTGAATATTGGGATCCCTTAGAAATGGAAAATTTCTTGTAGTTAATGCGCAGCATGACATTTTATTTAACAGTCACTATAGCAGTATTTAACTTACCAAAATTCTAGCATATGAAAACAAAGGGAAGAATTATGCAAAACATGGAAGTCACGATGTCCATTCAAGTAGTGTCAACAATTTATCTGGTGCCAAACGCACTCTATTATCAGATGCATTGTGAAATGAGAAGTATTTGTGATCAGAAAGAACGTTAAACTAATTCTCAGATGAGGGAGGACAAGGGGACAGCGATCGTCCAATATCATTCGAAGTGTCTCATGGCCAATTGGCAAAAGAGTTCAGTTACAGAGTAAGTGACTGAAGAGAAGGCACCAGGGGAAGCCCACAGGGGCTGGAACAATTCTGCACTGGTGTAACCACACAGGGACTGAGAAGGGTTCTTTCAGACCATAGTTCTCAATAAATAGCCCTCATAGGCAGCTGTTCTCATTCAGCAGTCTTCACCAGGCAGATGAAAGATGGACCAGAATGAGAGGAGGAACACTGATTGAAGACCTCTGCAAAACCTCGATTAGAGTGTGGGATACTGCCCCCACCACTTTAATGAGACCAAAACATTTTGCGCGGACAGCCCGTTTGTCCTCTGGTATCAGTGAACCATCTTCAATTGTCTTTTCCTAATTAAGTAATGTATCAAATCTAAACTGCTGCTTCTTAGCAAACTCAGTAAACTATCGGAAAACTACTTACAAATTGTTGACTGCCTATTTACATAACTGTGATCATGAATCCCTAAATTAACAGCAGCATGTGGGCTGTTGTACATGATAGAATGGCTCCTTATTATTTGTGTCTTACGTATGTAGGTGTAAATGTGAAGTCAACCTCTTTGGAAAAATGGGGGGCTGAGTTTTCAGCTTCCTGCCCTATCAGCAACTTTTGTCCGAAACATTGATTCCCCTGCTCCTCAGATGCGGCCGATCCAGCTGTGCTTTTCCAGCACCACACTCTCAACTCTGATCTCCAGCAACTGCAGTCCTCACTTTCACCTAATGTCTACAACTGGCCATTCCAGCTTCACTTCAGAGGGAAAGTGCACTGGGAACACTTAGAGATCACAGCGTGCAGATTCAGAACTTAGTCAGTGGTGAGGAAGCCTGGAATGGGGTGGGTCTGTGATTTAGCAATGCTGTATTGAAATTCATTTTCTTATTCAAGAGTGACTTAACTGACCCAATGTTTGCTGCTTGATTTGATGTTGGGTATTTCAATGAACTTCTGAAATGTACAAATTATGAACTGTTTGCAAATTGGCCGAAGCACTCAGTAAACAGTGCCCATTGTCCTAAACAATCACAGAAGCCACATGACACTAGGTTATAGTCCAACATGTTTATTTGAAACCACAAGCTTTCAAAGTGCTGTTCCTTCATCACTTCACCTGATGAAGGAGCAGCTCTCCAAACGTTTGTGATTTCAAATAAACCTGGTGGACTATAACCTGGTGTCATTTAACTTCTGACTTTCTCCATCCCTGTCCAACACCAGCACGTCCACATCAGGGCTAAACAATCACATCAAGGATATTATGTGCTGTAAATATTCCTTGCAAGCATTCGTATCATTCCAATTTCTTACTCTCCATACATGAGGAGGAATAATCTGTGACAATGAGGTAAGACATTCCATTAAAAACAAATAGATCTTTGCCCATGTGCTCCCATGTCCTGGAGAGGAATGAAATAAGAGTCAAGGTCCATTGTTGTTCTGGTCTATGGCTGGAACAGGTCTCACAATTAACAATGAGATCCAGGCTTCCACACCAGTGACTAAGTTCTGGATCTGCACCCTGTGATCTCTAAGTGTTCCCAGTGCACTTTCCCTCTGAAGTGAAGCAGGAATGATGAGTTGTAGACATTAGGCAAAAGTGAGGACTGCATCAGGAATAAGGCTTGTGAGCCGAGGGGGTTGAGAGTTAAACTGTGGGGGAAGCTGGGGGGAAGGTAGTTGTAGATATTAGTACATTGACTTGATTTGATTCATTGTTGTCACATGTACCCAAGTACAGTGAAAATGTTTCTTTTGCAAGCAGCACAGGCAGATCATTGCAAACAAGGACATATAGATCATAGGGCGCTTAGACAGAGTGAGGCATAAAAGGCTACAGCTGCACAGGAGGTGCACAAAGCAAGATCAACATTATTTGAAGTTAGAGAGATCTATTTAGCAGTCTAATAACAGCAGGGAAGAAGCTGTTCTTGAACCTGTTGGTGCATGTGTTCAAGCTTCTGTATCTTCTGCCTGATGGAAGACTTTGGAAGAGGGTGTTTCCAGGATGGGGAGGGATCTTCAGTGATGTTGACAGCATTTCCGAAATAACAAGAATTGTAAATGGAGTTCATTGATGGTAGATCGGCGTCTGTGATGGTCTGGGCTGTAAACACAACTTTCTGTGGTTTCTTGTGGTCCTGGGCAGGGCAGTTACCATATCAGGCCATTATGTACCCGGACAGTGTGCTTTCTATGGTGCACCTGTAAAGGTAGGTGAGGGTCCGTATGGACATGCTGAATTTCCTCAGCCACCCGAGGAAGAAGAGGCATTGTTGTGCCTTCTTGACTGTTGCATCCAAGTGGGAAGTCCAGGAAGATTGTCGGTTATCGATACTCCTAGGAACTTGACAGTCTTGACCCTCTCCACCTCACCTCCATTGATGGAGATAGGGGCGTGACCCCCTCCTTTTTTCCTGTAGTCAATGATCAGTTCTTTTGTTTTGCTGACATGGAGAGACAGATTGTTATCATTGCACCATGACACCAAGCACTCTATCTCCTTCCTGTATTCTGACTTATCATTATTTGATACCTGTTCTACCAAAGTGATGTCATCGGCAAATTTGTAGATTGAGTGTGTACAGAATTAGGCTACACCGTCATGGGTGTACAGGGCGTACAGTAGGGGGCTGAGAATGCAACCTTGCAGGACACCAGTGTTGAGGATTATCGTGGAGGATGTGCTGTTGTCAATCTTCACTGATTGCGGTCTATAGAGCCGGACGCTAAAGATCCAGTTGCAGAGGGTAGAACTGAGACCTAGGTCTTGGAGTTTTGAGAGTAGTCAGGAGGATATAATGGTGTTGAAGGTGGAACTATAGTCGATGAGTAGGAATCTGACATAGGTGTCTTTATTATCCAGATGTTCCAGGGAACATGGAATGTTCCAGACTACAGAAATGGCATCTGCTGTGGACCTGTTTTGTTGGTAGGCAAATTGTAGGGAATCAAGGCAGGCTGGGAGGCTAGAGTAGATATCGGCCATGACTAACCTCTCAAAGCATTTCCTACTAATGGAAGTCGGAGCCACCAGGTCGTAGTCATTTAAGCATGTTGCATGTGTTTTCTTCGGTACTAGGATGATGGTGGTCATCTTGGAGCAGGTGAGGTCTTCAGATTGTAGCAAGCAGGGGTTAAAGATGACAGTGAATACCAGCTGGTCCATACAGGATCTGAGTGCACAGCTAGATAGTCCATCTGGGCCAGTCATTTTCCTTGGATTTGCTCTCAGGAAGGCCGATCTGATGTCTGCAGAGGTACAGAGGGAAAGGGTGCATCCAGGGCTGTCGGGACAGGTGACGCCACGCCACGCCATTGGCATTCTGCTTGAGCCAAACATAGAAAGCATTGACACATCAGGAAGGGATGGGATTTTGTCTGCTATCTTGCTCTGCTTCATTTTGTATCCTGTTATATTGTGTAGGACAGGCCTTACAATTGTAAATGCTGTCAATGTTCAATATATGTTTTTGTGGCCAATTCAGGCCTTTCATCTGGACGAACTTCAACACAATGCCAATGGATGTTCAGTCATTCTTGGTTCCTGGACTGATCCTATATTTCCTAGTACAGTATTAGTTCCAGAAAATGCTAAACTTTAAAACCCTCTGTAGTTCTAGAAATTCAAGGTAGTTACCCATTCAAAAACATTGAGACAAGCTACCTTTTGTCTTTTATTTGCTTGTTCCACCTTTTCTGGTCTGCAACAGAGACAAAACCATCCCTGTGAAATTTTACTGTAATTAAATGTTTTTTGCTAACTGTAACATTAATATATTAATGTAGCAGCTTTGACAATGCTGATTGTGGCTTAATGGTCATTGTACCATCTTGGTTGAAGAGTGTGGTGCTGGAAAAGCACAGTTAGTCAGGCAGCATCTGAGGAGCAACAGAATCAACGTTTTGAGTATAAGCCCTTCATCAGGAATGAGGCCTCATTCATGAAGAAGGGCTTATGCTCGAAATGTCACTTCTCCTGCTCCTTGGACGCTGCCTGACTGGCTGTGCTTTTCCAGCACCACACACTTGGACTCTCACCTCCGGCACCTACTGAAATCACTTTCTCCCATTGTGCCATCTTGGACTGAGTGTATGATTGACTTTGTAAACAAACTCAATATCTTGCCCAATAGGGATGTTAATCCTCATTCTGGTGAGCGCCCATAATCATCTGCAGTTTTCCCTGTATATCTACTGTTTTACCGCTTCATTGATCAAATGTTATGAGATAAATTTAAAATCTTTGTATGCTTAGATGTATCGCTGCTAGTCCTTTACATCCAATTGAGAATCGAGAGATTGGTGATCAATTTCTATTACCACTTCCGATCCAAGAATGTAGTCGGATAATCTCTCAATAGTCCATGTAACTGGGAGAGCATCTATGTCAATCACAGTACATCATATTTCTGTTTCTGACAATCCTTGTGATGCATATTATTTCGGTTTGCAACATCTATGTGGTTGGTTCTGGACCAACACTGTATTTAGGCCTGTAGCTAGATTATTGGCTGCTATAATGGTTGGAAAGGCTGGCTTACAGTGTACTAAATTATTGTGGATGACAATATGTACTTGATCACCTTAAAAGTGATCCCTTGATATATGTTCCAACACCACACTTGTGCCTTCTTGACTCAACTCATCTGTGGTAGTCACCAAGTGAGGCAAAAATTCCATCAATTGTCCATTAGAATCTTTTGAGATCCTGAAAAACTTTGGAGTTGGGAATTCTCTGACAGTTTAAATCTCTGAGGATCTGTCATTATATCTTCACTGATGTGTTAATGCAACCCAAAGACCAGTTCTGAGGAAGGGTCACCAGACCTAAAATGTTAACTCTGATTTCACTTCACAGATGCTGCTGGGCCTGCTGAGCTTTAGATAGCAATTTCTGTTTTTGTTTTGAATAACCACATAGATTCCATGGGGAATTCACACATGATTAAGGGATAGTTCTTCTGCTTGTAAGAACTTTAAGACTGCATGCATTCTCTGTTCATGTTTTTCAGCTGTTTAATCATATATCATAGATCATCCAACTGGTATATGGCTCCTTGAAGAGTTTGTAAAATATTGGAGATATTCCATTGAAAAATCTCTAGGGCTGAGCCAATGCCAAATATGTTGAAATAAAATATCCCAAATTGCATTATAAATATAACAAGTGATTTTGATTGTTTGTGCATAGAAATGTAAGGATTTAGCATCATTCTTCAGTGTAATGTTATATTCAGTATTCAGCTTCCCTAAGACTTAAAGTAATTTTGGGTATCCCTATTCAAAAGAGCTCCAAAGCTCCTGCTATTTAATGTCATCCACTTTTTGAATAAAATTTAAGTCTATACATACTTTCTCGCTCAAGAATGATAATCCTTGATTGTGAGATAAATATAGATTTTCTACTATTTTGTGTTCATATCAATACATTGGAGAGATGTTTGTAGTATACTTTCGATCTTGAGTGCTATGCCTCCTGGACTATGTAGTTACATCGTTGTCAGCTATGGATAGCATTTGCTTCAGCATAGCTGATAAGATATGTATCCTGGTGTCTAACCTGAAAGTTTTGAGATGACCATTAATATAAGCATCAACTTTCCAAAAAGAATCATCCATTTTCTTTCAGATTACTTCAGATTTCTCTTCTGTTATAGACTTTTCTACCTTGTTGATTCTTTTGTGTGAATGGCAATTGATTTCTGGTTTTTCTGAAATGATGCCCCTCTTTTATACAGTTTCTGAAAGAGTGTGACAAATAATTAATGTGTAGTCTCTTTTTACTAATGTGTGACAAAGGCTTTAGTGTCTGGTTTCTGTCCTATTCACTGTGCTGTTTCTTGTGTAGATTGCTTGTGGTTTTATACTTGAAAATTGAATAGACACTGCTGATCTCTTTTGTCAAGGTTGATCATTTCTCCTTGAGATTAATAGAACAAGAACAAAGAAACTTTACAGCCCAGGAACAGGCCCTTTGGCCGTCCAAGCCTGAGCCGATCCAAATGTACTGTCTAAACTTGTCGGTCAATTCCTAAACATTGTATCCCTCTGCTCCCCATCTACTCATGCATTTGTCCAGACGCATCTTAAATGAATCTACCATGTCTGCCTCTACCATCTCTGCTGGCAACGCATTCCAAACGCCCACCACCCTCTGTGTGAAATACTTACCGCGTGTATCCCCCTTAAACTTTCCACCTCTCACCTTGAAAGTGTGACCTCTCATTATTGAATCCTTCACCCTGGGAAAAAGCTTGTCTCTATCCAGCCTGTCTATACCCTTCATGATTTTGTAAACCTCAATCAGGTCCCCCCCTCAATCTCCTTTCTTCTAATGAAAATAAACCTAACTACTCAACCTTTCTTCATAGCTAGCACCTTCCATACCAGGCAACATCCTCGTAAACCTTCTCTGCACCCTCTCCAAAGTGTCCACATCCTTTTGGTAATGTGGCGCCCAGAACACAGTATTCTAAATGTGACTGAACCAAAGTCTTGTAAGCTGTGGTGCATCAGGACTTCTACTTCTCTCACCATCTGAAGAACGTTCTTTCATGTCAGACCCTCATTGGACTGGAATAAATCTGACAAAAACTCATCAGTGGTTCCTACAGCAATTCTGGTTCTTATGAACTCTAACTTTAAGCCACCATCTCAAATTTCTCCACTAATTTGTAGAAACCATTGATGAAATCAGTTATGCACTTCTGAACCCTTCTATTAAATTTTTCTCTTTCAAGAATGTTATCAGTTCTGAGGATGAAGCAATTGTCAAATCTAGTCAGTATTTCTTCCATTACTTCTTTTAACTTTGGTGAGTTATAACAGCATCAGCTTTACCCCAGTTATGAATAGAAGCTTCTGATTTATTGTCTCATTTAGAAGCAATTCCGTATTTCAGAATTTGTTTTCTCGAAGATATCCAATGCTGTGTTATATTTCTCCCATCTCTGAAAATTATTTATTCTGATGTCATGTCTTTCTGTTGTGATTATTTATTTTGTTTGCTTAAAATACTTTTATTTTATAGTAACAGGGGCAGGCTGCTGTCTTATCACGCTGAATGATTTCACTGCATTTTTGGCTAGAACGAAGGAATCCTGCCTTTTGTGGACAAAATAGAGGATTCCTGCTTTTCATGGGTAAAATTGTGAATTCCCATTTTTTGTGGCTTTCCCGCATGAATCTAGCCAAGTGTAGCTTTAATTAATGAGTCCTACTTTAATCAAAGCTTTGTTGAATAAATCCCATTGCTTGTGGTTTTGGTGTATTATTGCTACCTTTATTGTGACTCTTATGAAGGATTGCCTGCCTTTCCCGTGACCTGAATCAAGTCTCCCAAACTTTCTTTCCCCATTAGACCAGATCTGTTAAAGTTTTTAATCCACAAAACATCTGCTTTAATTATTGGCTGTAATGGAGTGATTAACATATGGTAATCGACAACCCATCTCTCTCAAGGGGCACATTCAGCCTAATGTGTTCGAGCGAAATTAGGAAATCAGCAGATTGGAGCTGTCTTCCTGACAGCCTGTCAATTTCACTGATTGTAACATTCTACATGAACGCACACAAGCATCAAGCAAAATTCTCAGCTCTATAATTCTACAGAAAACAATCTGCCAAGTCACTATTGCCTATTTGCAGAAAATGAAGATCACCCCCACATTATGTTGGGCTCCAATGCAACATATTAATATAACAGCTGCAATATGATTCCCAGCCACTGGATGTATTCCATCTGCTTTGAGTTTTGCATATTATGCTTTGTAAGTATTCTTCTAGTCAAAAATTAACAATTTCAATTTCATGCGAGATGTTTGCCAGTACAAATTACACACATGTTGCTAAACATTTATTTTCATCTTAAAACAGCTGAAATTAATTCAACATGACACATAATCAGCACAAACAAAAAATGGAACTATAAAAGGCGTAATTGGTTGACACGCTCATAGTTTTAAACAAAAGTTGTTGATTTAAACATTAAACCAATATTTTGTATTAGAAACTTTCTTCATAATTTTCCATTTTGCATCACATACTTGTTACTTACAACAAAATGTAAACCACCTGTTAAAGAGCCTCGGGTGAATAGCTAAACCAGAAATTCATTCGGGACTTGAATCCCTGTCTGCAGTTTAACAAAAATCAAAAGATATTTTCAAGATGCTTATTGCTAATAGATTTTGTAATCTTCGTCCATATTGCAATTCATTTTAATAATGTTGTTAAGAAAAGAGAATGTATTAAACAGTTGTTATACTTATCACACAAGTTCAAATTTTGCAGAAATACAAGCTGTAAAATATAATGTAGCACAAAGGCTGCTGCTTGATTGGAGTTGCCAACATTGGGATGAACCATTAATTAGATTCCTCATTTGATCTCTCATGTGAATGTGAAAAATCTTATGACACTATGTTAAAGAGTGAAGAGGATGTCTAGCCAAGACTTAATTTCTCCAACAACTCTGTTAAAGTAGATCACCTGCTTATTGTTGCATTACTGTCTGTGGAAGTTTACTTCGTCCAAATTGGCTGCCCCATTTTCTGCTGAACTTATAAAGTAATTTATTTAAAGAAATAAATATTATTTATTTAATATTTTGGGATGTCCTACAGTTGATAAATGGCTGTTTTTCTGTAAGTCCTTTATTTGTTTTCACCAACTCTTAGATGTAGTGGTTTCGGAATACATGAATGCCTCCTGTGCCATTTGCTCTTTTGTCTTGTTCTTGCAACCTGTACAAGTGTTTGCTGCCTTTCACTATGCTGCTTTTCCTCTTGTGTGGTTCTCTTTGCTAAACCCAGGAATGCACCCATTTTCAACAACTCAGGCGAAAGAAATTCTGAAAAATGGTGCATTTTCTCCACAGCTCAATCTGTTAAGTATTAAGTAGAACATTACTTGCTAAAACAGCCAAAAACCTGTCTCACAAACAGCAACTTAAGCTACACTTGCTGAGCTGCAGATGAGGATTGCTTTATTAATTCTTTTGATGCTCTGGTGGGTTAAAAAAAATCAAAAAGAAAAGTATAAAATATAAGTTTTTGATTCAGGAACAGGCCATTTATTATCCTGTTTAAACAATGCCTGAGCTTGCCACAAGTGGTTTCTATGGAATGGCCATTGAGTGCCTGGACTAACATGGTATCACAAAGACACTTCTAATACAGAATATTGCACTGCTCTATTCATTGCTATGAATAAGAACATAAGAACCATGAGCAGAACTAGGTAATTCAGCCTCTCAAGTCTGTTCTGACATTTAATGTGATTGTGGCGCAGTGGCTAAGGAACCGGGTTCAACTTCAACTTCGGATGACTGTGTGGAGTTTGCACATTCTCCCCGTGTCTGCGTGTGTTTCCTCTCGGTGCTCCAGTTCCCTCCCACAATCCAAAGATGTGCAGGTTAGGTGAATTAGTCAGGGTAAATGTAGAGTAATAAGGGAGGGGAAGGAGTTTGGATGGGATATTCTTCGGAGGGTCGCTGTGGACTTGTTGGACTGAAAGGCCTGTTTCCATACTACAGGGATTGTCTTTCAAAAAAATTAACTTGAACTCAACTCCGCTTTCCTGCCTGCTCCCATTTCCCCTTACTAACGAAAAATATGCCTATCTCTTCCTTAAATTTATGGGCCACAAAAAATGCTTTAAAATATTTTGCGTAACTAAAAATTGATTTGCTCATTGCCAAGTTTGCTTTTTGCAATTTGCTTTTGCTAAATTAAAGATGTTTGAGAATTGGTTGATAAAAATGTATTACATTCAAAATCATTTAATCTTCCGCAGATGGCTGCAAATACATGGTTCTGCCTTTTTAAAACCTAATATTGTTGTTGAAACTTGTTGCTCATAAAAGTGAACTATGTCAGTATTGCACAGTTATAATCTAAAATGCAGACTATTGATTATTGAATTCCATTGTCCTATTTAATACCTGGAGCTTACGTGAACTGAAAAGGCTTCATGAAAGAGCCACAAACACTGACATAAAATTGACACAGGTATCACCTAACCACAAGTCACTAAGTTTTCATATGGATTAGAGAGAAGACAGTGGATTTGGAATTAATCTTTTATCCAAAGACAAAGAAACCAGTTAATCAAACCCAGGGAAGGCATGAAAAGAATTTCATGTCCTATTTTGTTTTACAACTTGATGAGGATATTCACATATTGAAGATAAAAATATACTTGCAGTTAGTATGTGTGGAGACAATGAAACACAATGGAAACGCAAAAACAGACTTGAAGCAAAGTCATACTGGACTCAAAATGTTAACTCAGTTTCTCTTTGCAATGACACTGCCAGACCTATTGAACTCCTCATAGAAACATAGACATGAACAGATAAAATAGAACAGAAGTAGGTCATTCAGCCCTTCAGATCTGCTTTGCCATTCAATATAATATAGTGATTCTCAGCGGCACCCGGTTCGGGTTCCGTCAGCGCCACTCAGCTTCTGCCCTCATTGGTCTTTGTGCAAACATGGGCAGAAGAGCTGAATTCCAGAGGTGAGGTGAGAGTGACAGTCTTTAACATCAATGCCCCATTCAACTGTGTGTGGCATCAACATACTCTAGCAAAACTGGAATCGATGGTTATGAAGGGGCAAACTTTGCTGGTTGGAGTCATATCTGCCCCAGAGGAAGATGGTTGTGTTTGTTGGAGGTCAGTCATTTCAGATTCAGGACATCTTTGTTTGAGTTTTTCAGGGTGGTGTTCTACTTTCAACCATTTTCAGCTCCTTCATCAATGACTTTCCCTCGTTCATAAAGTCAGAAATGGGCATATTCACTGATGATTGCACAATGTTCAGCACCATTTGCAACTCTTCAGATGCTGAAGCAGTCCATGTTTAAATGCAACTAGATCTCGACAATATCCAGGCTTGAGCTGACAAGTGACAAGTAATATTTGTGCCACACAGATTTCAAGCATTTTCAGTACTTTGTTTTTAATTATATTTCAAGAAGCTGCTTCCAGCATTGAGACAGAGAAAAAGAAAGACAGAGACAGGGAAAGAGAGAGCAGATGTATTTTTGACTGCAAAATTGAATTATTTTGCAAAAGAAAACTCTGTGCATAGAAGCAATGTTTATTAAAGAGGAAAATTTAGATATCAAGAATTCAAAGGATAATTGCAATATTTGTTACTTATGAGGGTCTAAGACAGTAAGAAAACAGCCATAGTTCCAGGCTAAAACCTTACACCTTGAGAACAGAGAGGACTCTAAACTGCATTTTTAAAAAATCTTCCATTTGTACTATAAACTACTCATTTAAAAAATTTATACGTGCACATGTAAGTGTATGTGTTCATGTACGCTTATGTGTGTGTTTGCATTTGTTTGTGTATGTTTTTATGTGCGCACACTCACATGATTTCACAAGACTGCATGCTTGTCATTGCATCTTTGTTATTCAGCGATCACAGATATTAAATTTCCTTTTTACTTCACACACAAAAACCTGAATAGTTTGATCCTTACTGTTACAGTAGAAATCACTTAACTGCATTTTAGTCAATGTGAGTTAGAACCTCATGCTAAAAGGAACTTAAATTGCCTTTGTAGCCAACAAAAGAGATAGAAAACACGGGAGCTATTTCACCTTTCCTCACCTGGTCATAATGCTTCTCAATTATAAATCATTTATTTTCTATCAGCTTCAAGGACTATTGAGTCAAGACCAGCATCCTTTACTGTACCTTGGGACTGTCTCCTCCAAATTGGAATGTGTTTCTTTGATGTCTCAGACAAACCATTCTTGTGGCTTCTCAAAGATGCATCCAAAAAATGACATCAGTTTGTGCCAAATGTTTAGCCAGTTTTGCTCTATACATCCCTGATTACAAAAAAAAAGTACACAATATTGCCACTTTAAATTAGCATTTTATATTTGTTTTGCTCCAACCAAAACTTACACTGCTAAATCTAACCTAAGTCCTGCAGTCTTGAAACCAAGGTCCAGATTTGGATGGGAGAGATTTCTAATGGATAGCTGAAATTCCACCAACTGAATGGGAAAACTGGGAGGATGAAATGCATAGCAGCCGAGATTGTGATAGTTGCAAGAGAGGTGAAGATTCAGAGTCAGGTTTTGGCAAGGCTATAGAAAGTTTTATAGATGAGAAAAAAGATTTTGTATTTGGAAGTCTGTGGCAAGGGCACCCAGAAAGACAACTTTTGAGTGTTGTGTCTATATCAGCAAGTGGAGACTGTTCATCACGTTTCTTTTTTGAACTTTTTAAATTAAGAAGAATGAATGAATCAGGAGGTGTGTCATTTGCCACGGAGTATTCAGACTTTACCCTGCTTTTATAGACCAGCATTGACCTATTTCCACTTCTGGTCAATGATGAGCCCAAGCCATTGGGCCTGGTAAAGGTTAAGACAAATTAGCTGGAAACTCTTTTAAGAAATGGGTATTACCTAGCTTTTAAACAATATTATGCCATTTGTCGGTCCAAGCCTGTAGACTGGCCAGATTCTGGAGCAAATTGGCATGGATTGTCTCAGTCTTGATGAATTTTGAGTATAGTTAATTGTGATGTAACCTTCAGTAAATCTTTCTACTCTTCATTCTAGAAAAGGGAAGATTTTGGTAATGAACATGGTTGGGCTGGGAATGCTGTCCTGACAACATCCTGCAAGAATAGATTAGATTTAGATTAGATTACAGTGTGGAAACAGGCCCTTCGGCCCAACAAGTCCACACCGACCCGCCGAAGCGCAACCCACCCATACGCCTAAATTTACCCCTTACCTAACACTACGGGCAATTTAGTATGGCCAATTCACCTGACCCTGCACATCTTTGGACTGTGGGAGGAAACCGGAGCACCCGGAGGAAACCCACGCAGACACGGGGAGAACGTGCAAACTCCACACAGTCAGTCGCCTGAGGCGGGAATTGAACCCGGGTCTCTGGTGCTGTGAGGCAGCAGTGCTAACCACTGTGCCACCGTGCCGCCCACGAATTTGGGAATGTGATGGCTGGTATCTGGCGACTATCACCCTTTTTTTAATCATCAGTGTCATGAATCATAGAATCCCTACAGTGCAGAAAGAGGCCATTTGGTCCATTGGGTCTGCACCAACCTTCTGGAAAGCATCCCACCCAGACCCATTCCCTCTCGCCCCACTATCTCTGTAACCCTGTATTTACTATGGTTAATCAACCCAGCCTGCATGTCACTGGACACCACAGGGCAATTTAGCATGGTCAATCCACTTAATCTGCACATCTTTGGACTGTGGGAGGAAACCAGAGCACTCGATGGAAACCCACTCAGATATGAGAAGAACACATAAATTCCATACAGACCCAAGGCTGGAATAGAACCTGGGTCCCTGGCACTGTGAGGCAGCAATGTTAACCACTGCTACAATGATTTAAAATATGGACTCTTAATTTTTGAATTCCATTGTCCAATTTAATACCTTGGATTTTCAAAGATTGGAATGGTTTTACAAAGGGATCAAAATATTGGCTTAAAATGACAACAGGAATTATCAGTGGCCAAATTTCAGGAAACTAGTGTGCATTAAACAAGAGACAGCTGAACTAAAATTAACACATTATCAAATGACAACTAAACTAACCAACTCCCTCTCCTCTGGACAGCAAAACTGAAACTGGTCCTTGTGTCTGCCTCGTTCTCACTCTCTCTCTCTCTCTCTTTCTTGCTCTGTCGGTCTCACAAGAAAAAATTATAATGCACCCAGTGACACAATAGTTATTGTGAGGAACTATCACAACACTGAGAACTGAAATGATATCTGCAAGGGCTATATGCTTGACTTTGCATATTTATTATTTTTCTCACAGCTAGCAGGAAGTAATAATGCTCTGTCTTTCACTCAAGTAAAGCTTTTAATTCATTCTTTATTGTTTCTCGAGTGAAATCAGTTAACTTCTTTGCAAATAAACAAAAAGCAACTCAGCAGCTCTGGCAGCAGCTGTGGAGAGATAGCAGAGTTAACAATTTGTGTTGTGTGACTTATGACTCCCTCTCTGAAGAAACTCGGTCAAAATGTTTTCTCTCCACAGATGCTGCCAGAGTTTCTCCAGCAGCTTCTGTTTATTTCTATTTGTGGCGTCTGCAGATTTCAGTTTTATTTAATTTCATTTTAACCAGGAAAACAGATAGCTGTGTACTAAGATGTTTTGTTGCGACCACTCAATGAGGTTGAAAAGCGAGGAGCTGGTTCACCCTCTTCAGCTGGTCACAGCATTACATGTGATAATAGTAATTGGATGGCTTTCCCAATCAAACCCACCTAAAGTGTCTAAAAACATTGGTTGCAACTAATTTAGAGGTTGGCTTAGATTTTGTTCTCCTCTGATATCGCCACCATCATTCCCGCCAGTCTTCATTCAATTTGATTCGCTTGTTATGATATCAAGAGATGTCTGAAGGCACTGAATACTGCACATGTTATGTACCCTAACAACATTTCAACAATCCTACCAGAGAGTTGTGCTTCAGGATTTGCTGCAGCCTGAAGCCAGACAGTCCCAGTATGGCCTGAACACTGACATCAACCTGATGATGTGGAAAGGTGCTTGGGCATGTCCTGTCTACTTGAAGCAGGATAAATCCAACCTGGTCAAAATTACTGGCCAATCAGTCTACTCTTATTCATCAGTACGGTGACGGAAGGTGTTGTGATCAGTTCCATCCAGCAGCACTTGCTTAGCAATATCCACTCACTGGAGAAAGTGAGGTCTGCAGATGCTGGAGATCAGAGCTGAAAATGTGTTGCTGGAAAAGCGCAGCAGGTCAGGCAGCATCCAGGGAACAGGAGAATCGACGTTTCGGGTTCCTGAAGAAGGGCTTATGCCCGAAACGTCGATTCTCCTGTTCCCTGGATGCTGCCTGACCTGCTGCGCTTTTCCAGCAACACAATATCCACTCACTGACATTCAGTTTGGGTTCTGCAAGAACCTAGGGTTCAGCTGCAGATCTCATTCCAAGTCTTTGTTCAAAAAGGGATGAAAGAAATTCCAGAGGGAAAATAGAAATTATATACTTTAACACAAAGGCTACATTTGACTGAGTGTTGCAACAAGGATCTCTAGCCAAACTAGAATAAGAAGGAAAGCCTTCCTTCCACAGGGAACTCACTTCCCACAACCCAAAACATTCACTCCCTTGGTCCATGAGCTGCTTCATCTATGAACATGCATCTAATATTAGGTTAGAATTGGGACTATTCACTATTGATTGCACAATGTTCAGTACTATTTGTGACTTCTCTGATACTGAAGCAGCCCATGTTTGAATGCAGCAAGGCTTAGACAATATCTAGATTCAGATAGACAAGTGGCAAGTAACATTCAAGCCACTGAAGTGCCAGGAAATAGCAATCACCAGTGGTCCATGACCTGACTTCCCAAACCCTGTCCATCATCCACAAGGCACCAATCAGGAGTGTGATAGAATATGCTCACTTGCCAGGATGGATGCAGCTCCAAAGGCACTCAAGAAGATTAATGCCATCCAGGACAAAGCAGCCCGCTTTATTGTTTGTAATTATGGTGCCATTCAGTCACTGCAATACCAACATTCTATGTACTGTATAGCAGCTACAAAATGCATTGCAGAAATTTACCTCAGCTGAATGGAGACTACCTTGCAAACTACCACCTGGAAGGGCAAGAGCAGAAGATACATCACCACTATGCTCAGCAACACCTGAAAGTTCCCCTCCAAGCTGTTCACCATTCTGACTTGGAAATGTACAATCATTCTTTCAGTGCTGCTGGCTGAAAATCCTGGAATTCCTCCAACAACACATTGTGGGACTACTTACACCAAAATGGACTGCAACTCAGTTCAAGAAGGCAACTCAGTTTCACCTTCTAAATGTCAGCGAGGAATGGGCAACAATGCTGATCCAACCAGTGAAACCTACATCCCATGAATGAATAAAATAAACACTCAAACCAGAGAATGTAACACATATCAATTTCTTACCACATAACGTGAACCAAATTAACTCAACACCCGCATAAATGACAGTGGAAATCTTAAAAGGATTCAAAGTAGGATCAGCCACATTTCAGTTTTGAACTCAACAGACAAGAATAACAGTAATATGATTTTGACCATTCATTTATCTTTTTACTTAATTTGACTCTCATTACAGCGAAGTGTTTTTTAAAAATTAGGCATTATTTGATTGTTACATTATTTTCTTGGCAATGGTGCTGCCTCATCCATATAAAGCAAATTATTCAATAATAATGCAGGAAATACACAGCACTCATTCAACTAAAGGTTAAAAATCACTCTACCAGGCTACTGGCTAAGAGATAAACCCCAAGGTTTGTACAATTGGTTCTAAAGTAAATATTAGTATCAGATTAGATTATTAACATTTGATGATTTTCACCAGGGATACATTTTAAAGGTGAGGAATGGAGGCAATTAGATTGCTAGCATCTGTACTGGCACTGGTTAAGCTAGAAAATTGAATTTAGCATCAACCAATCGATTATAAAATAATTTTCCTGCAGCGAAACAAGTTTACATTGAAATTAAATAAAAGCAATTATTGAAATCAACTGATTAGATGGAAAATGTAATAAAAGCGCTATCTGGATAATATAACTTGAAGAGAAGCATTAATTTTCATAAGTGATTTAAATTTTTAGTGATTTCACATATTAGAATCATAAATTTAAGCAATAAAGCAATGACAGTTATCTTTTATTTGAAATCGTCTTCACATCCTGATGTATACATCTGGCATAGCCATTCGAATTTGTTACACAATTATAAGAGAATGAATTATTAGAAAGTAAATGTTGACAACTTCATAAGATCATAACTGGACCTAACTAAATTCACTCATAAGATGCCAGACTCCATTAATTATATACAGGAGACATTTGAAATACCTAGTAGGTCAGGGAGCAATTGTGGAGCAAAAATGAGAGTTAATGAAAGGGAACGTTAAGCTAGACGAGCATGTGTTTTTTGTCCCAACTGGTGATTATTTAGTTCCTAAGTTTTCATGAGTTGCACAGTCTCCTGCTTTCAATTCAATGGTACATCCCTGAAAGCAGTCATGAACATCTAAAGAACCCAAAAAGATTCACAAGGCAGTAATGGTCATTAGTTCATTAGTTTTTGCATATACTGTTAATTTGTTTTAACAATGCTGCAGTCTTGTGATTGCTTAATGAGGTGTGATACAATCTCATAATTATCTAAAATTCTTTGAAAGGTTTGCCAGCTCCTTGCTGGATTATCTGTCATTTCTGTTTTGCTAGGATTTGCAAAACTGTACAGCACATGCATTCCAGAGATTTACATTTTATTCCTTTTCCAATTAAAATGGCACAGCTGCATAGAACAGGAGATGGTTGAGCAAAAACAGAGCAGATGCCTAAATGTTCTATGGGGGTTGTCTGGAAGGGAATTGGTGAAGCCCCTGCAGAAACAACACAATTTGTGGTAGAAGATCAGACTGCCAATGAAATTCAGGTCAAGATGTGTTTCATTAGTTTGGATTAAGTTTAGCTGAGAAGCACATGACATTAGAGGAACCTGGCTTTACAAGCTTCAATTTTCACCTCTGCTAAAATATCTGCCACATTCAAATGGTTTGTTTCTAATTGTAACACCTTACCTTGTTACATTTGATATGACCCGTCAGTAACAAGGAACAAATGATTTCAGAACTTAAAAGTACACGGAGATCAAGGAAATGTTTAGTTTGCTCCAATATCAGGCAATCAATAAATGCTGCAACATATTAGAACATAGAAAGAAAACTGGGACAATCAGCCCCCTGAATCTGTATGGCTATTCAATGAGATCATAGCTGTTCTGTTCCTCAGCTCATTTATCTGCCTTTGATCCATGTTATTTCTTACCTTGGCCTAACAATAACCTGTTGATGAATCAAACTTGAAAATTTCAACTGACCCAGAATCTACTTCCACTTAGAGAGAGCGATGACCAGAATTTCACTGCCCTTTGTGTGCAAGAGTGCTCCCGGCAATCACTCCCAAAGAAGATAGTTCACATTATAAGATTGTGCCATTTCATCTTTGTTCAAATGAGAAAAGAGTGCATGGATTTTCCTTAGGCTTCAGGACTCCAGTGATGGAACCAAATGAAGATCCTGATTCCACTTTTCTCAACAGTTAAACTGGTTTAGTTATTGTCTGGGAGCTGATCTCCTAACTGCCTGCTTCCACGTTCACCAACTTTAAGATTAGAAACTCTGGATGCTGCCAAGCCGATCTGGACAGGCAGCTACACTGCATTGGCAAAACCACTGGGAGAAGTGAGCATTGCTGATGGAAGTGCCCTCTTGAGCTTGCATGGCAGTGAAGAGATTTACAGACTCAAGGTTGGCAGCTCCATTGAGACAGAGGGGAAATTCCTTAGCTTGTTTAATCTTGGACAAGATTGTGGCCTTTCATCCTCAGGGAGCCAAGAATGGAGCACGGAGCAAAGATGTGAAGTTTCCAGGTCTGATAATCACTTGGTCTGCTACAGGGAGAACACTGATATTGGGCTGATCTACACATGCAATGGGACAAAATGCGAGAAAGAGCTTGTACAAATATCCCTAACTGGAACCTTAACCAAGGTAATTCACCAGAATGGATAGATTGATCTGTTAGGAAAGATTGGAGCAGTGCTGGAAAAGCACAGCAGGTCAGGCAACATCAGAGGAGCTGGGAAAGATTGTCAATGGTAAAAATGCAGTGTGAAATCATTTCAATTCTGGTTCTCACAATCTTTCTGGTTTGTCTGGTACCACCAAGCTAGGAAAAGATAGCATATCATTTACCTCTACTTTCGATATGTCCCTAACCAACCTGTTCAGAGATGTTATGACATAAACTGGAGCAGATAGGACTTGAATCCAGGCCTCTTCACTCAGAATTAGGGACACTACCACTCCAGCACAGAAGTCTTTTTTTAAATCTATTTTTCTAAACAACCTGCTCAGGTATGTAGTTACTCACCTCTGGAGCAGATGGGAGTGGAATCCAGGTCTCTCAGTTAAGTGGTGTCATAATTTCAGTTTCTAGTCTATTGATGTCTTTATTATTTTAAACACTTCAACAGGATCATTAATTAACTTTCTACTCTTTAAGCTGGTGAGATTGTGAGGTGACTTTTAATTAGGTAAAAGGATTTCACGTGCTATAAACTCAACTGTGTTCTCCAGGTTGATTACTCAGAATGACTATTGTGCTGACAAACTCACAGCACTAAGATTTTAGCAGACCCTGTTTGGTCTTTATAAGCGTTTACCTTCTGACTGCCAGTGAGTTCTCTCTAAAGGCTCTCACTGTTCAAGGTTAACTGTACATACTCTTTCCACTTATATCCTGAACTTTTTCCTTTGATGTCAAATCATGAGAGCTTTTGCTCAGCAATGTGTATGAAAATGAGATACCTTGTACAAACCTCTGGGATATGACATCATAGCTGTTTCAAGAGCAGGAGACATCTGACTTCTTAGACTTCCTGAAAGACCCCATCCCAGCAACCCCCCTCCTCACCCCACACTACTCATTGTTACAGCTAAAGTGCAATGTTTATATTGATATTTGCTTTTAAGGATGTGACCAACATAAATTGGATGACCTAACTTAAGGCTAAGAATGAATTTATCAGGAAGTGTGACGTAGCAGATCTGAATAGCAAACAACATGGTGAAAGTTTATGCAAGTTGTTCCCATAACTTAGTTCTTTTAACCCCAGCATAATTCTAGTAAACTACATTGTAATCTTCCCAAGGCCAGTATATCCTTCCTAAAGTGCAGTGTCCGGTACAGAAAACAATATTGAGATTGAGTCTAGTGGTGCGTGTGAACAACTGAGATATAATTTCCTCCCTGTTGCATGATAAGTCCCTTAATCTAAAGTCCAATGTTAACTTTAGCTATTTGGAATACTTATTGTGCACCAAATTTTAACTGAGACTGCCGAACAGAAGTTGGAGCTGCGTCTGGAGATGGGGAGCTGTCTCAATTGCAGAATAATAACAGCAGCAGAACTACTCTGAGTGTTCGCCATCAGAAGCAGTGTCAGAAAGCTTCTTGTTCAACAGGTGTCACCAGCAAGGGAACCTTATATAGTAGCATTCTGTCACTTTGAAAAGGGGAAAGTGAAATGCTGTGAATTCTGTACATCTAAAGCAAAAGTGAAAATCCTGGAAGTTTTGGTGAATGTGGCAGTGTCAGTAGAGTGTGATACAGTTAAACAGCCAAAGGTGTCAAGAAGTATGGAGAAAAGCTGGAATATGGCTTTGAGATAAAGGTTTAGCAATGACCAAACTGAATGGTGGAGCAGATTCAATGGGCCGAATGGGCCACTCCTTCATCCATTTGCTTTGTTTCTACTTCAGATTGATGACTTTTTCTAAGAACTGGAAAAAACTAGAGAACTAAGTAAAGATTTTAAACTGAGGAAAGAAGGGATGGTAAGGAAAAGGAATAAAATGGAAGATCTGCTAAAAGGTGAAAGACAGGAAGAGTCCATTGACAGAAGATTTGATGACACATGGCCAAGGGATAAACAGAGAGGTAAAATGTGTGCCTGGATTAGGTGTGAATGGCAGAATGATGGACACCTGCCTGCTGAAAGTGAAACAAAAGGTAAGAAAGAAACAACAAAAGAAACAAAATCAGTCAACACAACTCAGTGAGTGGGCTCTCCTCTTTCAACAGATAACAGCATTTTAATTCTGCTAGTAAGATTAAGAAGACAGTGTTGAATGGTCCTGAGGACCAATGGCTGGTGTTGCTCATATGCAGGTATTGCGTGACCCTCAGAGTGCTTTTCATGACACTCACCAACTTGTCCAGAGAGCCTGACAAACAGTCAAATGATTGGCTGCACTGTGCAAAGATGGCCATTGTGTCACAGATACTGTCTCCTATTCCATCTGTGCATGTGGATGTGGTCTCCAATTGTTTACAGTGCCCCTTTTGACAGGGGTTGAGTAGATGCCCATTCTCTGTAATCCTCCGAGTGCCAGTGCCTTGCTGCATGACTTCCTTCAGCAGCTGCAGAACAATTGCAGTAAAGTGCTTCCCGGGTTGTGCTCCCACACTCTTGAAGGCTAACATACCCATCAGAGCTGCAGGGGAGTGCAGGACGTAGCCTTGACAATGCTTCCTGTAAGATCTAAGGGATGGCTTTTGTGGGGGAGCTGTGCATTTCTTCATGGAGCTGGTAGAATCACCAGCTGTAACTGCAAGGCACAAGAGAGGAAAGGTGATACAGCCAGTGGTTGGACGTGGTATGCAATGGATAAAGCCAACAGTGGGAATCGCAGGGAAATGAACAGTGGAATTTCCCCAGTTGGCCAGACATTGATGTCTCTGCATTCCCGTATGAGCAGTCTCAGTTTTCTTCTGTGAGGTCCAGGATTTACTTAACATAGGGGGTGGCTAGGAGCCAAATATCAGGCACCCCTCACCTCTACAGCCTCATTCTGCCCTATTATGGGCTGTCTTCTCCCGTAATGAGAGAAAGGAATGTATCAACTGAGGTGGTTGTAGGTGAACATACTACAGCTAGTAGTCCAGGTTCTGGAGGAAGTAAGTATGAGGGGTGTTCCAATGGAGTGAGGAAGGAGCACAGAGGCAAGCATGGTTAATAGTGTGGAAGGTGGGGGTGGGTGACAACAAGTGAGGGAAGATGTTGCAGGCACTATTGAGAGTAACAGAGCATGGGCCTTAGTGCGAGGCAAGTGCAGTAGCAGAGATAGAGTAGATGTGATGTGGTAAAATGAAGAGGGTAACACAAACCATGGCTCAATGAAGAAGATCACTTTTTACACCACCATGGAGACAGCATTGACATGGGGTAGCAATCTTAGACCAGGCTCTCTGAGTCTAGTGGCATTAGCTCCTCTGCCAGGCATCTGGGAAGTGGGCTCTGTCCCATCCCTT
This sequence comes from Chiloscyllium plagiosum, assembly GCF_037043375.1. Taxonomy (NCBI): domain Eukaryota; kingdom Metazoa; phylum Chordata; class Chondrichthyes; order Orectolobiformes; family Hemiscylliidae; genus Chiloscyllium; species Chiloscyllium plagiosum. The sequence goes on along the minus strand of NW_028270141.1, from coordinate 77,291,227 downwards.
TGAGCAGGTGTTCCAGGTCCCTGTTGGAGCATTGTAGTGCAATCTTTGTCATTTCCAACTCTGCCAATCAATGAGCAGTAAAGTTTCAGAGTGCTAATGCTCATCCATGTGCACTGTGGCTTCTCAAAGTGGACACAAAGGATGCCAGGCTTTGATGGGCGTCCAGTGAGTGGGTTTTTTTTCTGGGAGCTGTATGTGGTAGATTGGGTTGGAATCAGACATGAGATACCCAAAAGAGGTGATGTTTATTATTAATTCAGAGAATTTGGCAAGATATGGTGAGTGAACTCGTGAGACTTCTCAGTCAGAAGCACTCCAAAAGACCTGACAGCTAAAATAAAACATAAGTTTCAGCTTTAGGATTTTTTTCCTTCTCTGACAGAAGATTGTAATCTTTTTAACTTTCATGAAGAATAACAGAGAGGCAGTGTAACTTGTCAGGATTTAAATACCACCAATATTTTCTGGATCCAAGCCTTATGATGAGTGGAAAATTGATATATTTGCACAGGTGGCTTTCTTACTAAAAAGCAAACAAAATGAGATTATTTTTTAATAAAGTAAATCAGTAGTCATGTCTTAAGTGAACTGAATACCAAACAATTGGAATACTGAGGAACAGTTTAGATCTTCAATGAAAATTCAATTTACAAGAAAGATGATCCATTAGATGGTTATGAAGACTTACTCAGACTTTGATAAATTTTGAAAGGGAGGTAGTTGTTCCACACTAGTATATATCATGGACTTTCACAAACTATGAAAAATTGAAGACATTCAACTTGAAGATTCCTTAGTCAGTGATTGCAAAGAATTTTTTTGGTTGTGCTCAAGTGTTGCATATGGATAGTTTCCTGATCTTAGTTGTTTTGTACAGGGCTTTTGCGGTGAAGTGGTAAATCTTGTAACAAGATGACTCAGGTTCAAGTCCCACCTACTCCAGAGATGTATCATTACATCCCAAACAGCTTGATTGGAAAAAAAAATCCTAGCTGCATTGTAGAGACTCTTGTGAAACAGTGGTCATGTTTCTAACTCTGAGCCCGGAGACCTGGATTTAAGTACCTGCTCCAGAGGTATGCAAAAACGCATGTAAGAATTGGAAAATATCTTCTCACGAATGTCTCATTCTCACAGAGAGGCATCTTTTTGAATAAAATATCCACCATTTTAAGGAAGGGTCCTGGTGAAGCAACCATTTCCAGCAGATTTGATGGTTGAAATGAGAAATTGTGCCTTGTTCCTGGGAACGAAAGACTCAATGACTGCAACATTTCAAGATAATTCAGTGGGCAAAGATATCAGTACAACATAAAAATAACAAGCAGAAATAAAGATGAGAAAAACATTTTTGTAGATCCAGCAAAATGGATTAGGGTAGTGATGATCAGCAAGTGAACCTCACAATACCTAGAGAACAGGGCCTATGGGCCCTGACAACATTCTGCCAATAGTACTGAAGACTTGTGTTTCAGACCGTGCTGCTCCCCCAGCCAGTAATATTACCACATTGACATCTATCTGGCAATGTGGAAAATTTCCTTTACACAAAAAGCAGAACAAATTCAACTCAACTAAATACTGCCCAATCAGTCTTATCTCAATCATCAGTAGTGTGACGATAGGGGTCATCAACAGTGCAGTCAAGCAGCACCTGCTCAGTGACACCCAGTTTGGGTTCCACCAGGACCAAAGTTGAAACTTTATTGCTGGAACAGCACAGCAGGTCAGGCAGCATCCAGGGAACAGGAGATTCGACGTTTCGGTCACAGGCCCTTCTTCAGGAATGAGCAGAGAGTGTTCAGCAGGAGAAGATAAAAGGTAGGGAGGAGGGACTTGGAGGAGGGGCGTTGGAAATGTGATAGGTGGAAAGAGGTCAAGGTGAGGGTGATAGGTCGGAGTAGGATGGAGGCGGAGAGGTCAAGAAGAAGACTGCAGGTCAGGAAGGCGGTGCCGGGCTGGAGGGATTCGGCTGAGACAAGGTGGGGGGAGGGGGGATGAAGAAACTGGTGAAGTCCAAGTTCATCCCCTGTGGTTGGAGGGTTCCCAGTCGGAAGATAAGACGCTCCTCCTCCGACCGTCGCGTTGTTGTGGTTTGGCGGTGGATGAGTCCAATGACCTGCATATCCTCGGTGGAGTGGGAGGGGGAGTTGAAATGCTGTGCTACAGGGTGGTTGGGTTGGTTCGTCCGGGTGGCCCAGAGGTGCTCTCTGAATCGCTCCGCAAGTAGGCGGCCTGTCTCCCCAATATAGAGGAGGCCACACCGGCTGCAGCGGATGCAGTAGATGATGTGGGTGGAGGTGCAGGTGAATCTGTGGCGGATATGGAAGTTTCCTTTGGGGCCTTGAAGAGAAGTGAGGGGGGAGGTGTGGGCGCAAGTGTTGCACCTTCTGCGGTTGCAAGGGAAGGTGCCGGGAATGGAGGTTGGGTCGGTGGGGGGTGTGGATCTGACAAGGGAGTCGCGGAGGGCGTGGTCTCTACAGAAAGCTGATAGGGGAGGGGAGGGAAATATATCCTTGGTGCTGGGGTCTGTTTGGAGGTGGCGGAAGTGACGGCGGATGATGCGCTGTACATGGAGATTGGTGGGGTGGTAGGTGAGGACCAGTGGGGTTCTGTCCTGGTGGCGGTTGGAGGGGCGGGGCTCAAGGGCGGAGGAGCGGGAAGTGGAGGAGATGCGGTGGAGGGCACCGTCGACCACGTAGGGGGGGAAATTGCGGTCCTTGAAGAAGGAGGCCATCTGTGTTGTACGTATTTTGAACTGGTCCTCCTGGGAGCAGATGTGGCGGAGACGAAGGAATTGGGAGAATGGGATGGCGTTTTTACAGGGGGCAGGATGGGAGGAGGTGTAGTCCAGGTAGCTGTGGGAGTCGGTTGGTTTGTAGTAGATGTCCGTGTTGATTCGGTCGCCTGAGATAGAAACAGAAAGGTCTAGGAAGGGGAGGGAGGAGTCCGAGACTGTCCAGGTGAATTTGAGGTCGGGGTGGAAGGCGTTAGTGTAGTGGATGAACTGTTCAACCTCCTCGTGGGAGCACGAGGTAGCGCCGATACAGTCATCAATGTAGCGAAGGAAAAGATGGGGGGTGGGGCCAGTGTAGTTGCGGAAGATGGATTGTTCCACATACCCTACGAAGAGGCAGGCATAGCTGGGGCCCATGCGGGTGCCCATGGCTACTCCTTTTGTTTGGAGAAAGTGGGAGGATTGGAAAGAAAAGTTGTTCAGGGTGAGGACCAGTTCGGTCAGTCGAAGGAGGGTGTCGGTGGAAGGGTACTGGGTGGTACGGCGGGAAAGGAAGAAGCGGAGTGCTTTGAGTCCTTCGTGATGGGGGATGGAGGTGTACAGGGACTGGATGTCCATGGTGAAGATGAGGCGTTGGGGACCGGGGAAGCGGAAATCCTGGAGGAGGTGGAGGGCGTGGGTGGTGTCACGAACGTAGGTGGGGAGTTCTTGGACTAATGGGGACAGGACCGTGTCGAGGTATGCCGAGATGAGTTTGGTTGGGCAGGAGCAGGCTGAGACGATGGGTCGTCCGGGGCAGTCAGGTTTGTGGATTTTGGGCAGGAGGTAGAAACGGGCGGTGCGGGGTTGTGGGACTATGAGGTTGGAGGCGGTGGATGGGAGGTCCCCTGAGGTGATGAGGTTATGGATGGTCTGGGAGATGATGGTTTGGTGGTGGGGGGTGGGGTCATGGTCAAGGGGACGGTAGGAGGAGGTATCTGCGAGCTGGCGTTTGGCCTCAGCGGTGTAAAGGTCAGTGCGCCAAACTACTACTGCGCCTCCCTTGTCAGCTGGTTTGATGGTGAGGTTGGGGTTGGAACGGAGGGAGTGGAGGGCTGCGCGGACCACCAGGACCACTCAGCTCCTGACCTTATCACCACCTTGGTTAAAACCAAATGAGTTATGTTCCTCAGGACCTGGTTAATTTGGTCAGTAGAGGTACTGCCATAATATCCACAAGAGTATATTCTGTACCTTTGTAATACTTCTTCCAAATGATGGTCAACACAGAAGTACTGATTCATCAGCTGAGGCAGGAGAAGAGTGATAATTAACAGAAGGTTTCCTTGTCAATTTTTGACGTCATGTTGGACCCAAAGCCAATGACATTCAGAGGAATTTCCTTCCAACTGTATATTACTGTTCTGCCACCTCTGATGATCCGTCATGCTCATGGGACTGGACATATCCAGAAGTATTGATGAGATGTCTAGACAACAGTTAAATGCTGTGGTTTCGTCAACATAATTACCCTGTAGATCAGTCAATCTATCAGACATGTTAGATTTTTGGAGAAGATATTTATAAAAAAATATGCTGAAGTAACTAAATTTAATTAATTTTCTGGTAAGGAAAAGTATCTGTATTCTTGTTGATACACCAACTTGAGGCATGATTTTTTTACCAAGCTGTTTAGTTACCTGTTAGAAAATAAAACTGGCCTGGGAATGGAACATGGAAGTCCACCTATTTTGAACAACGTGCTTCACCCTGTCACTGAGACAGCCCTTTGCCTCACCACCTCCATTCTCCGTTCCAATGCTCTAACCACCCCCACCTCCCAAAGCAATTAAGGTAGAGTTCCCTTGTCGTTACCTACCACCCCACCAGTCTACGTATCCAACGTATCATCCTTAAATACTTCCACCAACTCCAACGAGAACCTACCATCAAGAACATCTTCCCCTCCCCAACTTTGTCTGCCTTCTGCAAGGACCGTTTCCTTTAACAGTCCTTGGTTTGCGCCACTCTCCCCACTGAACATCTCCCATCCCCATTGAACCCCAGGTACCTTTCCCTGCAACCAGAATAGATGCCCCTCACCTCCATCCAGGGCCCTAAACAGTCCTTCTAGGTGAGACAGAGGTTCACCTGCCTCTCCTTCAACCTAGTTTACTGCATCAGGTGCTCCTGATGTGGTCTTCTCTACATCAGGGAGACCAAACGCAAACTTAGGGAATGGTTCACCGAGCATCTCAGTTGGGCCCCAGGAGCTGACCGGACGCCAATTTTAAATCCCCTTCCCACTCCCTTTCCGACATGACCATCTTTGGCCTCCTCCATTGCCAAAATGAACCACAGCGCAAATTGGAGGGACAACACCTCATCTTCCACATGGGCAGTCTACAGCCCGGAGGACTCAACATTAAGTTCTCCAATTTCAAATGACCTCCCTCCCCATCCCCTGACTCCCTTCCCAGCCCCTCTCCATCCCTTCCAATCCCCCCTGCCAGCAACCGGATTCATTCCTCCCACTGACCAACGAGGTTGTACTCTCTCCCTGTCTTCATCTATCCCCACTTCACCACCCTGGCCCCGCCTCCCCTTTTATTTGCAGCTCCCACCATACTCACCCCCAGTCCTGAAGAAGGGTTATAACTGAAACGTTGACTTCTCCATGTCTTGATGCTACCTGGCTTGCTGGATTCTTCCAGCCTCCTGCCTGTCTGTGGGAATGGAACATTACATTTATTTATGAAATAATGAAGATACTGAGGGTAGATGAAATTAGAATGCTTCAAATTGTAAGTGGTTATTTACCATGGCAGACCAGTAAAGAAACTTCGACTTCAGCAATGGTTGATCTGTGAGAACAAATTCTTTAATCTATGGCTAGTACACTGTGGTTGTGAATAAAGTCTTTCAAATCAAAATCCACAGCTTTCATCTGCGCTAGTGGAGAATGTAATCCCTTCCCCAAGAGAGAAAACTTTCAAGTCCTAATTAACCTAAAGCAGGAGACTGACCTTGTAAAATAAAGTCTTCATTGTGTTTCAGTTCCTGAATATAACAGAATCTTATTGTTTCATGTAGCTCTCTACACTGATGGGAATTTAAGAGCTTCCACAGAAAACACGTTTACCAACCTGCATTGTCAAAAATATTGTGAAAACTGCCTCAGGAAATATTTTGAAGATAATAAATTTATTCTCATGCAAAGTCTGTAAACACTCTTCAGCTAATTCAGTTCTCCACACAGCTAAAGGCAGTACATATTGAAAAGGCCATGGAACCAGAGAGCATTCCTGCAATTGTACTGAAGACCTGTCTAGCTAAGCTTGTATAGCTACAACACTAAAATCTATCCAGCAACATGGAAAATTGCTCAGGTATGTCCTATACGCAAAAAGCAGGACAAATTCAAACTGGCCATCAGTCCACTCTCGATTATCAGTAAAGTGATGGAAGTCATCATCAACAGGGCTATTAAGCAACACTTGCTTAGCAATAACCTGCTCTCTCATGCTCAGATTGAGTTCCACCTGGACCACTCAGCTCCTAATTTATTTTCAGCCTTGGTTCAAACATTGAAAAATGAGCTGAATTCCAGTGGTGAGGTGATAGCTACTACCTCACTTCACCAGATGTGGAATCAAAGAACCCTAGCAAAACTAGAGTCAATGAGATAAAATTTAATTACTGCAGATTAAGTTTTCCTGTTATTCATTCGTGGAATGTGTGTGCTGAATGGGCCAGCATTTATTGCCCATCACCAGTTGTCCCTTCAGAGTGTGATGGTGAGCTGTCTTCTTGAACTCTTCAGTCCATTTAGTGTAGATAAACCCACAATGCTGTTAGGGAGAGAATTCCAGGATTTTGACCAGATGACACTGAAGGAAAAGCAATATATTTCCAAGTCAGAATGGTGAGTGGCTTGGAGGGAAATTTGCAGGTGGTGTTGTTTGCATGTACTTGTTGCCCTTGTCCATCTGCATAGTGAGTCTACTGACACTTAGTTGGCTGTAACGTTCAAGAAGGTAGCCTACCACTATCTCCTCAAGAACATCCATTTCTGGGTAATAGTGTTGGCTCAGCCAGAAAAAGCCCATATTCCATGACTGCATAAGAAAAACTAGCCTTATTCAAAAGAGATAAAAGCGTCACAAAATAATTTGTTAATAATAACAACAGAACTAACAGAAAACAATCCATCATATCAGCTAAACTCTGATAAATGAAACAAGAAGTATTGTTGCAAATTAATGTGTAGCCATGAACTCCTCAAATCAGGGCTGTGGGAGGTTGCTATGTAAACAACCTTTAAGAAGAAATTATCAATCAAGCAGCCCAGTTGGATCAATTTTCATTTCTTTATATAACAATTCTTATTTTATACTATCATCTAGATCTGACTTCACATACTTACTCCAAGAATGTTCCACATACATTTGCATAATTCATGTTGGATGTTTATTAACATAAAAGAAAGTAACATATACTTTAAAGCATGTTTATATCCCTTGCTGTGTTGACAAAAGGATAAGCCCATTCTGTTTATCTAACTTGATTTGATGCCTAGTAATGTTCAATTTCCAACACTGTCCTCCCTCCCCTCCAACTTACTAACCAACATTGTCTCAGGTACTTCCCACAGCCTTTCTAATATATTTTTTAAAAATTGAATCAATGCCCATTTTAAAATTAAAACAAAGAACTGTGGATGCTGAGATCTAAACACACAAAAACAGAAGGTTTTGTTAATAGCAATCCAGGGGCAAAGAGGTGATAATGGGGACTAATCTTTTGTCCACTTCCCTTTTTAGTCCCTCCCTTGGGCTATGTTGGAGGGAATGCAACCTAGGTTTACAAGAATGATCCTTGATTCAGGGGTTAAGTTATGAGAAATTATTATAAAAATTAGACATGCTTCTTCCAGAATTTAGAAGGTTAAGGGATGAGCTGATTAAAGTCTTCACGATATTAACAGAAAAAGACCGGCTACATAAAAATAAACTGTTCCACTGGTTGTGGATTCTAGAACTATAGGCTGTAGTCTGAGAATTAGAACCAGACTGTCCAGGACAGATGTAAGGAAAGGCTTCTTCTTGCAAGGGCTGGTAGAGGTTTGGAACACTCTCCCAAAAATGGTGGTGGATACTGGATCAGTTTGTGAATTTTAAATCTTAGATATATTTTTGTTAAGCAAAGATATCAAGCGGTATGGCTATACGGAGTTACAAATCAACATTGATCTCACTGAATACTAGAACAGGTTCAAGGGGCTAAGTGGACTACACCTTTTCCTATGTTCTCTCTTTCTCCAGGCACTGTCTCCATCTACTTGTCTCAGTTGTTCCCAAACCCCAACACCATCCCCTGTTTTCAACATAAAGACATATTTCCCAGCTGCTTCCAGTTCTGATGAAGCATGACTGGACTCAAAACATTAATTCAATTTCTTCTCTTTCCTCAGATGCTGCCTGAGTTTCTCCAGCAGTTTCTGTTGTTGTTTGTTCAGTTTTTAATTTACATCCTTGTAGAATGTCGAGAAAAAATTTGAAATTCCTAACTAAAGACCATGCCTCTACAAATTCCACTGGGGGAAGTTGGAGGCTCCCTTCCCATCTATCCGCTCTACCCTCCCCACTGACCTATCACCTCCATCCCCACCCCTATTCACCTATTGTACTCTTTGCAACCTTCCCCCACCCTCCTCTCTGTTTAATCTAGTGTCCAGTCTATCTTTCTCTCTTTGTACAATTTTATCTGCTGTCCATTCTCTTTTTTTCCTCTCATTGCTTTATCTACTATACACACTCATTCTTCTAGCGCTGTTTTATTTATTGTCTGATCTTTCTCTCTTTCCTTGAGCAGTATTATCTGTTTCCTGCTCTCTCTGTCTTTCCTCACATTGTTTATCTAGGTCCCTCACACTCTCTCATCATACACTTTTATATAATGCTTGATCTTTCTTCTCGTGGACCATTTTCTTTAAAACTATTTTATTTGGTGCCCACACTCTATCTCTTTTTTCCTTCTAATGTTTTAAATGATGCCCACTTTCTCTGTCTCTCTATATATACAGTGTTATCTGATGTGATGCTGGACAAGAGTACAGTTCTCCCTCGGCTTTAAATATATATGTTTGGGATTCGACTATCTCAAAATATAACTCTGAAACATATACCTAGAAGTACAGCCATTTTTATATCATCACTTTAACAATTTAATTTAAACTTGCTCAATTTTTGCTAATATGGGGATTATCCCAATGTTATTCATGGTTCAGTAGCCTATATTAATTTAGAAAACAGCCTGTACTTTTATCCTGAGCTAGCAAACTTTTCAAAACTGCTTAAAACCAGAGGTGGTCTAACATAATGGCTAACAGTGCACTCTTGGAAGATTTCAAAGAATTGAATCATTTCTAAGGCTTAAAGTCAGTATAAAGCTTTTCCCACAAGAATTCATTTCTTTGAGCAATTTTGTTAATGTATTACTCATGATGAATCTCCTCTTTGTAAGTGCTAAACCATACATGTAGAAAGGTTTAACTTTTCTCAATGTATTGCTTCTAAGCAATATAAGCAATGGATGAGCAATAATTTAACTATCCTCACCACCAGTGGAATTTCATTTTATCTTACTCATCATAAGGGTGTCAGTTACTTTATTTACTGGAAGGAAAGTAGCTAACAAATACCACAGAATGTCATACTGACATTTAGCCAATGTCATTTGAATAAATATGTTAAATAGAAAGATTTTAAAAATGCTGAATACATACTGTGTTTTTTTCTATTGAATCCTCTCCGCATAAAGTAATTCTTCAAGTGTTTTGTTTTAACTTCTGTGTTTTGAATATCCTGGTACTTATGTGTGAAATTCAAATTACTAATGAAAGACAAAACCTGTGCATGCATAGATGTTGAAGTATCTCTATTTGAAACATGGATTGTTGATTAATACATAAAGGGTGAGAAAATCCACTTTTTACCTTGTTGTTGTATTGCTTTGCCTCTGGTTGAATGGGAAAAACATCTCTGTACCACCAGAGGTCTGCCTCAAGTGAAATAATAATAATAGACATTTCAGAATACAGAACTTGAGTATTTTGTAAAATGCTTTGTGTCCTGCACGCACCAGGACAATTCACAAGTTTAACAAATGTAAAGAGAAAACTACAATGTAAGAGGAGAGTGCTGATGACTAGCCATTGGTGAGGGTTTTTTTGTAGATCAAAAGAACATTTACGTGGACTGCGTCTGTTTCAGCTCAACAAAATACAGCCATTCTTGGGTCCATTTCTCTTGAAATACCCAGAGCGATCAGTCACCTTGGTGTCTGGTTTCTGGGTGAAGTTAATGATACAGGTCTATTTCTACTGTATGTGAATGCCATTTGAGGCATCATCATGTCATCCCTTTTCTGCTATTTTCCTATGTGCACCTTTGTGTGCTAGTGAAGCAACAGAATCATGAAACTCCTTTCAACATATTTAGATTAAATGCCTCAGTGTTGATGCTCCTACTAACAACTCATGGTTATGCCTACTTTATTAGAAGGAGTTGACAAGTGGAGGCAGCAGTATCAGTGATTGCCCCAAGAAGCTTTTACTTTTATTTCGGTGAACCAACAGGAAACATTATTTTAAAAATCAAAGTATGCACAGGATGTGTTCTATCACCACCCCTGACTTTCAAACTCCTAAGACATGAGTGATGCGAGAAATGGTATGATCAACTCTGGGTAAATTACACCATTGTGATCAGTTTTGACTGCAGCCAGATGAGTGCAGGTAGCAACACATCTCACAGAAATTGGAAGCAGATGAACATGGCTGTGGTTGTGGACAGGAGGACGATATAGCCAGTGCTATTAGAAATCTTTTTCAGTTCTTTTGGGTTAATACAAGGTTTTGGTGAAACATGCTGCCGGAGTGATAGAGTAGAACAAATTCTCATTGAAGGTAAAGGCACCATAGCCCTACCAGAACGTAGCATCGCTCTCTCATTGGAGAGAGAGAGAAAAACAACTGGTGGCAGGGTAATCTAAGGGTCACCACACCTCAGGCAAGTGGAGTGGTTTAGCAGGAGAGTCACAGCAACTTCTGCCAAGTGCAGGAATCGAACCCATGGTGTTGGCATCACACTGCATTGCAAATCAGCCATTCCGCTAAATGAACTGACCAACCTCTTGAAGATTCTAGTTCTAAAACCATAATGCCAGAAGGGATGCACCAAACATGACTCGTACAGAGACTTAGCATAGGACTTAGATTGGTTCTGGAATGAATTGTAAGAATTGATACCACAATGCCTCAAAGTTGTGGTCACAATGTCACAAGGACATTTCACAGAAGGGCAGATGGCATGACCAGTCATTGTGCACAGTCTAACCTCCAGAAATTAATCCTGCAGTTTTACATGTGTGATAAATGAAATGTAATTGCTACAAATCATTTCTTGTTGAAAACAAAGGCTGGCAGTGATTAAATCATGCTGCAATGGATGACTTGATTCAGAAATGGATGAGAGTTATCACTGACTCCAAGAAGAGGTAATTGGTCTCTCCACCCTTACTTTGGCTTTTGAGATGACCCACTGACAACAGTTTGAAAGCAATTTATAGTATTCAGTGAAGTATTGACATCAACTTCGTAACTTGTGCCTGTAGAGTTTATGGTAGTTTCTATTGGTTCAGGATATCAGTAGATTAAACAATACACATTGTAACATGTGATATCTATTTGGTCCTTTATTAGTTTTCATTATCAGCTGAAATGGCTGAGGTGAGAGATGCATGTAGATGACGAGCCATCATTCCACTCTATCCATGTATAGAATGCAACTGATCAAGGCACAAGGGCATTACCCCAATAAGGCAAAGATTTGCAGATGCAAGAGATCTTAGATCATGAAAATAGAAATTGCTGGAGAAACTCAGCAGCTTTGGTTTTGAAGAAGGCTCACTAAAGTCAACATGTTATCACTGTTTCTATCCTGAAATGCTGTCAGACCTGTTAAGTTTCTCCAACAATTTCTGTTTTGTGTGCATCAGTTTATTACCTCCTTCTGAACATCCCTTATATCTTATTTTGCTTGTAAGTGTTCTCCAAATGAGGAAGCATTATTCTATCATGAGGTTGTAGTTAGATTGTAGTTGAAGATAGCTGGTGAACTTTTTGAGCTACCTAGCCAACCCTGCTCAAAATATATGATTATTACAATAATGATCTTAAATCATTTGCCTCATTTCAGTTACAATGTTCAGGATTCTAACAAAATTCAAAGACATGTTTATGAGATTTTGGATACCAAACATTGTTTCTCCAGAATTTGCAATATTTTCTAAAAGGTTTAGAAACATGTGATGTTTAAACATGCGACAACATCATTTCATCACCATTCCCAGAGAATTTAAGGAAATGACCTTAAAAATCTTGAAGCATTGGTGATCATTTTTTAAGTTTCTATAGACTGTGAAAAAGCTCCTGTGGATTGGAGATTAGGTCATGTAACCTCATTATTTATAAAACTGAGGTGGAGCTAAAACAGGGAATTGTAGGCAATGTGATTGACATCAGTAGTGAGGAAAATGCTAGAGTCCATTCTAAAAGATTTAATAGTAGAGCATTTGGAAGACAGAGATAGGGTAAGGCTATACTCCACTGGAGCTGAGAAGAATTTGCAGGGGATTAGGTGGAAACTATAAATATCTAGCAAGTCGAGACAAGATGAATGAAGGATGAATGTTACCAATTAGTGAGAAATCCAGAACTAGGTGTGACAATTTAAGACTGTCATTCAGGACTGAAATGAGGAGAAATTTCTTCAACCAGAGAGTGGTGAACCCGTGGAATTCTTTGGCACAGAAAGTGGTTTGGAATATTTTAAAGTGAAGTTAGATATAGCAGGAAGCAGAGGGCAATACATGTCAGATTGGAGGCCTGTGATGAATGGTGTGCCTCAGGGGTCAGTGTTGGGCCCATTGTTATTTGTTATCTATATCAATGAGTTGGATGAGAATGTACAAGGCATGATTAATAAGTTTGCAGATGACACTAAAATAGGTGGTATCGTGGACAGTGAGGAAGGCTATCAGAAATTGCAGCAGGACCTTGATCATCTGGGGAAGTGGACTGAGAAATGGCAAATGGAGTTTAATATAGATAAGTGTGAAGTGATGCATTTTGGAAAGTCAAATCAAGGTAGGAGTTTCATGATGAATGGTAGGTCCTTAAGGAGTGTAGAGGAACCCAAAGACCTTGGAGTCTCTCTGAAAGTGGAGTCACAGGTAGACAGGGCAGTGAAGAAGGTTTTTGGCACACTGGCCTTCATCTGTCAGGGCATTGAGTATAGAAGTTGGGAAGTTATGTTGCAGTTATATAGGACATTGGTGAGGCCACACTTGGAGTATTGTGTTTAGTTTTGGTCATCTTCCATTATTAAACTGGAAAGCGTGCAGAAGAAATTTGCAAGGATGTTGCCAGGACTCAAGGGTCTGAGTTACAGGGAGGGAGAGGTCAGACAAGCTAGGACTTCTTTCTTTCAGAGAACGAGGAGGATTTTATAGAAGTGTATAAGATCATGAGAGGCATGGATAGGGTGAATGCACTCAGTCTTTTTCCCAGGGTTTGGGAATCAAGGACTGGAAAACATCACTTTAAGGTTGGAGGGGAAAGAATAAATGGGAGCCTGAGGGGCAACTTTTTTTACACAAAGGGTGGTATGCATATGGAAGTGGATACATTAACAACATGTAAAAGACATTTGGAAAATACATGAATAGGAAAGGTTTAGAAGGATATGGGCCAAGTGCATGGAATTGGGATAAGTGTGGATGGACATTTGATCGGCATGAGCCATACGGTCAGTCCATGCCGACCCTTCAGTCCATGCCGACCAGATAGGGCAACCCAATCTAGTCCCACTTGCTTGCACCCGGCCTATATCCATCCAAACCCTTCCTATTCATATACCCATCCAAATGCCTTTTAAATGTTGCAGTTGTACCAGCCTCCACCACTTCCTCTGGCAGCTCATTCCATTCACGTATAAACCTCTGCGTGAAAAGGTTGCCCCTTAGGTCTCTTTTATATCTTTCTCCTCTCACCCTAAACCTATACCCTCTAGTTTTGGACTCCCCCACCCCAAGACTTTGTCTATTTATTCTATCCATGCCCCTCATGATTTTATAAACCCCTATAAGATCACCCCTCAGCTTCCGACGCTCCAGGGAAAACAGCCCTAGCCTATTCAACCTCTCCCAATAGCTCAACTTCTCCAATCTTGGCTACATCCTTGTAAATCTTTTCTGAACTCTTTCAAGTTTCACAACATCTTTCCGATAGGAAGGAAACCAGGATTGCTCACATTATTCCAACAGTGGCCTAACCAATGTCCTGTACAGCCGCAACATGACCTCCAAACTCCTGTACTCAATACTCTGACCAATAAAGGAAAGCATACCAAACGCCGCCTTCACTATCCTATCCACCTGCGACTCCACTTTCAAGAAGCTATGAACCTGCACTCCAAGGTCTCTTTGTTCAGCAACACTCCCTAGGATCTTACCATTAAGTGTAGAAGTCCTGCTAAGATTGCTTTCCCAAAATGCAACACCTCGCATTTATCTGAATTAAACTCCATCTGCCACTTCTCAGCCCATTGGCCCATCTGGTCCAGATCCTGTTGTAATCTGAGGTAACCGTCTTTGCTGTCCACTACACCTCCAATTTTGGTGTCATCTGCAAACTTACTAACTGTACCTCTTATGCTCGCATTCAAATCATTTATGTAAATGGCCAAAGATAGAGGACCCAGCACTGATCCTTGTGGCACTCCACTGGTCACAGGCCTCCAGTCTGAAAAACAACCTTCCACCACCACCCTCTGTCTTCTACCTTTGAGCCAGTTCTGTATCCAAATGGCTAGTTCTCCCTACAATCCATGAGATCTAATCTTGCTAATCAGTCTCCCATGGGGAACTTGTCGAATGCTTTACTGAAGTCCATGTAGATCACATCTACTGCTCTGCCCTCATCAATCTTCTTTGTTACTTCTTTAAAATTGAAACATGATTTCCCTCGCACAAAGCCATGTTGACTATCCCTAATCAGTCTCTGCCTTTCCAAATACATGTACATCCTGTCCCTCAGGCTTCCCTCCAACAACTTGCCCACAACCGACATCAGGCTCACTGGTCTATAGATCTCTGGCTTGTCCTTACCACCTTTCTTAGACAGTGGCACCACGTTAGCCAACCTCCAGTCTTCCGCATCTCACCGGTGACTATTGATGATATAAATATCTCAGTAAGAGGCCCAGCAATCACTTCTGTAGCTTCTCACAGAGTTCTAGGGTACACCTGATCAGGTCCTGGGGATTTATCCACTTTTATGCATTTCAAGACGTCCAGCACTTCCTCCTTTGTAATATGGATATTTTTCAAGGTGTCATCATCTATTTCCCTCCATTCCATATCTTCCATATCCTTTTCCACAGTAAACACTGATGCAAAATATTTGTTTAGTATCCCCCCATCTCCTATGGCTCCACACAAAGGCCACCTTGCTGATCTTTGAGAGGCCCTATTCTCTTTCTAGTCACCCTTTTGTCCTTAATATGTTTATAAAAACCCATTGGATTCTCCTTAACTCTACTTGCCACAGCTATCTCATGTCCCCATTTTGCCCTCCTGACTTCCCTCTTTAGTATACTCCTACTGCCTTTATACTCTTCAAAGGATTCACTCGATCAATCGTGTTTATACCTGAAATATGCTTCCTTCTTTTTCTTAACCAACCCTAAATTTCTTTAGTCATCCAGCATTCCCTATACCTACCAGCCTTTCCTTTCACCCTGACAGGAATATACTTTCTCTGGAATCTCGTTATTTCATTTCTGAAGACTTCCCATTTTCCAGCCATCCCGTTGCCTGCGAATATCTACCTCCAGTCAGCTTTTGAAAGCTCTTGCCTAATACTGTCAAAATTAGCCTTCCTCCAATTTAAAAATTCAACTTTTAGATCCAGTCTATCCTTTTCCATCACTATTTTAAAACTAATAGAACAATGGTCGCTGGCCCCAAAGTGCTCCCCCACTGACACCTCAGTCCTCTGCCCTGCTTTTCACCTTCTCTAGTAGTTACATCCACAAACTGAAACAGAAAATTTTCTTGTGCACACTTAACAAATTGCCCTTAACACTATGGCAGTCCCAGTCTATGTTTGGAAAGTTCAAATCCCCTACTATAACCACCCTATTATTCTTACAGATAACTAAGATCTCCTTCCAAATTTGTTTCTCAATTTCCTTCTGACTATTAGGAGCTCTATAATACAATCCCAATAAGGTGATCATTCCTTTTTTATTTCTCATTTCCACCCAAATAACTTCCCAGTTATTTTGGACCAGTTTGGGCCTGTCTCCATGCTATAGGAATCTAAGACTCTATGACTAAAGGGATGAAAGGATATGGGGAGAAAGTGGGAAAGGTTGAATGATCAGCCAAGATCATATTGAAGGGCTGAAGTGCCTACTTCTGTTCCTCTTTTTAATGTTTGTACATTTCTGGTACTCACAGTTCAGCAACAAAACTGAGAATGTCAACATATCTGCCAAACAATTCTTCACAAAATGCAACAGTCCAATCTATCAGGTATTCTGGCTTTGTCAGATTGAAGCTCCACAGAGAAACTTATTGATTACAGTTTCAAGAAATCGTTTCTGCAGTGGAAGCACTCCCTCTTTCAACTGAGGAAGATAGTTGATGCTTGAAGCAGTGTCTGCTTATTACTGCAACAGGAATGTTCAATCACTTTGAAAAATACACCCTGGTGATAAAAGAACAGATGAAACTCCCTGGAGAGTGCAGTTGGAATGCTTGAACATGTGTGGACCTTAGAAGTCACAATGCACAAGTCATAGAATCACACCACAAGAATTGGTGGTAGTTGATTTATGTTGTAAGTAACAGACTGAGGATTTTCTAAACCATGTGCTTTCCTGGCTGTACTTTAAGCTGTCTATAAACCCTAAATCTCATAACAGCTACAGTACTCAAAATTCCTGGTATTCCATCCATCATATGCCAATTGCAGTTCTGAAGGAACCTTATCTTAATTAAAGGACAATTATTTTGAAAGTTTTTGTATGCTCAATTTAGGGAAACAAATGATATTTTTTGGACTCTGAAATAATTTGACAATAAATCTTTCTTCTGTGAGATGTGACACAGGTCACACATTTATGTGTGTGTTTCTGTGTCTGTGTGTGTGGTCCTGTGAAACAGCAAACTCATGGAACTCCTGCAAGGCCTGAAAGTTCATTTATGTTCATGCTCAGAAAATATTAATGATACTCTGCCTAACAATGTTTGGTTATGCCTAAAGGGTTGTTGCCATTGATACAAAATGAGTAGCTATTTAAATTTTAATAAACTTCTCTTTATGGTGGAGACCAGCGCTACTCCTTTGAGACATATATTAAATTGATTATTCAGAACACAAATACACTGACATTAACTATTCAGACCAACTTAAGTTTGTGTAAGGCTTTCTGATATTCTAAAATCTCCTTACTTACATAAGCAGAGTCTAATGCTTGTTACTGGTGCGGACACTGGAAGCCATTTTAAAGCTAAAGATCATACTAGATCAGATCTTCTGATGCAGTGGTAGCGTCCATGCCTAATCAAGCAGTATAGGTTCAAGTCTCACCTATTATAGAGCTATCTCTGAACAGGTTAATTAGAAAATATGAAAAGTTGTGATTAGAACTTTCTATAGTAACCTGGCAGGCTGTATGTTTCCTGCTCAGCATTTGGATATTTAACTTGTTTAGTGCGAGAAAAGCATTTTGTTGATTTATTATTGAAAATGAGGTAAATGATACTTCTTATTCACCATAAGGTGGAATGGATCTTTATTTGAGATTTCCACCCCAGAGTGCAATTAATATCAGAAATTTGTAACAGTCAATTTTACTTCTGAGTTTTGCAACAGTTATTTGCAATTGTTCATTACATGAGATCTAACAATTCCAGTTCAAACTCAAAATTAAGCTGATTATACAAAACTACCCTTTGTCTGGCTGTAAATTGGCATCAGTGACAATCATTAGTTTGTAAAATGCAAGGGGTAAAGCTTTGGAAACCAGACTCTTGGTATGATTGCCATGTGTAAATTCTAGAATGCATATTAAGTGAAGTTCGGAAAACGAACATTTATCATGTCTGCTACTTAAATCTGTTCCTATTCATTTTCCACTCCTGAGAAAAATGTACATGATTAGAAAAGAGTGCTCCAAGCCATTTTACTTTAGTAAAAAACTGTTCCATTAAGTCTGAAGTATTAATTTTTACTCTTATTGATACAATGCTTCATTGGCTAAAACATCAAACTAATGTATCTGATCCCACTTCTAATTATTGCAATCTGTTACTTGTAGAATAAAATAGCAAGTTTAACACATTTCTGGTGTTAAATTAAAAGTGGAACTCTGTTCCATCTTCAGCTCTGTTTTGCTTCTATTGAGAACATGTCTGTACTAGCATTCCACACTAGCTTGGTAAGACAATATCCATTTACAGTATACATGAAAGACAATTATGATTACTTTCAGAAACTTCAGGAATACATGCAGAACAGACTTTCTAAATATATCTGATTGGCATGGACTGAAAGTTGAAAAAGGATTTCTGTACCCAGATGTCTAGAAGTTAGCCTTTTTGGTGAGGAATTTTCCTGGCATGAGCACAAACGTGTTTTTCATTATCTGATCCATACAAGAATGATATTCTGTAATGCCACAGTGCTGAATATTGAAAAATGAGTGTGAAAGATATTCAGAAGTTATTTGATTAGGCAAATACTCATATTTCAAAGCATTGACTACTTCTTCAAAATGTGTGCTGTTGTGCCTGTACTGAAGTATTCCTTTGTTGCAGTAGAATGTGACTGGGTTTTGGTGAACCAGGGAATTAGGTGAAAGAGGTAGGAGGGAATCAATCCCTCCATTTTATGATGGAATCATTGAATCATCACAGTCTGGAAACAGGCCATACAGCCCATCAAGTCCACACTGACCCTCCAAAGAGTATTTCACCCAGACACAGCCTCCTACCCTATGCCTGTAATCCTACATTTCCCATGGCTAATCCATCTAGCTTGCACATCGCTGGACATTGTGGGCAATTTAGCCTGGCCAACTCACCTAACCTGCACATTTTTGGACTGTGGGAGTAAACCAGAGCATCTGGAGGAAGCCCATGGAGACATGTGGAGAATGTGCAAATTCCACACAAATAATCGCCCAAGGGTGGAATCGAACCTGGGTCCCTGGCACTGTAAGGCAGCATTTTCTCTCATTGATAAGTACTTCTGCTCTTTAATGTCAAAGTAAGTTCTTAGGGAATTGGAGGCATAAGGAGAAAGAGTCACCCTAAGTAACCCTGACAGTACAGAGCACCGGAGGTCAGAGAGAGAGAGAGAGAATGAATTTGACCAGGAGCAGCTAAGCAGAACAGGGGATATTTTCAAAAGAGCAACCCAACATTACCTTCACTCAATACAGAGGCAAAGTTCCTGAGGTGACTTCAGGATTCAAAAGAGATACAAGGCAACTGGAAACTACTGATTGGGTGAGTGTAGATGAATTATTATTGGTTATAGTTTGTAAAGACTTTATTTTGCAGTTTATAGTTTGTTAGGGTGACATTGTTCAATAAAAATCAAGGGAAGAAGTCCTAAAGTAATTGATATTATTTAATTTTAAAAGCCCTTAAAGGTTTATTCCAAAGGGGTAAGTCATAGCAGGAGAGCTCAAGGTCACAGTGTGCTCCTCCTGCTGTATGTGGGGGGCTGGGCACACTTCCAGTGTCCAGGACCAGCATGTGTGCAGAAAGAGTCTGCAACTCCAGCCCAGGTTTCAGAGCTGGAGCAGTGGCTGAGGATACAGTGGAGCATCTGCGAGGCGGAGGGAAACATCGATAACATATACCCAAGAGACGGCCTCTCTGTAGACTTGAATTCTTCAGGCAGAAAGGGAATGACCACTGCCAGGCAGCATATCAGGCTAGACAGGTAGTGCAGGAACCTTCTGTGGCTATTCCCCTGCAAAATAGATATATCATTTTGGATACAGTTTGGGGGGAAATAGTCTTTCAGGAGAAACCATAAATCTCAAATTTATTGTACCATGGTTGACTCTGCTGTACAGGACAGAAGGAGAAGGTGTGGGTGTATAGTTGTTATATCGGATTCAATCGTAAGGGCAAAAAATAGATGTTTCTGTGGCAACAAATAAGACTCCAAGATGAAATGTTGTTTCACTGGTGCTAAGGTCAAGGATGTCTCAGAGCAGCTGAAAGACATTCTGGAGGGGAATAATGAACAGCTAGTGGTTATGGTACACATCAGTACCAATGACATAGTTTAAAAAAAGGGATGAGTCAAATATAGGGAGTTAGGAAGTAAATTGAAAAGTAGGACCTCAAAGGTAGTATTACTGAGAATACCACATGTTGCTTAGAGTAGAAATAGCAAGATATATTGGATCAATGTGTGTTTGGAAAGGTAATGCAAGGGAGGGGGTTTCACATTCATGGGAAATTGGGGCCAGTTCTGCAGGAGGTAGGTTTAGTACAAATTGGTCAGACTTTTCTTGTCCAGGACCAAGGCAAGTATTTGCTTGTGTGGTTGGGGCAGGTTTGAAATAGAATGACTGGGGGATAGGACGTTAAGCAGGATGGCAGTGGAAAGAGAAACGACGATGGTAACAAAAGAAAGAACAGTAAAAGACAATAATGGTAGACAGGGTAATCAAGGGTAAGAAGTGGATAGGAACACAGTACATCTAAAGTTGGGATGATTAAAAATAAGCCTAAAGACTGGGTCTTAATGAACAAAGCATTTGGAATAAGGTAGACAAATTGATGGTGCAGATCGAGGTAGATGGATATGATCTTGTAGCCATTACAGTGACATGGTTACAAAAAGATCAAAACCGGGACTTAACATTCAAGGATATTTGACCTTTTGGCCAGACAGTAGGGAACAAAAAGATGGTGAGGTAGCTTGGTTACTATGAGATGAAATGAGGACAATTGTGAGAGACGATTCAGGTTCGGATGATGTAGAATCCATTTGAGTGGAAGTGAAAAACAGCAAGGGAAAGATGACATTAGTAGGAGTAGTGTACAGAACCCCAAACAGTGCCCACACTGTAAGAAAGAACATAAATCAACAAATAATAGGAGCATAAAAAGACTAGAACAACGATTATTGGTGACTTTAATCTTCAAGTTGATTGGGTCAGTCAAGTTGGAAAGGGTAGCAATAACAATGAATTAATAGAGTGCATTGGAGTAGTTTCCAAAAGCTATGCATCATGGAACCTAACCAAGGAACAGGGATCTGGTAATAGGTAATGAATCAGGTTTAATAATTGATCTCACAGAAAATAATCCCCTGGGAAGTAGTGAACATAATATGATGGAATTTAATATTCAATTTAAGTCTGAGGAACTTGGGTCAGAAACAATTATGTTTAACTTAACTAAAGGGAATTACAATGAAATGAGGATAGAGTTAACTAAAATGGACTGTACTAATAGATTAAAGTTAGATTATCTTTAGAAGACTGAATGGTGACCTTATAAAAGTTTATAAAACCATGGGGGCATGGATAGAGTGAATAGTCAAAGTTTTTTCCACAGCATAGGGGAGTCCAAAACGAGAGGGCATAGATTTAAGGTGAGAGGAGAATGATTTAAAAAGGACCTGAGAAAAAGCTTTTTCATGCAGAGGGTGGTGCATGTACAGAATGAACTGACAGAGGATGTAGTGGAGGCTAGTACAAAGTACAGCATTTAAAATCCATCTTGATGGGTGCATGAATAGGAAGGGTTTAAGTGGGATACAGGTCAAATGCTGGTGAATGGTCTAGATTTATTTAAGATATCTGGTTGGCATGGATGTGTTGGACTGAAGGGTCTGTTTCCATGCTGTAGATCTCTATGACTCTAAATGCCAGGTAATGACCATCTCCAACAAGATAGTATCTAACTATGGCTCTTTGATATTCAATGGCATTATCAAACACTGGATTCCTCATGACCAACATTTTGGGGGATTACCATTGACTAAAAATGGAACCAGACTAGCCATCAAATACTATGGCTATGAGAAAAACAGGATAAGAATTCTGCAACAAGAAACTCAATTCCTAATTCTCCAAAGTCTATGCACTAACGACACTGGATAAGTCCAATGTGTGATGGAATATTCATCCCCTTGCCTGAATGAGTACAGCTCCAACAACAGTCAAAACAATTAACGCCGTTCAGGATCAAGCAGCTGACTTGACTGGCACCACATCCACAAACATCCATTCCCTTCACCACTAATGCCCAGCAGCATCAGTGTATCCCACTTACAAGATGCACTGCTGAAATTAACTATCACTTTTTAGACAGACTCTTCCAATCCCAAGACTACCAACATCTAGAAAGACAACAGTAACAGATTCATAGGAACACCACAACCAGCAAATCCCTCTCCATACTACTCATCATCTTGACAAGGAAATATATCACCATTCCTTCAGTGTCACTGGATCAAAATCCTAGAATTCCTCCCATTGTGGGTCTACACCAAATGTTTTAATTGGATCTTTACAAACTTACCTTGTATTCAAGAACACAATTTTATCAGTCATCGTAAAGCATCTACTATCTTTGTAGCTTCTGCTTTATCTGTGCATCTTTATTTATTGTGTATCGCTGTTGAATTGTGTCAAATTCTGCTAATATAATTTCTAATCGTATTTTCTGGTTTTTCATACTGTCTTATTGTTTTCTGCTCTGAAATCTTTTTTACTTGTAAAGCAAATGGACTTTCAAAATTGCTTTGAGGTTAAAAATGTTATATTATAACAATATTCTTCTATTTGGAACTTTGAAGAATTGTAAATCATGGAGAGGACAGTGTATAACTCCACTCCAAAATGATACAGACAGGTTTGAAGAGTAGGTGGCAAATGAGTTCCAACACAAAGATGTGTGAGGCAATGTATTTTGAAAGGAAGAATAATGAAAGATAATATAAAACAGAAGTTACGATTTTGCAAGTGGTTCAGGAGCAGAAGAGTACAAGAGCAAGGACGTGATGCTGGTATTGTACAAGGCACTTGTTAGACCTCAGCTGAAGTATTATGTGTAGCTTTAGGTGTCACTGTCTAAGAAAGATGTGAGTGCATTGGAGAGAATAGAGAAACAGATTACAAGAATGATTCAAGGGATGAGCAACTTCATTAATGAAAAGAGATTGGAGAAGTTGGGATTCTTCTCCTTGGAGAGAAGGTTGAGAGAAAATCTGATAGCGGTTTCCAAAATCCTAAATGGGCTGGATAGAGTAGACAGAGAGAAATTGTTCCTGCTTATAAAAGAAACAAGAATGAGAGGGCATTGTTTAAAATGATTTGCAAATGCAGCAAGGGTCATGTGAAAACATAACATTTTCACTTAGCGAGTAGTTAGGATATGGAATGTGCTGCCTGGAAGTGGGATTGTAGCAGGTTCATTTGAAGCATCCAAGATTAGATGATTATTTGAATAAAAAAGGAAATGTGCAGGGGAATGGGGTAAAAACAACAGATTAGCACTAGGTAATAATTTTCAGTTGACGAATCAGTGCAAGTACAATGGCTGAATGGCCTTCTGCACAGTAACAATTCTGTGATTTTGTGACGTAAACTTCTAAAATTTCTGTTAAACATTTCAAAGGTTGATTTTTCCAGTAAATACATTTTTCTACAGTATTTTTAAAATAGTTTTAGAAATCAAAATGGAGATGATTCACACATTGGTTTTGCTTCTCCTTGGGAAATTTCCAACCGTTTTAAACAAAATAGAGGTTTCCTGGTTTTTTTTTCCCCTCTTTTTATTTTGATGATTCTTGTCCTTTGTCTTGAGAGACTGGTATATCCATGTTCTTCCTGCAATTAAAATATTCTGATTTTTTTTTTAGAATGTTGCTGTTACCTTTGAAATGCTTGACTGATATTTATTCTCTTTTTCAGCAGTGGCTTGTGGATTGACATGTCATTTTCTTATGGCTAAGTACCAGTATTATTTGAACCTTTTGGAGACTTCCTCATCCATGAGGCCTATTGAGACCTCTTGCTGTACCTTATCAAATTCAGCTCCTTAATTATCTATTCCATGCCTATGGCATCCCTTGCACCCAATTCTAGCTCCACCCTACCTTGCGCTATTCCTGGAACAACTCTCCACTCACTGGATATTCGCACAAAGACCAGCAGTTCAGGTGCATGCGCCATCTTTAAAAGGCCTCTCTCCATCCAGACAAGTTTTGACATTCTGAAGCTGCTGTGCTTGGTGAAGGTTGTATATGCCAAAGATGCAGAGAAAGGGGAGAATGGTGCTGCAAGTCATCAGGAAGGACCGTAATGCGTAATGTTCAGGATGGTGCAAGGGGATGGAGTCCTCTTCCCAGTGGACAGGCAGAGAAAGCCACGTGACCTGACATTGGTAGTCTACTCCAAGGTTGCCACCCAGGTCTATGTGGCCTCACAGTCTGCAGAAATGGCTAGTCAATGACCTTTTTTTCAGGGCTAAATTCCTAGATTTTCACTCTGCTACCTCACTCTCAGTGTATCTCTGAGACTGCTCCCACCTCACAGCAAGGCTCGTGCACTGTTGTGGTCATTGTTGTCTGCAGTGTCTTCCTTCACTTGCTCTCATTTTCCCACATACTTCCAGATCACTCACTTTGCCTGGCCCCTTTCCTGCCTAATTTCTAGCCTGGGACTCCTCACCACCCTTCGGCTACCTGCATTAGCACTAACTTTCATTGCACAAGCTTCCATCCCATTCAATCTCTCCATTTCTCTAGTTCCATTAGAAAACAGCCAATAAGTACCCACATGGCCAAAGGTGCTCAGACGGATGAGGCAGTGCCTGACATGACACACCTCGTCCACTGTGGGGAGAAAAGCCTGCTCCTCACATGCGAAGGCTGAGATCTCTCCTACAGGGAGGCCAAGACATCCATGACCCAAAAATTGAGGAATAATGTAGGTTAGATGGTCTTCAGATTGGTTTGACAGGTCAGTGCAACATCGAGGGCCAAAGGGCCTGTACTGCACTGTAATGTTCTAGGTTCTAACCCTCGTC
This sequence comes from Chiloscyllium plagiosum, assembly GCF_037043375.1. Lineage (NCBI taxonomy): Eukaryota > Metazoa > Chordata > Chondrichthyes > Orectolobiformes > Hemiscylliidae > Chiloscyllium > Chiloscyllium plagiosum. The sequence goes on along the minus strand of NW_028270141.1, from coordinate 77,266,311 downwards.
ATTCCACTACAACTCTAACAGTAACCCTGCTGTCAGTGTTATCTTTGACTGCAATGCTTTCTCCTCCTTGTGTATTGAGGAACCAGCAAGCTGTCCATGATCCTCATGGTGAAATGGCTAGAGGATGAGAGATCCTTGACCTCTGAGGATGAGAGATCCAAGTCTTCAGGAAAAGCTTCAGCAAGACTGCCTCTTGCACCTGCCACCAACTCAGATATTGACTCTTTGGTGGCAGCATTGCACTTAGAAAGGTTGGCAACATAATCTGGGAGCACTTCACTGTGACAGGTCCACAACTGGCTGAGGGAGAAAATGTCCCAAGTAACTGGCACTCGGGGGACTGCTGGAGACCAGGCACTTGCCCAGCCCCAGGCAGGAGAGGACCTTGCTGTTTCAGTAATCATAGACTTCACTCACATGTGCAGGGAGGAACAGGAGTTGCAGTCAAGTATGTAAGAGACAATGGTCTCATTGTCTAGACACTGTAGGAATGCAGCTACACAATGGGGACCCAGCTGCCTCAAGATGCCGGCTGTCTCCATGGATGTGTTAGTTGTTGCCATGAAGAACCACGTCTAGCAACCTCCACATCTGCTGGGGAGGCACCTGCACTAACAATCATAGAATCTCTACACGCAGAAGAGCATTCCACTCAGACACACTGCCCCACCCTCTCCACATATTTCCCATGGCTAACCCACATGGCCTGCACATCGCTGGACACTACAATTATTAGCATGGCCAATCCACCTAACCTATACATCCTAACCTAACCCACGCAGATACAGAGAGAATGGGCAAACTCCACACAGACAGTCACCTGAGGCTGGAATAGGACCTGGGTCCCTAGTGCTGTGAGGCAGCAGTGCTAACAATCGTGCCACTATGCAACATCACCCCAACCATTGGTCCTCAGGACTGAAGGCATGACCACGCAGGAAGGGGGAACCTAGTACATACTCTCAGTACCCTTATGGCTGGTGCCAAGAGGCACCCAGTCAGAGGAGATACCACACATAGACCCTTCCGATGTCTCCTTTCAGGACACTCCTGAGTTGGCCAGCTCTCCACAGCCTGCCCACCTCTGAACCTTGGATGTTGAAGCCTAGGGGCTCCAAAGCTCTGGCATGAAGACCCTTAGCTAACTAGGCACAAACATCCAAAACCAATAGTCTCCACCACTAAATAGGCTTCCTCCACTCCAGCTGACAATCAGGACAGCACTGAGATATTGTTGGACTCATAGAAAGAAAGAGTAGACTTTAATAACATTGGTGACAGCACGATGTATGCTCAGCATTATGTTTAGATAAAGGTTATTGGTAGACAGCATGCACTGAATCAATGCATGAGGGTAGTCAGGAATCAGGGAGCCTGCAGAGCTGTTTCCTAAATAGTGCATGGGTCAGTGGATTATGTTCTTACCTCACATTGGTGACTCATGTAGACCCCTGCCTCACAGGTTAAGACACTTACCTTGCCCACTCCATTTTCTTTCACATTACTAGGTTGAATTTCCAGCACAACGGTAGGCGACAGTCACTCTCTCCAACCAGTGGCACCCAGCCTCTGCCTCGACATGTTGGTGAGGCCCTGGACATCTGGATTTTCTTCTTGTAATCTCTTCCTATGAACTGCATACACCACCCAGATCCCTACACAACCCATCTACATCAACCTCTACTTGCCCACCTATTTCCCCCAGAACCTGGTATATGAGATGACCATGCCAGATATGGTCATACAATGTCCATCATCTTGAAGCCAGGATGACCCTGAATGTGGACAAACCAGTTACCTCCTGATTCCTTGCATGACCCTCTTCCCATTCATGGTTTCTTGAGCCCCTCCTTACAAATACAGTTGCCCACTTTCTCAGTTGTCATAACCCAGTCCACAATCCTCACAAATATTAACCTGTGTCTTCTTCCCACAGATGTGCCCTGCCCCCATCCCTCTTTTCCTTTGTTTCTCTGGACGGAATGTCCCATGCCCCACCTTGAGTCACCCAATCAGACAGGCACAGATGACAGGTGCCCAGACCCTGACTCAAGCCTGCACATATCCCTGACTATGTTGATCCTACCTCCACAGACTGGTCTCTATGATGCCTTGAGACTGACCATGATCCAATCCCTGGATGTAGAAGCATGGACTCCTTGATGAAGAACACCCCGACGTGACAACTAATTGTGACCAATGCCTTGGCCTGGTATTGCTAGATGCCATTGATTTAAAACACTGGAACCACCTGCCTGATGGGTGCCACCATTGACTACAGACAGGACTACATCCGAGAGACTTTGAGGCATAACTGTTTGCTTGCTGCATTCCGTGTGTTTCCTGTCTGGTGCAAGTTTGAGATAGATGTAGCACAATGCCATACAGCAAGATGTAAGTTCCTTTCACTGAGAACCAGTGAGCAGCAAGGCATGCTCCTGCTTGTTCCACTGCACTGATAGGCATAGCAAGATATAGCAAGACACAGCAGAAAGACTGTGAACATCACGATAGGTGCTCAGTGAGCAGGTGCTAAAAAAGCAAGTGAGCAGCCTGATTCAATCTGTCAGCTGGGTGTCTCTCCCTGTGTGTCAAGTGTCCTTGTAGCAGTGTTTCAACACTGTTTGGTGGTGAGCCCTGCAATGCTGGTTTGTGCTTCCTAGGCAAATCAGGGAGGTGCACGGAGAATCGTGAATGTTTGACAAACATCAGATGCTAATGTCCATGGATGAGTGGTTATGTGCAGTCAGTGCCATTATCCTGCCCTTAGCTACTGTTCCAAGATGAGGGACATGGAGGTTCTTTGCATCTAGTACCAAGTTGAAGTTGGCAGGTACACACTCTGATGCCCGTGTTGAGTATTCGTAGTGTCCAGTTTGCTCATAGTTGATGGTAAATTAGGAAGCAGATAATAAGGTCATTAACTATCAATAATCTCCCTCAAGAGAAAACCTCCCACTCCCTAGCAAGTTGCTCCTGATATCGAGGTAAGCCTCGCCAGAACTCTCAGTCAATTCTGCCACATTTCCTGCCATAGTCCACATCACTAAGACTCCTGTAAGATTTCACTTGTGATATTTAATTTTGTTTCCAATATCCCTGCCTTTGATATGGAAGTATTCTTTGTTTTCAACTTTGCAGTCATGTCTTACGGCATTTGTTTGGAGGAAGCTAAGGAAGTCATTGCTGAGCCTCTTGTGAGATATTTTATGAACGATAGTCACAGGTGAGGTGCTAGAAGACTGGAGATTGGCTCACGTGGTGCCACTGTTTAAGAAAGGTGGTAAGAACAAGCCAGGGAACTATAGACCAGTGAGCCTGACATTGGTGGTGGGCAAGTTGTTGGCGGGAAGCCTGAGGGACAGGATGTACATGTATTTGGAAAGGCAAGGACTGATTAGGGATAGTCAACATGGTTTTGGGTGTGGAAAATCATGTCTCACAAACTTGATTGAGTTTTTGAAGAAGTAACAAAGAGGGTTGATGAGGGCAGAGTGGTCGATGTGATCTGTATGGACTTCAGTAAGGCGTTCAACAAGGTTCCCCATGGGAAACTGATTAGTAAGGTTAGATCTCATGAAATATGGGAGAACTAGCCATCTGGATACAGAACTGGCTCATGGTAGAAGACAGAGGGTGGTGGTGGAGAGTTGTTTTTTAGACTGGAGGCCTGTGACCAGTGGAGTGCCACAAGGATCGGTGCTGGGTCCACTACTTTTTGTCATTTATACAATGATCTGGATGTGAGCATAAGTGGAATATTTAGTAAGTGAGCAATTGACACCAAAATTGGAGGTGTAGTGGACAGTGAAGAAGATTACCTCAGATTACAATGGGATCTTGATCAGATGGGCCAATGGGCTGAGAAGTGGCAGATGGAATTTAATTCAGATAAATGTGAGATGCTGCATTTTGGGTAAGCAAATTTTAGCAGGACTTATATACTTAATGGTAAGGTCCTAGTGAGTGTTGCTGAACAAAGACACCTTGGTGTGCAGGTACATAGTGGAGTCACAGGTAGATAGGATAGTGAAGAAGGCGTTTGGTATGCTTTCCTTTATTGGTCAGAGTATTGAGTACAGGAGTTGGGAGGTCATGTTGCGGCTGTCCAGGACATTGGTTCGGCCACTGTTGGAATATTGCGTGCAATTCTGGTCTCCTTCCTATCAGAAAGATGTTGTGAAACCTGAAAGGGTTCAGAAAAGATTTACAAGGATGTAGCCAGGATTGGAGGATTTGAGCTATAGTGAGATGCTGAACAGTCCCTGGAGCGTCAGAGACTGAGGGGTGACCTTATAGAAGTTTACAAAATTATGAGGGGCATGGATAGGATAAATAGACAAAGTCCTTTCCCTGGGGTGGGGGAGTCCAGAACTAGAGGGCATAGGTTTAGGGTGAGAGGGGAAAGATATAAAAGAGACCGAAGGGACAACTTTTTCATACAGAGAGTGGTACGTGTGTGGAATGAGCTGCCAGAAGAAGTGGAGGGGGCTGGTACAATTGCAACATTTAAAAGGCATTTGGATGGGTGTATGAATAGGAAGGGTTTGGAGGGATATGTTCCGGGTGCTGGCAGGTGGGACTAGATTGGGTTGGGATATCTGGTCGGCATGGATGGGTTGGACCGAAAAGTCTGTTTCCATGCTGTACATCTCTATGACTCTATGACTCAATGACTGCATGGATGTTCATTTTCCTTGGAAGAGCTCCTGTTTTATTTTTCAAGTCTCCCAGCCTATGATTTACACTATTCAGTTCAGTTAAACCGTTTCCCTTCATGCTCTAATCTTTTGCTGGAGGTCAGATGTCCAATTGCAGTTCAGCTGATCCCAGACTCAGATGTGCTCCCTTGATGCCAAAGTTTGATCATCTACAGTGTCATGATTCACACTGGAAATCAAACCTCACTATTCACAAAGTCATCACATGTTAAAGAATTTAAAATAAGTATTAAAATGTATGTTCCTCACTTTATCTGATTTCCAGATTCAGGTTGATCAAAAGCATGATACAGATTTCTGTACTGAACAGAAGGTACTATTTATTGCAAACAACTAGGTTCTAGATACAGGTGAACATTTATAAATTGATGGCATTTAACAGTATACTAAAAAAACCCTAATCTCCTTATACAACCCTCCCCCCTTACACACAGACAGCGAAAAGAGGGTCTGAACTTCAGAAGAGTCACTGCACCTGAAATGTTGACTCTGCTTTCTGTCCACTGATGCTGCCAGACCTGCTGAGTTTCTCAAAGTATTTCTATTTCTGAGAGAGAAAGATAGATTACTGGCAAAAGAAAACTCAGAGGTAATTCAGTGGTTCCTATTTACAGGTTGCTGAGATGATTCTAATGATAATCAGAATGTTGATTTTCAGCCATCTTTCTTTAGATGCTTCCACTGGTTTGCAAGAGAGATGTGATGGCTGGTTCACTTACAGAAGGTTTTTGACTTGTCAGTTCAAAGTCAGAGCTTACAACAATTGCTAAATGAAAAGCAAATTGGTTTTCCTTAGGTTTAAAATAGATTTCGACAAAAAAGAAAGAGAGACAGCGCCATGCTTTTCAGCTACTGAGAACCAAACAGTGATTTGTTGGCAGGCAAAAGAGATCGATAGTTGGTCACTAGACCATAGACCAATCAACTTCTTGTTGCCACTCAACTTCATCGTTACACAGAACGTCTTGGCTCCAATTTGTCTGCAATCACATCAATTACCTTTCATTCAAACAGCTGTTTATATAATGAGTGCCAGGTCACTTGTTTTTCAAAACATGCTTCAATCCTATAAAAAATTGAGTTTAAAACTGTCCTTTTTCATTTCAGCCGACAATTTTAAAATGTACAAAAATATAAGTCATGGATCTTTATCCAAGCCCACAGTCAGCTTTCTCCCCCAGATCTCGTTGCTTGTTCCCTTCAGAATTCAGATGTTAACTTCTACATGTTCCGTGAGCTGGACTTGCATCTGTTTACATGCTTTCAGCTACTGATTGACTTGCTGAGGGTTCCTTAAAATAACAATGCTCTTAAAGTAGAAACTAACTTGTCCGAAGAAGGTTTTTCTTCTTTCCTTTGAGATTCTTCGGAAGGTTTCCTCTTTGTGGGGCTTCTTTTCATATTCCTGCAATCACATGATGACAGTGATGAGAATATTATTATTGTTGCCTTGCTATATACCTAGTATACTTCAGTAACATGTACGTTCAAGCTGGTACCAACCATTTGAGTGTGAGGTAGAGTGCTGCCAACAATCCTTCTTCCTATTCTCGTCAAAGGGTGGATCACTAGCCCATTGTGGGAGATGGATCCTGAACAAAATTCAACAGAAGAACTTCTTGTCTTAGATAATCCAATATAGTTTGTAACATTTCAATACTTACATGAAACAGATAGAACACATGTCTCTGTCAAGAGACCATGGCAGATTGTTCTCTGTCTGAATCACTTCCAAATGTTATGAGCCACCCAGTGCTACCACCAGTGGCTTTGGTACATATCAGAATGGATGGCACTCATATTAGCCATTACATATCCATTACCTTTTCCAATATTTACCAACACTGCACCTTTGGTATTGTCCTTGCCTAATGCTTGTCAGTCAGCTCAGGCTGCAGCTGCCTATGGCAGGGTTTAACATCATCCAAAGCCTGATATCAGAGTCTCAGAACTACCTGAGGTCATCAAGCAAGGCTTTCTGCAGTCACCTTCCAGTGAAAGTTAGCATTGGCCTGTTGGTTTCAGCTACTGTGCTGAATTACATATGAATCCTCAGGCAGGCAAAGATGTATTGGATACAATTTTAAATCACAAAGGTGATTAAATTACTTTTTAAGTAAATTATTGAATAGTTTTTTTTATTAAATGAAGTTACATTAGAATATTTGTTTTTGACTTTTCTATAACTTTGAAATGATTGTTCTTTATTTGATGCCCTTCATTTTTTAGCATTCTGTTGATTTATAATGTTATTCTTCAGGCACATTTTTGCCTCATTAAGATACATACTATTCTACAAACACATGCGCAGCCAAGAAGTCTGCTATCACACTAATAAATTCACTCTTGCACTGCTCAACAAAAAATCAGTTCTTCCTTCTGATTAGAGGCTGCATCTATTATGCATCACATCTGATGGTACGCATCAGCTGAATAGTTCATCATGTGATGAATGGGTAGAACATGCCAGAATGGATTTAATCTATCAAGGCACTATACTAGTTTAATACCCTCATGGTGTTAGTTTCAGCAGATAGCTAATCTTAAACTAATTGCTAATGTTGTTAACTTGAATTATGCAGAATTTGTATTTTTAAGCATACTTATTTTGTCGATTTCTGATATATTATTGTTTTCATGCCTGAAACGTCCGAAGTAAAACTGTTAACTCGAAATTAGTGGTATGGTAATAATCTTCACAACAATAATGTTCACTTGAAACTAATTTTAGACTTTTACAAGTTATGTTAAAAAATGGATACATTGAATGCTGAAACTACATGTTAGAGGTGAAAGTTTGTTAGTATCCATGACTAGAACACTCAATGTGATTCCAGTCATCAACACTTTGCCATAGGACTATGAATAATGCTTTAACATAATGGGGCTATTTACTAATAGATTCTGAGGAGTACTGGTACATATGCACTATTTTTGAAACTGTGGTCTGCCCCTCCTAATGGGTGGAGTACGTTAAAATTGCAATTTAAAATGGAAAAACAAATTTCAATCACAATTGTTGGCATCCTTCAGATTTATAAGATGACATTTCCTTAAGGAAAGTTTGTGAAAACATAGTTTTCAAATGGAAACAGTCCCCCGTGATTCAGTAACTTGTCCAGGATTTCAATATATTAAATTTAAGCCCAATATTTTTCTCTATGTGTGCCAACCAGCTTTTACATTCTCTCCAGCAATACGTGTCTGAGGAATGATTCACACTTGTGGCTTGTACATCACGGAGCATTGCTTTACATTGATTAATTCTGTAGGGTTGTAAACATGAACAAAATTAGCAAAATGGTGATGAAATAGCAATTAAATTACTCCATCTTTCTTACATACAAATAAGTGGAAAACAAAAAGCTTGCCACATTACTTAACGTAGGTCATACCATACGCAATTATTCCTTGTGCATCTGCTTTAGCTGATCAAGGGAGAAATTTCTGCTGATAATTGTGCAGGAGCCTTAAGAAGGTCACCTCCCTGTCAATTCACTTTTGTTCTGACCAGTGCATTTCTCGTTCACTAGCACTGCTCTTCCTTGAACTGAAATTATAGAAATTTCAATAGTTGAAGGGCGTAATGAGGCAAATGCTGAATTCCCTTTTTATCTTGCTTATTCCTGCCGAACGAAAATTAAAATCTAGCAGATTAATCACTTTGGAGTGTCAGGAGTGAGGAATATTTAAACTATCTTAAAGCACAGTACTTTTCTTCTTGTCATTCTGTGGCAACTTATGAAGATATTTCTAATACATTCCTTAAAGGACTTTTGTACCAGGGGATGAGGAAATTATAAAAACTACATGCCAGGAAAAATCAACAGTCTGTATCTATTACTAATTTACCAACGAGATCTACAATCCAGGTCCAGCTAAATGATGGACTGCCTCTACAGACTGAGATCCTGCAGACACACAGCAGCAAAGTCAAATCATATGATGTAAGAAACCTTAAAAGAATCTCTATCATAGCAATAATCCTACTATTATCAACACTGTTCGTATTAGCAGGAGACTGGTGCATTATTGATCTGGACCCACAATTAATTTCCTTTCATGTTAATTGACAATGTCACTATCACAAATTCCCTGAACCTTGTTCATCATGGCTTACTCAGTGTGATTTCCTCAAGTTCAGTTAATGTTAGGGTGCAGCTATGTTGTGAGTTGGAAATATTAATGAGTTTAGTGTAAAGTGCAAACTTACTTGAGATTATTGACAGAATAAGCTACATTACTGAACCTACAGTAAGGAGAAAGTGAGGTCTGCAGATGCTGGAGATCAAAGTTGAAACTTTATTGCTGGAACAGCACAGCAGGTCAGGCAGCATCCAGGGAACAGGAGATTCGACGTTTCGGGCACAGGCCCTTCTTCAGGAATGAGCAGAGAGTGTTCAGCAGGAGAAGATAAAAGGTAGGGAGGAGGGACTTGGAGGAGGGGCGTTGGAAATGTGATAGGTGGAAAGAGGTCAAGGTGAGGGTGATAGGTCGGAGTAGGATGGAGGCGGAGAGGTCAAGAAGAAGACTGCAGGTCAGGAAGGCGGTGCCGGGCTGGAGGGATCCGGCTGAGACAAGGTGGGGGGAGGGGGGATGAAGAAACTGGTGAAGTCCAAGTTCATCCCCTGCGGTTGGAGGGTTCCCAGTCGGAAGATAAGACGCTCCTCCTCCGACCGTCGGGTTGTTGTGGTTTGGCGGTGGATGAGTCCAATGACCTGCATATCCTCGGTGGAGTGGGAGGGGGAGTTGAAATGCTGTGCTACAGGTTGGTTGGGTTGGTTCGTCCGGGTGGCCCAGAGGTGCTCTCTGAATCGCTCCGCAAGTAGGCGGCCTGTCTCCCCAATATAGAGGAGGCCACACCGGCTGCAGCGGATGCAGTAGATGATGTGGGTGGAGGTGCAGGTGAATCTGTGGCGGATATGGAAGTTTCCTTTGGGGCCTTGGAGAGAAGTGAGGGGGGAGGTGTGGGCGCAAGTGTTGCACCTCCTGCGGTTGCAAGGGAAGGTGCCGGGAGTGGAGGTTGGGTCGGTGGGGGGTGTGGATCTGACAAGGGAGTCGCGGAGGGAGTGGTCTCTACGGAAAGCTGATAGGGGAGGGGAGGGAAATATATCCTTGGTGCTGGGGTCTGTTTGGAGGTGGCGGAAGTGACGGCGGATGATGCGCTGTACATGGAGATTGGTGGGGTGGTAGGTGAGGACCAGTGGGGTTCTGTCCTGGTGGCGGTTGGAGGGGCGGGGCTCAAGGGCGGAGGAGCGGGAAGTGGAGGAGATGCGGTGGAGGGCACCGTCGACCACGTCGGGGGGGAAATTGCGGTCCTTGAAGAAGGAGGCCATCTGTGTTGTACGTATTTTGAACTGGTCCTCCTGGGAGCAGATGCGGCGGAGACGAAGGAATTGGGAGAATGGGATGGCGTTTTTACAGGGGGCAGGATGGGAGGAGGTGTAGTCCAGGTAGCTGTGGGAGTCGGTTGGTTTGTAGTAGATGTCCGTGTTGATTCGGTCGCCTGAGATAGAAACAGAAAGGTCTAGGAAGGGGAGGGAGGAGTCCGAGACTGTCCAGGTGAATTTGAGGTCGGGGTGGAAGGTGTTAGTGTAGTGGATGAACTGTTCAACCTCCTCGTGGGAGCACGAGGTAGCGCCGATACAGTCATCAATGTAGCGAAGGAAAAGATGGGGGGTGGGGCCAGTGTAGTTGCGGAAGATGGATTGTTCCACATACCCTACGAAGAGGCAGGCATAGCTGGGGCCCATGCGGGTGCCCATGGCTACTCCTTTTGTTTGGAGAAAGTGGGAGGATTGGAAAGAAAAGTTGTTCAGGGTGAGGACCAGTTCGGTCAGTCGAAGGAGGGTGTCGGTGGAAGGGTACTGGGTGGTACGGCGGGAAAGGAAGAAGCGGAGTGCTTTGAGTCCTTCGTGATGGGGGATGGAGGTGTACAGGGACTGGATGTCCATGGTGAAGATGAGGCGTTGGGGACCGGGGAAGCGGAAATCCTGGAGGAGGTGGAGGGCGTGGGTGGTGTCACGAACGTAGGTGGGGAGTTCTTGGACTAATGGGGACAGGACCGTGTCGAGGTATGCCGAGATGAGTTCGGTTGGGCAGGAGCAGGCTGAGACGATGGGTCGTCCGGGGCAGTCAGGTTTGTGGATTTTGGGCAGGAGGTAGAACCTACAGTAACAATAGGGGACATACATTAAGCTATAGGCTTTAAGACACAATTTTAAATTGTTTCTTAGGCTATAACTTTTTTTCTGGTTATGTGCACGATTGAGTCAGGGAGTGGATTTTGAAAAACACATGACAAGGACAGAATAGGATAAGCACTCTGGACTTACCTTATGCAACTATTGTTGGTAACGATTGCTCTACATAAGCTGTTTCCTTAAATATTTGATCCCTCTCCAGTTCAGCTTTACTCCTTCTGTTATGTGCCATTTCAAATGAAGGAATAGTTTTCAACTGTAACTTTAAGAAACACATTTAGTAATAGCTGTATAGCCAATGTGCAAATCCCCAGCTAAAATGTATCCAGTTACGTTATGTTGGAAAGATGTATTATGTGAAGCTCCATAATAACTTTGGAGTCACAGAGATTTTAGAATAATTTGGGTTGTCAGATGAAACCTTACCACAGCTCACCATATTAGAAAATCCTTCTGGTAGGTTCACTGCTGCCACCACTTTCTTTCCTCTTAGGGATTTACAATGTCTGCTTGGTCTAGTATGGTCAACGTGGTAGTCTAATGAGCAAAGACTTTTGTCTTAAACATGATGCACTCAACTGCTACCATCCAATGAACTACAAGTTACGTCGTTATGACAGACATTATTCCTGAAACAATGAAGATGGCCTCAATGTTGGGTCTTACTTTTTTGAGATTCAAAACTGCTGCCGGGCTGATTGCATGTGATATCATCATTATCGGACAGTGCTTAATACATTCCTCAGCATTTACCCTTTCAGACCCTTACACTGTTTTAAACAATTTCCAGCTGATTTCTGCGTCCTATGTAGTTTTTGACCACATATGTTATACATACAAATAAATTGTTCAGCTTTGAAAGAGCAATCAATAACATCATACAGATCCTGGAGAGACTGTGGAGACGAGACAAGAAATCTGCTAACAGCATTAAAATGCTGGATCGCATTACTGTAGCACTTTCCCTCATCCTTCCCACATTTTTAAGCTTGATACCTTGGATGGTGCAGAAACCAATTGCAATGCCAGTTATCTAGTAATAAACACTTTGAAGGTCTCTCCTTTGATGTTTCCCTTAAGGCCAACAGGACAAGCTTCCTCTGACACATTGTATGCATTACCACCTGAAGACAAGATCCATGAATGTTCCCATATTCTTTATGAGGTGCTATTTCTTTTGATGTCAATTGGCAATTGTGGCCCTTTTCAGTTTTAGTGGGTGTGGAAGCTCATATAAACAATCTTTTGTGTTGAAGGATATTGGCCATGAATAAGGATTCAGTTTAAACCTCGATATTTTGGTGTCACTAATTCAGTAATAGTTGTGGATCTCCTACAGCTTGCTGTTTCAGTCATCAAAGCACAGAAGCAGGGATATTTAGCCCTTAGATATGTAAATATGTAAAAATCCCTCCTTCACAACAATGGAAAACTGTTCTATCAGTTATAATGTAATAATACCAAATAATGTCACTCTTGTGCAAAATACCACAGTCTGTGATTTAGCATATATGGCTATCAGTGTCAGCTCAACCTTCCTCAAACCGTAATCATATTGACGTAGTTTAGCTGGCATAACTCTCATTTTTCTAACTGAACTTCTTAGAATATTTGCTGTTTTGTTCATTTCTTTTACATCTCCAACACACCATCCACTCCCTCAACACCACCCACATTGAATAGTGTCAAGTGGCTGTATTCAATTCATTGCTTCCCTCAAACCCTGTTACAGAACTGAGCATTGCAATTGGTTTCTGCACCATCCAAGGTATCAAGCTTATAAATGTGGGAAGGATGACAGAAAGTGCTATAGTAATGTTATCCAGCATTTTATTGCTGTTAAAAGATTTCTTGTCTTGTCTCCACAGTCTCTCCAGGATCTGTATGATGTCCACTGTAACTTGGGCATAAGTATCACTTCATTTTAACAGAAAAGTGTTGCAGTTTTTACACACAAAACTAACACTGACATTAAATTATTGGCTTCAATTCATATCTTAAAAATGGATGTCATTAATTTGTGCAAATAATAAACTAATTTAATACTTTATCATCGATGAACAGAAAAGTTTGGTCAATGTCAACTTTACTTCAAATTTCTTACATTCTATCCAAAAAATTTTGTAAAATAGTAGCTCTTTGGCAGTGACTTTATTAATTCAAGATTTTTGCTGTACGACCAAATGAATTTTCATGTGATTTTTATTATAAAGTATACTTTATGTCAATCTTCCTTGCAAAATAGATCATTTTTGCACCAACAAGGAATGCATGTCACTCAATTAAAGTTAATAAAAGTAATATTTTCCTACATGTGCCAAGTACATAAATAATACAAATAGGTATACAGAGCAATATAATAATTGATCCTTTTTTCTTGCAAAACAAAGCATATTGTAAAACCCTTCTCTGAGCTTTATTAATTTACATGTAATTATGGTGAAGTTATGAACCATTGAAAGTTATAATACACTTGATCCAATTATGTTGCTCCCAGTCATTTTGAAACCAAAACCATTCCATCACTCAACCCTCACCTCACACACATGCATTTCCCTCTGTTTCAAACTCATATCTAACTTTCCTTCAGAAGAAGCAACTGTTTCTACATTAATATTCACTGAGGAAGCACATGATGTTTGACAAAGGCAAACCTTGACCCAAATTTCATTATTTCTCAGAAAAAGGAAGCCTGTCACTTGTTGGCCTACTGAAGCTTTTATGGGGCCAATTCTAGATTTAAAGGGCTTCTCCGGACACTGCAAGAATTTTATCTGTGGGAGAAGAAGCCAACATTAATTTTGCTGCTCGCCGGATCTTACAGAGCACATTGCTTGTTTTAGCCTTCTCACTGTCCATTGAAATATTAATCTGAATATCTCTCATAATGAGGTGCAATGTGGAGAATTGCATGGGATAATCAATTGGAGCTCATGAGTTCTGAGCTTCAGACATTTTTGCTGCCACAGTCACCAATGATTCATAGTAGTTTCTAGATATGGTTATTTCAGCTCTTTAGAAGGAGCAGTACTAATGTAGCATAGTCATTTTCACCTCCATATGAGAGAATGGATGGATCACAAGTGAGTCTACCTCATTACAATACCAAAAGGAGAAAATTACTACTTTCAGACACAAACTAACTTCTCTGACATAATTTGAGGAACTAAAGCTCTGAGAAAGATAACCATTCAATAGCAATGTGGTATCCTCCACTATTTATGATAAAACAAAGAGATAAAACAAAGAACTGTGGATGTGGAGATCTGAAACATAAACAGAAATTGCTGGAGAAACTCAACAGATCCAGCAGCATCCGTGGAGACAAAGCAGAGTTAACAGTTCGGGTCCAGTAACCTTTCCTCACCCTTAACTCAGTTTTCTCTCCGCAGTAGCTGTAAGACCTGTTGAGTTTCTCCAGCAATTTCTGTTTATGTTTAAGAAATCAGAGATTTGAGGGGGAAAAGATTCATTTCTTTATTTAATATGTAATAATTGCATAAAACTGAGGGAGATGATGAATAAGGCAGCTAGTCTCGAAAGGGATTAACTGACATCAAGAGATAAGTTCTGCCCATCAGGATTTAAAGGATTGTAAAAGCTAACCAGGTGAACCATAATGTACTGACATGTGTGATTCTTTTTCTAGTGATGAGATCTCTGTACTTTATCAGTAATGCGTATTCATTCTTGAATCTGACCTGAGGTCTGACAAGAGACCACCATATAATTTATTGAAGTGTAACATGCAATTGTTTATCGAGATTGAGTCAACCTCTGTCGAAGACTTTATGTGGCCATCCTTCCCCACTTGGTATTGTAACTCAAACTAATATCAACAAGAAGGAATGGTACTAGTGAACCTACTCAAGGAATCTCTGATGGCACATGTGGATATCGCCATAAAATATATCAGTGACCACAACCAGATTAGCCATGATCTAATTGAATTGGAAAGCAACTATGAAGGGCCAAATGGCCTGATTTTAAGTTCTGTGTTCCTTTGTTCCAATTATTGAATAGGAATCAATTCAACATCTACACTATGTGCAAATTGTCATACACAATATGAAGTGTATAAGTGTAAGATCTGAAGAAACTGCATCCAAACTGTGAAGTCTGGGGTTACAGAATGTAAGCTTGATAAAATGTCGATCATGCATACTTCAGTTCATGCTGGCATTGTGGAGAAATGATTGCATGGATCTACGTGAATTATTTAGGGTGGTGTATTAACCTGGCAAATACATATGGAAAATATTATAGAAAGCTGTTTTTTCTTTGAAATCAACTTTATCCTCCCGTTCAAAAATTTTACTGAGAGCAGAAATTTGCCTTGGATCACTAACAGATGCAACATGAAACACATTGGAAGTGCGTGCATGCATGTGTGAGCAGCTGTAGGGGAGGGCTTTTCTTGTTTCCAAATGCACTGAAGTTGACCACGTGGAAGCGCTGGGTTAAACAGTTGGGCAACAACTGGCTTGAAATCTTTACAAAATGACTGCACTATGGCAGAATTTCAATCACAATAATGTTTTAAACACAAGTGTTTTCCAACACTGCAAAATTCTTTATGTGGCACTATACTTTAAAGCTGGGTGACTTGGGTGACACTGTGTTGAACAGAAATAACAAATTATTTCTTACCAAACGAAATTAAATTTTAAAAAATACTACATTATTAAAATAAGAAAGTTACATTAAATGTGCAAATAAACAGAGAGATCCATGTGAGCTTTACAAAAATCACCGTAAGACCATTAGACGATAAAACATTGGAGCAGAAATTAGACCATTCAGCTCATTGAGTCTGCTCTGCCATTCAATCATGACTAATATGTTTCTCATTCCCATTCTCCCGTTTTCTCACCGTAACTCTTGATCCCCTTGATACTCAAGAACCCATGTATCTCAGTCTTAAATATACCCAATGACCTGGCCTCCACAGCTTTCTGTGGCAATGAATTCCATAGATTCAACACTCTCTGGCTGAAGAGGTTTCTCCTTATCTCCATTCCCTTTACTCTGAGGCTATGCCCTCAGGTCCTAATCTCTCCTACCAATAGAAACATCTTTCCAACATCCACTCTGTCCAGGCCATTCAGTATTCTGTAACTTTCAATTAGATCCCCACGCATCCTTCTAAATTCCACCGAGTATAAACCCAGAGTCCTCAAACATTCCTCATATATTAAGCTTTCCATTTCTGGGACGATGCTTACAAATTATGAAATCAATTCCAGTAGTATTTTACTGGCGAGACTGGAAGAGTTGTTGAAATTGGAAAAGAATGTAAATGAATTATTTTGATGAAATGTGGATTGCAGTACCAAAGAAAACTTACAATGAACGTTTTTGAAAGAGTATATAGGTGATAGAAAACATGGAAAATTGGTGTAGCAGAGGAAAAAAAGAAAGTCTTTGTGGTGATTTAGGAGGAGAGCTGAAATATAAAAAAAAAAATGAGGTTACAGTCTAAAAGCTTATTGGGTGAGCAAGGGAAGGAAGTAATTCATTGATGTGCTTCTGCTTTTTCACTCTCAAAGAAATGGCTCTTTTTCAACGACAAGGACTGAAGCTATTGGTTCTGGAACTACTCTATTCCTTAGTTTTAAAATAACGCAATAACTGATGGCAGAATATAAAAACGAAAACAAATTATTGAACAAGTTATGTAAATTATTTGTTGAAGGTTTAGAATACATCAGTATTATTTGGAATTTGGATTCTAAAGTAAAAATAAATAGATTTTGCTCTTTAGGTCTACGGAGGTCACTTTTTTAAGAGTTGGAAGCTTTTTTTTAAGCAGTGGGTCAGAACAGCATTTCCAAGAAATAATGGGACTTAAGCTAAATGACAGCACAGGCTACCTGGTGAGATAATTGCTGACATTTTCACTAATTTAGTGCAACCCCATGAGTTTCAGTTGGAGATGAGTTACAAGCAGCTCCATTCAGGACAAAAGATCTATTGCAGCATCTGTGCTGCTTACCAAACCAAAGGTTGTCAAAGAAACTGCAAAAATACGCTGCAAGTTTTTCATTTGAGTTCAATGAGGAAATTCAATGTGTTTGCCTGCATCCATGAATCTTGGGGAGAAATGGTGAGAATCACATCTGGCAGAAAGTTGTCAAAGGGAAATGCTTGTAGCCTCTTCAGTTGAGCCAGAATTTAGTGGGTGATGGTAGGAAAACTACTCCAATACAATTGAGTGTTAATAAAGGGTATACTAGGAAAAAGGTTATATCTTTCTCTCTGCTGTTCATAATAAAATCTTTCCAAATTGCTTTTTAATATAAATATATATAGCTTTCTTTTTTGTGCAATAGATGTATGCTTCTTTCTAAAAAGTACATTTATAGCTTCCTGTGAATATAATCAGTGATGGACCATAACAGTCACCAAATCGCAAAAAGAAGTAAAAAGTTATGGTTGATTCAACCACGTTTCACTTTGGGATCGGAGTTGCTATGTAGACTCATGGAGAATAGCAGTAGGAGTAGGCCACTCAGCCCTTCAAGCCTGCATGTCATTCAATATGATCATGGCTGATCATTCACCGCAATCCCCAATTCCCACTTACTCTCAGAAGAAAATAAGAGCTAGCAGCAGGAGCAGGTAATTCAGCCCCCTGAGCCTGCCTCACCATTCAATGGGATAATGGTTGATCTCATCTCAGCCTCAATTCTATATTCCTGACCATTTCTGTAACCCTTTAGCCAATTACTCATTTAAAATCTGTCCATCTCCTGCTTAAACGTATTCTGTGTCCTTGTGTCCACCACACTCTGGAAATTTCATTGATTCACAAGCTTTTGAGAGAAGTAATTTCTCTTTGTCTCGGATGTTAAATCTGCCACCTCTTAGCCAAAAATTATAACCTCTTTTTTTAGAATGTCCCATAAGGGGAAATATCTGCTCGATGTCTACTTTCAATCCCTTTTAGAAACTTATACATCTAAATTAGATATTTTCTCATCCTTCTAAACTCTAGTGAGTATAGCCTAAACTGTTCAAGCTCTCCTCAAAAATTAAGTCTTTCATCTCTGGATTGAATCTAGTGAACATTCTCTGAACTGCTCAAGTACGGGGACCAAAATTGTATGGGGACCCCAGATGCAATCTCACCAATACCTTGCACAATTGCAACAACTCTTCCTTACATTTATAAACGTTAAAATTCAACTTGCCCTCCTTATTGATTACTTTGCCTGTATACCTGTTTTCTGCAACTCATGCATGAGGGCACTCAAATCTCTTTGCACTGAAGTATTTTGAAGTTTTGCTCCATTCAGATAATAAGTTGGCTTTTTTATTTTTCTGACCAAAAGAGATACCCTCGTACTGTTCCTCGTTAATTTCTATCTGCCAAGTTCTGGCCCATTCACCTAACCCAGCAAGGTGGAACTGTTTTAAAATTAGGGGTTGCCCTTTTACGATGGAGAAGATTTTTTTTTTAGCATTCCACAACTTTGGAACTTGCTGTTTCTGAAGGTACTGGAATAGGCGTATCGAACATTTTTATGGTGCATGTAGATAGATTCTTGTTAGGCAAGGGGATCAAAGGTTATTGTTGATAGACTGGAATTTAGAATTTGAAACACTAACAGAATCATCATGCTTACATTGAATGGTGGAACGGGATTGATGGACCAAAGAGCCAACTTCTACTCCTAATTCGTTTCTTCAAATTTAGATATGTATAGTTGCATGTTTAAAGATGTCATCAGTGAGACTCAAGATGAAAGCAAGAACAGAAGCCATATAGCAGTGAAGGTTTAATAGCAATTTCAAAGATGATGTGATGATTTTCTGTTTGCCAAGCTACTGCCAATTAGCAGAGACATTGTAAATGTTGAGTACATTGAGTGTTCATAGTTCAGACAGTGTCAAAGTAATTTGATAATTGAGGACAGATAAAGGTCAGATGCTTTTTCTCCCTTGTGACTTATACACCATTTATGGTGTGTCTGACTCAGTGTCTACAATATGTAGATTTTAGTGATTCTACTTGTAAGAATGTGTCTATAGATGATTATCCAGGCTTTTAGAGATGTTGCTTCTGAAGTCTTTAAATGAAGGCATTCATGAAGCTGAAACCACAGAAATGCTCTCTTGGCTTATGTGTGTCCTTATAGGCAGCAAGGAAGTATTCTCCCAATAAGACTCTGAAATGAGATACATCTGCTCCTTAATCTGATGGTTAAAGAGAGAAAGAAACCTAAATTTCTGCTTTGGACAGACAAAAATCAAACAAGCCTGATAATGCTGGGATATTACTTAGTTCACTCTGGTCTTACAAAATCAGTCACAAGGGACAGTGAGCAGATTTATTATTGTAACCCCTCCCTTTTCAAGACCAGGTGTATACATTAAGGTGGGTTCCTGGCTTCCAGAGGAATTTGGCTCAGTATACTTTTTGCAGCCACATCAGAACACATTTGCACGAGAGTTAATGAGACCTTAAAAAAATTCAAATCTTTATGTAAGTAAGCATATAGACCCAAGCAGAATTGTGTGCCAAGACTCTGCTGGCTATAAAGCTAATTTTTCATTAGCCCACAAGAACGTCTAATCTCATTGTCAATCTTCCTCTTCTTCATAACAAATCAGATAAGAAGGCAATTCCCATTAGGAAAGCCATTAGTTCCATATTTCTACTTGGGCCAAAGCAGAACATAACAATTAACACTAAAGTCTCATGTCAATGTTAGTGCCAGCAAAACTAAAAAAGATGAATAAGTAATAAATGAATTATTTAATTTTATTTGATTTATTATTGCCATGTGTACTTGAGTACAGTGAAATTTTTGTTTTATGTACAGTACAGGCAGATCATAACATACAAAGATTATGGGGTGATTGAACAGAGTGAGAATATACTTCCATTCATGATACTGTTCATTTCAGTACACATATAGACATCCTGGATACATGAGCCTGGATTTTACTGTAATTGTCACTTACCTCGTGTACCAATGGACTTTGAAACAAACAAAAATAGAAATAGCTGGGGAAACTCAGCAGATTTGCTACTATATCAGTTTGAAGAATGATCACTGGAAACTTTAACTCTATTTCTCTCTACAAATGTTGCCAGAATTCCTGAGTTTCTCCAGCAATTTCTGTTTTTGTTCATTGCGGATCTCCAGCAACCACAGTTCTTTGTTTTATATTATTGCCAATCGACTTTTGCAGGCTTGTATCCATCATTCAGATCACAAAATCTGGTTGCAAAGTGCTTTAACTTTTAGGGTGACGGGAGTGAATCAGGTCCAAAATGGCATTCCGACTGAACATGCACATTTCTGCTGTTGACCACACCATTTTGACCAGGCTGCTAGTGCAGATGCTGAGAAGGCAGCATGTGATGTCAGAAGCATATACTGTTGGGGATTTAACTCTAGCTGTGCTATTTTCAATTTCACCATTCCAACTAATGCCCTGATCTACACATTTGAACACTAATTTTAGAGACTGATTTAAATTCAGGGTTAGCTGATGATTCATCTCAAATGTCAGTTGCTGAGTTTGTAGAAGTGTTTAGAGCTCTGTATTCCCACTTAAAGTTGCTGATGCCCAGCAGGAGTGATATCGTATATTCTAACTTCAAGTAAGCTGACTAGGGTCCTTGCTTCCAGACAGTGCAATCTAGTCCCTTGTATTCCAGCATAGCAAGGTGAATGATGTAACAGAGAGGGGTGAAAAGCTACTCAAAGAAGGTAAAGCAAGAGAGATAAATTCTCGCCAGGAGACAAGGAATAATTCTCTCCCCTCAATTGAAACCCGAAACAGTATATGCAATATTTTCACTTTCTTTGGGAGATACTACTATGAGGAGGGGTGAATCATTTCATCTCTCTTTATCCTCCTCAACTGGTCACAATGAAGAGTTTAAAGTATGTTTAGTATGCAGATGGATCACACATCAATTGAAACATAATTCACAAGTTCAAAATTAAGGAGCCAATTACAAGATTTTCTTGAGTAAAAGGAAGAAGTAGTTTGCTACTTACAAACCCACTTAAAATAATAAAATGCATAATTAAAACTCACATTAATATGTTTATGAAGTTTAATAAGAGTACAGTATCTATTATAAAGAGGAGGATAAATGAATATACAGTTTATCAATCTTTTGAGTCTGCAAGGTCTTAGGTTTTAAACTGAGGCCATAATTATTTAATTGATAACTAAGATAGAAAATGCTAGAGAAATGTAGCAGGACTGGCAGCATCTGTGGAGAAAGAAACAGAGTTAACATTTCAAGTCCAGTGTACCTCTTCTTCGGAGGGCAAATTAATTGCGCATGTATTTTCTGCTGTATCATCTGTAATTGACATGACTGGAAGTGGATTCCAAATCCTCGATGTCCAACTGGTGTATGAGATGGGCAACATATCCTACAGATTAATGCTCAGCATCTTGGCAGCTTTATTTTCCAGTTATATATTATTCCATTTGTAATTGAGCCACCACAAGAAACTAAAGGCCTCAAGGTCCGTTAAGTACCAGGATCTGGCACTGAACTCATGCATACATGGGCAGCATGCATAAATTAAAATCAAACTGTCGCATTAAATGTTATCAAACAAAACATTAATATACCTAGGCAGTGCTTCTATTGCATGGATACCTCTGGAGGAACTCTGCAGTATTTGGTAGAATGTGTCCCATGATTCAACATGGTCTGCTGCAGGCTGTGCAATCTCACCAGCATAATGGCACAGCCTCTATACATACCTACATATACATACATATAGACCACATACCTGGGAACGAGGAGGAGCAAGATAGGAGGAGGAGGAAGCAAAAGAGAGGAAGAGGAGGAAGTGAGTGGACAAATAACAAATTCCTTGTCAAGCTGGATGAAACATGAATACCTTATCTGACCACAGTACCATTAAACACAGCTGAAACTTCTTATTCACAATCATTTCCGTATCTTACCTTCCTTCAATCACTGAACATCATATTTTTTAAAAAGCCCAATAAAGTCATACAACTCAGCTTCTGGCTACAATAATCACCTGTTTTTTTCCTTTATAAACACACTTCAGTCCATAGAGGTTCCAGATGTTAAAACCTGCTGATGGAATTTGAAAATGAACAGTCCATATTTTATCATTGTTACGAGACAGATAAAACAATGCCCATTTGGAGTGAGCCAGGTAACCCAATTTGGAAAGGTGGATCTGCCATTGGAATATGACTCTATTCCTCCAATTCTGAGACCCTTTGCTGCAGAACATATCAGGTTCCATTCAGAAGGGAAGGTTTGAACTA
This sequence comes from Chiloscyllium plagiosum, assembly GCF_037043375.1. Classification (NCBI taxonomy): domain Eukaryota; kingdom Metazoa; phylum Chordata; class Chondrichthyes; order Orectolobiformes; family Hemiscylliidae; genus Chiloscyllium; species Chiloscyllium plagiosum. The sequence goes on along the minus strand of NW_028270141.1, from coordinate 77,244,098 downwards.
GATTGGCAGGGATCCTCAATAGCAGGGAAGCAAGTGCAAGGTTGGATAGAGATACAGTATAATCAGAAATAGTAAAGTGAAGAGACAGGTCAGGCTGGAACACAACAGGGAGCAACGAATGCCTGTTGGATTAAATGACATTTATTTCAGTGCAAGAGGGCTGGCAGGTAAGGCCAAGGGGTGGATAGGTGCATGGGACTGGGATATCACAGCCATTACAGAAATGTGGCTAAGCGAGGAAGAGGACTGGCAGCTTAATGTGCCAGGGTATAGATGCTTTTGTCAGGACAGAGGTGGTGGAGACAGGGAACAGGGAGTTGCATTTTTGATTAAGGTGCATAACACAGTTGTAATCGGAGATGACATAACTGAAGATTCATGCAGTGAGGCTTTGTGTGTGGAGCTAAGAAATAAGAAGGGTATGGTGACATTATTGGGGTTGTACTATAGGCCGCCAAATAGTCAACAGGAATTAAGAGGAACAAATATGTAGAGAGATTGGGAAGACTTTCTGGAGCTATAGGGTTATCATAGTAAGGGATTTTAATTTTCCTAACATAGTGTTCAGGGGCTTAGATGGGGTGGAAATTGTTAAGTGCATTCAGGAAAGTTTCTTCAAGCAGTATATAAAGGGTCCTACTTGAAATCGGTCAAACCTTGACCTTCTCTTGGGAAATAGTGTTGGACAGGTGACGGAGGTAACAGTGGGGGAGCACTTTGGGCCCAGTGACCATAGTTCTATTAATTTTAAAATAGTTATGAAGAAGGACAAAACTGGTCCACAGGTTCCAGATCTAAATTGGGACGAGGTGCATTTTGATGGAATTAGACAGGAGCTTGCAGGGATTGATTGGAGTAGTTTGTTTGCAGGCAAAGGGACCTCTGGCAAGTTGAGGGGTGGGGGGAGTGCCTTTAGCAGTGAGGTAGCTAGAGTTCGCGGTCGGTATGCTCCTGTGAGAATGAAGGGCAAGGTTGACAGGAATAGGGAACCCTGGATGACAAGAGATATTGAGGCTTTGACCAGAAAAAGAAGGAGTTGTGGCTGAGGTGTAGGCAGCTGGGATCAAGGGAATCCCTGGAGGTATACAGGGAATAAAGGAGTTTACTGAAGAAAAAAATCAGGAAGGCGAAAGGGGGACATCAGGTAGCCTTTGCTGAGAAGATTAGGGTGAATCCAAAGAGGTACTTTAAGTATATTAAAGGAAAAAGAATAACTGAAGAGAAATAAAATTCCTCAAGGATCAAAGTGGACATGCATGTGTAGAACCATAGGAGATGGGCGAGGTCCTCAATGAATATTTCTTCTCTGTGTTTACCATGGAGAAAGACATGAAGACTTGGGAACTTGGGGAAGCTAGTAGTCATATCTTGGGGACAGTTCATTTCACAGTCGAGGAGATGCTGGATGTATTAGAATTTATGAAGGTAGATGAATCACCTGGTCCTGACCAGATATATCCAAGAACACTGCTAGAGGCTAGAGAAGAAATAGCAAGGGCCCTGGATGATATTTTTGCATCATCGTTAGCCATGGGTAAGGTCCTGGAGACTGGAGAGTAGCGAATGCTGTGTCACTATTCAAGAAGGGCTACTAAGAAAAACCTGGGAACTATAGACCAGTAAGTTTAATGTCTGGGGTGGGTAAGTTACTTGAGAAGATTCTGATAGATAAGATATTCATACATTTAGAAAGATTGGGTTTGATTAGGAGCAGTCATTATGACTTTGTGCATGGGAGATCATGCCTCACAAATTTGTTAAAGTTCTTTGATGAAGTGACCAGGAAGGTTGACAAGGGCAGGGAGGTAGACGTAGTCTATATGGATTTCAGTAAGACCTTTGATAAGGTTCCACATGACACGCTGTTCTGGAATCTAGATTGCATTGAATCTAGGGCAAGCTGGCAAATTGGATACACAATTGGCTTGATGGTAGGAAGCAGAGGATGATAGTAGAAGGATGCTTGTCACACTAGAGGCCTGTAAGTAGTGGAATGCCTCAGGGGTCAGTGTTGGGCCCATGTTGTTTGTTATCTATATCAATGATTTGAATGGGAATGCACAAGGGATGATTAATAAGTTTGCAGATGACACTAAATTAGGCTGTATTGTGGACAGTGAGGAAGGTTATCATAAATTGCAGCAGGACCTTAATCTGCTGGGGAAGTGGGCTGAGAAATGGCAAATGGAGGTTAATAGAGATAAGCGTGAGGTTTTGCATTTTGGAAAGTCAAATCAAGGTAGGGGTTTCATGGTGAATGGTGGGGCCTTAAGAAGTGTAGTGAAACAGAGGGATCTTGGAGTTCAGGTGCATGGTTCTCTGAAAGAGGAGTCACAGGTAGACAGGGCAACGTAGAAGGCTTTTGGCACATTGGTCTTCATCGGTCAGGGCATTGAGTATTAAAGTTGGTTAAATTATGTTGCAGTTGTACAGGACTTTGGTGAGGCCACACTTGGAGTATTGTGTTCAATTTTGGTCACCTTGCTGTAGGAAGGATGTCATTAAATGGGAAAGAATGCAGAAGAAACTTACAAGGATGTTGCCAGGACTCAAGGGTCTAAGTTATAGGGGGAGATTGGACAAGCTAGGACATTTTTCTTTGGAGTGTGCGAGTCTGAGGGTGTATCTTATGGAAGTGTATAAGATCATGAGAAGCATGCATTCAGTCTTTTTCCCAGGGTTGGGGAATCAGTTTAAGGTTAGAGGGGAAAGGACGAAAGGGAACCTGAGGGGCAACTTTTTCTACAAAGAGGTTTGTAAGCATATGGAATGAGCTGCTGGTGGAAGTTGTTGAGGTCGGTACATGAATAACATTTTAAATGCATTTGGACAAATGCATGCATAGGAAAGGATTAGAAGGATATGGGCCAAGTGCAGGGAAATGGTATTAGTGTAGGTGGACATTTTGGTGGGCATGGACCAGTTTGGGCCAAAGAGCCTGTCTCCATTCTGTAGGACTCCATGATTCTAGAAAACCTTAAGTCTTAAGACAGATGGGAACCTCCATTCCTGCTTTCCCAGCGCCGATTATGGGCCAGGAGGAACAGGAATACCTTTCCCTTCTCCCTAAGGCAAAGAGCTAAAATCCATTCCCCTCATCAAAGCCACAGTCTCTCCCTCCTTCTGTTCTGTCCACCCCTGTAATTTCAACCTCTGCCCTTCAGCTACCACACTCCAAACACCTTCCCTGCCAATCCCTGACCTTCTCTAATTTCTGAGGACAATCCTCTGAGGTCCTTGGCTGTGGATTCTCATTGATACTGGCCAGCATTCAACCTGACATGTAATAGAGTAAAAAAAATTCGAATGGAATCCTGTCATTAAATTTGACAATATCTCCACAACCATAGCTGCTGCTCTCTCCTATCACCCTGCAAATATCAATGCCATGTGTAACATTATGTTTGCACCAGCTAATGGAAACAAGACATAAGAAAAGTAATAACTATGGCAAAATATTGACTACAGCACTAAAATATATTTTTAACAAAAATATAACTTTTAAGTTCATTTGACACCCCTTCAAGAATTAACTTTATGCTTGTGCTGCCAAACACTTCTTTGGAAAAAAATTTATTTCAAATAAGCGTAGACGATACAAAATTAGGCAATAAATAGATAGCAATCAATACAATGCATTATCACTTAACCAGTCAGTTTAATATACTGCAGGGATTTCCATGCCACACTGATTTTGTATTGAATGCATTAAGAGTACTTGTGGTAAAGATTTAGGATGATAGCATCAATAATTTAGAAAATAGGATATTTTCTAAACTCTTTTAACATGAAGGAATTTTCCATGTCTGATAGGTTCAATTACTCATGGCAACCACACATGCCTAATTAAGGCAGAACAAAAAGTAAAACTGATAATAGAAAGTAATGGGAACCAGCTTTCAGCTACTGGACGGTTACTGAGATAAATGTTGTCAACAGAAGAACCAATGCACACAGGAAACTTATACATTTAAATTGTAGGACCAATAACAATACTCTAATTTCTGAATTAAACTTGTACACTATTGTTGTCTACTTAAAGATGTATAGTGGTATCCAACATAAACTGAATTGTTGGTTTAGCACAATACCACATCTTAGGAAATGATTTGAAGCCAGTAATGAGAATAGTCCTAGAGAGTTAATTTTAACATCTCATTACTACTCTCAATGCTTGTGTGCATACATTAAAGAGGCTGCATGGCATTTTGGTGAATCACTCAATAAATAAATGCCCTTTCCTCACAGGGATCGCTGTTTGGGTGAAAACACTGCACTTATATTGATTCTAAGGACTATTTCAAAGAAAACTCATCACTTTTTAAAAATTCATTCACTGGATGTGGGCATTTCTGGCAGGGCTTATGCCCGAAATGTCGATTCTCCTGTTCCCTGGATGCTGCCTGACCTGCTGCGCTTTTCCAGCAACACATTTTCAGCTCTGATCTCCAGCATCTGCAGACCTCACTTTCTCCCAGAATTTATTGCCCATCCCTCGTTGACTTTTCGAGGTGATGATGAACTGCCTTCTTGAAAAGCTGCTGTTCATTTTGTGTAGTATGAAGGGAGTTCCAGGGTTTTGAACCAACAACACAAGGAATGAACATTTATTTTTAAGTCAGGATAATGACAGATTTGGAGGGTACTTGCAAGTGGTGGTGCCCCTATCTATCTGCTGTCCTTGTCCTTCTGGATGTTAGTGGTCATGGGTTAGAAAGTGCTGTCCAAGGAGGCTTGGTGAATGGGTGCCGTGTATCGAGTGGACAGTAAACATTGCTGCTTCCAAGCATTGGTGGTGGAGAGAATGAATACTTCTGGATGTAATAGCAAAGACTTTCTAGGACACTTTGTGTTGGGTTTTACCAGGCCCTTTAGAGGTGGGCTGGTAGGGGAAAGGCCACGTAACATTGGGAGGAGAGCCTGAAGTTCTGCTGCCACCGTTATCTTACCAGTGGTGGGACAGTCAGTAGTACAGCGGCCTACAGGCCTGCCAATTAAACCAATAAAGTGGCTTATTATTGACCACTTATTGCCCCCACTGGCATTTTGCTTACCCATAATAGTAGGGCTGCTGAATCATGATGAGGTAACAGAATAACGCTTGGTGGCAACTAGCAGCTCTGAGTAATGGGATCTTCTTCCATGGTCAATAGAAGGGTCACTCAGTGGTAATGTCAGTCCTCACTACAGCTATAGCACTGCTGCTGGCCGCTACACTCCCTCAGTTCCTGGGGCCTGCACATCTGACCCCAATACAGTGACTAAAACTGACCATGTCCCTCCTCCTTCCTGCAGACTGAGCAATAGTGTTGCTGAGGCTGCTGTGCTTCTGGTCCTTTGATTGGACAAAGAATTCTAGGAGTGATTCACATCCTTAAATGGATAGCAGTCCCTGGCAGTAGCCTCTCACATGATGCTGTTAAAATGCTACAAACAGTCCTACTCCTGACTGCAAGGCTTGAGTCTTGCTTTTGTTCCTTTCAGTAGGAAGGGCCTAGATAAGGGAAATTTACAGCCTTTGTTAAAACTTCACTATCATTCAAAGAAACATTTATTCCAGAAATTCATTGATTGCTTCACATAAAAAAATGAAATGCTGTGGTTTTCTGTTTCATTGGATGTTGCATAAGAAACATGGGGAGAAAGGGAATACTTAGTCATGAGAGTTTTATTCAGAGTAACACTTATCTGGTCAAAGAATGGAAGGAACACATAAGGCCAATGAAAGTTGCTCCAGTTGCTGCAGAAGAGAGGAACAAAAGGTCAGGAGGGTGAAATGATGTCCTTTCCTATTGCAGGTACAGAACCTTCCCAATCCAATCAATCTCCTTTACAACAACCATAATCCCAGAATCAGTGCACACTGTCCCTTAGCCTCTGAATAATCTGCTTTTATGTCATTCAGAATGTAAAATATGTAATATAAAAAAGCCATTCAAAGTAAGTTTGGTATTCTGGTTTTGAGCTATTAACTGATGGATTTCCAATGCGTTCAAAGTTAATAACTAATTTATAAGTATTTCTGTAGCCATGACTATTTTTTTTAAAAAATAGAATTTTAAGTCTGACTTCAGAGTGAATTGATTTACTGCAGTAATTATGGACTTCTGGATATTTGAGATTGTTTGCAACTCAGCAAGGTAAATTATGGGGCCTCTGGACTTGTTGAAGAGTTCTGGAACTATACTTTTAAGAAGGGAAATGGGCATTGCTGAGAAAGAGAGACTTTTAACTTTACTTTTGACTTTGAATAGAGCTGTCCTGTGAAGCCTTTCAAATAGGATGGCTGTGTAGAAAAGTGTTCCTGAGAAGAGAAGGATATGTAGTGAACAAGGTTACCTTACAGTGTTGGTATCAGACCAGAAGTATTGATATAAAACTGTGAAGAGATTACTTTAAAGCTGAGCAAATTTAAGCAGATATATGATTGCTCTTGGAAGAAGCTATCTGCATTTCCAGTCTAAACGTTAAAGCCACAAGTGACTTAAGTGTACCAGTGTACTGGATAGAGGAAGTCTGGGATTAGTATTACATGAGTAGTGTTTTGGATACTGTACCAGTACAGAGGTTTAGGTATTGTACAAGTGCTATTTTGTGTGGATTTCTTTCTCAATTTATAAAGGAATGCTTTGGGATTCATGAGATTATGCTTTTCGGGTGTTAAAAAGTCTTTGAATTGGAATCATAAATAGATTGTTTTTTGTTAAAACAAAAATATATAAAATTTATATATAAATATTATATATATATAAATCTATATCTATCAGGCCAGGTTTCTGTCTAAGACTGACTTGTCTGGTAATAGCATCAGCTGGGATCAGACTAAACTATCTCCCAAACAATTTCATACCTTCAGGGGAAGCGGGTGTAAGGATTCCATATACAGTACACCGTCTAAATTGTACCTAAGCCTGCAGGTTTCTGTTTTGCAGCTAGTAAGATGCATGTTATAACAATCAGCGGTTGGAACTAAAAGTGTGTTTAAAATTAAGTCTTGTTAATGATGCACCCATTTATAGCCACTTTCTTCCATTAGCTAACCAATCTTTTCATCATGTGACAAGACATTTCAATTGCTAGGAATGTATTTCAGAAACAGACATAAATAGGGTCTTGTGACATGGTGGTAATGTCACAACCCCTGGAACAAGACTGGGTTCAAGACCCAGTTTCCCTGGAAGTTTGTTATAACATGTACAAAGAGGTTCATTAAAAATTAAATACAGCAGTGTTCCCAAAGTGTCAAGATCATCAATACAAGTGCATAGTTGCAAAATGACACAAAAATCTTACTTCTGAGTGCTGTTGCAATTATTACCAAGTGGCTTGATTGTGTTTTTTTCATGATCTGTGCTCTTCACCTGCCTAGAACTCTAATGTAAATGCCATGACCCCAAAGCTGCCAGGTCTCCAGCGCAGCAGCAAAAGTTCTGAGGAAAATTGGAGGAAGGAAATCCCAGGGTCAGCACGTTTCCAGAGTACAGCTCGAAGAATGAAAGGTATTCAAGCAGCAGTATGGGGAACAGCAGCAGGAATGGTTTAATTAAGGGCAGGGTGGTGGGATGGTCACATCCCTAGGAGGGATAGAGTAGGATGCAACTTTGTCAGTTGTGGTTTTCAGATTGATATTTAAGAAGGAGTGAAATAACTGCGGCAACAGAAAGGAAAATAAAACTAAACAACTTCTCAGATGCTGGGCTTATAAGCTGTTCTATCAAATTCAAACCAGAGGGCAGATGAGGAATTTTTTTTTTTTTTGCAGAGCAAATTATAATGCTGTGGAATGCACCACCTAAAAGATTAGTGGAAGCAGATTTGATACTAAATTTCAAAAGAGAACAGGAATATACTTGAAAGATTTTATGTAGAGTAGAAGACTGAACTGATCAGAGAGCTCTTTCAAAGAACTGACTCAGACACAATAGGCAGAGCAATATCCTTTTCAATTAATATTAGAATGAGAATGATACTGGTCTGTTTCAATAATCACATAATTATCAAGCAAAGATCAATCAAACCTTTGGCAGAATAATTTTTTTTGGAAGGATGAATGTTGGCCTTTAAATGGAAATACTTCCCCACATGACAGGGTGGCTTTCTTCATGTTATTTCATTCCTCTCAGTTCATGATATATGCATGCACTGGTATAGCACCCCATTTTATTGGCAGGTTGGAAGAGGTTCTGAACTCCAGTTTCCAAACACCAGGTTTAAAAGGTGCCCACAGAGCTCTTCACTCAACCTCTGCTCACCACCCCCACCCAGCCTTGGAGATTTTAGAGTCCAGGCAAAATTTGGAACTACACTTTAATAACACTGCCCTGAAGTTCTCCAAATCACACCCAGACCAGCCATTTCCCAGACTAAACTAGTCTCACTTGTCTGCATTTGGCCCATCTCCCTCCAAACCTTTCCTAACTATGTACTCATCCAATTGTCTTATAAATGTTGTAACTGTACCTGCATCTATCACTTCCTCTGGCAGTTCATTCCACACACATTCTGCGTTAAAAAAAAAGTTGCCCCTTGTGTCTTTTTTAACTCTTTCTCCCCTCATCTCAAAGATATGTCCCCTAGTTTTGAACTCCCTCCCCTTAGGGTAAAGGCCTTTGTTATTCATCTTATTTATGCCCCTCATGATTTTATAAATCTCCATAAAGTCACCCCTCAACCTCCTGCGCTCCAATGAAAAAGTGCTACCCTTTTTTATGACTCAAACTCTCCATTCCCAGCAGCATCTTTTCTGAACTCTCCAATTTACTAATATCCTTCCCACAACAGGACAACCAGAGCTGCACACAGTACTCCAGAAGAGGCCCCACCAACATCCTGTACAATCTCAACATGACGTCCCAACTCCAATAATTAAAGATCTAAGCAGTGAAGGCAAGCACACAAATGCCTTCTTAAACACCCTACCAACCTGTGATGCAACTGTCACAGAGCTATGTACCTGAACCACTAGGTCTCTCTGTTCTATAATACTATCCAGAACCCTACCACTAATTGTATAAGCAGCTTGTCCAGCAGCTCATTTTCCTTGCACTTTCAATTTATTTTTCAGTGTACCTTTCTCCTGGAATTACACATTCTGAAACTGGTGCTTTCTTCGTGGCCTACGAATTATAGTGATTGTGTTTAAATTATAATAGGGACAATATCTTTTCTGCTTAAAATAAAACTTAGCAAGTTTGAGTGTAAGAACGAAGAGATGAAGCCAGTAATTTTGCTGTCCACATTTTAGAATGCTCCTTAAATTTATTCTGTTTGCATTAAATTTCTTTAAACATTTGACCTTGATTATTCTTCATTCAAAATATGTATATCTGGAAAGACTAAGGGAGTTAAACATTCTTGATCTTAGGGGCAATATAACAATATCACAAAGCCAAAATCATTGAGAGCACTAGTCAGAAATTTTGGTCTTTACCTATTACCTATCCATTCATTAATCTTAATGGTCAGATGATTGTACGAGCTGTACACCAAATCACTGATACGTTCTTCCAATCCATGAAACTCCTCAGAGGAGTTTGCTAATTTCAGAAGAACAATGTTGTATTATCTAACTGAAGTTTTCAAGATTATAAAGTTATTCAAAAATTTACTCTGCACAAATGTTTCACTACAGTGTAGCATTCAAACGCAGGGCAACAGTTTGGAAACCAGAATATGAATGGCAGAGATATAGAATAAGTTACCAGGAAAAACTGTGGAAGCAGACAGTATAAATAGGAGCATGCTGCAATTAAATACTTTTTATGGCGATTGAAAAAGATTACATGATACAGTGAGAAGCCAGTAAACTGGGACTGAGCTATGGAAAAGTGAATAGCTTATTTGGCTCGAATGGCCTTTACTGTTCCCAAAACAGTTATGTCCTCCTGACATATGGAGGTGATTACATTTTAGGTTACGAAAGTAGGGTTTACCACTGTACATTAACCTTTGCATAATCAGAGTCTGTCTTATCCTCCTGACACATGATATAATCTTGGACTGAAATTATTTCTAAATATAACTTCTCTCCAGAACTTGTCCTTCAAAATTAGATTTAGTTTTAATTCCCCTAAAAATGGAATTTTCAACTTTTCGTATAAACATGAATTAGCCAGCTCAATCTGCCCTAGGTAATGGTAGTTTCATGTCTATGAGACCTAGCTATTAATACCAGATGAGGTGTTTTGAGGAGGATTTTAGCAATTACCATTTTAAAGCAATAAAAAGGGAATGAATGGTATCAAGCATTATTTAAAAATACATACACATAACATTATTTCTGTCTTAAAATATTGTCTTTACGTTCCCTATAAACTTTTAGGGAACAGATTCTATTAATTCTTTTCATCAAATTTTCTGTTGGAACTAAAATGTGTCAGCACAAGCTTGTGGGGCTGAAGGGCCTGTTCCTATGTTGTATTGTTCTTTGTTCTATAACTTGAAAGAAAGAGTTCTGAAGAGGAGTCACTGGACCCAAAAAATTGACTCTGATTTCTCTCCACAGATACTACCAGACCTGCTGAGATTTTCAAACATTTTCTTTTTTTGTTTTCTGTTATGAAAGAAAAAACGTTACTTAATTTATTTCTCAGTTAACCAGACTCTAAACTAGAAGTGCAATATTATGTTTCATATGTGAAATATGGATGTGTTTCCGAGGCCAACGTCTGTATTATAACCTTTAGATAGTCGGCCAGTTCCTGAGACCCACAACAAGAAAATTGGTACCATATTTGTATGACACTGCCAGCTTGATACAATGAGAAATTGATTATATTTTGCAGTAGCTCTTACAAATCTCCACATCCCTTTTCTCTGCTTTTACAAGATGACGGGTGGCTTTGGCACAGTGGCATGACCATTAGTAATTCAGAGACCCTGCTAATGTTTTGGAGATGAGTTTGAATCCCATCAAATCCATGCTTTCAATAAAATCTGCAAACCCAAAGTTGCTATTGTCCTACTGGACTGTAGGGCTGCTCTCTCATTAGAGAGCAACAACTGGTGGTGGTTTAATCTGAGGTGAGGGGAGGGATTCAGAAGGAGAATATTTCATGGTAACTTCAGGCAGTGCAGGAATTTAACCCACACTGTTGTCATCAGTCTTTATCACAAATCGGCTATCCAATTGAACTGACCCACGGGTCTAATGATGATTGTAAATCCATTTTTGGTTCTCGTAAAAACACTAATATCTTTTAGCAAAGGAAATGTGCCATCCTTACCTGATCTCATGTACACATTACTCCAGACCCACAGCAATATGCTGGATGCTTAACTGTCCTTTGAAAAGAGCTAGCAAGGAAAACAGCTGTATCAACTGCTAAGAAGTCTAAATAAAATAATTAAACTGGACAGAAAAAATTGTCATGATGAAGGCACCACAAAACAACAATGGCAAACTCAGCAATGTAGAGACAGAAAAGTCCTCCTTACCGACACCTGGGGGCTAGTGCCAAAATTGGGAGAGCTGTCTCACAAATTAGTAAAATGTAAACTGTGAGATTTATATAAATATTTCATCATATTTGATGTGAGTTTGGGTCTGGTCTTTGAGTTAGTAACTAGTATGTTTTTCTGTGTGTCTGAAGTTTGTAAATATTTCTGTAACCATGTTGAGTTATTTTAGAAAAGCTATTTTTAAAACCTAGCTATTGAGTAAAATGGTTTGTACTCTCATGGGGTTTTATTTATTTAAGATGTTTACAATTCAGCATGATAAATAATGGAATCTCAAAGGTCTTCACACTGAGGAAACCCTTCATTGTGTTATGTGGAACTATCATCATCCGAAATGGGATAGAGTTCAAACAGAACTGGGCATCCATGAGTCACTGTGGGCCATTAGCAGCAGAATTGTACTCCGACACAATCTGCAATGGCATCACTAAGTGTATCACACACTTTACCATTAACATCAACCGTGATTCTGGAAAGTTTGGGAAGGCATGCCAGGAATATGACCAGACATATCTAGAAATGGGGTGTCAACCTGGTGAAGCTACAAAACAGGATGACCTATATGCTAAACAGAACAAGCAGAAACTGATAGATATTCCACTACTAACAGATCAGATTGAAGCTCTTCAGATCTTCTGCATCCGGTCAATTAAACAACTCACTGAATGTAGCAAATGGGACTAGATCAGATTGCGATGTCTGGTCGGTACAGAATAATTTGAATAAAGGATCTGTTTTGTTGCTGTGTAACTCCATGACTCTATGAGGAGGCACATAAATATCCCTGTGCATAATGAGAAGAGAGCTAAGGCAAAAGATAAGGCAGAGGCATTTTTAAAAGTTTTCAGCCAGAAAGGCCAAGTGGATGATCTATAATGGTCTCCATTCAAGGTCTTCAATATCCCAAAAGCTAGTCTTCAGCCAATCTGATTCACCCCACATGATATCCATAAATGGTTGACAAGTGCAGGTAACATTTGTGCTATTTGTGCCAGGCACAGCCACCTCCAACAAGAGACAATCTAACCATCAACACTGACAGTCAATGGAATTACTATCATGAATCATGCACTGTCAATATCCTGGGCATTACCATCGACCAGAGTCTGAACTGGACTAGCCATATAAGTACTGTGGCTTTAAGAGCAAGTCAGAGACTAGGAATCCTGCACTGACTGAGTCACCTGCAGACTCCCTAAAGCCTGTCCGCCATATACAAAGCACAAATCAGGAGTATGATGGAATACTCTCCATTTGACTAGATGTGTGTAACTACAATAACACTCAAGAAACTTGACAACATCCCAGAAAAATCAACTCATTTGACTGGTCCATATCTCCAAAATATTCAAGCTCCAGCAATGATGTTCAGAAGCGCCATGTGTACTATCTACAAGTCCCACTATGGAAAGTTGCTAAGGGTCCTTAGCCAGCATCTTCCTAACCCAAGACCACCATTATCTAGAAGGACAAGCACAGCAGATACTCATGACACAACTACCTGCAAGTTTCCCTCTAAGCTACTCATCATCCTTACTTGAAAATGTATTGCCATCCTTTCAGTATTGCTGGATCACATTCTTGGCATTTTCTCTCTTAAAGCTTTGTGGGTTTGCCTGCACCATCTGCAGATGTTTACGAAGGGAGCTCATCACCACCTTCTCCATTGACAACTAGGAATGTGCAACAAATGCTGGCTCAGCTAGCCATACCTGCAAACCATTAAAAAAGAAAATTCTCCTCAAACCACTTGGATGGTCTCTTGCATTATATTCAGTGAAGGGATATTCTTTTTTTCAGGTAGCTTGCTTACAGCAAATTTCCTTTGTCTTTGTTTAATTTTGCGTCAAGATTAGAGTGGTGCTGGAAAAGCACAGCAGGTCAGGCAGCATCTGAGGAGCAGGAAAATCGACGTTTCAGGCAAAAGCCCTTCATCACGAATGGATCACCATCAATCATCATCAACTATGGGATCTATTGAATATGTGAACAAGTGCATGGACTTCTTCTACTTCTGAGTTGGTGTTCACTTCTGAAATAATTCTATCATTCAGGACCTGTTTTCTCCACGAATTCCAATGTTGTGTTCTGGTAGGGCCATCAATTGCATTTGATCTGCTAGAAGGTTTTTTTTTCTCTATTTCTTCTTAATGAGCAGATTAAAATTGTTATCATTGAAAGAATCTGAAACTGTGTAATTTCAATTTGTTTCAAATCTGATGTTTGGTAAGACTGTCTCTTGTATTCAGGAATACTGTTTTATTTTAGGTTACTGTAAAGCTAGATAATGTCCTTGCAGCTTGTTTTTAACCACTCTTTGTTAATTTTGTATCACTGTTGAACTCTATAAAGTTCTTCTAATAGAACTTTAAATTGCATTTCCAGGCTGTTCTGTCATGATTTATTTCCAATTCTGAAATCTTTTTTCTTGTAAAGCACTTGTAGATTTTTTTAAAGTTGTTCAGAGCTTTAAAATTCTGTACTGTAGCAAAATGCAGCCAATTAAACTTTTAAAATACTTGTAAACATTTCCAATCTTATAAATTCTGTTGAACACTTCTCATAAAATATTTGGAGTCTTCCTGGAATTGAGAATGAAAATAGAGGGCTCACATCATTTTTGTTTCTTCTTGGGAAGTTTCCTGATTTTTTGAATACAATTGAAGTGGGGGGAGGCGGGGGGTGCAAACTGGTTGTGCCACTTTCTCACATTTTCAGATGGATTTCTGTCTTTTGCCACCAGCAAAATAGTGATCTGTGTTCTTCCTGTATACGCATTTTTTTTCAGGAATAAAAATTTTCCTTCCTCTAAATTATTTGTTTTGGTATACATCTTCTTCTGTTTTCATATTCAATTGTTTAAGTTTGTCACTAATATTTCCTATTTTGGAGCCCTGTTTTTAAGATTTTAGCTGTAGTATGTTGTTGTGTTGTTTATGAATATAACAATTTTTTTTTTAAATGGTATTTTTTTTCTCCTCCCCAGCCCAGGATCATGCCATACAGGTATATTTTCTAACCTTTCCTGTACGAATATAATTCACACTGGAGCCTGACTCAGTCTAATTCTCTATTTGATACACTCCCTTAATACCCAATTGTGACTACCTGGGTCTTTTTTCTGTGCTTTTTTTTTCTCTCCCTAGTCTGGCTGCTTTTTTACCTTTGAGTGGAGCTGTTACAATTTCATTGAACCTGTGCTGATTGACTTCTGTTTAAATACTTATCAGCTGCTGGCTGAATCTTTCTTAAAATGACACTGCTCTTAAAGTGATAATAACCTCTTCTGCAGAATTTTGTGGCTTTTTCAATGAATACTTCAGGTTTCTTTGTATTATCAGTCTCTTCAGGACCTACAGCAACTACCACTGCCACAAAGTTATCAAGGCCTGCTACATTGAGTAGCATAAATCCTGCTTTCTCTACTAGCCCAGAGGATGAACGAACCAGGTTTAAATCTCAATAAAATAGGCACTTGATTTTAATTGGCAAAATAAGATTTATTACATAGTACATTTTATTAACTGACATCCATGGGACCAGAAGTGTTCTGGTTTGGTCAAATATTCTAGTTGACCAAGAAGTCCATATAATCAATGTAAAAACACACATTAAGCAATAGAAATGTAATGCGGGGGGTATACATATCATTGTTATACTTTATTTACAGCACAAATCAGTTCAATACAAATGCAACATTGCCTTAAAATAAAACTTACTGGCATCCTCGACTGACTACTCAGATACTGTGGAGATCACAATAATACATTAAACCTCAGGTATTTCAAGTATATAATTTTTGCCAGATTATCGAGTGTCGATACCAGTTCAAACAAAATTCTTGGTAGTAACCATATGCAAGTTGTGGGAACACTGAGGCATATTAAATTTTACTTTCAAGAGTTAGGTAAGATATGTGTGCACACTTGAGGAGACTGGACAAATTCCAACTGCTTGAGTTGCCCAAGACTTTCCCTAACTGCCCAATACACCTCTCGGTATGGGCACAGAATAGATACAGCTGCAGCTTAGTTCCCAAATCAGGACTTCCTGAACTATGAGTAGTGCTCCCCAGTGGAGCTGCAAGGCAAAATCTTGAGGTTGGGAGATCCAAAGCAGCCATGGCTAACATGAAGCTTGGACTGATCCCCAGCAACTGCATGGCCCCTTTAAAATGCATGTTTTCTTTTCTATTGAGGCCTTGGCCTAATTGATAGCTCAGTGAAGCCTGCTTCCTGCTGTCTGAGAGCCTATGTGAAAAGGTACATGTTAATTTACTCTCCTTCCTGGCAACTGCACTGTGGGGAAGATGGAGGAGGCTGGGGGCAATGGGAGTAATCTGGGCTTTGCAGAGGGATTTAAAAAATGGTGGTTTTGTGAAAGGAGGGGAAAATGTGGCTGTTGACGAAAGGAAAGAGAAGGAAGAGGTACATGCTGAATTCATTTCACCCCTGCTGAATTCAACACCCCTGCCACAAACTAATAAATATAGTTTCCCTCTCCCACCGAAATGTCAATTCTTCTGCTCCTCGGATGCTGCCTGACCTCCTGTGCTCTTCAAATGCCACACTTTTCAACTCTGTAATCTCTGTTACCCTTCTGCCTTGTTCAACAGCTTCTGGACTTTCTTAAATTTTCACCTGGGATCACACAAATTCTGAGGCATTAGAATGAGGTCATACTGGAATAAAACGTGAGAAGAAATTTTCTACATTAACTTTTTCATATTCATCAGCTTATACAACAGTGAAAACTCACTTTTAGCAGCTATGTCACCTTATCGTTCTCGTCTTTGAACTATTTTCCCCTTAGAGAATTTACTTTCCAAATTCTTGCCCAGCGCCTCCTTCACTGAAGTATTGAGTGTATTTAGGTTTTCTCTCTTCTCTTAGCCCACACTCTTACCCCAGTGCTTCACCAGCTTCTGAATGAAGGTTTGTCTTTGATTATTGAGCTTACCTTTCTGGTGCTTCCACGGCTGCTGCTGTTTCTCTCTCTGTCAGTTTTCACATTCAGCTACTAACCAACTATCTGTGTCTTCTTAAAACAGTAATGTTCTTAAAGTGGTAGACTTACTTCCTTGAAACATTTTATTTTCTTCTGGTTCTTCTGGATTCCTTCTCTTTATCATGGTGGACAGGTCTGTACTGCTGAAACCATGTGGCCTTCCCCAACAGACCACGGCGAGGATTTTGTGATATTTTTGACTTTTTCATTTGTGGTTTTAGATAAGAAATGTTTGAGGCAGTTTGCTGCCACTTTGTCTTTTCTTCATTTTGGATATTTTTAATGATTACTGGTAGATGATACATCACCATAGAGCATCTAGGGAAGAAGTACTTTCTTAGAAAACAAGGCATTCATTTCATGATGGTAATAAGTACAACTACATTTAATTAGACTGAATTACGAGGATCTTAGCGATCTGGTACATTACAATTGCCTCCTCATAAACTAAGCTGAACTCCTTGTCTCGACCCACAGACTATGTGTGACATCAATCAAATGAGTGGAGCCAATGTAACATGAACATTAACCTCTTCAAAACAATGACCTTACTCAGTAGAAATCAAAGGGTGAATTCTTAAATAGTTGCAGAGACTGGATGTGGATAGGCCTGCAATTCTTGACACCAGCTAACATGTTAGTTTGCCAGTCTGCATTAAAAATGTTTAAATATGCAAGTTAATGTTCAATCTCTGACAACGAATCCTGGGGAGTAGAGGTGAGTCTGGTCCTTCATCGACCACTTTGAAACTCTTAATATCCTCGCCATAAATTCAAGATGGTGATGATGTTTGCCTACTATGATCCTTTTTTATGTTGAAATATTTAACAGTTTTAGTATAATGCATTCAAACCAAATTATCACCCTGCATAGAGTTTTAAGTGTCACAGGTTGTCAACAAAATGCCATTGATCTTAAAATGTTTTCAGTAAATACATGCTAATATTAAGTATGTACATCACTCCTCTCACCTCAGTCTTTTACTTTCAATGCAAAACCTAATTAGAGATTCAGCAAGTGATGCCCACAAACTAAGTTTCCTGTCACGTAGTTTATAAACTCTTTGGTATCCAGGAAATTCAATGAAAACTTACACTGGTGAACTGTAGTTCCGTGCATTCATGCAATGGAAAGACATTCCTGCAGTGAAGAACAACGAAATCTACATTATTGGAGGAACCTAACTTTTATCTTGGCAACAGCTTTGTCTCCACTATGAATAATGCATGGCAATGGAAAAACACAAACATTTGCATGTTAATTCTCTTGCAAGGCATTTGATCTCTTGATTAGTAACAACATCATGTGAATAATTCTGTCCTTTGTGGGCAGCGAGAAAAAAAATCGAACCTTGAAATACTTTGGTATATTTTGTCAGGAAGCTGGTAAATATCCTTCTGCTCATTAAGTAACAGGAATGCTTTAGAAAGTTCTAACTAGGTTGTGTTGATAACTGACATGGCTATGATGATAATACAATGATGAATATGATAGAATCAAACAAACCAGGCACTCGCCAAAAACAACCCTGGATATTCTATTACAAATAGATGTAAGCAAATGCAGATTTGAGGTAGAGCAATAGATTACGCCATGCAGATCATTACAAACAGTTCAAAATATCTGATAATCTTAAATTAGTATATCTGACTCAAGATGGCGGCAGAATAGTATGCTCCAGTTGGAGCTCCTTTTCCTTTTTCTTTCTTATTCTTCCCTTTTCTGCAGTATTACATCTCCAACCCTTTTTAGATTAGATTAGATTAGATTAGATTACTTACAGTGTGGAAACAGGCCCTTCGGCCCAACAAGTCCACACCACCCCGCCGAAGCACAACCCACCCATACCCCTACGTTTACCCCTTACCTAACACTACGGGCAATTTAGCATGGCCAATTCACATGACCTGCACATCTTTGGACTGTGGGAGGAAACCGGAGCACCCGGAGGAAACCCACGCAGACACGGGGAGAACGTGCAAACTCCACACAGTTAGTCGCCTGAGGCGGGAATTGAACCCGGGTCTCTGGTGCTGTGAGGCAGCAGTGCTAACCGCTGTGCCACCGTGCCTGCCAACTTTAATTCTTAAACTTACCCAGAGGGAATGGAGAATGGAGGCCAGCCCAGCACAGGAGGCCAGTCAGAGACTGTGCTGTGCAGAAGACAAGTCCCGAAGGTGGGTCATGAGCAGGAGCAAGGAGCGGGAGGCAATCTGAGCCTGGACCAGCCTCAGAGATGAGTCCTGGTGGCTTTTTCTGGAGGTGCCTGGTTAGTCCAGGTCAGGGAACAGTGCGTGGTGGCAGCGAGGCCTTGTGTTCTTAAACTGGTGGGCGAGGACTCAGTGAAAAGGACTATAATTTGAGTAGACTAATTGAGATGTACAGAATGGAAACTGATCCTTTGGTCCAACATGCCCATGCCGACCAGTATCCTAAATTAGTCTCGTACCATTTGCCAGCGCTTGGCACATAACCCTCTAAAGTTGTAGTGTGTGGTGCTGGAAAAGCACAGCCGGTCAGGCAGCATCCGAGGAGCAGGAGAATCAATGTTTCAGGCATAAGCCCTTTATCAGGAAAGGCTCCTGCTCCTCAGATGCTGCCTGACCGGCTGTATGTTTCCTGTACCACACACTTCGACTCTTATCTCCAGCATCTGCAGTCCTAACTTTCTCCATATCCCTCTAAACCCTATATATTCATATACCCATCCAGATGCCTATTAAATGGTGTAATTGTACCAGCCTCCATCACTTCCTCTGGCAGCTCATTCCATAGACGTACCACCCTCTGTGTGAAAAAGTTGCCCTGTAGGTCTCTTTCGTATCTTTCCCCTCTCACCTTAAACCTATGCTTTCTAGTTCTGGACTCTCCCACCCCAAGGAAAAGACCTTGTCTATTTGTCCTATCCATGCCCCTCGTGATTTTATAAATCTTTATAAAGTCATCCCTCAGCCTCCAACACTCCAGGGAAAACAGCCCCAGCGTATTCAGCCTCTTCTTATAGAACATAGAACATAGAACAATACAGCGCAGAACAAGCTCTTCGGCCCTCAATGTTGCGCCGACCTGTGAACTATTCTCAGCTCGTTCCCCCTACACTCTCCCATCATCATCCATGTCCTTATCCAAGGATTGTTTAAATCTCCCTTCTGACCTTGTCCACCCCAGTCAAACACCCACACCTCCACATCACAGATCATTGAAGGTGACAGGATGGGGTGGGGGTGGGGTGGAGGGGAGCAGTAAATAAAGCATACAGTGCCCTCAGCTTAATTAACAGGGGCAAGAGGTTGACGTCAAACTTATACAAGACACGTGTTAGCCCTTGGCTGAAGGATTGTGCACAGTTGTGGGCACCATGTTATAGGGGAGATATGAACATATTGGAGAGAGTGCAGAAGTGGATTACAGGAATGGCTCACCCCTGCATTTCCCATGGCCAATCCACCCAAACTACACATAACTGGACCGTGGGAGGAAACCGGAGCACCCAGAGGAAACCCACCCACTCACGGGGAGCCAGAGCCACAGAGGTGCACACATCCCTCCATCCCACCTGGCCATGCCGAGCAGGTGTCCCAAACCGATCGAGTCCCACTCATCAGCACCTGGCCCAAGACCCTCCAAACCACCCCTCCCCCCCCCATATAAGCTCAAACTCTCCAACCCTAGCAACATTCTTGTAAATCCTTTCTAAGCCCTTAATTTTAAAAGTTAGTTTTATTCCTATTCTGGACTTTGAGTAAGTCGAGTACTTTTTAAAACTTTGTATTCCTATGCTAAATGTTTTTTTTTACACTCTTTCAACTCTGTAACAAACACCTGAAGCATCTGTACCTAGGTACCAAGATGCTGCCAAAGCGGCAAATTTACAAACTTTTCACGACCCTCATTTGAGTGCACATAAACGTAAAGGCTGTCCTGTTCTATTCCACACATTTAGAATGGAATTAAAAAACCCACAACTGTCGATGTGCAAAAGCCCGAATAGATTGACATCAATGTAAATTGCATTAAATAATTACCAGGAATGTTGCAACATAAGTACCAAAGATGAAAATCTTTGGCTATTCTATTCCTGGTCAGATTAAGAAAAGTTTGCGTTGTTTCTCACTTACTTTTGCTTTTATTCATATTTTTCTTCCTTTTTTCCCTTTGGGAGCATTCATGACAATAATTGTGCTCTTTTGAAAATATATGTTAATTGTATTTAAGATACATTGAACCTTACATATTTGAAATAAATTTAATCAATTCAATTTTTTTTCTTTTTAGTTGTCACAACTCTGCAAGAACTGGTCTTCATATAGAGAACCCACTGTAGCTTAACAGGACTCTATAATTTTACTGAGTCGCAGAGTTTCCCATGTTCAAAGGATCCCAGATTCCACCCAGAAAATGTATTCGCTTTTGGTCAAAGCCACAAGTTAACAGAGAATTATTACTCTCTCAATATCCAGTTTATTTCTGTTCAAAGCCAATGCAGTTCAAGTTAATGCTGACTTCCCTAGCAGTTGTCAAATGCTTTTATTTTGTGTCAATACAGTGCAGCATAATCCTTCCATACTGAAAATGTTCTCCAGCAAGTCTGGGCTATTTTTTGTCACTGTGCCTGATTTCTAATGTGCAGTATCCTAAAGCAAGAATCAGTACAAACAAATTCACACAATGGCTCACAATGTACTGAAGTAAAATGCTGACATTTCATGGGATTCCTCAGTTGCTGGGATTAGTCTTGAATTTCCCCACAATATAGTCAAGCTGGAGACACAAGAATTCTTTATTCAATGTTAGCGGTATAGTGGAAGTGTTTAACAGGAACAGAAACAGGTGCAAGAGCATTCACATTTCTCTGTTTTTCTGGAAGAGAAATGCTCCGGAGATGTGTGTTTTGTAGTAAAGATGTGTTACATTACAGTTACCTGGTACATGCAGCTGAATATAGTCTAAGGAGATGACAAGTAAGAGGCTTGGCAGGTGGAAGGCATGCAAAACCAATTGGAAGATCAGTTAAAGATGCAACAACTACCTGAAAGCAATATGGAAGTGAAGCTATTTCTGATTGAAAGGGACATTTATGCTACCCTAATCTAGGAAATTATCTGCTAGCTTTCATACCTTACCAGTACATTAACATTCCTAAATTTTATGAACATACAGGAATAGGTTACTTGGCCCTCAGACTTGCTCAGCTCTTCAATAAGATCATGGTGGATCTGATTACTCCACCGTACCTCTTACTCCCTGATACTCCTTTTCTTATCAAGAATCTATCTATCAATGTCTTAATAATAATCAAAATATTGCGAAAGAGAATTCTAAAGACATATGACCCTCTGTGAGAAAAGAACTTTCTCCACCTGTCTTGAATGAGCAATCCCTTAATTTTAAATAGTAACCCCTAGTTCTAGAGTCTCCGGCAAGAGGAAATATCCTCTCCACATCCACCTTGTCAGGACCTCTCAAAATCTCATATCTCAGTCAAGGCACCTCATTGTAACATTGCTATAATATTGTACTCTTTGCTCTGTTCCATTAACCCTGTGCACTTCGTATGTTATGATCTTCCTATACTACATGGAAACAAAACTTTTCACTGTACTTAGGTACATGTGACAATAATAAATCAAATCAAATCAAATCTTTTACTCTTCTAAACACCAGCTGAAATAAGACTAGCCTACTGAACTTTCCTTCATGAGCTAACCCACCCATTCCAAGAAATAAGTGATAAACTTTCCCTGAACTGCTTCCAAAGCTTTTACATCTTTCCCTAAGGAAGGAGTTTAATACTGTGCACAATATGTAAGATATGGTCTCACCATGGGGTGGCACGATGGCTCAGTGTTTAGCACTGCTGCCTCACAGCACCAGGGAGCCGGGTTCAATTGCCACCTCGGGCAGCTGTCTGTGTGGAGTTTGCACATTCTCCCTATGTCTGCATGGGTTTCCTCCGGGTGCTCTGGTTACCTCCCACAATCCAAAGATGTGCAGGTTAGGTGAATTGACATGCTAAATTGCCGTAGTGTTAGGTGCAGGGGTAAATGTAAGGGAATGGGTCTGGGTGGGTTGCTTTTCGGAGGGTTGGTGTTGACTTGTTGGGCTGAAGGGCCTGCTTCCACACTGTAGGGAATCTAAGAAATCTTGTACACCTCTGAACTTTCCCTGAATGTATGAGCTCATTCATCTCACACGAATGACTCCTTAGGAACACCATTTCCCAACAACAGTGTCTGTACACACAACCATTTTATTTGTAACATAACTTTAATGAAAATCCTAAAGTCTCAGATTTTGGGCTTGCACATAACCAGCAGTGTGTTGAAGTAGGAGTTCTACTGCCTCCTTCACTACCACCATTATCACCTTTCATTGGTAATTTTGAGTAAATTCCTAACACAGGGAAAAAATTAGTTAGAGACTTTGTCCTGCAGCACACTTGATTGATGAGGCAAAAATTCAGCAAATGTGGACCTCTGAGAGTGCTTGCAGCCTGGCATTAATAAAAATCACTGTGAGGCCGAGTGAAAAGGCAAAGTAATTGCTCCCAGTTACATTCTGAAATGATGTGGGCAACTCTGCTCCCTTTGAAGGTAAATATTTGGCAATGCTATAATAGGAACACCACCAAAAGAGAAGTGCTGTATTGAAAGCTGGAATCCAACAAGAAAACACATATGTCAGCTGCATGAAGCAAATACAGTCAGTCACCTTTCTCAAAACAGACAGCCCTAAGCAGCACACTGGTATTGAGAGGAAGCGAAGGTTAATGTGCTCCTCACTACTTTTATTTCAGGTACTTTTGATACACTGTACTTAACTATTGTTGTTTAATACTGCGATATCATTTGACCTGGAATCAATAAAATTATAATTTATTGAAAAAGTGTTGTGAAATCTGTAACTGTTTTTCAAGATAGTTTGAGAAAAACTTTAAAGAGTTTGCATCAATCTTATTGGGAACTCTGTTGTGATCTAAGGAAAAGAGGATTCATAGAAATGTGCCTTGTTGATAATTGTGAAATAGAGTTGAAAGCTGTCACCACATCAGACTTCTGACTGACCCTGTATGAATAAAGAACAATGTAGTGTGAAGCTGTTTAGTTACACAGATCCACATTTGTGTGGGGTGTGATACAGGCACTTGATCTAATGATGATTTAAAGTGAAATCCATCTTTTCATTTAAAGTATTATTTGTCTGTTTGTTCATGATTAGATTGTATTGCTCTGTAGAACCTTGTTAGTAACTCTCCATTTTTAAGTTGTTCAGTAAATTTGATTATTTTAGCTTGAAGGTCCCCCACAGAGATGTTAACAAGCATCATGATGGTGTTCAACTGAGTTGCCATATAATGACTCAGATGCTATCTACCGGCAAATCTATGAAAATCAGTGGGCTTGAATAATGGACAAATCCCAGTTCAATACACAAGTAACCAATTGAAATCAATCTTACTTGTTCATTGTACTTGAGCTACACAATAAAATGCAAGTTGACAGCTGAGGAGCAGCCGATTGTAAAGGCATTCAGTACAATGTGCTCCTCCTTCCATGGACATTACTGTTTGTATCAACCCAGAAGAAAATGTCAATTTACAAAAAAACTACTCAATTCTAAGCTGCCTCAACTCAGCCACTGAATAACGTTACCAAATTCCTTTTGACTAAATCGTGAATTTTTAAATTAATAATTGCAATTATTTTATTCATATTCTGTTTCGGTGTTACTGTTGCCACCTCCTTGATTAGCAGCTCTTGCTTATTGATTACTTGTCATTTCCTCCTTATCCTTAAACTTATCAACATGGTCTGATGCACCTTTCAGATTTTTTGTCAGCTTCGCTTCACTTTTCCACAGAGCCTCTTCCATATCTACAAGTACCCCATCAACATTCTCTTCCATTCTAATTTCCATTCCACTCTTTTTTCCAGCTCTTGTCCCTTCATACCTCCACTCTGTAACCCTCTCCTCTGCATGCATTTAATTATCTCTGCACCTCTGTCGAATCCTGACAGTGTGGAAACAGGTCCTTCAGTCCAACAAGTCCATACTGACCCTCTGATGATTATCTCACCCAAACCCATTCCCCTACCCTATTACTCTACATTTACCCATAACAAACACATCCCTGAACACTATGAGCAATTTAACATGCTGAAAATGTGTTGCTGGAAAAGTGCAGCAGGTCAGGCAGCATCCAAGGAACAGGAGAATCGACGTTTCGGGCATAAGCCCTTCTTCAGGAATGAGGAAAGTGTGTCTAGCAGGCTAAGATAAAAGGTAGGGAGGAGGGATTTGGGGGAGGGGCGTTGGAATTGCGATAGGTGGAGGGAGGTCAAGGTGAGGGTGATAGGCCGGAGTGGGGTGGGGGCGGAGAGGTCAGGAAGAAGATTGCAGGTTAGGAAGGCGGTGCTTAGTTCAAGGGATTTGACTGAGACAAGGTGGGGGGGAGGAGAAATGAGGAAACTGGAGAAATCTGAGTTCATCCCTTGTGGTTGGAGGGTTCCCAGGCAGAAGATGAGACGCTCTTCCTCCAACCGTCATGTTGGATGGTCAGGCGATGGAGGAGTCCAAAGACCTGCATGTCGTTGGTGGAGTGGGAAGGGGAGTTAAAGTGTTGGGCTACGGGGTGATTGGGTTGGTTGGTCCGGGTGTCCCAGAGGTGTTCTCTGAAACGTTCCGCAAGTAGGCGGCCTGTCTCCCTAATATAGAGGAGGCCACATCGAGTGCCGCGGATGCAATAGATGATGTGTGTGGAGGTGCAGGTGAATTTGTGGCGGATATGGAAGTGTCCCTTGGGGCCTTGGAGGGAAGTAAGGGGGGTGGTGTGGGCGCATGTTTTGCATTTCTTGCGGTTGCAGGGAAAGGTACCGGGAGTGGAGGTTGGGTTGGTGGGGGGTGTGGACCTGACGAGAGAGTCACGGAGGGAGTGGTCTTTTCGGAATGCTGATAGGGGAGGGGAGGGAAATATATCCCTGGTAGTGGGGTCCGTTTGGAGGTGGCGGAAATGACGGCAGATGATATGTTGTACATGGCGGTTGGTGGGGTGGTAGGTGAGGACGAGTGGGGTTCTGTCCTGGTGGCGGTTGGAGGGGCAGGACTCAAGGGCGGAGGAGCGGGAAGTGGAAGAGATGCGGTGGAGGGCATCGTCCACTACGTCTGGCGGGAAATTGCGGTCCTTGAAGAAGGAGGCCATCTGGGTTGTACGGTTTTGGAACTGTTCCTGCTTGTTTTAAAAAATTCTCTAGGTCAGGTTCGTAGGAGAGTAGTCTGACACAGAACAAACGACCAAGAGGCGAGTCTGCTAGAATATGAGCATTTTATTCCCCGCAGCGTCGCCACAACCAGGTCTCATACTTACAACGGGTCTGGCTTACACTCACTCTACATGTTACCGGAACTGGGAGCCGTCAGTTCTCGTAGAGTGGTTGCCAACAACCCACGCTCGGCGGTTAAACGTAACCCCGGAGCAGACTCCCGGGTCTGGCTTATACTCACTCTACATGTTACCGGAACTGGGAGCCGTCAGTTCTCGTAGAGCGGTTGCCAACAACCCACGCTCGGCGGTTAAACGTAACCCCGGAGCAGACTCCCCGAACTGGAGACTTTTCCAGCTGATATACTCTTTTCCAGATATAAACATTCATGTGAACAGCAGAGCAAGGCTAAAAAACACATTCCATTCTGGTTACATACAGATAAGAAGATTCACACGGGGAGGTGTGTAATAAGATTCACACGGGACTAAGCAACACCTCCATTCCGGTTAGATTCACACATGTATTGGGACATAATTTTAACCCTTTCACCACATTCCACTGCTTGGCCCAATACATGTGTTACATTATGATTCACACATGTGTTGGGACATAATTTTACACCACATTCCACTGCTTGGCCCAATACATGTGTTACATTATGCTTAATTCAGTTCAATTCGTTTCAGTTAATTTCAGTTCAGTCAATTCAGTGTAGTTCAATTCAGCTCAGTTCAGGTCTGTTCAGTTCAATTCAATTGTGTTCAATTCAGTTCCGTCCATTTCAATTCAATTTAGCTCAGTTCCATTTTGTTCCGTTCAATTTGATTCACTTCAGTTCAATTCAGTTCAGTTCCACTCAGTTCAGTTCAGTTCAATCCCATTCAATTCTGTTAACTCCGCTTCAGCTTTTTGGAAATGCCCACATCCTCCGCTGTACCCCAGGCAAGGGGTTCTTCGGCAGGACTGGGATCCTCTCAAGGGTGGACAGCAGCGACCCTGGGGTTCCTCCGGTCGCCCCCCACCATTTCTCAAACAAACTGCCACGTCATGCCACGGTCCATGCCATCCCGGGACGGTCGGGACCTCCACAGTTTGTTCTTCTGGTTTCTTAGTCTTTTTCCAAAACATTGTTCTGTATCAAAATCTCTCCTCAATTGCGATTGACCCTGCTCGCAGCGCCAAAATGTTTTAAAAAATTCTCTAGGTCAGGTTCGTAGGAGAGTAGTCTGACACAGAACAAACGACCAAGAGGCGAGTCTGCTAGAATATGAGCATTTTATTCCCCGCAGCGTCGCCACAACCAGGTCTCATACTTACAACGGGTCTGGCTTATACTCACTCTACATGTTACCGGAACTGGGAGCCGTCAGTTCTCGTAGAGCGGTTGCCAACAACCCACGCTCGGCGGTTAAACGTAACCCCGGAGCAGACTCCCGGGTCTGGCTTATACTCACTCTACATGTTACCGGAACTGGGAGCCGTCAGTTCTCGTAGAGCGGTTGCCAACAACCCACGCTCGGCGGTTAAACGTAACCCCGGAGCAGACTCCCCGAACTGGAGACTTTTCCAGCTGATATACTCTTTTCCAGATATAAACATTCATGTGAACAGCAGAGCAAGGCTAAAAAACACATTCCATTCTGGTTACATACAGATAAGAAGATTCACACGGGGAGGTGTGTAATAAGATTCACACGGGACTAAGCAACACCTCCATTCCGGTTAGATTCACACATGTATTGGGACATAATTTTAACCCTTTCACCACACTCCTGGGAGCAGATACGGCAGAGATGAAGGAATTGGGAATATGGGATGGCGTTTTTACAGGGGGCACGGTGGGAGGAGGTGTAGTCTAGGTAGCTGTGGGAGTCGGTCGGTTTAAAGTAAGTGTCCGTGTCGATTCGGTCACCCGAGATAGAAGGATGTCTTCCTTGAAGAAGCTCTCTTCCTCCCCCCACCCTCCCCTATCAGCATTCCGAAAAGACCACTCCCTCTGTGACTCCCTCGTCAGGTCCACACCCCCCACCAACCCAACCTCCACTCCTGTTATCTTCCCCTGCAACCGCAAGAAATGCAAAATTTGCGCCCACACCCCCCCCCCTTACTTCCCTCCAAGGCCCCAAGGGACACTTCCATATCCGCCACAAATTCACCTGCACCTCCACACACATCATCTATTGCATCCGCTGCACCCGATGTGGCCTCCTCTATATTGGGGAGACAGGCCGCCTACTTGTGGAAAGGTCCTTGGACTCCTCCATCGCCAGACCATGGCAACACGACGGTTGGAGGAAGAGCGCCTCATCTTCTGCCTGGGAACCCTCCAACCACAAGGGATGAACTCAGATTTCTCCAGTTTCCTCATTTCTCCTCCCCCCACCTTGTCTCAGTCAAATCCCTCGAACTCAGCACCGCCTTCCTAACCTGCAATCATCTTCCTGACTTCTCCGCCCCCACCCCACTCCGGCCTATCACCCTCACCTTGACCTCCCTCCACCTATCGCAATTCCAACGCCCCTCCCCCAAATCCCTCCTCCCTACCTTTTATCTTAGCCTGCTGGACACACTTTCCTCATTCCTGAAGAAGGGCTTATGCCCAAAACGTCGATTCTCCTGTTCCTTGGATGCTGCCTTTTCCAGCAACACATTTTCAGCTCTGATCTCCAGCATCTTGCAGTCCTCACTTTCTCCTCGGGCAATTTAACATGCCAATTCATCTAACCGGCACATCTTTGGATTGTGGGAGGAAACCAGAACACATGGAGAAAACCCAAGCAGATGCGGGGAGAATGTGCAAACTCTATATAGGCCCGAGGCTGGAATCACACCCGGGTGTCTGGCACTATGAGGCAGCAATGCTAACCACTGAGCCACCATGCCGCCCTCTAAAGCTGATAGATTTGAGTTCAACATTTCATCCAACTTATCAAAGGCAATACTAACCCAACATGTCCACTAGGAATTTCGTAAAACTAACACTGATTTCATTCTCTTTTGAAGTTGATGGCGAATAAAAATTGGACTGGGGATGGAAATCAGACATTCCACCAAATCTTGAGACTCTCTTAGCCAGTGAGTTATGATGAATGAGGCCCATTGTTTGCAATGCCACGGGAGATCAAATAATTGCTGTAAAATCTGATGCAGGTGGCTATTTGAGAAACAATAGCATTGTATGAAAGTTTTATTTATGCACTGGGGTTTGTAATAAATATTACCTAAAATGTTGAGAACACATGGAATGATCAAAATATTCATTTGTTAGAATATGTGGCAAAATAGCCTCAAGACCTCATCACATTAAACTGGTGCCTTGTTGATTTTGCATTCATGAAAAGGGAACCGTGCCCACTAAGAACATATATCAGAAATTCCAGCATGTGTCCTGAATACTTTTCCAACCAATTTTGAAACATGGTCCAGAATTTTCAACATGCATGCTCAGCAGGTAAGGCTGTTAGAAGTGTGAAGTTGGAAAATCAACTAAATAAGAACACATGAGAATTCAATGTTGCCATCTAAGGAATGCTGTTTCAGAGAGTGATCTGGAATCAAGAGGCAAAAAAAAATCTTTCTTTATTCAGTGGTTTCGTTGGCTTGGCAAACAGTTATTACCCATCCCTAGTTGCCCTTGAAAAGGTGATGGTGAGCTGCCTTCTTGAACCATTCCAGTCCATTTGTTGTATTATGACATTAGGAAGACAGTTCAAGGATTTTGACTCAATGGCACTGTAAGAACAGCTAAATAACACAATGGTGAGTGTGGCTCAGAGAGGAACATGCAAGCAGTGGTCTTCCCAAAGATCTGCTACCCTTGTTCTCCTAGATGATAACAGTTATACATTTGGAAGATGTTGATTAAGGAGCATTGGTGAATTTCCACAGTGCAACCTTGTAGATGGTATGCACTGCTGGTACTGAATATTGGTGATAAAGGTAGTGAATGTTTGTGGATGTGGTGCCAATCATCATTCTGGATGTATCAAGCTTTTTGAGTGTTGTTGAAATTCCACTTATCTAGGCAAGTGGAAAATTATTCCATCATATTCCTGACTTTTGCCTTATAGATGGTAGACCAACTCTGGGGAGTCAGGAGATGAGTTTCTCACACAGGATTCCTTGTCTTTAACCTGCTTTTGTTGCCACAGTATTTCTGTAGCTAGCCCAGTTCAGCTCCTAGTCAAAGATAAACCCCAGAGAGTTGACAATGTGGATTCAATGATGTTAACACCAATGAATGTCAAAGAGTGATTGTGAGATTCTCATTTGTTTGAGATGGTCATTGCCTGGCACTAATGTGACAGGAATGTTGTTGACCACTTGACAGCCCCTGCCTGAATATTGCTTCAGATCTTGCTGTCTTTGGAAATAGACAGCTTCACGATCTGAGGAATTTTGAATAATGCATTGGAGCATTGAGTAATCATTGGTGAACATCCTCACTTCTGGCTTTATGAAACAGGGAAGGTTTTTGATGAAGCATCCTTATTTACATAAGTATAATGATGTACTTTATGAAAAATTGCCTCATTTCTATATTTGATATAAGGCTCTGGTTTTTACACAAATATTTCTGAAGATGTAAAAAGTTTCATAATCCTGTAAAAAAACTGATAATGAAGTGCTTGAGTACTTTATTCTAATTATATATTTAACATTTTAGACTTGTGAACTATTATCCCATCCCTTAGAGAAATTCAAGGTATTCAATATTTATAGCAACAAAATATAAAAATGTGACAAGTCACATATTAGTGAATTCAGGAGTAAATTTCTATCATCATCACACTAACTAGAAGCCTCTCCCACTGAGAAACACAAAAGAGTCAACTCTAACATGCCAGAGGTTCTAAAGAAATGTCCACTTAATGGTCTGTTATTTGTCTGTCAGTGTCGGTTTTAGTTTGTATAAAACTGTGTCTCCATTAAAGTACAAGATCATCCCAAGCACTATCAGAACAGCAACAGTAATTTGTCATCTTAATTCATTTCTCTGATTGCATCTTAATGGTTCTCTTGTCTGTTGTATGAGGTAGCTAACACCAGTAAGATTGAATGGACATTTCATGATTAACTCCACATTTCAGGATATACATGTCTGTTCCTGGGAGAAGCCAAGAGTTCTGCATGTGGGCTACTGGAGACCAGGTGCCTGCTTGGCCCCAGGCAGGACAGGACCGGGCAGTGTCTGCAATCAGGAACAGGGGCAGCAGCCAAGCATGTGGAAGCCAACAGCCTCAAAGCCCAGAGGCTATAAGAGTGCAGCTCTGATATGGGGACCTCAGGCATGAGATTGTCTGGTTGCTCCCAACGACAGGACGGCAGCTGTAGGAGAGAACTGGATCCAGCACCTCTGGGTCTGCTCAATAAACAAACACATCCAAACGTTGCATGCTTGCTTGAATGTTGGTGAGGACTACTCTCCCAAATTTTGAGATATGGATGCCTGCTTGCTACACAGGTGGTAAGTTAGCTGCATGAGCTGCTGGCAGATGGTGCAGATGTGAAATTGAAGTAGTCCAGTGCTGTATAAGAGCTGTCTGGCCCCTTGACTGAGGACTGCTCTTGAGCAAGGCAAGCTGTCTGTTATGTGACTGCGCTAATGGGCACAACAAAGCAAAAAAAATGGTAATGTGAGTGTTCAGTTGGGTGCTAAGCTGGCAAGTGAGCAGCTCTGAAGTTCAGCATGGTCCAATCCATGAGCTGTGTGCCTTTCTGAGTGTGCAAAGTGTTCTTGTAACATCCTTTTGATACTAGTTGCTGGTGCACCCCACTCAATGCCTGCCTCCACTACACTTCTAGGCAGCAGATTCCATACTCTAACCATCACCCTCGGTTCTTTTGTACATCATTTAAAATCTATGCCCTCTCATTTGTCTTCCTATTAGATGTAAGATTAGCCTCTCTGTATCTATTCTATTCAGCTGGCTTCCAACGTTAAGATAGGCTTCATTGGAACTCTTGTTTGACTCTGCCACATTTCTCACAATTGCCCACATCATTCAAGCCCCTATGTATTTCTGCCCCAAGTCTCCAGCCCAAAATGTCAGCAGATTTAGGCCATTCAGCCCATCAAGTCTGTTTGCCATTAGTCATGGCTGATATGTTTCTCAAACCCATTCTCCTGCCTTCTCCCTGTAAACCTTGAGCCCCTTACCAATCAAGAACCTATCTATCTCTGTCTTCAATACACCCAATGACTTGGCTTCCACAGCCTTCTGAGGCAATGAATTCCACAGATAAACCAACTTCTGGCTGAAGAAATTCCTCATCTCAGTTCTAAACAGTCATCCCTGCAACTCTGAGACTTTGCCCTCAGATCCTCATCTCTCTTACTAGTGGAAAGATCTTCTTTATGTCCAATCAACGCAGATCTCTCAGTGTTCTGCAAGTTTCGATCAGACTCCCCCCCTTCATCGTTCTATACTCCGAGGAGAGACCCAGAGTCCTCAACCACTCATCAAATGACAAGCGCCTCCACCCCTTGATCATTCTCGTAAACCTCCTCTGGAGCTCCTCAAATACCAACACATCCTTCCTTAGATATACGGCCCAAAATTGCTCACAATACTCCAAATACCGCCTGATCAGAGCCTTACACCACCTCAGCGGCATACCTCAGCTCTTGTATTCTAACCCTCTTGAAATGAATGCTAATCTTATATTTGTCTTCCTAACTGCCAATTGAACCCATATGTTAATCTTAAGAAAATCCTAAACTAAGACACCAAAGTGTCTCCATGCAACACATTTCTGAAGTCATTCCCTGTTTAGAAAATAAACTATGTCTCTATTCTTCCTACCAAAGTGTATGACCTCATATTTCCCTACATCTTATTCTATTCACTGCTTCTTTCCCCAACTCTCCCAACCTGTCCAAGTCCTTCTACAGCCTCCCTGCTTCCTGAACGCTTCCTGAACACTACCTGACCACCCCACCCCACTTAACTTTATGTCATCTGTAAACTTAGTATCAATAGCATCAGTTCCTTCATATAATGTGAATCGTTGTGGTCCCAAAAGAGACCACAACCGATCTGGTGTTATGTTTCTAGCTGGTAATTTTGAAAAGCAACGAGACCTCAACCTTTGAAGTGCACCATACTTCAGGCTGTTTCAATTACCATACCCAATCAATTACCATCAATTCTTAAAACTAAGAATTGTATCCAAAGTAGAATACATGACCGTGAACTAAATATTTATAACACCAGCGAATGATCACAATGTGGGAGTGACTATCTCAAGCAGTAATTTAGAAAACTTCCATTCATGGATTTAAGGGGAAGCTAGTTAACCAATAAGGCAAGAAGGTATAGAAGGATATCCTGATCCCCAGCCCACTTCCTATCGCTCCCTCACCTTTGATGGTTTACATTGCTGTTAACGGGCTTTGCATGGAAATTCATTAATTGCAACGCATGGGTCATTTACTGGCAGTGGTGGTTAATGGATGAAAAGAAAGTACAACCGGTGATTTGGCAATGGGAAACAAAAAAGCATTCAGCTGTGTGTAGAAGCATTTAAAAAGGATATCCTGATAGGCTGAGATTAAAGAAGTAGGAAGAAGCATTATTACTGGCATTGACTAGTTCAGTCAAATGGCCTGTAGATGTGCTGCATGTTCAATGTAATGTGATTAATTATAGAATCATACAGTAAAGAAAGTGCCCTTTGGCCCATCTACTCCATACTGCCAAAATTACACTGAAACTATACTAGTTCCACTTTCCAGCACTGGGGTGCAGGTACACAGTACTACCTTGCTCAAGGAAGTGTATTCTTTTGTATCTATCCATAACTAAAAGGAAAAGGTTACAGTAAGATAAATATTTTCAGACTTGGTAGATGTAGACAGTTATATTACCTGAGGGCTTGTTTTGAGTCCACTCTTAGCTACTGTCATATATAAATGTTCTGGATTTTAAAATGAAGATGAGAAGTTGCATACTTTGTTTATGTGATGAAAAATTGACTGAAGGACTGTACAAAAAAGATGCCAAGTGGAATGAACCATCTTGATCTCCTCTTATGGTTCCGAGGGTGACAGATGCCAGTCATTCGACAATACACTTCACTCCAATAGATGAGAAGAATTGGCTGATGACAGTGTCATAGAGTCATAGAGGTGTACAGCATGGAAACAGACCCTTCGGTCCAACCTGTCCATGCCGACCAGATATCCCAACCCAATCTAGTCCCACCTGCCAGCACCTGGCCCATATCCCGCCAAACTCTTCCTATTCATATACCCATCCAAATGCCTCTTAAATGTTGCAATTTTACCAGCCTCTACCACATCCTCTGGCAGCTCATTCCATACACATACCACCCTCTGCGTGAAAAAGTTGCCCCTTGGTTCTCTTTTATATCTTTCCCCTCTCACCCTAAAACTATGCCCCATAGTTCTGGACTCTCTGACCCCAGGGAAAAGACTTTGTCTATTTATTCTATCCATCCCCCTCATAATTTTGTAAACATCGATAAGGTCACACCTCAGCTTCCGACACTCCAGGGAAAACAGCTCCAGCCTGTTCAGCCTCTCCCTGTAGCTCAAATCCGCCAACCCTGGCAACACCCTTGGTGTTTTCTGAACCCTTTCAAATTTCACAACATCTTTCCGATAGGAAGGAGGCCAGAATTGCAAGCAATATTTCAACAGTGGCCTAACCAATGTCCTGTACAGCCGCAACATGACCTCCCAACTCCTGTACTCAATACTCTGACCAATAAAGGAAAGCATACCAAACGCCTTCTTCACTATCCTATCTACCTGCGACTCCACTTTCAAGGAGCTATGAACCTGCACTCCAAGGTCTCTTTGTTCAGCAACACTCCCAAGGACCTTACCATTAAGTGTATAAGTCCTGCTAAGATTTGTTTTCCAAAAATGCAGCACCTCGCATTTATCTGAATTAAACTCCATCCGCCACTTCTCAGCCCATTGGCCCATCTGGTCCAGATCCTGTTGTAATCTGAGGTAACCCTCTTTGCTGTCCACTACACAGATGATTTTGGTGTCATCTGCAAACTTACTAACCGTATCTCTTATGCTCGCATCCAAATCATTTATGTAAATGTCAAAAAGTAGAGGACCCAGCACCAATCCTTGGGGCACTCCACTGGTCACAGGCCTCCAGTCTGAAAAACAACCCACCACCGCCACCCTCTGTCTTCTACCTTTGAGCCAGTTCTGTATCCAAATGGCTAGTTCTCCCTGTATTCCATGAGATCCAACCTTGTTAATCGGTCTGCCGTGGGGAACCTTGTTGAACGCCTTACTGAAGTCCATATAGAACACATCTACTGCTCTGCCCTCATCAAACGTCTTTGTTACTTCTTCAAAAAACTCAATCAAGTTTGTGAGCCATGATTTCCCACGCACAAAGCCATGTTGACTATCCCGA
Source organism: Chiloscyllium plagiosum (assembly GCF_037043375.1). Lineage (NCBI taxonomy): Eukaryota > Metazoa > Chordata > Chondrichthyes > Orectolobiformes > Hemiscylliidae > Chiloscyllium > Chiloscyllium plagiosum. The sequence goes on along the minus strand of NW_028270141.1, from coordinate 77,208,957 downwards.
ATCAGTCCTTGCCTTTCCAAATACATGTACATCCTGTCCCTCAGGATTCCCTCCAACAACTTGCCCACCACCGTTGTCAGGCTCACTAGTCTATAGTTCCCTGGCTTGTCTTTACCACCATTCTTAAATTGTGGCACCACGTTTGCCAACCTCCAGTCATCTGGCACCTCACCTGTGACTATCGATGATACCAATATCTCAGCAAGACGCCCAGCAATCACTTCTCTAGCTTCCCACAGAGTTCTCGGGTACACCTGATCAGGTCCTGGGGATTTATCTACTTTTAACTGTTTCAAGACACTTCCTCCTCTGTAATCTGTACATTTTGCAAGATGTCACCGCCTATTTCCCTACAATCTATATCTTCCATGTCATTTTCCACAGTGAATACTGATGCAAAATATTCATTTAGTATCTCCCCCATTTTCTGTGGCTCCACACAAAGGCCGCCTTGCTGATCTTTGAGGGGCCCTTTTCTCCCCCTAGATATCCTTTTGTCCTGAATATATTTGTAAAAACCCTTTGGATTCTCCTTAATTCTATTTGCCAAAGCTACCTCATGTCCCTGTTTTGCCCTCCTGATTTCCCTCTTAAGTATACTCCTACTTTCTTTATACTCTTCTAAGAATTCACTTGATCTATCCTGTCTGTAACTGACATATGCTTCCTTCTTTTTCTTAATCAAACCCTCAATTTCTTTAGTCATCCAGCATTCCCTATACCTACCAGCCTTCCCTTTCACCCTGACAAGAATATACTTTCTCTGGATTCTTGTTCTCTCATTTCTGAAGGCTTCCCATTTTCCAGCTGTCCCTTTACCTGCGAACATCTGCCTCCAATCAGCTTCCGAAAGTTCTTGCCTAATACCGTCAAAATTGGCCTTTCTCCAATTTAGAACTTTAACTTTTAGATCTGGTCTATCCTTTTTCATCACTATTTTAAAACGAAGAGAATTATGGTCGCTGGCCCCAAAGTGCTCCCCCACTGACACCTCAGTCACCTGCCCTGCCTTATTTCCCAAGAGTAGGTCAAGTTTTGCATCTTCTCTAGTAGGTACATCCACATACTGAATCAGAAAATTGTCTTGTACACACTTAAGAAATTCCTCTCCATCTAAACGTTTAAAACTATGGCAGTCCTAGTCAATGTTTGGAAAGTTAAAATCTCCTACCATAACTACACTATTATTCTTACAGATAGCTGAGATCTCCTTACAAGTTTGTTTCTCAATTTCCCTCTGACTATTGGGGGGTCTATAATGCAATCCCAATAAGGGATCATCCCTTTCTTATTTCTCAGTTCCACCCAAATAACTTCCCTGGATGTATTTCCAAGAATATCCTCCCTCAGCACAGCTGTAATGCTATCCCGAATCAAAAATGTCACTCTCCCTTCTCTCTTGCCTCCCTTTCTATCCTTCCTGTAGTATTTTGTATCCTGGAACATTAAGCTGCCAGTCCTCCCCATCCCTCAGCCATGTTTTCGTAATTGCTATCATATCCCAGTCCCATGTTCCTAACAATACCCTGAGTTCATCTGCCTTCCCTGTTAGGTCCCTTGCATTGAAATAAATGCAGTTTAATTTATTAGTCCTACCTTGTCCCTGCCTGCCCTGACTGTTTGACTCACTTCTGTTCTCAGCTGTACCCGTCTCAGATCGATCTCTTTCCTCACTATCTCCCTGGGTCCCACCCACCCACCTTACTAGTTTAAATCCTCCCAAGCAGTTCTAGCAAATTTCCCTGCCAGTATATTAGTCCCCTTCCAATTTCGGTGCAATCCATCCTTTTTGTACAGGTTACTTCTACCCCAAAAGAGATTCCATTGATCGAAAAATGTGAATCCTTCTCCCATACACCAGCTCCTCAGCCATGCATTCATCTGCTCTATCCTCCTATTCCTGCCCTCACTAGCTTGTAGCACTGGGAGTAATCCAGATATTACTACCCTTGAGGACCTCCTTTCTAAATTTCTGCCTAACTCTCTGTAATCTCCCTTCAGAGTCTCAACCTTTTCCCTTCCAATGTCAAGACCATGGGACGTGACAACTCCTAGGAGTAGTACTGACCTGCATGCTGACACCTCTGATGCTGTGTCAGAGAACCTGAGAGCACATTTTCTACCTTATATTCTGACAAATCAGGTTTAATATAGGTCACACATCTTTCTCAGCTACTTTGCAGCATGAATGCACATTGACATATAGGTAAGTGTCAGGAGTGCAGATCACTTTAAATGGTACCAGCTCTCATGAATTTGAAACCCTACAGAGTCATTCAACAATAAATTCAGTACTGCGTTGCATATCACCAGTTTTAAATCAGAAAACATAAGACATTTTGTATGCCGTCTGTATTGAAAGGAACAGGCATGCATAATGCTGCAACAAAATTTCTGCTCTGATTTTTAGATGCATCTTTCTAGGGATTCACTTCAGTTTGAGTGAGTTAGTTTGTTTCAATATGTTAACATTTAATTTTATAAATGTAGTAGCAGATATTAAAAGGTATGACTACCTACAAAACACAAGAACCATACATAACAAAGTGTGCACACAAACACAAATTTGTGCTCACAAACACATATGCAAACAAAACTGAACACGTATATATACAATTTAGCAAATGAATAATAAAATTAGATGCTACTCTAATATAGAATAATGCAGCTAGATTATAGGTATTACTGTACACACAGCTGCATTTGAAAAATATATAATCTAATGAACTTCTTAAACTGTTTTACAGAGGAAGATAATTCTATGATCTGTGGTTACACATTCCAAGAGAAAAACGTTCTGGGTTTTTGTCGACCAAAGCCTTTTATTGAGAAGATTAAGACTCTGTGTAATATTATTCCATTCATAGTCACATTCTGGCAGCTTTGGATCATTTATAATATTTATAATATTACAACAATTTTCCATATGTAATGTAGGATATTAGACTATCCAGACATCTCAGTAATATATTGAACTACTTGGCGATAAATAATATAATACTGTACTTCTTTCAGGAACAAGGAGTCCTTGATTAGTTCTTTTATCTATGGATAAAATAACCCAGCATTCATTCTTGCTCTGAAAATTAAAAGTATCCTTTACAATAGTCAGTTCAGAAATGTTCAATGCTACTTTGTAAAATGGAAGTTTTTTGGAATGTAAGCGCATGCCTAAACATATGTCTTATTTTGAAACATAGTCTTGAAATTTACCACCATTTTGCTGTTTTAAATTGCAAATGGATTTTGGTTTGTCCAAAGTTGGAGATGTAGAATTTAGCTGTTGCACCTCAGTGTAAACACCTGGATGAGTCAAATATTCATCTGAGTATGTGCATGAGAACCAAGCTACATTTTTCATTTAAAGTAATGGACGGCGGAACTAGCTTTTCTTTTCTCACTGTTCCCAGGTGATACTCTACCAATTAATACAAACCTTTCCCAGATGACACACAAGTTAACAATAAGCAATAGTATTTTTAATAGGACTTCAGTTACTTTGCACAATTTTGTTCTTCATCTAAGTTTGCCATTTCCAATTAATCGTGCTATTGCCCAAGCTGATGCTCCACTCCCAACACCATGCTCACACACAAGCATCACAAGGTTTTATGGGGAATAAATACATGGTTTAAATTAAGCAGTGTTTTTAAAAAGTGCATGGGCAATCTTCAGTCATAGATCCATTCAGCGGATAGTACCTAAACATCATCAAAACAATGTAAAGTAATAAAGAATGCACTAGCCTGGAATTTATTAATAGGGACTTGGCATACAAGGGTAAAATGATTGTGCTGAACTTATACAAGACACTTGTCAGTGATTAGCTGAGGCAGTGTGTATAGTTCCGGGCACACACTATAGGATGAAGGTGAAAATGGAGAGAATCCAGAAGAAAATAAACAGAAAGGGTTCCAGGGATGAGAAAGTTTTCTTATGTGGATAGATCGGAGAAGGTGGGACAGTTTTCCTTGGAGAGAAGAACACTTAGAGGACGTCAAGTATAAGTTTGCAAAACTGTCAGAAGTCTTGATAGAGTATGAAGGGAGAAACTGTTCCTGCTCCTAAAAGGATTAGTAATGCGAGGGCACAGATTTAAAGCGAATGAGTGAAGTGTGGTGAGTAAAAAGTCATTTAATTCGAGGAGTGGTTTAGGTCTGAAATGCACTGCCTGGGAGTGTGGTGGAGGGAGAATAAATTGAGGCATTCAAGAGGACATTGGATAACTATTTGAATAGAAACAATGCCCATGGTTTTGGGGAAAGCAGAAAAACAGCATTAGGTCACAATGTTCATTGGAAAGCTGGTGCTGACAAGCTGAGCTGAATGACCTCCTTCTGCACTGTAACAATTTTTGAGGAATTAGAGGGCTCTACAGTGCTCCAGCTCAGATTTACTTTTGGATCACTGCATATGGTAGAACACCAGACACAAAAACTCAGCCAAATAATATTAATGAGACCCAAGTCTAATTCTGAACTCAGGTCAACTCCATGGGGTTTTCTTCCTATATGGTACACAACTGAGGCCCAAAATTAGGTCAAAAGTAATTTCACTTCCATAAGAATCATTCAGTTCACTAATTTACAATGAAAGTGAAAAGCCTTACAATTGCATAAACATTTCAGAATGCATAGTTAAGTAAATCTACAATATCTCCCTTGTGCACAATACTTCAACACAGAAGAAAGATTCTTAGTCCAGGACTCAAAAGATGTCTAGCTAACTCTAACAGTAAAGCCATTCAGCTTCTAAGGCATATTTTGCTTTGAAGGTGACCTCCCTGTTAAGCTTGACAGTGTGGAGAATATAAAAAATTACAATTTATAATTAAGCTTTGTTTGCAGAGATCAAACACTTCAAATCAGTTAATTGACATGCTAAAATACACTTTCACATCAACTTTAGCATTAAATTGAATACCACTAGCAAACAACAATTCAAATACATAGAAATTCATTGCAATATACATTTCCAAAAGCATGTATATAATTTTATTAAAATTCTCGTTCACAAATTTCTACAGAGTTTCTCTGTCCAGAGATGTGTGAGACCCTATGGAAATTTAAAGTGGACATTTTGAACCTTTGCTCAATGTGAGACAACAAAATTATTGTGGAACAAATCCAATTACATCATAATGTCAAAGTCCTGATCTTAATTAGCTCAAAGACACAATTCCTGTGCATTTCTCATCCAACTATTTTAGTTCCCCATTTTAAACTCAACATTTAAAAAAAAGATTTCCATTTGAGCCGACTCACAGCAGCTTTTGGAAACCTTGGGAAAACTTGACAGCATTACCTTGCCCACAGAGCTTACTGGGAAAATTAAAGAGCACAAAGATACTGGTTCTGGTCAGGTCCCCACTATGCTTTCTTTCCCCAGTACTATTGGCACCATCTGTTGTTTCCTCATGACCATTTTCTCCTCACTAAACTGTGCTTCTTTGTCCAATGAAAATCCCTGAAGTGCGTGTTTTTGGATTGAATTAAGATGAAAATTTTCAAAGGCTGCATAGAGAACACATCAGAAAATTAGCGATGCACATGACATGTCATGTAACATTAGCAAAAGAATTAATAGTTTTTGAAAAAAAAATCCCCCAATGCCTAAGCCTTCTGATGTTCTCACTGTACTGCTATATTTGATTGGAAGGAGATTAAGCAGTTCATTAAGTGCATAAAGAGTATAAAAATGTCAGTCGTTGCAAATATGCACTAAATGGTTGGTTTCCAATAGACAACATTTGTCAAATGTGTAAGCCATATTTATGAAGAAAGGGTGACTTCATTTGTTTGCTCAATAGCTAGATTGAGTACGTTCTAATTATTATTTCTAAATAGCAACAAAAAGTCATTAATATCTAAAATAGACACTGCATGTGCCGCCAAATGTCTTCAATACTCTTTATTAAAAATGGATTAATACTCAGACAAATTAGTGATTGAGATTAAGAAAGTTTGAAGAATATGGATCAATTCAGAGGGAAGAGAACAAGGGGAATGAGATGATTGAACTCGCTGAGCATGACGTGTTCTTCAATGTCGAGATGAAAGAAGAACAACTCTTGGAGAAGCCTATGGTTGTTGGGTGTGCTTTATGTAAATTGTGATATTAATTGAACACTTACTTTTATGGAAGTAACGAACATTAACTGGGGACTCACTTGTGTGCATATACATAGGAGCATATCATAACTGTGGTGATTAGATTTAAAGGTGCATGCTTGTAATGTGTGTCTCTGATAATAAAATTTGGGATGGTTAAGTATGAGAGAGAGAAAGAGAGAGAGAGAGAGAGAGACCAACCTGCCTCTCTCTGTCCAGGTCAGGTCTTCTCATAATGAGCATTGACTAATCCCATTTTGTCGTATAACATTACGTCTGTGTAAACTGTTTTCTGGTTGGATCCAAAACATGCTGTTCGAAGAAACATTCTATGAACTCCTCAGTAGGCTGCTTTTGACATCTGTTTTTTTACAGTCATAATGTAGATTAAAATCCCCCATGATTAACACCATACCTTTCCGACAAGCTCTTTCTATTTCTTCCTTTATACTTCCTCCTAACATGTGGTTACTGTTAGGGGACCTGTACATCGCTCCCATTAGAGACTTCTTGCCTTTATCATTTCTTGTCTCGACACAAATCACTTCCATATCCTGGTTTCCTGAACTGAGTCATCCTTTTCTACTATACTATAAATAACAGAGTCACCCTTGAATTATTCCCATCTCAATCTATGCAATGTTATATTCATATCTCCATAATAGCTATCAGATAACTCATTTATTTCTTTTTGCATATTAGTTCATTTGTTTAAGTTTGAATGCTGTGTGCATTCATTTACAGAGTCTTTAATTTATCTATTTATTATTTTTTATAACTTTTAGCCTTACCTGTTGATTTGTTCTTCGATTTATACTCTATTTAAGTAAGATGTAGAGACTCTCAATCCAAGCATAGCAGTCACACTGAGCAGACATTTTTACTCCCGTGAGCGGCTTGGGTGAGAAATGTGGGAAAATACAACATAAATGAAAAAAATATATGAATTTGACACCTCGAGAAAGTTTCCAATGTTCCCCTTAAGATTTAAATGGCAATTGCAATATCTTATTAATCAGTGGCAATTTTCTTATTTCATGTATTTGCATTTCATTAATAGCTCAACTCATCCCATCTCTATGAAGTTTCCAAGTCTCCTCTCCTTGTTCAAGAAACTAGATGGCACCAGTTTCTCAAGTGAAAATAAGACATTTACTTGGTTGCTGCTAGCTTGTTCGGGAATTCTGTCTTTATCACTCCAACCTTGCAGGCTCCATATGCACCATCCTCTCTACCCTTCATCCATGAAAGTTAGTTTCCACAAACCATCAACCTCACCATGTTATGCTGACTCTCAGATCAACTCATGCACTAACTCATCCCTTCAGGCCTTCACTTTGGAGCTCAGGGACACCAATGACCTGCATACTTCTGCCAGATCACTTTGCATCTATTGACATACACACACATCTCATGCATTTACAGTAAATATACACCTTATGGCTTTTAGTTTAATTTCTTATTGCTTACTTACTTTCACTTACTCAAAGGCTATCAGCACCTTTGACTTGCATTGCATCAGAGCAGGAGGTAGGGTCTATTTCTCTGTAATGAATCAAAGGGTAAAAAATTGAATAAAGTTGCCATAGTCTTACCAGACCACAGGACATTCATTAGAGGATCAACATGTTTCAGGCAGGAGAGAGATTGAGGGGGACAATCCCTCATTGTAACTTAATCCAGTAATGGAATTCAGCCCATATTGTTGGCATCAGTCTGCATTGCAAAACCAGCCACTTAGCCAAATGAGCTAACCGGCTCCATTAGATATATTAGCAGTTCATGATAAGGCATGATGAGCAGAGATGATGACTTGCCCCAAGTGATTGGTGAGCAGAGGACAAGAAGACCATAGAGTCTTAGAGATGTACAACATGGAAACAGACCTTTCAGTCCAACTCGCCCATGCCGACCAGATATCACAACCTAATCTAGTCCCATTTGCCAGCCCCCGGCCCATATCCCTCTAAACCTTTCCTATTTATGTACCCATCCAAATGCCTTTTAAATGTTGCAATTGTACCAGCCTCCACCACTTCTTCTGGAAACTTATTCAATACACGGACCACCCTCTGTGTGAAAAAGTCAGCGGTTTTGGTCAGGGGTTTTGGAGGATGAGGTGGGTGACAGCCATAGAATGAGCATGGTGAATGCAATATTGAGTGTTATAGTCCATGAATCTTGATGAAAGGCATGTGCAATGACACAGCTGGAGAGAATGGTGGCCCTGCATACATGCTGTTGCCTTTTAATCTGACACAGAAGATCATTAACCTTCTTTAAAATCCTGACAAAGACAAGGACTTCCACAATTCCTGTTTGCGATTTCACAAACTTGGCATTTTAAAATATTTATTCATTTGTGGAATATGGGCATTGTCGGCTGACCAGCACTTATTGCCTGTCCCTAGTTGCCCTTGAGAAGGTGGTGGTGAGCTGCCTTCATGAACCGCTGCAGTCCATCTGTCATGGCTTCATCCACAATGCCATTAGGAAGAGAATTCCAGGATTTTGACCCATTACCAGCGAAGAAATGGCAATCTCCTTCCAAGTAAGGATGGTGAGTGGCTTGGAAGAAAACTTGAAGGTGATGGTGTTCCTATATATATCCTCTGACCCTGTCCTTCAAGATGGAAGTGGTTGTGGGTTTGGAAGTTGCTGCCTCAGGATCTTTGGTGAATTTCTGCAGTGCAAATTGTAGATAGTACACACTGCTGCTACTGAGCGTTGATGGTGGAGGGAGTGGATGTTTGTGGATGCAGTGCCAATCAAGTAAGCTGCTTTGTCCTGAACAGTGCAAAGCTTCTTGAGAGTTGCTGGGCTGCATCTATTCAGGCAAGTGGGGAGTATTCCATCAGAGTTCTGACTTGTGTCTTCGAGATGGTTGATAGGCTTTGGGGAATCAGGAGGTGTGTTACGTGCCACAGTATCCAGCAAAGCATAGAAGCACTACAGTGTAGAAACAGGTCATTCAGCCCAACAAATCCATACCAACCCTCTTAAGAGTATCCCAGCTAAACCCATCCCTGCATTTCCCATGCTTAATGCATTTAACCTACACATCCCTGGACACCACAGGCAATTTAGCTTGGCCAATTCACCTAACGTGCACATCTTTGGACAGTGGAAGGGAACTGGAGCATCCAGCAGAAACCCACACAAACACAGGTAGAATGTGCAAACTCCACACAGACAATCACCCAAGGCTGGAATTGAACTCAAGTCCCTGGCACTCTGAGGTAACAATGCTAGCCACCAAGCCACTATGCTGCCCCTAGCCTGCCTGCTCTTGTAACCATTGTGTTTATGTGGTGAGTCCATTTGAGTTTCTGATCAATGAAATCCCCCAGAATGTATAGTGGGGGGGTTCAATGATGGTAATGCCATTGAATATCAAGGAGCAGTGGTTAATTTATCTCTTATTGATGATAGTCATAGTCTGGCATTTGTGAGGTGTGAATGTTACTTGTCACTTGACAGCTGGAGCCTGTCTATTGTCCAGATCTTGTTGCATTTGGACATGGACTGCTTTAGTATCTGAGGAGTCACGAATGGCACTGAGCTTTATACAATCATTGGTGAACATCCCCACTTCTGACCTTATGTAAAGCCTGTTGCACAATTAATGAGGTGAAGAGTGAATGATTACAGTAATGAGGTCACCATAGGGCACTATGAATCTCATTTGAAAAAATACTTTACCTAAAAAAATGGCGAAAATTCAGCCCAATGCATGTCCTGCATTAATACAACAACACTTTTAATTATTGCACTGTATCTGAATCCCAGCTACATATGTTGATGGAGTCAATCCAATCAATGCTATAAACAATTGTGTCTTTATTCTAACTGAATGCAGAAAGTACAACTGAATCTAATCTAAATGTTTTTACATTGTTAAAAATATTGATATTTTCCTTTATAAAGGTTTCAGTAAGCTTTGAAAAATGCTAATTAGAAAAGCCAAGCTAAGCCCATCTGCTCCTCAGTTACATTTGTTTATTGTGATATGATGCACTGAAGCATAGGCCACACAGCTTTCCTGAAATGACACATGCTATTTGTCACGAAATATACACTTGTACATCGATTCACACTGACCACAATTTCGTCACTTTGACCACAATTCGTGACAATGAGCAGTTATGCCTCACAGTTATTTATCATTTTTAGCCAATATTTATGCTGTAAAGATTGGAATTTGGTTTGCATTTTAAAATTTTTAGATTCAGATATAATTGTTTGGTTGATGAAGGTAAACACCTTAAAACCCATACAAGACCTTGTTCAGGTTCTGAAGAACAGTCATCTTGAACTTGAAATCTTAACTCTGTTTCTCTCTCCATAGATGTGGCCAGATCCATTGAGTTTCTCCAGAACCTTCAGTTTTTATTTTTCAGCATCTGAAATATTTTACTTTTATTGAATGTATTGTTTGATCTGAGCACTTGAAACACTTGGGCTAATGGTCACATAGATATAAACTATGAGAAGCTCGGATGCCATGTGTAATATGTCTTAGTAAGAGTACTGCCATGTGTAATATGTACAACTTAAAAATGTTACTTGTATAGATATTATTTGCATTTGAATTTTGTTCATGGCTTAAGTTATATATTCAACACTCTTTTTAAGGTTTTTACTTTGCTCTAAGTGTACCCATCACTTTTAATAAAAAAAATTACATTTACAGTATCTCAATTAAAGGGTTTAATCCTAATGACAATACATGTAATTAAAGACAGGAATATAAGTTTCACTTCTTTGTTAATTGAAAATCCGGAATGAACAATTGGGCCTAATATGCTGTAAATTCTTTGGCATATTCTTGTGTTCAAACTCTGCAGTTCTGTGATACACTTTTCTTAATAATAGATGACAGATGCGTTCTGGGCCAGCAAACAGCTTGCTCATGGGATTTTTTCTGTTGAGTTTCATACAGAATTCACATAGAACAATCTACACTAACATTGAATTATTTCTTGCACCAATTTTAGATTTTTAGTTCACCAGGCATTGTTTGCCATGCACAATAATGGAGATTTCACCTCTGTGGTTATGCTGCATCCTGTTGTGAATCAAATTTATAGATTAATCGTTTGGTGCACTATTAAAGTGCCAGGCTTGGCTCACTGATCACATTCCTGCCTCTAAAGCTGAAGGTTGTGGGTTCAAGGTCCATTTCTCAGAGATTTTTTTAAAAGCTTAATTTGGTTTTGCCTTCTGTATAAACAATAAAGACACAATTGTTTATAGCATTGATTGGATTGACTCCATCAACATATGTAGCTGGGATTCAGATACAGTGCAATAGTTAAAAGTGTTGTTGTATTAATGCAGGACATGCATTGGGCTGAATTTTCGCCATTTTTTTAGGTAAAGGAGCTACCCGCTCAATTAGTTCAATTCATTTATGGGATGTGAGCATTGCTGTCTAGACGAGAGCAAAATTGAAAATGAACTGTATTACTGAGAGTCTGGAGTCACATGTAGGCCAGACCTAGTAAGGATGACAGATCTGCTTCCTTAAAGGGCTTTACAATAGTTTCATGTCATCATTGGACTCTTAATTCCAGATGTTTATCCAACTCAAACTCAGGTCCCAGAACATGACCGAGATCACTGTGGAGTAACAGTCTAGTGATAATATCAGTTCCCCATAGAGAGACAAATGGCTATGTACAGTTTGAGGGGAATTACTCCACAACCCTGGGGTTAGGTAAGGAGGTGTGTACTACCACAACTGATACAAGGGTTGAACCTGTACTACTGGTTTGTATTCTGCACTCTCCAACCAAACTAAACAACCCCCCACTGTTGGAGTTTCTCTATTTTGATTGTGATGTTAATTGCAATCTCATTTATCTCTCAGATGGATAGAAAGGCTTCCTCAATTTTGCTTTCAAAGAGTAGGGAAGTTCTACCAGTGTCCTGTACCACATTTCTTTGTATTTTTTACTCAAGCTGTTCAGAGATGTTATCGCACATCTCTAGAGCAGGTGGGACTTGAACCCAGTACACCAGGCTCAGAGTTAGGTAGATACATCCAACAGGAGCCCCCTGTATAAGATTTACTTCTCCTCCAACATCTAAAACAACTGTTCCAATCTCATTGGCTACTACTTCTCTTTCAGTAGAACATTTACCACACTTTGCAAATATTTCATTGGCTGCAAGTATCTTTGAATCTCCTAAGATTATTAAAGGCATTATATAAACTTTGTTTATTCTTTTTTATTCATTAATTTATGGAATGTGGGCATTGCGGGCTGGCCACCATTTATTGCCAATTCCGAGTTGCCCTTGAGAAGGTGATGGTGAGCTGCCTTCTTGAAACACTGCAGTCCATCTGCTGTGGACTGACCCACAATGCCATTGGGGAGGGAATTCCAGGATTTTAATCCAGCGACTGTGAAGGAACAGCAATATATTTCCAAGTCGGAATGGTGAGAGGCTTGGAGGGAAAATTGAAGGGTAGTGGTATTCCTATGTATCTGCTGACCTTGTCCTCCTGGATGGAAGTGGTTGTGAGTTTGGAAGATGCTATCTGATGATCTTTGCTGAATTTCTGCAGTGCATCTTGTAGATTGTACGCATTGCTTCTACCGAGTGAGTTGATGCATGTGGATGTTGCCAATCAAGCGGGCTGTTGTGTTCTGGATGGTCTCAAGCTTTTTGAGTGTTGTTGGGGTTACACTCATCCAGGCAAGTGGGAAGTATTCCATCACCATCCTGACTTGTGCCTTGTAGATGGTGGACAGGCACTGGGGAGTCAGGAGACATGTTACTTGCCACAGATTTTTAAGCATCTGACTTTCTCTTGTACCCACTGTGTTTATGTGGGTTCATTTGAGTTTCTGGTCAATGATAACCCCCAGGATGTTGATTGTGGGGGATTCAGTGATGATAACACTATTGAATGTCAATGGATGATGGTTAGATTGTCTCTTATTGGTGATAGTCATAGCCTGGCATTTGTGTAATGCAAATATTACTTGCCACTTGTCAACCCAAGCCTGGATATTGCCCAGATCTTGTTGCATTTGGGCCTGGACTGCTTCAGTATCTGAACAGTTGCAAATGGTGTCGAACCTTGTGCAATCATTGGCAAACATTCCTGCTTCTGATCGTATGATGGAGGGAAGGTCATTGATGAAGGAGCTGAAAATGGTTGGGCCTAGGACACTATCCTAAGGAACTCCTGCAGAGCTGTCTTGGACCTGAGATAACTGACCACCAACAACCATGACCATTTTCCTATGTGCCAGGTATGACTCTAGCACTGGAGAGTTTTCCCACAGATTCTCATTGATTCCAATTTTGCTAGGACTCCTTGATTCCACACTGAGTCAAATGCAGCTTTGATACCAAGGGCTGTCACACTCACCTCACCTCTGGAATTCAGCTCTTTTGTCCATGTTTGAACCAAAGCTGTAATGTGATCAGGTGCTGAGTGTCCCTGGCAGAATCCCAACTGGGTGTTGCTGAGCAGTTTATTGCTGAGCAGATGCTACTTGATATCACTGTTGATGACAAATTCCATCACTTTACTGATGATCGTAAGTAGACTGATGGAGCAGGAATTGGCTGGGTTGGATCTATCCTGCGTTTTATATACAAGACATACTTGGGCTATTTTCCACATTGTCAGGTGGATGCCAGTGTTGTAACTGTACTGGAACAGCTTTACTAGGACAGCGGTAAGTACTGGAGTACAAGTCTTCAGTGTTATTGCTGGCATGTTGTCAGGGCCCATAGCTTTTGCAGTATTCAATACCTCCAGTAGTAATGTGAATCAAATTTGCTGAAGACAGGTATCTGCAATGCTGAGGACAACTGGAGGAGGATGAGATGGATCATCCACTTGGCATTTCCAGCTGACGATTGCTGCAAATGCTTCAGCCTTATTTTTTGCACCAATGGCTGGGCTCTTCCATCATTGAGGATATGAATATTTATGGAGCCTCCTTCTCCAGTGAGTTGCTTAATCATCCACCACCATTCATGACCAGACATGACCATGGCAGGATTGCAGAGCTTAGATCTGATCCACAGGTTGTGGGATTGCTTAGCTCTGTCTATCACTTGTTGTTAATGTTGTTTGGCATGCAAGTAGTCCTGTTTGGTGGCTTCGCCAAGTTGACACCTCATCTTCAGGTATGCCTGCTGCTACTCCTACCATTCTCTCCTCCACTCTCCATTGAACCAGGGTTGATACAATGGCTTGACGGTAATGGTCGAATGGGGGAATATGCCAGGCCATGAGGTTATAGATTGTGCTGGAGTACAATTCTGCTACTGTTGATGGCCCACAGCGCCTCATGGATTCCCAGTCTTCAGTTGCTAGATCTGTTTGAAGTCTGTCCTATTTAGCATGGTAATAATGCCACACAACAAGAAGGAGGTTATTCTTAATGTGAAGACAGGACTTCATCTCCACAAGGACTGTACGATGGTTGTTCTTACCAATCCTGTCATGGACAGATGCATCTGCAGGTGCTAGATAGTAAAGACGAGATCAAGTATGTATTTCCCTCTTGGTGGTTCCCTCACTATCTGCTATAGACCCAGTCCAGCAGCTATGTCCTTTAGGACCTGACCACCTCAATCAGTAGTACTGCTGCTGAGCCACTCTTGAAATCCCCCACCTAGCGTACACTTTGTGCCCTTTCCATCCTCAGTGCTTCCTCCAAGTGTTGTTCAACACGGAGGTGTACTGATACAGCAGCAGATGGAAGATGGTACATGATAATCAGCAGAAGGTTTTTTTGTCCATATTTACCCAGAAGCTATGAGACTTCATGGGGTCTGGAGTCAATGTTGAGGACTCCCAGGGCAACTCCCTCCCAATTGTATAACATTATGTCACCACCTCTGTTGATTCTGTCCTGCAGGTGGAACAGGACGTATCCAGCGATGGTGATGCTGACATTGTCTGAGTATGACTATGTGAGGCTGTTGCTTGACTCATCTGTGAGACAGCTCTCCTAATTTTGGCACTAGCCCCCAGATGTTAGTAAGGAGGACTTTGCAGGGTTGACAGGCTGTTTCTTTCATTGTCTTTTCCAGTGCCTAGGCCGATGCCAAATGATCCGTCTGGTTTAATTTCTTTGGTACAACTGAATAGACATTTCAGAGGCAATTGAGAGTGAACCACATGTTGTGGGTCTGGAGTCACTTGTAGACCAGACCAGGTGAAGATGGCAGTTATCCTTCTCTGAAGGACAGAAGTGAAACAAATGGATTCATGGTCATCAATAGATTTTTAATTCCCCATGTTTATTGAATGCAAATTCCACCATCTACCATGGCAGAATTTGAACCCGGGTCCCAGAATATCACCAGGATCTCTGAATTAATAGTCTCGCAATAATACCATTAGTCTATCACCTTCCAATATACTTCTTTCTTTCAAGCGTAAAAGCCATCTAACTCTAATACTACATCAAAACAAACTTCAACCTCTTTTGAACATTTTCAGCCATTTTGTTGGTTGAATGAGAAGCACAATTGTAAGCATTGATTGGAATTTTGTCCTTTTACAAGTCTATAATCAGTTTAAATATATTTACATTGCTCTCTCATTATGGCTCTTGGTTTAAATTTTAACTCAGTTACAGTGATTTTGAAACTCTCAACTCAAGCTCCAAAATCAGCAGCATTGCACTAGTTCAGGATTTTCTGTCACAAATGATGTATTTTCACATATTGTAAAATTTCCCCAACAGTGCCTTCCCCAACAGTTGATCAAGTGAAATGCTTTGAACTAGTTTTTCAATTAGTACGATGGTCAATGTGAACCTATAACATATACTTCAAAGGGCATCATTCTAATTAATGTAATTAGTGAATTCACTTTGAAAGTAATAAAATGTTCTTAGCAACCCCTGGAGCTACAGATTTGTGATCCTGGAGCTCATTTATAAGATGTTTATAATATTTTGATGTACAACAAAAGTGACAAAGAGAATTGCTTTCAGTTAAAACTTTGATGTGCACTGAAAATTGTGACACCAAAATCTGAGATAGATTCCATTTTCACCAGAGAAAATCAAAAATGACTGCCTGGCAAATCTGTGCCCAATATTTTACAGACAAGTGGCAAAGAGTCAAGAGAGAAAAAGAAATAGCTATGGATTTATGTCCAGACTGAAACATGAAAATCCTACAAGTTTACCACCAGGGACTAATTGTAATGTTTCACATTCACTTCCCACACTGCAGCCAGATAGATTATTAGGATGGATGGCTGGCAATTGACCCCCAACAAACAGGAGGGAAAAAGGCCCAAGGTAAGTGTTAGTTGAGGTAAACCAGAGAAGTGCCATTGTGGGAGTGCAGTCATGTCAATGTACAGTAAGGAAAGCCTGATGTAATAGTGTCACAGGCAGAACATCAAATTTTTGGGGAGGTGTGAAGAGGGGGGATGTCTGTGCTCGCTACAAAGGGAGAGCATTATCACAGGAGGGAGGCTGAAATTTTCATTGAGATGCAGGGAGAACAGTCTAATCTGTCCTGTCACGCGAGGAGTTCTGTAATAAGCCCTTTTCACCTTGAAGCAGTGCTGCCACCTTGCTTTCACTGTCAGGTTTCCTGAGCGTTGGGAACTACGAACTTTAATCCAGGTTTCGAATTGAACTGTGGAAGCCTGGCTTAGGAAAGTGCCTGATTCCTCAAGATGAATTAAAGGCATTAAAACAAACTGTTCTGAAATGGGTAGAGTGTGTGTGCATGTCAGGCTGGGGTTACCTTCTCTGTTATTTAATTTTAGATTCCCCCTGATGATTTCATAATTGAGGTTGAAACTTTATTGCTGGAACAGCACAGCAGGTCAGGCAGCATCCAGGGAACAGGAGATTCGACGTTTCGGGCACAGGCCCTTCTTCAGGAATGAGCAGAGAGTGTTCAGCAGGAGAAGATAAAAGGTAGGGAGGAGGGACTTGGAGGAGGGGCGTTGGAAATGTGATAGGTGGAAAGAGGTCAAGGTGAGGGTGATAGGTCGGAGTAGGATGGAGGCGGAGAGGTCAAGAAGAAGACTGCAGGTCAGGAAGGCGGTGCCGGGCTGGAGGGATTCGGCTGAGACAAGGTGGGGGGAGGGGGGATGAAGAAACTGGTGAAGTCCAAGTTCATCCCCTGTGGTTGGAGGGTTCCCAGTCGGAAGATAAGACGCTCCTCCTCCGACCGTCGGGTTGTTGTGGTTTGGCTTCAGGCTATAACTAAATGAAAGGAACCCACTGGAGGGGTTTGTTAATATCAAAACTGACTCATTGTTAGTTAATCTTCAGATGTATTTGCAAAAAAAATACATATTTCAAACTTCTAAATATGTCAGTCATTGGACCAGAGAATTGTTGTGCTCAAATGAACGTGTTCCTCAGCAATAGACAGGTGGGACTGTACCTGATAGTTTTTTTTCCAGAAAAGGTCACTCCATCACACGAGACCATGTTAAACAGTTAAGTCACAGGCATAAAGTGATGGAAGTGGGTAACTAACTGGAGGGGTGGCAAAGGCAAACAGTGGGTAGAGTTACTCTTAGGTTTTACTTTTTACTCCATGACTTTTTATAAAAACAAAATTCCTTTTTTAGTTTTATTTGCTTCACCTTACAGTGCCTGTACTTTCAAGAAATTATAGGTTTGAACCTCAGGATTATTCCTTCACTTTCTTAAGTGACCATCTATTGCATTTGCATTTCCTCCTACACTGTCTACACTTTTCCACAGTAAATGCATTTGTCACCTAATTTGTCTAACATCTTGCAGTCTTTTCCCATACATTTTTTGTACTCTAAGGCAATTCTGAGGTTCTGTTTCCCATAACCATATAATGAGAATGAAAATGGATCCGGCACTAACCTGAAACCTTGTGTCGGCATTGTGCTGATGTTTGGAAACATTCATCCCTTCCTCTATCTAATACCTTCCTATACCCTATGCTCACATCAAGAGTTAAAATTCTCATTCATCTTTGCAGCACAGGGAAGGTCATTTTTATGCTCTTGTGGCATTCAAACCAGGTCCTACAGGTGACGTCATAACTATTGACCTCTTCCGCCACCATCATTCAACTGTGTTTGCTCAGGCAGGAATGCTGTCTCTTCACATGCTGTGTAAAAATGCAGATGAAAATAGTTACAAATTAGGAGCAGGAAAAGCCATTCAGCTTCCCAAGCCTGGTCACAATTGAAAAAGTTCAGGGCTGATCTGACTGTAGCCTAAAATTTGCATTCCTACCTACCCTTGATAACCCTTTGCCTCCTTGTTTAACAAGAATATATCTACCTCTGCTGTAAAAAATAATCAAGAACTCTGCTTCCACTACCTTTTCAGGAAGAGAATTCCAAAGACTCATAACCCCCTGAAATGATATCTTTCCTAATACTTGTTTTAATAGGAAATTGTTTATTCTTAAAGGAATGCTGGCTAGTTCTTGATTCTCCTCCAAGAGGAACCATCCACTTCATCCTTATTGTGTCAAAATCCCTCAAGATCTTATACATTTCAATTAAGTTATCCATTACTTTTCTAGACATAGCAAATAAAGCCTGTCCTACTTTTCCTCATAAGACAACATGTCCATTCCAGATATATTCCAGTAAATCTTCTCTCGCTTGCCTCCAATACATTTACATCTTTACTTAATCGATAAACTGATACTGTTACACACTATTCCAGGTGTAATCTCACCAGTGTCCTGCATAGCTAAGGCATAATCTCTAAAATAAAACAAGGAACTGTAGATGCTGAAGATCTGAAAGAAAAACAGAAATTGCTGGAGAAACTCAGCAAGTCTGGCATCTGTGGAGAGAAAGCAAAGTTAATGTTTTGAGTGCTGTGACCTTTTTTCAGATTAATATTCAGAGGCTGAAGAAGGGTCACTGGACTTGAAACATTAACTATGCTTTGCCTGTTATTTGGTTCATAATCTCCTTACTTTTGTATTCAATTCCCCTTGCAATAATGACAAGTTGCGAGCAACTTTCCTACTTACTTGCTGGACATATATTCTACTTGTAGTTCATGTGTGAGAATGCCCAATCTCTTTGCTTCTCAGGGTTCTGCAATTTCACATCATTAAATAAATTATTCTTTTTCATTTCTCCTGCCAAAATGGACAATTGTACATTTTTCCACTTTGTGCTCCAACTGACAAATCTTTACTTACTCTCTTAAACTATCTATATATCTTTGTAATCTGCTTAGGTCCCTTTCACAACTTATGTTCCTACTTACCTTTGTGTCATCAGCAAATTTGGTAACAAAGTTGATCCCTTCATCTAAATAATTTACATAAATTGTAAAAGATTGAGGCCAAGCACTGATCCCTTTGCCACACCATTCATCGTCTGCAAGGTGTTAGAAAGGATTCTGAGGGATAGGATTTATGACCATCTGGAAGAGCATGGCTTGATTAAATGCAGTCAACACGGCTTTGTGAGGGGCAGGTTGTGCCTCACAAACCTTATCGAGTTCTTTGAGGATGTGACTAGAAAAATTGACGAGGATCGAGCTGTGGATGTTGTGTATATGGACTTTAGCAAGGCATTTGATAAGGTTCCCCATGGTAGGCTCATTCAGAAGGTCAGGAGGAATGGGATTCAGGGGAACATAACTGTCTGGATACAGAATTGGCTGGCCAACAGAAGACAGCGAGTGGTAGTAGAAGGAAAATATTCTGCCTGGAAGTCAGTGGTGAGTGGTGTTCCACAGGGCTCTGTCCTTAGGCCTCTATTGTTTGTAATTTTTATTAATGACTTGGATGAGGGGATTGAAGGATGGATCAGCAAGTTTTCAGATGACACAAAGGTTGGAGGTGTCATTGACAGTATAGAGGGCTGTTGTAGGCTGCAGCGGGACATTGACAGGATGCAGAGATGGGCTGAGAGGTGGCAGATGGAGTTCAACCTGGATAAATGCGAGGTGATGCATTTTGGAAGGTCGAATTTGAAAGCTGAGTACAGGATTAAGGATAGGATTCTTCAGACTCTTGTGGAGGAACAGAGGGATCTTGGGGTGCAGGTACATAGATCCCTTAAAATGGCCACCCAAGTGGACAGGGTTATTAAGAAAGCATATGGTGTTTTGGCTTTCATTAACAGGGATATTGAGTTTAAGAGTCGTGAGATCTTGTTGCAGCTCTATAAAACTTTGGTTAGACCGCACTTGGAATACTGCGTCCAGTTCTGGTCGCCCTATTATAAGAAAGATGTGGATGCTTTGGAGCAGGTTCAGAGGAGGTTTACCAGGATGCTGCCTGGACTGGAGGGCTTGTCTTATGAGGAGACGTTAACTGAGCTCAGACTTTTTTCATTGGAGAAAAGGAGAAGACGGGACCTAATTGAGGTATAGAAGGTAATGAGAGGCATAGATAGAGTCGATAGCCAGAGACTATTTCCCAGGGCAGAAATGACTAACACGAGGGGTCATAGTTTTAAGCTGGTTGGAGGAAAGTATAGAGGGGATGTCAGAGGCGGGTTCTTTACACAGAGAGTTTTGAGAGCATGGAATGCGTTGCCAGCAGCAGTTGTGGAGGCAGGGTCATTGGGGACATTTAAGAGACTCCTCGTTATACACATGGTCACAGAAATTTGAGGGTGCATACATGGGGATCAGTGGTCGGCACAACATCGTGGGCTGAAGGGCCTGTTCTGTGCTGTACCGTTCTATGTTCTATGTTCTATGTTCTATTAGGTCTTGCCAAACTGAAAAGGACCTAGTTACACTACTATATGCTTCCTCCTCGCCAGCCAGTCTTCTATCCATGGCAATATGCCATCCATGCACAATGAACTTTTGCAGTGATCTATGAGAAAACTTCCTTTCATTTAGTTATAGCCTGAAGCAAGCTGCAAAGAGTCATTTTCAAATTGTGAGATTGCCTGTGATCATACCTCTGCCTTTGCTTTAATGGATGGTGGCAAGCCCTCTGACTGCAGCAGATTACCCAATACATTGATTGCTCATTCATTGCACAATGCCCCTTGGATGCAGCCCTGCATTGCTCAAATGTACGCAGCAAGCATGACTGTAACCCAGTAGATGGAAGCTTCTCCCTGGTGAATACCTGACCTCTCACCACCCAACAGACTGCTCCAAGTCAACAATTTGCTGGACTCCTGCCAGTTGGCTGATAACCGACCAGCCAGTACTTAACCTGAGCAGAAACATGGAATTGAGCAGGCCTTAAGATACCTGTGGGGTAGAGGGTTAACTAAGTCTTTACTCTAAGATTTGTGTACACAGAGAAACGCTAGTGGCATCAGATTACATGGATCTGGCTCTGGAGTCTGTAGGTTCTAGAGGACATCCTCTCTTCTCATCTCTTGTATGTAATTACGGTTAATAAAGTCTAATAATATTCATTCACCTAACCTTACTGTGTGATGGCAATGGGAACCAGACCAATAGAACTGGAGGTAAATGGCAAGAAGCACCTGAAGTGAAGCCCACTGGCAGGACAATGCCACTGGATGAGGCTAGCCTAATAATCTGAACACAGAAGGGAGAAAAGTCCTGAATATCCAAAAGAAAAGTCCTAAAAAGTCCAGGGCAGTATAGCATTGAGGGTGAAGGAATTTAAAGCCACTTAGGCAACAAGGCACAGAGAGTAAAAGCTCCACAAAGCTGGCAAAGTGTGGGTAAAGGTCACAACAGGGAACATGACAAATTGTAAGAAAAATCAGTCAACCATAGTGAGTAATAAAATAAAGTAGATCAGAGGTCTTTAGATTAGATTGCCTACAGTATGGAAACAGGCCATTCAGCCCAACAAGTCCACACCGACCCTCCAAAGAGTAACCCACCCAGACCCATTCCCCTACCCAAATTTACCCCTGACTAATACACCTAACACTATGGGCAATTTAGCATGGCCAATTCACCTGACCTGCATATCTTTGGACTGTGGGAGGAAACCGGAGCACCCAGAGGAAACCCACGCAGACACGGGGAGAATGTGCAAACTCCACACAGACAGTGGCCCGAGGTGGGAGCCGAACACAGGTCCCTGGTACTGTGAGGTAACAGCGCTAACCATTGAGCCACCGTACGCCCTTTATAGAAAGGATAAACTGTAAAGAGAGGAAATTGATTAAAAGAAAAGCAATAATATGTAGAAATAAATGTACTGGAGCTCTATTTTGAAGATGAGTCAGACCAGTATGGTTCAATCATAAGTTTTATTGGTTGTTATCTTTTGGGATACAAATGGCTTTGAAAATGACGATGGTCCTGAGTGTCTTTGTGCATGGATATTTTCAGGTTGCATGTGGAGTTACTGAACAGCATCATGTCATTACTGACATAACTCCACAGAGGCCTATATGCTGTCACTCAATCACCCTTTATTTGTACATGGAGAGTCCTAGACACTAATCCAGCTCCCTCAGAGTCAGCTCTTAGAGTGAACACCATGTCTGACACTTTTGAGTCAGGCAGGGCTCCCTGATTGGACCAGCTTAACAGCTGCAATCAGGGAACTCATATTCTATGATGTCCACCTGGCTGACCTCATTACAATCATTATATCCCTCCCCCACTGAGTCTGAAAACATCAGCTGGGTTGTTTTTCTGTAACTCCTCCTTGGGCATTTTTAGCACTGGATCATGTCCTTTAAACTCTGATACGGGCAGCATGTAACACACAGTAGCTTGCCTCTTGTGCTTGGAGTGTTTCAGAAGAAATTCATTCTCTTCTTCAGGCAGCAAAGACATCAGGGCAATGACGTCCACTGTCTCCATCTCAGATTCCAATGATAAAGCCAGTTGTGGTGCCTGTTTGAAGTCCACTTGGCCTTCAGCTAGTACTGTAGGTGCTTTTGCATTAACCCTACTACTACTACTACTACCAAACAGTATCTCAGCATCTCATTAAGGGTTAAGCCAAAGTCACATGACTCTGCCAGTCATCTTAACCTAGTCAAAAATGCTGATACGGATTCCCCTGGTTCTCGAATTGCTGAGCAAAATGAATACTGTGTCAGAATTAAAGGTGTCTTGGGGTTTTAGTATCCCTTAATAAATCCATCAACTCTTGAAAAGTTTTTGTATCTGGTGCACAGGGAAAGTCAGGCTCCTAATAACCAAAAATGCTGCGGGTCCACAAGCAGTCGGGAGAATTACTCATGGCTTTTAATCTGTCCTAATGTCATTTTGCTGGAAAAAATAACACATTCTTTCCTAATACTGGGCCCAATCTTCAACAGCAGGATCAAATGAGTTAAGCTTCCCAAATAATTGTATGATGCCAAAAATGCATACCCACAACTCAAAGACAACTGTTGCAAGTGAATTTCTTCAGGACCCCGTGCTTTTGTCTCATCGCCATTGAAATAGCTTCACAGAGGTCAGTATCCCGTCACCAATTCATCCTTTATTCACACATGGTGAGTCCTTTACACTGATCCACCTCCCTCAGAGTCAGCTCAGAGTGAACAGAATGTCTGATACTCCTGTTTATACCTGTCAGCCAGAGCTCGCTGATTGGACCAGATTAATAGCCCCAATCTGGGAACTCATATTCTATGATGTCCACCTAGCTGACCTCATTACAATCACTACAGTTGTGTTAAGGTCTTTGCATGTGAAATGTTTCAATGAGCTTTCACCATGGTCCCCAACAACTTGCCTGAAAGAGACAAAAGGCTTATTGTAATGGCAGGCTTCCCAAGGGTACAAGGTCATGCATGTCACCATCAAGGCACGAGCAGGCCAGCCCTGTGTCTTCATCAAAGGAAAGGTTTTCACTCTATAAATGTCCCAATTGGTTTTGGCCACAAGCAAGAAATGCTGTAGGTATGTGCCAGATACCCAGACAGTAGCTATAACTCATGAGGAACCCTTGGGTGCCAGACCTGTTTTAGGGACCTGATTCTTTGAAAAGATGGATGTTGGAGGAGAAGGTTTATCCCTTGAAGAGATGGCTCAAGACACCTGTCCTGGTTCCGAGAATGGAAGTTCAGCCAAGAGAAAATGTCAGCCACATCATTTAAAGAAGACCTTACAACATAAAAAGCAGTGCAGTTCTCCTGGCAGACTGAACTATGCAGCAAAATTCATTTTTTTTTTTATCCAAGATGCAGAGAATCTCTTGGGGTCAGACCATTGATTCTCACTGAATCCAATTTGCTAATAAAATAGAGAATTTTCTCGATGTTAGTCAGATATCAGTCACAATTGAAAGAGGGTGCTGCTCCTGCCTTGCTTCTTGTCCACATTATGTAAAGGTTCTAGATCAGCACCAACTCTGTCCTGCCAGTGATGCCGAGTGTCATTGCCATCGGATATGTCATTTTAAAGTAACTCAGCAATGTGAGATTTCAATCTGCAGCAGAAAGGTTTAAAACAGATCACTTCAGTCTACAAAATCCTAAAAAAAGAGAATGTTTCTGAGGTGAAAGATCTGCAAGATCCTCCTGTGGTCCTCGGGATGATGTTTCATCTTTGGATCAGAGTGCAGGACAGAAGGTCATGAGAGCAAAAGAATTCAGTTTGATGACTTCCTTTAAAGGGATTGTAACTGTTCCAGGGCTAGAGTGTTCACTCCTGAAGCTGGTTTTCCTTGTTTAGTCTTCACTGCTGTTAGATTCCCCAAATATATCACAGCCCCGGGGCTGGTTGTCATGATAAGGTGACATTCCATTCTAGCAATGTGCTTGTCTGACCAGAAAACATCACGGGAGCACATACATCCTACACATTCTCTCACACAACCAAGAACACTGTTAGTAATTAGCTTTTCAAGTGAGGAAACTAAATAGTTAAAGAAGTTAATAAGACAGCAAATGATCATTATATGGAATCAAATGTAAGGTTTCAGAAGATGGCCTCTCTTACCTTTTCACCTCTTACAGGCAGTCCCCAGTTTGTGAACAAGTTCTGTTCTGGAGTCTGTTCACAAATCAATTTGTATGCAAGTCAGAGCATAATGCAGTAGAATGGAAAGTTCCTTCGTACAGGAAGTGCTTGTAGGTCGGGTCTTTAAAATCCATGGGATTGCATTCATAAGTCAGGGACGTCCTGTATAGTTATGTTCAATAAAGACTATTGATGCTCATTTACAGAGAGCCTGATCTTACTAGACTCCAGGATTCAAAATGTGAGGCAACTTGATGGACAAATTGTTGTTCATCTGAATGGTTGATAAAATACTTCTCCCAGTCACTCATGTCAACGCTGCTGTGCTTCAAGGTGAACTTCAGTTTGTGTTTGAAGAGTTTTTTTAATCTCCTCCTGGAAAGTTGGCTAGCTGGGATCTGAGTAAATAGAACTGCTCAGGGAAATGGTTTTTGGCCATCTGAGCACTGTTTCCACCCAAATCAATTTCACAGACATTTTGCCTGAAAGCTGGTGGATCTGATTCAGAAGGATACTAACATTTTCTCAGTGGTTCTCTCATTGAATCTGGAGCATATGGCAGAGGCATTGCTGGTGGAATTTCTCTATCATTATTATGTGTCACTAAAACTCAGACCAAGTCACAATGCAGCATAGGAGTGTGGTAATAGTGCTCTTTTGTTGACTCGCAGTTGTCTTTTGACACAAACACTCAATGTTAAAGTTTGCAGAAGTCTGAGCTGGTTGAGCTAAACTAGGGAGAGTCAACATGGCTTTGTCCTTGGGGAATTATGTCTCACTAACTTGATTGAGTTTTTTAAACAAGTAAAGAAGAGGATTGATGAGGGCAGAGCTGTGGATGGGATCTACTCATCTACTGCACCGTTATTCTCGATGTGGCCTCCTTTACATCGAGGAGACAGAATGTCAACTCATGGAGTGGTTCAGGGAACATCTCTTGGACACACGCAGCAAACAACCTCACTGCCCTGTGGCCAACCACTTTAACTCCACTGCCAAATTCCCCAAGGACATGCAAGTCCTGAGCCTCCTCTACCGCTAAATCGAAACCACCTGCTTACTGGAGGAACATAGAACAGTACAGCACAGTACAGGTCCTTCAGCTCTTGATGTTGTGCCAATCTTTTATCCTACTCTAAGATCAGACTAACCTACATTCCCTTCACTGTACCATCTTCCATGTGCCTATCCAAGAATTGTTTAAATATCCCTAATGTATCTGACTCTAATACCACAACTAGCAGTTAATTTCATGCACCTACCACTCTCTGTATAACGAACCAACCTCTGACATCTCCCTTAAACCTTCCGTCAATCACCTTAAAATTATGTTCCATCGTGATAGACATTTCCACCGTGGGAAAACGTCTTTGGCTATCCACTCTATTCTTCCTCATCTTCTGCCTCAGGATCCTTCAACCAGATGGCATCAATATTGACTTCACTAGTTTCTAAATCTCTCCTCCCCTCATCTGATCCCAGACACAATCCTCCAATTCGACACCACCCTCTTGACATGTTCTAGCTATCCATCTTTCTTCCCCCTATCAACTCCACCCTCCCCACCGACCTATCTCAATTACCTCCCACCTGTATCCACCTATGCAAATGGACCTTCTCAACTACCTTATCCCCAGCCACATCCCCAACCCCCCGTATTTATCTCTCAGGCCCCGTTCCTGCTCCACATTCCTGATGAAGGGCGTACACCCAAAATGTCAACTCTCCTGCTTCTGGGATACTGCCTGACCTGCTGTGTGATTCCAGCACTACACTTTTCAACTCTATTTGGACTTCATGTAAGGCATTTGACAAGATTCCTCATGGTCGACTGATTAGCAAGGTTAGATCGTATGGTAGCCATTTGGATACAGAAATGGCTCTTAGGTAGAAGACAGGATGGTGATGGAAGGTCGCTTTCCAGATTGGATGCCTGTGCCCAGCTGTGTGCCACAAAGATTGGTGCTGGGTCCACTGCTTTTTTGTCATTTACATAAATGATTTGGATATAAACATAGGAGGAATAGTTAGTAAGTTTGCAGATGTTTGGAGGTTTAGTGGACAGCGAAGAAGGTTATTTCAGAATGCAAATGGACATTGATCAGATGGGCCAATAGGCTGAGGAGTGGCAGATGGAGTTTAATTTAGATAAATGTGAGACGCTGCATTTTGGAAAGGCAATTGAAGGATTTGCCTGAGGAGTGTTGCTGAACAAAGTGCAGGTTCATAATTCCTTAAAACTGGATTCGCGGATAGATAGGATAGTGAAGGCGGCATTTGGTATGCTTACCTTACTTGGTCAGTGCACTGAGTATAGGAGTTGGGAGGTCATGTTGTGGCTGTGCAAGACATTGGTTAGGCTACTTTTGGAACACTGCGTGCAATTCTGTTCCCCCTCCTATTGGAAAGATGTTGTGAATCTTGAAAGGGTTCAGAAAAGACACAAGAATTTTTCCATGGTTGGAGGGCTTGAGCTACAAGGAGAGGGTGAATAGATTGGAGTTATTTTCTCTGGAGTGTTGGAGGCTAA
This sequence comes from Chiloscyllium plagiosum, assembly GCF_037043375.1. Taxonomy (NCBI): domain Eukaryota; kingdom Metazoa; phylum Chordata; class Chondrichthyes; order Orectolobiformes; family Hemiscylliidae; genus Chiloscyllium; species Chiloscyllium plagiosum. Next base: position 77,181,460 of record NW_028270141.1, on the reverse strand, counting down.
GGGGTGACCTTATAGGGGTTTATAAAATCATGAAAGGTGTGCATAGATTGAATAGCCAAGCCGTTTTACCCGGGGTGGGGGAGTCCGAAACTAGAGAGCATGGGTTTAACGTGAGAGGAGAAAGTTATAAAGAAACCTAAGGGGCAACATTTTCACACAAAATGTGGTTTGTATCTGGAATGAGCTGCCAGAGGAAGTAGTGGAGGCTGGTACAATTTCAATATTTAGAAGGCATCTGGATGGGTATATGAATAGGAAGGGTTTCGAGGGATATGAACAAAGTGCTGTTAAATGGAATTTGATTGATTTAGGATAAATTGTGGTATGGCTGAGTTGGACCGAAGGGTCTGTTTCCATTCTATACAGCTCTATGATCCTATGACTCTAGTGTTGGGTCTCCTTGTCAAGTTTGCTCTTTTGAGAGAGGTAGCTGCCCAGTTATGGGAAGTACTCAGCTTATTCCATAGTATGATGGGATCAGAGAAAAGGTTACAGCATTTTATGTGTAGATCCAGGTTCCTGTTAAATGAGCGGATGGTTTCTGCCTCAACCACCAAACTGGACAGTAAACTCTAGTTAAAAAAAAAATCCACACATGGCCTCGAGTCCTTCTACCAGTTACCTTAAATCAGTAATTGATATCTCTGTTATGGGGTTTGCTGTCCATTTTATCCAAGCCTCTAATTATACTGTGCACTTCCATTAGGACATCTTTTAGTCTTCACTGTTGAAGGAAAACAAGCCTATGCTATTGGAACTTTGCTAAGAACTGGAATTTTCAAGTACTGATAGCATTTTACTTAAATCTCCTCTCCATGTCTCTCAGACAATTATGGCCCTCCTGTAATCTGTTGACCTGAATTATGGAGAAAACTTTGCCTGTTGCCTAACCAGTGTCTTATATAGTTCCATCATTATATCCCTAACTTTGTATTCAATATTTTGTTCACTGAAGGAAAATGTCTGTTTTACCACCTTATCTCACTGGCCTGCCACATTCAGGGACCTGTAGACATGCACCACAGGGTCTCTTACTTCTTCTACCCTTGTTAATATCCTCCCATACTTTGTGTATTCTCTTGCTTTGTTCGCTTTTTCCATATGCATAATCTCATGGTTATGGCGTCCTTTTGAATTAAATTCAATTTGCTATTTTTTTCCCTTGGGCTTTAATTTTTCTGACCAGTCTGCCATGTGAGAACTTGTCAAATTCATTATTAAAATCAATGTAGACACCATCCACTTCACTCTCGCATCAATCCTCTTTGTTACTTCCTTGACAGTCAATGAAGTTAGCAAGACAAGACAACTCCACTTCACTACTCACATCAATCATCTTTGTTACTTCCTTGACAGTCAATGAAGTTAACAGGGCATGACTTTACCAGAGTATACTTCCTCAGGGAACGAGACCAAAACTGCCCACACTCCAGATGTGGTCTCACCAAAGCCCTGTATTGTTGCAATAGATTATCTTTCATTATTTCCACCACCTCCAGTTGGATGTTACCTTGAAACATATCTTTCACTCTCCACTCTCCACTCTCCAGTCAGAAATCACACGACACCAGATTATAGTATTTATCTGAAATGGCAAGCTTTTGCAGTGTTGCTCCTTTATCAGGTGAAGTGAAGACAAGCAGACAGGCACAGACTTTATGGGCAGGAAGATCAGTAGGCCGAGAGATCAAAAGTTCATAGAAATGGTGTGAGTAGAGTGTCAATAGGCTAAATATTATGTCACTACAGGTGATCAAAAGTATAAATGGTGAGTACAATGTCGACAGCAAGTGAAGGGATGACCTTTAATCCGATTATTTAAGACAGATAGATAATTAGCAAAAATAAAAATATGGTGGTGCTGGAGACAAGCCAAACAGTTGGAATAACATGATGAGTATAAGAGTCACATGCCAAGGTCTAACCAAAGGAACAAGTAGCCCAAAACTGTACAAACTAATTAAGGTAGAGAGATCATAACAAATCATCAAGGTGATGGTGTTAAAACAGGACAGTAAGGACGGTTTTACAAACACAGAACAGTATGGTGGGGTTACATGTGGCACAACATGAACCCAAGATCATGGTTGAGGCTCTACTCAAGGGTACAGAACTTGGCTTTCAGTTTCTGCTCAGCGATTCTGCGTTGTTGTGTATCTTGAAGGCCACCATGAAGAATGCTTACTCAAAGATTGAAGGCTGAATGTCCTGCACCGCTGAAGTGTTCCCCGACAGGGAGGGAACATTCTTGTCCGGCAGCTGTTGCATGGCATCCATTCATCCATGTTTATAGTGTCTGTATGGTCTCACCAATGTAAGCTCTACTCATTGAATTAACACGTTCAGTTTGTTTCAATGAAAGCATTTAGTTAGTTAGTTTCATTGAAACACACCCCTCACACACACACCCCTCACACACACACATCCCTCACACACACACACACACGCCCCTCACACACACACACACCCCTCACACACACACACACACCCCTCACACACACACCCCTCACACACACACACACACACACACACAGCTCAGGTTATCCTTGGCTGCATATGAGGTAGACAACATAGGCCAATTCACATGAGTATCTGCCATGTTGGGGCTGGTGCTCCCATGTGCAATGGTAGTATCCATGTTGATGACTTGACATGCCTTATAGAGGTTGCCGTGGCAGGGTTTTGTGGTGCTGTGGTGAATGTTGTCCTGAAGGCTGGGTAGTTTGCTGTGAACGATGGTCTGTTTAATCAAAGATATATGTATATGTCTTTCAATTTAATATGCTGCATTCTCTGCTTGCCAAGTGATCTATTCTATACTAGAGACCCCAAACACTGATTGGGTATTTGGTATGCAAAGCTCCTCAATTGCATCTTCAAGTGATGATTCCAAGCATCTATGAATTGTCACTTTAAATTCTCCATGCCATCACACTCTGACATCATTATCCTCAGGTTCTTTCATTGTTGAAATGGAGCTATATCTCCAATTAAAGAACAGCATATCATCTTTCTTTTGGAACATTTCAGTCTTCTGTAAGCAACAATTTTAGATGATAGTCTCTGCTACCTTTTTTTCTTTCGGCTTGACGTCAGTTGTTGGAGATTATTACACTTTGCCCATTTACATTGCCTCTAAAGAAATACTTTGTTTCTTTGTCTTATTTACATTTTCTTTGCCTTGCACCATCATCCCTTTTTTTAGTCTCTCTTATGGAAATGTGTTGCTGGAGAAGCGCAGCAGGTCAGGCAGCATCTAGGGAACAGGAGAATCGACGTTTCGGGCATTAGCCCTTCTTCAGTCTCTCTTACTTGTGTATGAGTTATTACTGTTATTCCCTTTCATTCTACCCTGCCTTCCTTTTCTTCTAACCAAATTTGTTCCACTGCAAAGTCTCTTCAAAGGATGCCCACTTTGGAGAAGTTCTCTGCCTCCCTCAGATGTGTACTCAGTGAGTCTCTTTCCAACTGTCACAACACCGTGACATCCTCATCACCCTGTCCCCGTCACCCCCTTTATCTGCAGCTCCCCTTACACCCACCTCCAGTCCTGAAGAAAGGTTACACTCGAAATATCAACTTCTCCACCTCCTGATGCTGCCTGGCCTTCTGGGTCCTTCCAGCCCCCTGCTTGTTGACCTTGGATTCCAGCATCTGCAGTTTTTTTTAACTCTTCCTTCTCCTATCGTTGAGTTTCCTTAAAACGTATTACTTCATCATCATTCTCCTGTTCTGATGAAAGGTCAACCTAAAATGTTAATTGCTTCTTTTTCCACAGCAGTTGCTAGATCTGTTAATTCTAGCATTTTCCCATTCTATTCAAGAGTTTCAGTAACCATGCTGGTTTGCTTTTGTTTGCAGAAGCAGTTTATTGACACAAGGCAGGTTTCTTGATCTTTTTGTACATTTGATGGCGCAATGTGAATTTCAGCTTTGAAACTATTGCTCATAGACTCCTGATTCACAGTCATTTCTTACCGTTCCGCACTCTGTGTATAATACAATCAGAACATAACGCAACTATTTGGAGAATTTTACTAAAATGCTTAAAAAATAACTATTGACATTCAGCGAGTATTAAAGAAACAAATTCAGAAAACCAGCTCAATTGAATTAGGACAGCTTCCACAGACTGATGCCAGGATGAACATTAGGAACAAATGTTTGGCTCAGCAAAATCCGATATGTCAGTGTGTAAACAGTAATATTCCAATGGTTTTCCAACCTAATTCTCTCATAACGACAGCGACTTTATAAATTGCTTAAATGTAAGAAGAAAGTTTTCTGTCGAGTGATCTTGATGGAAATCTGAAGACTTTGTCAGAATAAATTGCAATGTTTTCTGATAATACGAATGTTAAAAATACATATATCTCACTATTTAAAGCTATCTTCTGTTCTAAAGGAGATCCTAAAGGATTAGTTTAAAAATGTAGATGTTGCAATTGCTTTCCAGTCCTTAACAAATCACTATGTACCTGATCCAAATGTAATTGATCTGAACATAATAGGTTCCTGTAATAAATATCCTCCTATTTACTCCAGCTGTATAAATCTGATCCAAATGTTGTGAAATATAGGACAAAGAATGAGAAAACATGCAATGAAAACAACTGAGTGTAATGTCTAAATAGCCATTTGAATTGACTTTGTTTTGCAAATGCCTCCATCATATTCAGATCTTTAAAACGTACAATACTGAACTGTTTAATTCATATTATGGACCTACTTCCATCAACAAAGTACAAAATGAATATGATTTCTCTCACACACCTTAAAGCTGCATTGGATTTCAGTGAGAAAAGTATAATCTCTGAGAATGAACCCTGAAAACAACCAAATTTCTTTAAGAAATTCAGTACCTATATCTTATATTAGCATCGTGCAAAGAAAATATATCACCTTTCTGGTAGGATGTGGTCAGACGTCACCCAACACCACATTATAGTCCAACAGGTTTATTTGAAATCACAAGCTTTCGGAATGCTGCCCCTTGATCAGGTGAAGTCACTTCACTTCACTTCACTTCACAAAGGGACAACATTCAGAAAGCTTGTGATTTCAAATAAACCTGCTGGACTATAACCTGATGTTGGGTGATTTCTGACCTTCGAGGAGCAGGAAAATCGACGTTTCCGGCAGGAGGATGTCGATTTTCCTGCTCCTGCAATGCTGCCTGACCTGCTGTGCTTTTCCAGCACCACTCTAACTGACTGTGTGGAGTTTGTACATTCTCTCCGTGTCCGCGTGGGTTTCCTCCGGGTGCTCCGGTTTCCTCCCACAGTCCAAAGATGTGCAGGCCAGGTGAATTGGCCATGCTAAATTGCCCGTAGTGTTAGGTAAGGGGTAAATATAGGGGTATGGGTGGGTTGCGCTTCGGAGGGTCAGTGTGGACTTGTTGGGCCAAAGGGCCTGTTTCCACACTGTAATGTAATCTAATCTAATCTAATCTAATCTTGACTCTGATCTCCTGCATCTGCAGTCCTCACTTTCACCTACCTGACTTCTGACCTTGCCCACCTAACAGTTTCACATCCTGATAGGATGCAGGAAGGATGATATTACAAGGGACATTTCCAAAACAACTGTGCTTTATGCATATTGACCAGTCCAAACAATTTGGATATACCATTGACCAGATTGGATTGACAATGGATGAACAATGGATGAGCAGGAACTAATAGCAGCAGCAGGACATAGAACATCCACAGTTCTGTTTTAAAGCATAGAAACATAGAACATTACAGCACTGTACAGGCCCTTCGACCTTCGATGTTGTGCCATCTATGGAACCAGTCCATCTAACCTACACTATTCCATTCTCATCCATATGCCGATCCAATGACCATTTAAATGCCCTTAAAGTTGGCAAGTCTACTACTGCAGGCAATGCATTCCATGCCCCTACTATTCTCTGAGTAAAGAAACTACCTCTGACATTTGTCCTATGTCTATCACGCCTCAATTTAAAGGTATGTCCCATCATGCTAGCCATTGCCATCCTCGGAAAAAGGCTTTCACTGTCCAACCTATCTAACCCTTTGATTATCTTATATGTCTCATTTAAGTCACTTCTCAACCTCCTTCTCTCTAACAAAAACAGACTCAAGACCTTCACCCTTTCTTCATAAGACCTTCCATCCATACCAGGCAATATCCTAGTAAACCTCCTCTGAACCCTTTCCAAAGTTTCCATATCCTTCCAATAATGCAATGACCAAAACTCTATGCAATACTCCAAATGTGGAGTCACCAGAGGTTTGTACAGCTTCTGCATGATCTCATGGTTCCAAAACACAATCCCTCTACTAATGAAAGCTAACACACCACATGCCTTCTTACCAACCCTATCAACCTGTTTGACAACTTTCACGGGTCTATGTACCTGGACACCAAGATCTCTTTGCTCACCTACACTATCAAGAGTCTTACTATTAGCCCAGTAATCTGCTTTCCTGTTACTACTCCCAAAGTAAATCACCTCACACTTTTCTGCATCAAAATCATTTGCCACCTCTCAACCCAGCTTTGCCTATCTATGTCTCTCTGTAACTACAACATCTTTCATCACTATCCACAACTCCATCGACCTTAGCGTCATCAGCAAATTTACTAACCCATTCTCTATGCCCTCATCCAGGTCATTTATATAAATGACAAACAACATTGGACCCAAAACCGATCCTTGCGGTTCCCCACCAGTGACTGAACTCCATCAATCCTAAGACCCCTCTGTCTTCTTTTAGCTAGCCAATTTCTGATCCAAACCGTTAAATCACCCTGAACCCTCAGTCTCAGTATTTTGTGCAGTAGCCCACTGTGGGGAACCTTATCAAATGCCTTACTGAAATCAATATACACCACATCAGCTGCGTTTCCCTCATCCACCTGTTTGGTCACCTTCTCAAAGAACTCAATAAGGTTTGTGAGGCATGACCTATCCTTCACAAAACCATATTGACTATCCCTAATCAACTTATTCATCTCCAGATGATTTTAAGTCCTTTACCTTATAACCCCTTCCAACACTTTGCCCACAACTGAAGTTAGGCTCACAGGTCTATAATTTCCAAATTTGTCTCTCCTCCCTTACTTGAACAAGGGAACAACATTTGCTATCCTCCAGTCTTCTGGCACTATTCCCGTACACAATGACGACATAAAGATCAAAGCCAAAGTCTCCTCCCTGGCTTCCCAGAGAATCTGAGGATAAATCCCATCTGGCCCAGGGGATTTATTTATTTTTACACTTTTCAGAATTTCTATCACCTCCTCCTTATGCACCTCAATTTTATCTTGTCTCGTCGCCTGTATATCAGTATTTTCCTCGACCACATTATCTTTTTCTAGTCTGTATACTGATGAAAAGTATTCATTTAGTGCTTCCCATAACTCCTCTGACTCCATGCACAACTTTCCCCTACTATGCTTGATTGGCCCTAATCATACTCTAGTCATTCTTTTATTCCTGACATAGCTATTGAAAGCCTTAGGGTTTTCCTTGACCCTATCCGCCAGTGATTTCTCATGTCTCCTCCTGGCTCTTCTTAGCTCTCTCTTTAGGTCTTTCCTGGCTAACTTGTAACTCTCAAGTGCCCTGAGCCATCGCATCTCATCCAAACATAAGTCTTCTTCTTCCTCTTGACAAGAGATTCAACTTCCTTAGTAAACCATGGCTCCCTCGCTTGACCACTTCCTCCCTGCCTGACCGGTACATACTTATCAAGGACCTGCAGTAGCTCGTCCTTGAATAAGCTGCACATTTCTATTGTGCCTATCTCCTGCAGTTTCCTTATAATACCTTAAGGTTAACAATTTTATTTGGTGATCATCCTATAGAGTTCACACTGTCACTCCTCACTGGAGTAACATGCTGAAAATCAAGCCTTGCTATTTTAGTAAAGAAGTTAAAGATGTGTTTAAAGTTCACAGAATTCTCCTAGTACCTGTCTTTTTAGATCCAGCTTGACAGAATGCATGGGGATTCTGTAGGTTTCTGTTTTTATCAAGATTCACTATTTATTACAGATAAATAGGTTCTATCTACAGATAAACACCCACAGACAATCTACTACTTAAAAATCTAACCAGTTTATGAAACTACCCCTGCACACATATGTAGACAGATACACTAAAAACCTGGTGTTATGGGTAGGAAAGGCAATTCAGTGGTCCCTATCCCCAGGGTTCACTGAGCTGATCGCTTTGGCTTGCCAGAATGTCTTTTTTTTAAATTTCATTTCTCTATGTCCTTCACTTGCTTCCAGGAAGCACAGAGTGACTGGATCGAAAATGATAACATTTCTAATTGTTAAAGTCCACAATTTACCACAACTGATGATAGATTATAAACCAACTTTCTTCAGGCTTTAGAAACTTATTACAGCAGAGAGAAAAATAATACACCCTTTCTGGATGTCCAAATGCTTCTGGACCTATTGTTCACCTCATAGCCTGTAATCGAGTCAAAGAGTCAGGCAGCATGCAAACAAACCCTTCACTCCAAGTCATCTATGTTGAACAAGTTTCCCAAACTAAATTAGTCCCATATGCCTGTATTTGGCCCACATCAGTCTAAACATTACCTATTCATGTACCTGTCCAAATGTCTTTTAAATGTTGTAACTGTACCTGCATCTATCACTTCTTTAAGCAGCTCATGCCACATATGAACTATCCTCTGTGTGAAAACATTGCCCCTCAAGTTCATTTTAAGTATTTCTCCTCTCATTTGAAAATACGTTCTCTAGTTTTGAACTCTCCTATCTTACAGACAATTCCTTTGCTAGTCACCTTATCCAGGCCCCTCATGATTTTATAAACCTGAGAGCCAATCATAGAGTAGTTGACAGGTAGGAGGCTTTTTATCGTTGACAGCCAGTCACATCTCCACAGACCAATCAGCTACTTATTGCCAGCCATGGGCGATATGGTAGCACAGTGTTTAGCACTGCTGTCTCACAGCACCAGGGACCCAGGTTTGATTCCTGCCTTGGGTGACTGTGTGAAATTTGCCCATTCTCCCCATGTCTGCTTGAGTTTTGTTAGGTGCTTCAGTTTCCTCCCATAGTCCAAATATTTGTAGGTTAGGTAAATTGGCCATGCTAACTTGCCCTGTAGTGTCTAGAGATGCACAGGCCAGGTAGATTAGCCATGGTAAATGCGGAGTTATGGGGATAGCTTGGGGAATTGTGTCTGGGTGAGATGCTCTTTGGAGGGTCAGTGAAGACTCGATAAGTTAAATGGCTTCTTTCTACACTGCAGGGATTCAATGAATTTAGTGGGCGGCACGGTGGCACAGTGGTTAGCACTGCTGCCTCACAGCGCCTGAGACCCGGGTTCAATTCCCGCCTCAGGCGACTGACTGTGTGGAGTTTGCACGTTCTCCCCGTGTCTGCGTGGGTTTCCTCCGGGTACTCCGGTTTCCTCCCACAGTCCAAAGATGTGCAGGGTCAGGTGAATTGGCCATGCTAAACTGCCTGTAGTGTTAGGTTAGGGGTAAATGTAGGGGTATGGGTGGGTTTCGCTTCGGCGGGTCGGTGTGGACTTGTTGGGCCGAAGGGCCTGTTTCCACACTGTAATGTAATCTAATGTAATCTAATCTAATCTAATCACTTTGTACATACGGCCTTGTGCCAGTTTATCTACAACTAAACAGAAATGTAAACAGTACTTATAAGAAGTGGTTCTTAAAACATCCTTTTCCCATTTCAGTTCACAATTAAAAATATGGAAAAATAACAAGATATAGTCTTTAAAACACCAATGTTAAGAAGGTAGAAAAATATAAATATCACAGCATCTTTTCAATAACACAAAGTCAATTATTTCTCATCCTTGCAAATGCAAGTTACGGCAATAATGTTCAATGAATTAGAATTGGAATTAGGCTTTATTGTCACATGTATTCAAGTACAGGGTTACAAAAGTGCAGTGAAAAGTATATGATGTTGTCATTCCCAAACCATCTTAGATACAAAGATACTTAAATACAAAATTGTAAGTACAAAGTAGAAAAATAAGGACATTTGGTAAAAGTTCAACATTAAAGTCCTTCTCAGTATAAAATAGAAAAGTAAAGAAATAAAGTTGAACATTTCAATCCTCCTCAAATGCTTCGTCATACTGGGGTCTCACTCCCCAAAAGCATTCGAACCTCTGCACAATAAACTCAATCTCTTCCGCATTGATTTTGATTTCCCTGAGCTCACTATCGCTGCAGATACCAGGGGACCTCTATCACCTCTATCAATCCTCCCGATGCTGGGCTCCCTTTCCTCCATGTTGGATTTGCTCTCCTCTGCATTGGGTTCACTCTCCCATTGGGTTAAGCTGTGATTAAAACAGGATGTAACCCTGATAAAGAGGCTGAAGCTTGTGTTAAGACCAATTCAGCAAAGGGTCATTTAAGGAGCGTATTGATGATTGCATTGTCTATTAGCATTGATTAAATAGGCTGTATACCAATTTGGCAGATAGCATTCAAACAAAGCATTGATAATGGTGTGAAGAACCATTTAAAAGTTATATCACATCTTACCATTCACCTGCTGCTGAACATTTGAAGGCGGCTTTTAAATTTGTGTCAAGTGTCAAGCTGTCACCGTTACTCCAGAAGCACATTTTGCCAGAAATTTTTAGAAGACTTCATGTCAGAATATTGAGTACTATATTACTATTTGGATAGCTTATAGGAGTCATGAGAAAAAAATGGGCTGCTTAATGATGGGCATGTTTGGTCTGCGGGAGGACTCGAAATCAAGAAGAGCACTTCTTGCTGCTGCAGAACAGAGTGTCAAAAGCACCAGGAATTCAAGATGAACTCTTTCCTCTGTGGGGGAAGGACATTCCTCCTTTTTTCTTCCTCGAACAGGACATTCAGTTTTGCATCTAACAGCTTTTGCACATACATTCACTTGCATCTTGAACTATCCTGAACCCAGTTGCTGTGTGTCAATCCTCGATACCTTCGGTGAAGGAATTGAGTAAATCCCACACAAAAGCTGATTACAGCTGATCAGTACTGAGTGTTAAACCTGACAAAATCAATTCCTATGCAAATTCTTAAATCATTATTGGATTTTACTGTGGGTAAGACTGAGCTTGCCAGTGACTGTGGTTAATTTTCTCAATTACGACCCAAGACATGATTGTCATCTAATTTTGCTGAAAGTTTTCCCCTCGTAGTATGCACCATAACATAGGAAGCCTTCTGGTACTACTTCTTCAGTTTTCTCATCAGAATCAACATAATTTTTTAGTGATTCCTGACAAGATCACCAAATGAATTTTGAATTGACTAGGGACTAATAACTTTCTTTTGTTTAAATCAGCCAACATTCTAAGGTCTATTGAGAAAATGAAGCCACAATATTCCATGGTATTGAATAAACAATTTAAACTTAATGACTTTGATCGAGGATGGTAAAGTAGTCTACAATATATATATTCAATTTCTATCCTAACTCTTGGCAAACTGGTTGAACACCATGCAGAGTGCATCAAAGAACACAGGTCAGCAACATGGATCCTATGGATTTCTCAGCAAATCATCCAGACACTAATGATACTGAGCCAACATCTCATTAAAATGTTGTCTCCTTTCACTTTCAAAGATCTAACTTCAGTACTCCCTCTACAGCCATTCCATCGTAGGCTGCCTCATCAGCAGCTTGCATCCTGGAGGTTAAATCTGTTCCCTTTAGGTTGTGTTCTAGTGAATTTCAAGGACTGCACTCCAGCACTTGCTCGTGGTTACAATTCCATCTCCTTCTCAGACAGATAGCCTAACTATGCTGGCACTGCCCCTCAACTTCTCTGAGCTCTGGTATTTCTCAGCTCCATCAAATGATTGTGATGAGGGATCAATATTGCAGCTGGGATAAGAAGGACCAGATGTGAGAATGGGTGAAGCTAGGATCATAGGTATTTTTGCATTCACCCTCAACACCACTGCTGACCAGCAGTTCTGACCTGTGTTCAGTTTTGCAAAGTTAAAAAAAATTACCTCAAGCATGGCATCACTAGTGATGCTATGATCTGATAGTTCTGCATGGCTGTAGCCATCATTAGGTTCAAATGTATAAGCCCTTTTATCAAATGTCGTGTCCAATACATTTTATATTGGAAGCTCAAAAAAAAGTGCTCCCAATCCCAATTCACCCCCTTCTTCCAACACTAAAGTCATATTGGCACTGTGAAGAATCTAAAGAAGAGATTAAAATGCCATGACCATTGTGTTAAAATCAATTTTTGCATCCATTTATACAACCCTAAATGCTGCTCCCTCCACATTTCATGGCAGCTGTGATGAAGCGATGTCTAGACTCGATACATTAACTTGCTCTCTCTCTCTACAGGTGCTGCCTGACCCATTGTGATTTCAGGATTTTTTGCTTTCAGTATAGATCCGAGCATCTGTGGGTGGCACAGTGGTTAGCACTGCTGCCTCACAGCGCCAGAGACCCGGGTTCAATTCCCGCCTCAGGTGACTGACTGTGTGGGGTTTGCACGTTCTCCCTGTGTCTGCGTGGGCTTCCTCCAGGTGCTCCAGTTTCCTCCCACAGTCCAAAAATGTGCAAGTGAGGTGAATTGGCCATGCTAAATTGCCCGTAGTGTTAGGTGAAGGGGTAAATGTAGGGGAATGGGTCTGGGTGGGTTGCACTTCGGCGGGTCGGTGTGGATTTGTTGGCCGAAGGGCCTGTTTCCACACTGTAAGTAATCTAATCTGCAGTAATTCTCCCCCATTTATATAATACGGGCTGCCATTTTGTGAAGATTGGGAAGAAGCTATTCTAGTGCTTTTAACATTTGCTCTGAGAGAGAGTGACTCTATATTGGCCAGAGGAAATTAAGGCACAGAGGCATGGGTGTTGAGCTGCTGGTCAAAGCAAGGAGAAGAGGTTCCAAGCATCAGATGTTGTTGGTGCTAACAGTCCTCGGGCAGTTAGTTTCTTGGAGCTTTTAATTTAGCAGAAGATCTTGCTCTGTGTCTTGGAGAGAATTAGGGCTCAAATGAATTCTGGGGAGCCTTTGAAGGCTTGAAACAGCTCAGCATGGATGTGAAGGAAGCCTATGAACTTCAATTCCAACTAAAGCCTCTTCTGGTATGTCACCTGGTATGTGCCAGGAGTGGGGCTATGGCTGGAGGGGGTTGGTGTAGGCCTGGAGACTGCTTGGTACATCCTGGAAGCTTCATAGTAGAGTCTGGGAGGACTGTAAACTGTTCACTCAATGGCAATTGCTGGCCCCACAGCAAAAGCACCACCTTTCCTCACCTGACCGCTTCCTCCCCACCTTTCCCACCAACCCTCCACCCAATGGAATTGCCTTATCTGGCTGTGAGAACACATACCCGTTGATGCATCCTTTCCGTCGAAGTCAATGGCACGGTTGGATGAGACCGCTGAGCTGTCAGCTTCTCGATTAGATGGTACCTTTAGGGATAGTGCAGCTGCTATCCAAAAGCAAAACCTAAAGGAAAGACAGAGTAAAATCAAAACCTGCAAAGAAAATAAAAATTACTGTCTGAAATTGTTGAACTCAATGTTCTAGTGGATTTCAAGGACTGCACTCTAGCACATAGGTGACGTTCCATTCCTTGTTTACATTGCATTTCAATGGAAAGCTGCAGGAGATCAAGGGCAGAGAGGTCAACATGAGAACAAGTTGGAGATTTAAGAAAGCTGGTAACAGGAAGCTAGTTATCAAGTTTTTGGACCGAACACAAGGCAGCCATCCAATCCTCATTTCGTCTCCCCGGTGTAGACCAGGCTGCATCATGAGCAACAAGTACTGTCCATGAAAGATATACACAGAAATCATTGTTTCGCTTGGAAGGATTGATTGAGGTTGTGGATGGTGAGGGGAGGGGTTGAGGGGGGAGAGGTGAATTGACGAGTCAGCCGGGTGTCACAAAGGGAGCAAAACAGTCCCTTCAAAATACTGAAAGGGGTGGGGAAAATGTATGTGGTGATGTCATTGAGTTATAATTGCCAATCAACTTGCAAAGATGTAATTCATGGTTTAGACCCTCCCTGCACTAGAGATTTTGGCACCGCTTATTCTTCAACTTGTATTCGGTTTCTTGGAACAGTCTCGAAGGTCAAGTACAGAGAAGTCTCTGTACGACTCCAGAGCATGGGAAGTTGCAGGGTGAGGCGGGAGAAGGCACAAGTATAGAATCTATGTATTTAAGTTGTCTTATTGTGAGTTGAAGCTTGGATAAAATGTAAATTGGCAATATTTTGAATTGAGCATAAATGATGTCTCATTTTAAATGTTTGTCATGATAGTCAAATCTCCTTAGAACAGCAGCACACTTAAAACTGTACTTACTTTGTTTCTGTTCTTTTATTTAGATTTCAGAACAAAGTATTACATTGGCTTTGATACAAAGATTTGATATTTGGCTATTAACACATGCAGTGTATAGAAATCATGGCAGTTCTTGACATCAGCAGCTGTGTATTTATCTGGGTTCATCTATATTTCTAACATTATTATTGGTCCATATCCCTAACACAGGTACTATTAAAGTACAGCACTTTATTTTCTGAATAACAATCACTAGCTAAAATATATAATTATGGATTTTAAAACAAAATATTACAGCTGTGTTTTCTTTTGTCACATCTTTTTCAAAAGCTATTTGAGTACATTTTCAATTCTGCAAACAGTTTGCAGTAAGTAATAATGTACATTTCTTTATCCTTCCCTTGATTTTTCCCCTGTACACTTCAGCATTAACTTGTTGATCATATGAGGTTCCATTGAGCCTAGGCTCTGTCTTGTTTCTCAACTTAATGCACATTATTCTTGCCTGGTTTAGGCCAGCAGGCTATGCATCCAAAATGGTTTCACAGCCAAACTTTATGATACTCATTAAACATCTATTCACATGTACTTCTTGGAGTTGTCATCTAACAGGAGTGACAAGTGTGAACAAACTTCACGATCCTGACTCAATGTTATTGAACTTAACTAAAGTTAATTCGGCACAGGGAAAATGTAGGACCTTTGGTTCATCAGAATTCCACAATCTCCACCCATCCGATAACATGGAATACGGGTATACTTTCCAGTCACTAAATAACTACAACTGCTTGGTGTACAACTTTATAAACGGACTGCCAATATCTCAAGGGTTTCCAGTTCACCTAGGCTAAAGGGTACAGGGCATCGGAGGTCAGAAGGTAGCATAAACCTTTTGACCCTGTTTATTTCATCATGTTCAAAAAATGCAATTTTCTTTCACAAGCTCTTGTCATCAAAAGAAATTCGAAATTTCCCTTTCGGGAGCAGAAACCTGGTGATTCTCAATCCTAATCAATTTCCTAATCCTGCTTCCTCCTCTAAAACCTTTCACAGAAGAATTTTACTCTGTCCTCCCAAGAAACTCTGAAGTCCTTTGGTTTTATTGGCCCCCGAATTTCCCTCGAAAGTGTCCTGATTTCCTGACCCAAAGTTCCTGACCCGGTTTTGAACTTCACCCCTACTCCCCACCAGCTGAAAGAGTTTCTCTGTAAATCCATTTGGTCTCCACATCATTTTTCAAGTCTTCCTGGCTCCCTGTCTGTCACCAATTAGCCTAGAACATTCCATCCTGCAAAACCACATGTGTTTAGTTGATGGTACCCTGCACCAGACACCCACGATCCTGGCCAAACCACATGCAAACTTTGTCATTTCCTCTGATCAAAGAGAAAATAACCAACTTCCACCGAGCCACTTCCCCTCACCAAACCCCACCATCTTGACATAGAAGGAGCTGGTTTTAAGTCTAATGCAGAAATGGACAGAGATCTTGGAGATGTTGAAGGCTTCAAGGATCCCGATGTGAAGAAATTCAGGACCACAATCACTGACAGTACTGTCATTGCGCCACTCTCTGGCTGCAGCTCTGTTTGCAACAGATGGCAAACATTTCTAGAAACTCAAACAGACCCAGTCAAAATTAATCAGTAATGGAGTGTGCGATTCGTTAAGAATCCCTTTAAATAGCATTTGTTGGCTTTCTTTCCTACTAATGAGCAGATGCTCAATGTGCACATTTAAGAGAGGATATTAGTTGAAGCCACAAAGTTAAAAATGGTACCTCCTCTCAGTGTTACACGCCCCAACATATCACATTTTGTCAACCATGCATACTTCCATGTGTAAGACCCAGACCAATGCCCTCCCCAAGCTAGTATTTCACATGCGTCATGGACAGAATACTAATTTGGTACCAATCACATGCATGACATAGAAACTATAAATGTAATTTTCTGACTTAACTCAGTTTCCAAGCTTTTCATCATTCATTGCCACCTATCTTCCTCATGACTTGGTTCGGTACTTTAGATATCTCGTCTCTTTGTTGTGTTACATACTATTCATTTAATCCCACAATTGCAGGGTGCAACTTTCTAAAGACTTTGTTAACTGCCCCAGTTTACCCAATTCACCTCATAAGGTAGAAGTCACTTGGCCCTGCTATTAACTGTACCTTACTGGTGGGCACTTCTGACATGTGGAGAAAACAGATGGCCTTGCATATTATACCTCTCTGATAAGCTATTTGTTATAAATATAATCTAATATTATAGAAATTCAATATAAATGTAATGCAATGTGTCATGTAATGTAAGCGCAATTTAATTTTGGTCAATGACAATGTAAAATGTGTTTAATAATCACTGTTAAATCTTGGGTGCTGACTCCCATGAAACTTAAATTCCATGCTGCAACTTTCATCAATGCCCAGTCAACAAATCTGAAGGCTGTCTCGACAACTCAGCATCATTATTATTGTTGAAAGTTGACACATGATAAACAACTTGTGACAAAGTTTTACTTTATTATTGTTTCTACATCATTTTCTGCACATGGATGTTCTTTACAAGCTTATGTGTCATGACTTTATCAACATTTGAATTATTCTGTGCAGTAATGCCAAATATTGAAGTAAGTTTTTATCTTTAGAGTTCACTGACTAAAAGAAAGTGTAAGGTGAGCACTTTGAGGTTGAAAACAGAATTGAGGAACACCATTACGTCTGACAATACACTGGAGATTTGTACTTATTAGTGATGATGATGACCACCACACTGCGTTTACTTGTATTCTTCAAGAGCCATCAGCTAAAGTCATTTTCATTATTCCTCCACACATTGCATTTAAACTCAGTTGTCCAGAGATGATAAGTGGTGTTTTCGTTGTTTGAACCAATTAACTATATAGTCCCTTTCTTAATAACATAAACACGTTCTCAATATGGTGTTCATCACTTTCCATTGTGCTTCTACTTTGCAACGTTAACAATAATGGAAAGAGAGGGTAAAAAATTTATTAGGAATGAAACTAGCAGTAGGAAAGTCTGAGAGACCCATAGCAACTACCAATTAGTAAGGTAATTGTTGGAAGGTAGAATTCATAGTGTAAACATTGATTCTTTTTCCAGTTATGGAGCTATTTCATGTATTAAAGATTAAGCCTATATAATGACTAAAACATGCACACAGTTTCCTACATAAGACTGATTTCATAAGAGGAACTGAAGGAAGCCATTAGTCTTGTGAAGCCTGCCCCTCTATTTAAAAGATCATGGGTGACCCTTGACCTCAATTCCAGTTGTCAATCCAATTCCCATATATATTAATTCCTTAAGAATCCAAAATGAATCTTTTTCCACCTGACTGTTCTCTGCCATTGTAGTTCTGTGAACAACCTCCTCATTCATCCCACAAACTTTTTCTTCAACTGTAGGCAGTAAAGGCCAATGCCTGTACATGAAATAAGGGCAAAGGTTTTGGGTCCTCCACACTGTACTTAATCCTTGTATCTGTCTGACTCACAGTCAGATAATCTCCACCATGATCACCAACCAGACCTACATCACAACCTAACCTCAGGATTGGGACCACCTCCTATTTGAAGGATCTAGGGAAATCTCCTGATCCTGTTGATATTCCACAAAACCTGCACCCTACATTCCAACTCGAAAAGGAGTCAAAGCTCCTTGAGATGCTAACACAAGTGTCCACATGCTGCTATACAAATTAATTAATTTCATCAGTTAAACTTTATAATGAATCAATTTAGCTAATAGCTAATAATTAATCACTTGACCTATTTTAAATTATGAATTGATTAAATACTTAATACAAAACCACTTGGAGATTTTTAAAAAGTCACCTCTTTGCTTCACCAAATTTCCAGCTTTACAGCAAAAAGATATTTAAGAGGCGGTAAATCTGAAATAAATAGTTCAAATGAGTTTTACTTTCTCCCTGTATCTGCATGCATTTCTTTTGGGTACTTCAGTTTCCTCCCACAGTCCAAAGATGTGTGGGTTAGGTGGATTGGGTGTGCTAAATTGGCTCATAGTGTCCAGGGATGTGTCTAGCGATGGATTAGCCATGGGAAATGTGGGATTATGGGGATAAAGTGGGAGACAGTCAGTCTGGTGAGATGCTCTTCAGAGGGTTGGTGCAGACTCAATGGGTTTAATAACATGTTTCTGCATTGTAGGGACTCTGATTCAAATGAAAGATCCATTTGACACACATAACTAACCTCTCATCATTATTTCTGAAGTCTTGCATTTATTAGTAAGTTGTTCCTGACTTCTGGACAACCCTATGCATAGCTAATCGCTGCTTAAATTCAGGAAATACAGCATCCAGCTTTTACCCAGGATGAAGGTAGTATTGAACAGCTATGCTGCTTTTCAGTGAACTGGTTAAGGGATAAATATTGGCAATGACACATGTGAAATAGTACTATGAGATCTTTAAATCCACTTGAGACAGTGCACAAGCTTTGGTTCATTGTTTCATCAGAAAAATAACAGAGCCATTGGTGCAGCACTCCCTCAATACTGCATTGAAATACTAACCATGATTTTGTGTACATCTGGAAGAGCCATGAACTTCTGACTCAAGAGTGAGGTTTCTTCACTTTCACAGTCCGGTATCATGTTTTGAATGCAAATTCCTCTGATTCAGAGCATAGAACATGGATCTTGCACTTCTATCACCAAAATGTGATCAACTCCTTTTTCTTTCCCTGGCTGAATTAAACATGTTCCAAGTGTCAATTACTAATTTCTATATTCTTAAATAGAAGGAAACTATCAAACACCACAGACTATAATAATATTCTGCATTCTAAAAGGAAACATTATGCTCATACCAAATAAAAATAACTTGCTAATTGTTAAATTGAAATATTGTTTTCGACTGAAGTCAATCTGCATGACAGTATTAGCTTCAGAATGTCATGTACAGCCAGCATGACCTTAGTTGCAATGTCCACTGACTGCAAATGGCATTAAATTTTCTTGGATCAAGCTCTCTATGTATCGACATAAATACACAATCAGAATGCTCCTTCCCAGCAGGCAGACATTTTAAGATTTTATGAACTGTACTGACTTGCTCAAAAACTTACAAGTCTGAGAAATAAGTTAATAAATTTCCCAAAATTCCAGCCATAAGTATACTCTTGAAACCCAGCTTGAAACCTCACTGAAGTCAGGCATACGAACAGAAAAATATCTTCACCAAGCTATTCATATTTTATATTTCATGTTTAGCTCTGGAGTTTTCTCAGTAATTTAATGGTGATGTACCACCAAAACCAGTCTAAATCGAAACAAAAAAATGCTGTCTTCGAAGTAAGAGAAGCAAAAAAAAAGTCATGGTAAATATATACTGTTTATTGCATTCTTCCCTCTGTTTTCTGATTAGGAGAACTTTGACCAATGTAATAATGTTCTACAGTACCCATCATTGATATAAGTGCAAGTGGCATGTCAAATACTTGCATAGAATATCTGAGTTAAAGCAGCTCTTCACTTCTAACAAATCTTGACAAGAGCCTGTAATATATCAAAACAGGGGATCAAATGCTTTAATATTTATCTTAAGGTTAACTTTCCCACTGTTGTTTTGCTTTCAAAAAGAACAGCTCTGCATTTTGTGTGCTGTCAGAAATCTTTGTTTCAACATCCTGTGGTTCATTTGGCCACAAATTGCTTTTCTTCTTGTCAATGATTTTGTGGCTAGCAATCTGGGAGCGAAGCCATTCCTGCTTTATAACAAGTGAAGTCTATTGTTCTGCCTGTTGTGTTTGTGTTCCTACGGTGATATGGATTATTATTCTGCTTGTTTGACACTTATATCCTCTTTTCAGTGAAGTTGTGAGGATTATGCTCCAGTGTTACCTTTCATTGCTAGGTAACTAGACATTAAAATAAAGAAATGTCTTTTGTGGCTTGTGTCCATCTGTTATCCACAACTGAACCTGAAGTAGGAGTGCTTAAATTCAGATATTAAACAAAGAGACATTTAGGCACCGTAATTTACAGTGACATTTTAAGATGAATTGATTGTTTGATAGAATTTTAACATCTGGGCTCGATAGAAATAAAACAGGCACAAAATTGAAATAAGGAAATTTCATTTCCTGCTCTGCCATTGTCAATCTTGAGTGTTAATGCTTTTTGATTTTGTACTGGATAAGCGGTGAACCATCTTGAAGCAGTGTTTTCAAGCCTAGATGATTGGGTCTTTGATTTCAATAAGATCTCACTTGCATTTTAAATGCAACTGAAACTTACTCACCAGGCTGAAGCCAATAGGTGGTTGTTCAGGAGAAAGAAAAGCTTGGGTGACTGTCTATGTGGAGTTTGCACATTCTCCCTGTGTCTGCACGCGTTTCCTCCCACTGTCCAAAGTGTGCAGGTTAGGTGGATTGGCCATGCTAAATTGCCCATTGTGTCCAATGATATGTAGGCTAGATGGGTTAGCCATGGGAAATGCAGGGTTACAAGGATAAGGTAGTGCTGTGTCTAGGTGCGATGTTGTTCAGAGGATTGGTGTGGACTTGATAGCAGAATAGCCTGCTTCCACAATGTAGGGTAGCTATGATTTTCTCACCAACAGTAATAAAAGTGTAGCTTCTCATAGTTGCTCTGGATTTTTGATTAAATCTGCCACAATTCTCTTCATTCTTGCAATTGCGAGCAGTTAAAAAAAACTGCCATGTTCTGTTTCATATCACCATTCATTTGGACTAAAGCTGAAAGAGGAACGTTTGTGTGACTTACCCAATGATTCAGCAGCAACCATCTTCTTTGCTTCCTTTGCCTTCTCAATGGTTTCCTGTAGGTTTTCACAGCTCCAAACATTTCTGTGTTTGTCCTTTTTAAGTGGTGTTTATATATCAGATCTTCAGCTCTACCTCTGGTGCCATATTGTGTTCCAAGAATACAATGTAGCTGGCACTTTTTTTTAGAACTGGATGGAAGACAGCTACTTCCAGTGAGTGCCTCATAGTAAAGATCTCATGACTACAGTAAGCCAATTTCTATCGAAACAGCTCTATATCTCAGGAGGCTCAGACAGGATTTCAGCATCCAAAATAATCCACCAAAATTGTTCACTTGGAATTTAAAATAGTAGCAATCTTTAATGTTTGTTAGGGTGGGATTTTCTGATAGGATTTCTGTTTGAGCTTTACATTATTAGTGCATGTTCAATGGTGTAATTCTTTATGATTTATGGTCAAATAAGAAATATATATTTCAACCTATTTTGGATCTGCCAATTGGAACACATCTTGATGGAACTGAAAGGCAGGTTAGGGGTGAATCTAAGCAGTCACCAGCTATTAAGGTTGGGATGATTTGTGGCCATGAATAGCAATACATGCATAGCAGTATATGGCAACAAAACCTTTGGCAGCTTTCATGAAGACTACCACTATTTTAAGTATATGCCACCTTTTCCCTCATGCCTTACCCTGCGCATCCACAGTCACTTTACCTTTGAAATATTTCTGCCTCTTTAAGTTTTCTGGACAATTTCTTTGGTGATAGCGATGACGCAGAACGATCAGGATTTGTTTATTCATTTATGCAAAATCAGGGTAGCTGGATAGATCAGCACTTATCACCCATCCCTAATTATCTTGGAAAAGATGGTAGTGAGCTGCCTTAATGAATCACTGCTGTCCACAAGGTTTAGGGACACCCACAGTGCTGTTCAGAAGAGAGCGCCAGGATTTTGACTCAATGACAATAAAGGAACAGTAGTATAATTCCAAGTCAGAATGGTGAAGGGGAATTTCCTGCTGGAGGTACTCCTATGTATCTGCTCATCCTTTCCTTTTAGGTGGTCAATGTCATGGAGGTGGAGGAAGCTGTTGGTGTAGCCTTGCAGATAGTAGACTCTTCTACAGCTGTGCATCAGTGGTGTCGAGAAGGAATGTTGAAGGTGTTGGACAGTGTTGTTAAAGCTGCACTTATCCAGGCAAGTGCAGTATATTCCATTAACCCTTGATCTGTAGATGATGGACAAAGTGTGGGGAGACAGAAAGCACATTATTCACTGTAGAATTCCTAGCATCTGACCACTTCTCATAACCACAGTTTTTTATATGGCTGATTCAAACCAGTTTCTGGTCAATGGTAAGCCCCCAAGATGGGGGTATTCAGTGACAGTAATGTCCTGGAGCAAAAATGATTTACTTTCAACACCACAGCCATCTTCTTTTTTGCTAGCTATGATATTATCTAGGGGAGAATTTTCTCCCTGATTCCCATTGACTCAATTTTCCTAAGACTCCTTGTTACCACATTCAGTCAAAATGCTGCCTTGACTCTCACCTTCCGTCTGGAGTTCTGTTGTGTTGTCCAAGTTTGGACCAAGGTGTGATGAGGTCATGATTTGAGTGGCTGTGGTAGGACCAAAAATGAGCAGCAGTAAGCAGCTTAATGCTGAGTAAGTACAAAGCGCACTGTCAATGATTTCTTCCATCACATTTCTGATTAAGTGATGATGAAGAGCAGACTGGCAGGGAATGTTGCATTTGTCCTGCTTTACGTGGACAGTGTTGTATCACAACTAGAAGAACTTGGCTAGTGGTTACATCTAATTCAGAATAACAAATCTTCAATTCCATTTACCAAATGTTGTTAGGGCCCATTGCCTTTGCTAAATGTAGTGTATTCAGACATTTCTAAATATCATGTGGAGTTAATCAAATTAACCGAAGACAGTCTACATTGATGCTGGGGACCTCATAAGGATTCTGAGATAAACCATGGGCAATTCTAGCTGTAAAGTTTTGCAAATGCTTCAGTCTTGACTTTTGAAGTGATGTGCTGGTATATTCCCAACATTGAGAATGGAGATGTTAGTCAACCCTCCTCCTCTTGTTGTTTAATTGTCCACCAACATTTGCATTTGGTGAACAGCTTTGATCTGATCTGTAGCTTGTGGGTTCACTTAATTCGGTCTATTGTATGTTGGCTTTGTTGTTTGCTGTACATGTGGTCCTATGGTATAGCTTCACCATATTGACACCTCATTTTTGTGTGTGTCTGGTGATGCCCCCCCCACCTCCCCCGAACGCTTTATTGAATCAGAGTTGATCCCCCGTCTTGTTGTTAATGGTAGTGTTGGGGATTTGCTAGGCCAGGAGATTACGTACTGTAATTAAATAGAATTCTGCAGCTGTCAATGACCCACAGCCTTCCACGTGTGCTCAGTTTTGAGTTCCTGGATCTGTTCAAAATTGTTGCCAATTAGCATGGTGGTAATATTACACAATATGTTGGAGATGTCCTCAGTGTGAGGACAGAACTTCACAACAACTGTACACTATCACTTTTACCAATATTGTCATGGACAAATGCATCTCTGACAGGTGAATTAGTGAGCATGATACCATGTAAGATTTTAGTCTTCAAACAAAAACAAAAAATGCTGGAGAAACTCAGCGGATTCAGTAGCATCTGTGGTAAGAAATCAGAATTAATTTTTCAAATCCAGTGATTCTTCATCCAGATTCTTCATGAGAAGTTTCATCGGCATGTTCTGATGAAGTGTCACCAGACTCAAAATGCTAACTCTGCTTTCTTCCCACAGATGCTAGCAGAGCTGCTAAGTTTCTCCAGCAATTGCTGCCTTTGTTTAAGATCTCCAGCCGCCACAGTTCTTTGTATTATTTTGAGGTTTCAGTCTTCTTGGTTCCAACACCATTGGCTGCTGATACGGTCCAGCAGCTATGTGCATCAGGACTTGGCCAGTTCAACCAGTAGTGGTGCTAATGAGCCACTTTTGTTGGTGGACATTGAACTGCCCCACCTTTAGGGCATTCTGTATCCTTACAACACTCAATGCTTTTTTCAAGTGTGTTCCACTTCACATTTTGAGGGTTTGTCCATTTAATGGGACAGGATGTACCAAGCGATATTACCACCTATCATCTCTATATTTATTTTCATTATATTTTGTTGCAGTTTCTCAGCGATTTCAGATAGTATTTTATAATCAATCACATTTGCTGTGGGTCTGGAGTCACATGTACACCAGACTAGGTAAGGACTGCAGATTTCTTTTTGTGAAGGGTATTAGTGAACCAGACTATCTTTTTAAATAATCAACAACACTTTCATGTTCACTTTTAGACCACATTTTGCTTCAAGATGTATTTATTGAACTTAAAATTCCACTAGATGCTGTGGTGGGACTTGAAACCATGGCCTCAAAGCATTAGCCCAAATCTATTGGATGACCTGTCCTGTGTCATTATCAATATATGAATGCCTGGCCCATTTTCCAGCTTTGAACTAGGAGGTTTGCTCTTGGAGCCAACCATCCATAGCAGGCTTCAAAGGGACAGACTGATGTCCTTCCTTTAATGGTTTGAAATCCTTAGAGGGACATGAAATTTCCAGTTGCTCAATTATAACAATGCTGCTATCCATCAGATTGTTATGAGATTTTGAGATTTATTCTTGGAACCAACAAGTACTGACCTTAAAATTAAACACATGAGGAAGTGAAATTCCAGCAATTGGAAAAAATGTGTCTGAGAAAATGTCTGAGTTTTAATTATGATTTGTTCTCAACAGACCAATCAATGGAAAGTAATGAAAGTATTCCAATGCTGTATCAAAGACAAACATTTTAAACAAAGCCCCTTTTATTTCATTAATCACAGTACTACCTGTGAAAATATCCAGCATTTTAACTAAAACTTGCACACTGGGCAATTGCTGTTTTATTCTCAAGCAATCATGGAAGTAGTTTAAACTGCAAAGTCATTACAGCCATATTCACATAAAATACTGACAAAGATAGGTCATAAATTTGTCCCAGTGGTTTGGGATATTTCTTGATGTTCTACAACAAGCTCATTATTTTGCGCTAATGCAACAAACTACTTGTGAACAAAAAGCATGTGTCGTTTAGTAAAATGCCTAAGTAATGCTCTTATGTTATGTAAGTTCAAACCAAAATTGGCAATTTTACCTTTGCTTAAACATACTTTTGATTTTCAGGACTGTCCACTCTTGGTACCTTGTAGTATTTGCCATTTTAACTGGTAAGTGGTCCTGGGCAAGGCTTGACATGGTTCACTGACACTAATTTTCCTTTGTCTTTGTTTGTTTTGGGGCCATCCAGTGATTAGTGGTGGATGATACATCAGTGTAGACTATCACAGAAATGACACTTGTGCTTGATAGTAAAAGGATTTATTTCATGATAGCAATAGGCAAAACTACATTTAATGAGGCATAATTACTAGGACTGGGAGCTGGGCAGATACATCTGTTCCCTTTGACAGTAGAACTCTTTGTCTTCACTCACATGCTATGAGTGATATCAGTAGCATAGACAGAGCCACTGTATCAGTCTTGACCATTTCAGAACCATAATCTTATAGAACATTTCTTTCTAAGCATTTTTACCACAGTCAAGCCATTACATAATCAAGAGCATAAAAATATTAATTCTATGACTATTCCTTCTCCTCCAAGAATCCGATTTCACAGAAGTAGACAATCTGGACATTGCACACTTTTCCCAGAATATACTCTCTTTGGTTGGGAAAATCATGAGTCTTATGTTTGAGCACTGGTGTCTTTAGAACATAGAACATAGAACATAGAACATAGAACAGTACAGCACAGAACAGGCACTTCAGCCCACGATGTTGTCCGACCATTGATCCTCATGTATGCACCCTCATATTTCTGTGACCATATGTACGTCCAGCAATCTCTTAAATGCCCCCAATAACCTTGCTTCCACAACTGCTG
Source organism: Chiloscyllium plagiosum (assembly GCF_037043375.1). Lineage (NCBI taxonomy): Eukaryota > Metazoa > Chordata > Chondrichthyes > Orectolobiformes > Hemiscylliidae > Chiloscyllium > Chiloscyllium plagiosum. The sequence continues at coordinate 77,155,362 of NW_028270141.1, read as the reverse complement.
CTGGCAATGCATTCCATGCTCTGACAACTCTCTGTGTAAAGAACCCGCCTCTGACATCCCCTCTATACTTTCCTCCAACCAGCTTAAAACTATGACCCCTCGTGTTAGCCATTTCTGCCCTGGGAAATAGTCTCTGGCTATTGACTCTATCTATGCCTCTCATTATCTTGTATACCTCAATTAGGTCCCCTCTCCTCCTCCCTTTCTCCAAAGAAAAAAGTCCGAGCTCAGTCAACCTCTCTTCATAAATAAGCCCTCCAGTCCAGGCAGCATCCTGGTAAACCTCCTCTGAACCCTCTCCAAAGCATTTACATCTTTCCTATAATAGGGCGACCAGAACTGGACGCAGTATTCCAAGTGCGGTCTAACCAAAGTTTTATAGAGCTGCAACAAGATCTCACGACTCTTAAACTCAATACCCCTGTTAATGAAAGCCAAAACACCATATGCTTTCTTAACAACCCTGTCCACTTGGGTGCCCATTTTAAGGGATCTATGTACCTGCATACCAAGATCCCTCTGTTCCTCCACACTGCCAAGAATCCTATCCTTAATCCTATACTCAGCTTTCAAATTTGACCTTCCAAAATGTATCACCTCGCATTTATCCAGGTTGAACTCCATCTGCTACCTCTCAGCCCATCCCTGCATCCTGTCAATGTCCCGCTGCAGCCTACAACAGCCCTCTATACTGTCAACGACACCTCCAACCTTTGTGTCATCTGAAAACTTGCTGACCCATCCTTCAATCCCCTCATCCAAGTCATTAATAAAAATTACAAACAGGAGAGGCCCAAGGACAGAGCCCTGTGGAACACCACTCACCACTGACTTCCAGGCAGAATATTTTCCTTCTACTACCACTCACCATCTTCTGTTGGCCAGCCAATTCTGTATCCAGACAGCTAAGTTCCCCTGTATCCCATTCCTCCTGACCTTCTGAATGAGTCTACCATGGGGAACCTTATCAAATGCCTTGCTGAAGTCCATATACACCACATCCACAGCTCGACCCTCGTCAATTTTTCTAGTCACATCCTCAAAGAACTCAATAAGATTTGTGAGGCCCGACCTGCCCCTCACAAAGCCGTGTTGACTGCATTTAATCAAACCATGCTCTTCCAGATGGTCATAAATCCTATCCCTCAGAATCCTTTCTAACACCTTGCAGACAACAGATGTGAGAATTACTGGTCTGTAATTGCCGGGGATTTCCCTATTTCCTTTCTTGAAGTGAGGAATTACATTTGCCTCTTTCCAGTCCTCAGGTACGATTCCAGTGGAGAGCGAGGATGCAAAGATCTTCTCAAGTGGCGAAGCAATTGCATTTCTCATTTCCCAAAGCAGCCAAGGACAAATCTGGTCTGGGCCTGGCGACTTGTCAATCTTAATGTTTGACAAAATTTTCAGCACATCAGCTTCCTCTATCTCTATCCATTCCAGCATGCTCTTCAAAGGTTTCATTCACTACAAAGTTTGTTTCTTTCGTAAAGACAGAAGCAAAAAACTCATTTAGGGCTTCCCCTACCTCCTCAGACTCCACATAAATGTTCCCTATGCTATCCCTGATCAGCCCTACTCTTTCTTTGACGATTCTCTTATTCCTCACTTAAGTGTAAAATGCCTTTCTGTTCTCCCTAATCCGTTCTGCCAAGCCTTTCTCGTGCCCCCTCCTGGCTCTCCTCAGACCATTTTTGAGCTCCTTCCTCGCCTGCCTGTAATCCTCCAGAGCTGAGCTTGACCCTAGCTTCCTCCACCTTATGTAAGCTACCTTCTTCCTTTTGACAAGAAGCTCAAACAAGGCTCCTTTATCTTACCCCTTCTTGCCTGTTTCAGAGGGATATATTTATTCATCACTCACAACAACTGTTCCTTAAACAGTCTTCACATGTCTATAGTGCCTTTACCATGAAACAATTGCTCCCAGTCTATGCTTCCTAACTCATGTCTAATCGCATCATAGTTTCTTCTTCCCCAATTAAATAGCCTCCCATTTTGCCTAATCCTCTCCTTCTCCATAGCTATAGAGAATGTGAGGCAGTTGTGGTCACTATCACCAAAATGCTCTCCCACCACAAGATCTGATACCTGCCCCGGCTCATTGCCGATCACCAAGTCTAGAATGGCCTCTCCCCTCGTCGGCCTGTCAACGTACTGAGTTAGGAAACCCTCCTGAACACACCTTACAAAAACAGCTCCATTCAAATCTTCTGCTCGAAGGAGGTTCCAATCAATATTGGGAAAGTTAAAGTCACCCATTACATCAACCCTACTGCGTCCACACTTTTCCAAAATCTGCCAACCTATGCTTTCTTCCATCTCCCTGCTGCTATTGGGGGGCCTGTAGTAAACCCCTAACGAGGTGACTTCTCCCTTGCTGTTCCTAATTTCCACCCATACTGACTCGGTAGGCAGATCTTCCTCGACAATGGAAGCTTCTGTAGCTGTGAAACCCTCTCTGATTAGTAGCGCTACACCCCCTCCTCTTTTTCCCCCCTCCCTATTCTTTTTAAATGCACCAAACCCTGGAACATCCAGCAACCATTCCTGCCCCTGAGAAACCCATGTCTCTATTATGGCCACAACATCATAGCACCAGGTACTGATCCATGCTCTAAGTTCATCACTTTTATTCCCGATAGTCCTTGCGTTAAAGCAAACACACTTTAACTGATCCCTTGGTTCCCTCCCAGGAAAATCCTTCCCATTTAGCTGGTCTACCTCTTGCTATTGCCTCATTTGCATCAACTCTCACCTCCGGTATACAGCTCAGGTTCCCACCCCCCTGCCATACTAGTTTAAACCCTCTCGAACTACTCAAGCAAACCTTCCACCCAGGACATTGGTCCCCTTCCAGTTCAGATGCAACCCGTCCTTCTTGTACAGGTCCCACCTTCCCCAAAAGGCATCCCAATTATCTAAATATCTGAAGCCCTCCCTCCTACACCAGCTGCGCAGCCATGTGTTAAGCTGCGTCCCCTCCCTGTTCCTCGCCTCGCTATCTCGTGGCACCAGTAGTAAACTAGAGAACACTACTCTGTTCGTCCTGCTTTGCAGCTTCAATCCTAACTCCCTGAAATCACTTTTTATATCCTCGATCCTTTTCCTGGCTAAATCATTAGTGCCAATATGTAACACGATTTCTGGCTGTTCGCCCTCCCCTTTTAGAACCTTATACACCCGATCGGAGACGTCCCGGACCCTGGCACCAGGGAGGCAACATACCTTCCGGAAATCCCGATCCTGACCACAAAATCTCCTGTCGATTCCCCCTAACTGTCGAGTCCCCTACCACGAGTACTTTTCTATTCTGCCCCTTTCCCTTCTTTGCCACAGTGTCAGGCTCAGTGCCAGAGAACTGACTGCTATGGGTTTCCTCTGGTAGGTCATCCTCCCCAGCAGTATCCAAAACGGTATACTTATTGCTGAGGGGAATGTCCACAGGGGATCTCGGCACCGTCTGACTGTCCCCTTTCCTCCCCCTAACTGTAACCCATCTATCCTTGTCCTGAGCCTTAGGAGTGACCAACTCCCGGTAACTCCTCTCAGTTACCCCCTCAGCCTCCCGAATGATCCGTAGTTCATCCAGCTCCATCTCCAATTCCCTAACACGGTTTTCAAGGAACTGGAGTTGGGTGCACTTCCCGCAAACGTAGCCAGCGGAGACGTGTGCCATGTCTCCCACCTGCCACATTCTGCAGGAGGAGCAAGCAACTGCCCTAGCATCCATACCCGACTTATCTGAACACCTACTCAGTACTAAAGTAGAAAGCTTAGTTCAAGTTGCTATAAAATTAATAATAAACTTATATTCAATTAGCCACCTTGCTGATATATATGGTCACTGCTTTCCTTCCCGGCTGCCCCTCTGGTCCTCGTCACTTCCTCCGCTGCTCCCTCTCCTTCTGTGAAAGGAAAAACACCGCTGTCCGCTACCGGTAAGTAATTTTAAAATGCTGCCTTACCTTAGCTGCAGTCTTCCGGGTTTGTCTTACCTCTGCTGCTGCTCGCATCAAAATGGACTTTGGTTTTGATCTTTGGACATTTCTCAACTGGGAGGTCTTTTATCTCTCAAATATCCTTTGCAGGTGTCATCATTCTTTGAGGACCTTGATATTGATCCATTATCTTATCTAGAGGTCACTTGATCTACTGAATTTCTTTCCCAGATGCACATTTTTGTGCTAACTCAGATAGCTTTGACCAAAATACAATTGGGAGAAAGTGAGGACTGCAGATGCTGGAGATCAGAGCTGAAAATGTGTTGCTGGAAAAGCGCAGCAGGTCAGGCAGCATCCAAGGAGCAGGAGAATCGATGTTTCAGGCATGAGCGCTTCTTCAGGAATCCTGAAGAAGGGCTCATGCCCGAAACGTTGATTCTCCTGCTCCTTGGATGCTGCCTGACCTGCTGTGCTTTTCCAGCAACACATTTTCAGCAAAATACAATTGGACTCACCACATAAACACAGTGGCTACCAAAACGATTTAAAGGTTAGGAATACTGCAGCAAGTAACTCACCTCCTGACTCCCCAAAGCCTGTCCACCATCTACTAGGCACAGGTCAGGAGTGTCATGGAATACTCCCCACTTGTCTGAATGAGTGCAGCCTCAACAACATACAATAAGCTTGGAACCATTCAAAAAGAAGCAGTTCGCTTGATTGGCAATACACCCACAAGCATCTATTCCCTTCACCACTGATATTCATAAGCAGCAGTATGGACTATCTGCAAGATGCACTGCAGAAATTCACCAGAGATCCTCAGACAGCACAACTGCTTTCATATAGAAAACAAGGGTAGCAGATACATCGGAACACCACCTCCTGAAATTCCCCTCCAAGTCACTCATCATCCCCCCCCCCTTGGAAATACTTTCCAAGTGCAAGTAGGGATGGACAATAAAATGTTGGCCAGCCAGTGATGTCCATGTCCCATGAGTAAATATTAAAAAATAACATTGTGTCATCATCCTTACTAGCACCATTGGGAGCTAATCAACTCCCTTTGATTACTAGAGTATTATCTTGACTCACAGACTGTGTGTGACATTAACAGAATGGTTTGTAGTCATGTAAAATGAATATTAACTCCTTCATGACCACGACCTTATGTCGTGGTCACAATCTTACCAATGCCCTCTCTGCTCAATATACTACAGCTGTACAAACCTCTGGTACGGCCACATTTGGAGTATTGCATACAGTTTTAGACACCGTATTATAGGAAGGATGTGGAAGCTTTGGAAAGGGTTCAGAGGAGATTTCCTAAGATGTTGCCTAGTATGGAGGGAAGGTCTTCCGAGGAAAGGCTGAGGAACTTGAGGCTGTTTTCTTTAGAGAGAAGAAGGTTGAGAGGTGACGTAATTGAGATGTACAAGATAATCGGAAGGTTCGATGGATTAGACAGTGAGAACCTTTCTCTGATGATGACGATGGCTCACACAAGAGGACATAGCTTTAAATTGAGGGGTGATAGATATAGGACAGATGTCAAAGATAGTTTCTTTATTCAGAGAGTAGCAGGGGCGTGGAACACACTGCCTGCAACAGTAGTAGACTCGCCAACTTTAAGGGCATTTAAAAGGTCATTGGATAGGCATATGGATGAGAATGGAATAGTATAGGATAGATAGGCTTCAGATTGGTTCCACAGGTCAGTGCAACATTGAGGGCTGAAAGACCTGTATTATGCTGTAATGTTCTATGTTCTATGTTCAACAATCTGGAGCAAACATTCTTAAGCCTGTTGTCACCTCACAGATCTATATTTCCCTTGAGTTAATATTTGAAAATCTCCAATTAAGTTTCAGCCCTGAAATATAATTATACAAAATATGAATCAGGAACAGATTAAACCAACCGTCTCCTCAATCCTGCTCTGCCATTCAATAACATCATGGCTGATCTGACTATAACCTCAAATCTACATTCCTTCTTACCCCAGTAACCTTTCACCCCTCTGCTAAACAAACATCTACCTCTATGTTAATAATGTTCAAAGACTCTAGGTTTCACACCTTTTCAGGATGGAAGTTCCATTGTTTTGGCCTCAACTGTTTTCTGTGGCAAAAAATTCTACAGGTTTATTACTCTCTGAGTGAGGAAATTTCTCCTAGTATAAGTCCATGGGCAGTCTACTTTCAGGAAGAGACTTCTAAAGCCTTATGACCCTCTGGGAGAAATAAGTTCACCTAATCTCTATTTTAATGAGCAAATCTGATTCTTTAAACAGTGACCCCCCAATTCTAGATCTTCCCATAAAAGGAAACATAAAGAAATAAGCAGTAAAACTTTTAGGATAAGGGGTAGCAGATTTAAAGTAGAGTTGAAGAGGAATTCCTTCTTGCGAATCTGTGGAATCCACTATCCTAGAGTATGGCGGATGCTGGGACATTGAGTAAATTTAAGAGGGGGTTCAATCTTTAAATGGTAATGAGTTGAAGAGTTATGGAGAGCAGGGCAGGAAAGTGGAGTTGAGGCCAAGATGAGATCAATCATGGTACAGAAAGCTTGAGGAGTTACTCCTAGTTTGGGTGTTTTTATGAAACGTTCTCTTCACATCTATTCTGGGAAGAGGCCCCACCACCCGCCCCAGGACTTTATATTTCAATGAAGTCATCTCTTATTCTTCCAAACCCCCAGCTAGCACTCCAACCTTTCCTTATAAGACAACCAGCCCACTCCAGGTATTCGGGAAGGACTTTTGCCCAGAACGACGATTTTACTGCTCCTCGGATGCTGCCTGAATTGCTGTGCTCTTCCAGCACCACTAATCCAGAATCCGCTCCAGGTATTCGTCTGGTAAGCCTTTGTTAAACTGTCTCAGTGCATTTACATCCTACCTTGCTGTGACTATTACTTTGCAAAGTATTCCAGGTGACGTCTGACCAGTGCCCTATATAATTGACGCATAACATTCCTACTTCTGTATTCAGTTTCCCTCACAATAAAATATAGCATTTGATTAGCTTTCCTGATTATTTGCTGTATCTGAATATGATTTGCATATTATGCACAAGAACACCCGATCACTCTGCTTCTCAAGTTTATGAAATCTCTCACAATTTAGATAATATGTTTCGTTTTATATTCTTTTGCCAAAATGGAAAGTTTCATGTTTTCCCATATTTTATTCTACTTGCCACATCATTGCTCGGTCAGTTAGCTTATCGACATCATTTTCTACCCACCCTGTGTCTTCTTCCAACATACATTTTTGTCGATGCTCTCTTAAAAGTCAAAAATTATACTGTCTGTGAGTGAAACTCTGGTGTTGCACCCGTCCTCCTAGACCTTTCTGCAACCTTCAATAAAGTAACAACACCATGTATAAAAACCTTCCCCCCACCCTCCATCTCTATGGGAATGTCCTTATCTGGTTCCACCCACATTTGTAGCACAGCTTGCCAACAGCAGCAATTCTTCCCATTCTGACTCTGTTACTTCAAGAGGCCTCCTAGGATCTCCTTTTTGGCACGACCATCCTTTGTCCTTAGTAATGTCATCCAGATTTATCCTGTCACCATTTCACTACATCTACATTGTCAAGACTACTTGTTAGATATCCAGTTATTAGTGAGGCATAGTTTCTTCATTAGCACACTACCTGCAAGCATTATATGCTGCTGAATTATGCTAAATTTTTCAGATAACATTAAGCTCATTGAGGTGTCTATGGTTACATTAACTTTAGAATCTCAAGACCATTCATCATTTTTAATGAATTGTTATTGATGAACAGGTGAGTAAAAATCTTTTCATTGCGCAGGAATATTTGCAACAAGAATGCTACTAGGGCTCCTTGAAATACAAACTTGAGTCATAAGTTGATATGGTAATTTCAAGCTAGTGAAAGAACGGTATCTTTCTACACACATTTTCAAATGTGCACACAGCAGTTCCTATTTTGAATATGCACATAATTTGTCAAAGTCTGTGTGAATACTTTTTTTCCTAATTTTCTACACACAGCCCTTTTGGACATTATGTAATACTGCAGATGTACACGCCTGTTGACAGAATGCTATGCTTTGCACTGTCCCCAACCACCCTGCTGCAATATTATTAATTGTATGTGGTAAGCACCCAATTTCTGGCAAAGTTTTTCACTGGGGGTTGGTTTCAGCCAAATTGGTGGGAGGAATGAGAGAGGAGAAATGCATAAGCAACTGTACATTTTTCCACACTTCTAACATCCATCACCTCTCTCAAATTGCCTCAATTTGCCTGTGTGATTTTAACTCAAAGGTCTCATATATATAATGCTGACCAGCTCCCTACCCAAAATGGCTGTGAAGAGGTGGAGAGGCAATGGTAGGTGAAGGATAAAATGAAATTGAGAATCTGGGGTAGCAGAGCCACCAACTTTCCTTGTGGTCTCCTCTATCAGTTTTATCTTGATTGCCCCTTGAATGTTTCTGCATTTTGACTTTATATTTGTGTGAAGCTGGAGTACTTGTATTGTATTTGAATATCTGAATAGATTATAGATTTCTTATGAGCTTGTTACTTCCCGAGATCCAGTATTAGTACGCTAAGAAGTGATTAAGGAATGAAAATTCTTCGTACTCTGGACCAGAACTTAAAAACAGAGCAATGCAAAGGATAGGGTTGGAAAGCATGACTCAGAGTGGGAGGGTATGATGACAGGATAAGTGATGTTGAATAAACATGGCTATAAAAAGGAATTCTGAGGCTGCACATCAGTTTTTCCCAATGTATTACAGCTCCTGCCATGTGTTCTTGATTTAGAAGCACTGCTAAGAAAATCTTGAAATTATCTCGAATCATCCTTAATATAATCACCTTCCAAAGGACTCAAAGTGTTAGTACTGATGAGTTAATGTAGGAATTGATACATAACTGTAAAAACAGGTCAGCTACTCCAGGCATGATATAGTGCAAGTTCCAGAGTATAAGCTTTGCCAGCAGACGGTAAGAAGCTGCTGAACTATACATTAAGCACTGTGGAATTCTGGCATCTGTGCAAGGGACCAGACTGGAGAGCAGGATGGTACAGGAGCATGGCAACCATGGGGAACACAAGACAGATTTGGCAGGTTTTCATTTACTGTGACCCTCACTTTCAGTTTAAATCTCCAATTGGCACAATTAACTGGGGTAGTATTCAAACATTCCAGATACATTACAACATAGTTATCTAATTTTAATACGTGACAGTGGTCTAATGAATCTTTCACAGGTTCCAATAGAGAAGAAAAATGAATATAACAGCTAAGAATGGACGCTACATAGTTACTTCATCTCTATTTCTTTTTTATTTCTGTTGCCTTCCATGGATTTGACATCACTTAAAAAGCACTGAATGCCTATTTCAATTATACCTGACTGTGAATCAATGTTTGCAAATAATGTGCAAGAAGTTTCTTCTGGCAGACAATATTTAATTGCAGCCTGCTTCAAACAGTCAGTCTTACACCAGAAAGTCCCATTACAGAGAATTGGGTGTAACTCAAAATGGGCAAGAAGTCAGCATAGCTCATCTCTACCCAATCAGTTTGCAATTTCAAGTTGGATGCTCTTGTCTGGACGACATAGGCTATGTTGTTCTTCTGAGCTAAAGGGTAAACAGCTAATAAGAGATTAAGCTATACCAAAAACATTATCCAGTAGTGTGTCTTAAATAACCTGGAATCACTCAAAATGCCCTCTTGCATCATTAGGAACATTTTCTTTCCAGTGTGATTCAGTATATAGCTCACCCTGAAAGAATCCCAGAGATGTGCAATGGTAAATTCTGTACATTTTCAGACTGTGCTATCACTTTAGAACTAATAGGCCTGGGTCAAAATGTCAACATGTATCAAAGACTATTTGAGAGAAAAATATGAATGAAGGTATTGGACAAAGAAATAGCATTTTATATGTTTGCTGGTTATTTTTCTGTGAAATATAGTTTTTTGAAATGAATATTTGTAATAGACAAGAAGATTTGCTTTGGATATTGGAAAGAGTCATTACTAACAGAAAATGAAATGTTTTCCTTGAATATTTTTGAAAATGTTGATAATATTAATTAGTGTAATATGGAATTTGGGTGCTGCGAAAATTAAAGCAGCTTAATCTGAAATAGGATACAAAGGGACCAATATGCACCACTGTTCTCCAGTAGGATTGCTTTCCCGTAATGGAACTATTGTTCTCCAGGAATCTTGCTGCACTCTAGTTGGCTGCTGTGTTTGAACTAGCCTGTTGACCTCTTGTGGGGAGGCTGTTCACCAGGAGAGCTGCTGTGTTCCAGTAAGGATACAATTCTCTAGTAGCACTGCTCTCAGAGGACTTTAGAGCCGTAGTGGCTACCTGTGGTTTTGTGCAGTTGCTGCACACCACTAGAGCTGTAATGCTCAGTAGTGATGCTGTGTCTGTTCCATTCGGACTATTGCATTGCATGAAGGCTGCTGTGCTTCAGTACATCTGCTGGCCTCTAGTGTGGCCAGAGTGCTCCAGTAAAACTGCTGTGTTCCTTCAAAGTTGGTATGTACCAGCAGAACTACAATACTTCACTAGGGCTGCTATGTTCCATTATTGCTGTTAAGCACCACTGTTGTCCAATACGTTATTCTGAAGAAAAAGCAGAAAGCTTGCTATGCTCCTAATGCAGACAGAGTTATTTAATGTGATGAAGAGGAAGCTATGGTTTTGGGTTCTCAGCAAGCATTATTAAGACTTGAGGTTCTGTGTAAAACTATTTAAATCAACACACAGCACCACAATATGATATTTTACTAGGTATGTCTTTTTCCTGGAAATTAGAGCAAAGAAAGCACCATGGACACCACAATGATTAAACCACTAAAGCTCCCTGTTGTTTAAAGACTTGTTTTCAATTTTTCCAGAATATTGTTTTTATTATGGGATCTTTGTCTTCTTTTGCTGCTGTGGTATCTGTCTGCCATCTACAAGGCACAATTCAAGAGGGTGATGGAATTTTCTCCACTAGCCTGCAGCTTCAACAATACTCAAGAAACTTAACACCATCCAGGACAAAGCATCCCACTTGGATGACACCACATCTATCACTTGCAGCATTCACTTTCTTCACCACTAATGCATAATGATGGCAGTGAGCACCACCTAAAAATGCACCACAACAATTCATGAAGGATCCTCTGACAACACCTTCCAAACCTGTGACCTCTACCACCTAGAATCACAAGGGCAGCAGACGGATGGGGACACCACCATGTGCAAGTCCTCCTCCAAACCACACATCATCCTGACTGTATCATCATTTATCTTTCAGTGGGGCAAAATCCTGGAAACCCTTCCCTAATGGTATTGTGGACCTACTTACAACAAATGGACTGTAAGTGTCCAAGCGGACAGCTCATCCCCACATTCTGAAGGACAACCAGGGATGTGCATTAAATGCTCATAATAATTTTTAGAAATCAATCACAAAAACATGATGACTTAAATACAGTAAAATCATCAAGCAGACATAAATAGATCAGTTCTCAGGACTTGACGGGGTAAGGATCTGAGATTCTGTCTGCTCAGGCCTGTGAACGGCACAGGTTTCACAGTCATCTCTGACATCTATAATCTTCTTTGAGATTCCTGGCCACAGCACTGGTTCCTGAGCCTTGGCTTTACACTTACTAATGCCTGAGTATTGCTGCTGTATTTTGTTTGAGATATCATTCTGCCGCAAAGGTAGGATTAAGAGCCTCCCAACAAATGCCACAAGGCCATCCATAATGTTACAATTCTGCCGATGATAAAAATAGATCTTCAAAGCCAACCTATCAGGTGTATGATCTATCTAAACTTCGATACATTGTTGACAAAGTAAGACATGCTTGGTCTTTCTTTTGTTCCTGTTAAAAGTTGTTCAACCTGTTTTTTTTTTTTGCTGACCATTTATCACTGTGACCAAAGCACATGATTAGATTTCACAAACAAATCCCTCATCAATGTAAGGCTGTCGAGTGTCATTCTGGACAATACATCTGCCATGATTTGAAGCTTGCCATGCACATATTTGGTCTTACAAGCAAACTTCATAAAGTAGGAACTTCTCTATTCATGGAGGCATCCTTGCCAATTCTTTGTCACCTAATGGGGTGCCAAATAGATTACAATCTATCTTAATGAGAACGTTCAACTTAAAGGTGTAGACCAACATGTGACCAATAGAGGGTCCTTTTCTATACCGTGTTTTGTCTCTCCCTGTCTAACAATGTCCTGGAAATGTACTACAAAGGTTTCTGACACCCATCTTTTTGTTTTTAAAAGAACATTGCTCCTATGCCTGTACCTCAAACATCTGCAGCTCTGATAGTTGGGAAGGATGGGCTGTCATGGATCAGAATATTTGTGAGCATCAGCATTTCCTTGACCTTTTGGAAAGCGTCTTCCTGATGGAAATGCCAAAATCATTCTTGTGTCTTGCTTCAATAGTTCAGCCAACATTGCCAAGTAAGGCAAACATTTACCAACTGGTTTACCGTGTCTAGAAATCTTTGCAGGATATGAAGCTATTTTTGAGTTGGAAATTCTTAATAGTCTTTAATCTTTGGAGGTTTAGCCTTATCTCATGTTTGTTAATGCAATGTTCAAAAAATCGAATAGTTTACTTGGAAAATCCCTCTTCAGTGAGAGAAAGCCCTTTGGCCTGGAGGTATTTTAAAACTGTATGGACAATTTGGCAGTACTCTTAAACCATTTCTCAATTGAATAGTTGGCATATGTCACTTTCCAAACTTTGTGATATAATGGACATAGTCTGCTAGAAAGTCTCTCAAGCAGAGGCTATCCAAAATGACAATTTGTTGACACAAAATCTCCTCAATGAAGCAATAAGAGTCTTGATTGCTCATCTAACAGCATCTAACAAAATCCATTGTGTGGTCAAAACTCTACTTTTGGACAACTTAGCTTAACTCTCATCGCCTGTAGACATAGGGTGGATTTCCTTTGAAACATCCTTTTTTGAGTTGTATTAGGCCAAGGTATTTTCTGAAGAACCTGTTGGGTTTAAATGCAGTAACCATAGCCAAACAAAACCTAATTGGATTGGTCACCAGGAAGTAATATCTATTTTGATATTTTTTTCAAGTTTCATCTGAACTTTATTCATTAAGGGATGCAGAATCTTCCTGGATGTGGATAGACATTGCGGCTTAGCATCCTTCCTTAACATGATGCTATATTTAGTATTATGCTGGCAACAATTTAGGGTATCTCATTACAAAGGGCATCTTAGTCCTGTGTGCAAGAACAAAGAATGAGGCTTACTGATCATGAATTGTGTATTCATTCTTTATTATCCGACACCTCTTATGTTGTAATGTTACTTTAAGCATATCTGTAATGTTGAGAACTGAACCTCGGATAAATGTAATTTGTATCTGCAGGATGTAAATTCTGTTACTTCAGCCATGGGATTTGAACTGCTAGATCTTTGATACATCTATATCAAGCTTAAAATTCACATTACACAAATGCCAGACAATGACCATCTCCAATAAGAGACAATTTAACCACTGCATGTTGACATTATTTGCTGCTACCATCACTGAATCCCCCACTATCAACATCTTGGGGTTACCATTGAACCAGAAATGCAACTGTAATTGCCATAAGAACACAATGGATACAAGAGCAGGTCAGATGTGGGGAATACTGCAGTGAGTAACTCACCTCCTGATTCTCCAAAACCTGTCTACTGTCTACAAGGCACAAGTCTGGAGTATGATGGAATATTCCCCACTTCCCTGGATAAGTGCAACCCAACATGACTCAAGAAGCTTGAGACCTTCCAGGACAAAGCAGCCTGCTTGATTAGCATTGTGTTCACAAGCGTCCACTCCCTCCACCACTGACACTCAGTAGCAGCAGTGTTTACCATCTATAAGATGTACCACAAAAATTCACCAAATATCCGAGATAGCACCTTCCAAATACTTCTACCTAGAAGGACAAAGGCAGCAAATACTTGGAAACACTGCAACCTGCATGTTCCCCTCCAAGCCACTCAACATTCTGACCTGGAAACTTGGAAGTCAAAGTCATGGCATTTCCACTCGAAAGGCATTGTGGGTCTACCGACAGCACATGGACTGCAGCGTTTCAAGAAGGCAGCTCACCACCACCTTCTTAAGAGAAACTAGGGAGGGGTAGCCAGTGATGCCCACATCGCACAAGCGAACAAACAAAATGAAAGAGATGGCGGTTGGTATGCAAATTAACCATCAAATTGAAATCTGTTGAATCACCAAATTCTCCGAGGGATCTCTCAGGTATATCTTCTCAAATAGGGGTTTGACCACATTCACCTCTTTATATGAGTAAGCAATTTTGCTGCCGTGAAACTGAGTCCTCCTTCTGCATACCTTCTGAAAATGACCAACAGTTTTGCAGACGTATAACTCTTTTGTAATAGCTGGGCACTATTTGCTCTTGCGGGGATCAGTTGGCTCAATTGGCTGGATGCCAGTTTGGAAGACAGAGAGATGCCAATAGTTTGAGTTTAATTCTCATATAGGTTGAATTTACCATGCAAGGCTCTCCCTCTCAACCTCTCCCCTTGAATAGAATAGAATAGAATCCCTACAGTGTGGAAACAGGCCCTCCAGCCCAACAAGAGTAACTCATCCACAGCTATTCCCCTACGTTATTACTCTATATTTACCCCTGACTAATGCACCTACACATCCCTAGACACTATGGGCAATTTAGCATGGCCAATTCACCTAACCTGCACATCTTTGGATTGTGGGAGGAGCAGAGGAAACTCATGCAGACACAGGGAGAATGTACAAATTCCTCATAGGCAGTCACCCGAGGCTGGAATCGAACCTGGGTCCCTGGCGCTGTGAGGCAGCAGTGCTAACAACTGAAACATCGTGCTGCCCCTTGCCTGAGGTATGGTGACACTTAGATTAAACCATTGTCTCTGTCTTTCTCTTATGAGAGAGCAACCGTATGGTTCTTATGACTTTGTTTATTTTTGTGAGTCTGTTTTGTTCCAGAGTTCAGATGCTAAATCTTAGTGTCTGCTGTCTGGCCTACTCTCCATGTCTATCTACAGTTTGTTTAAACCTTTTAAAATGGACAGTATCTATTGCTTTCCAGCAGTAAGCTGACCTTTTCATCTCAGAATTTAGTTCTGAGTCTTACTGGCTTCTGCTTTTTTTAAATTCACTTGTAAGATGTGAGATGTGGGCATCATTGGCTGGCCAGTATTTATTGTCCTAGCTGCCCTTGAGTAGGTGGCAATGAGCTGCTTTCTTCAACCACTGCAGTCCATGTGCTATAGGTAATACTGTCAGGAAAGGAAACCCAGAGACAGTGAAGCAATGGTGGTATATTTCCAGGTCAGGTTGGTGAATGGCTTGGAAGGGAACATGGAAATGGTAGTGTTTCCATGAATCTGCTGCCCTTCTTCTAAATTCACGGAACATGTTGTCCAAGGATGTGTGGCAAGTGTCTACTGTGCATCTTATTGATAGTGTACCCTGTTGCTATTGAGCATCAGAGGTGGAGGGAATGAGTATCTATGCATCTGGTGCCAATCAAGCGGGCTGCTTTGTCCTGGATAGTATCAAGCTTTCTGAGCGTTGTTGGAATTCCACTCATCCACACAAGTGTATTGTGCCTTGTAGATGGTGTACAGGCTTTGGGGAGTCAGGAGGTGAGTTACTCAATGCATCATTCTGAGCCTCTGACCTGTTCTTGTAGATATTGTATTTATATGATCAGTCCAATTGAGTTTCTGATCAATGGTTACCCCAAGGATATTGACAGTGGGGAATTCTGTCAGGGTAATGCCATTGAATGTCGAAGGGCAATGGTTAGATTGAGTTGGTTATTGCCTGACATTTGTACGGTGCAAATTTTACTTGCCACTTTTCAACCTTAGCCTGAATATTGTCCAGGTCTTGTTAAACTTGAACATGAATTGTTTCAAAATCTGAAGAGTTGCTAACAGTGCTGAAGATTGTGCAATCATCACCAAACATCTCTACTTCTGGCATTATAATGGAGGAAAGGTCACAAAATTCCAGCACAATTTGATTACTTTATCCAAAGTCAAATCTTCCTTGGACTGTAATAAATCTGACATAGACTCATAAATAATTCCAACAGCTATTCTCAGCTAATATATAGAGGTCATTAATAGAATAAGCTATGTATTTCCCCAGATGTTGAGTTCTTCTGTTAAGTATTGTTCTTTCCAGAATTGCATTTCTTCTCAGATTAAAGTAATTCTCAAAGTTATTCAAACTTCTTCCAAAGTATCTGCCTTCTTGTGTAAGTTGGTCATGTATAACATCAGCATCCAATACCTTTCAAATTCACTTCCTTCACCACCGACACAGAATGGCAGCAGTGTATGTAATCCATAAGATACTCTGCAATAACTTAAGGCTCCTCTGAGAGCATCATGTTATCCTCCAGGTTACATGCCATCCTGACCTGAAACAATATCACCATTCCATTACGGTCTCTGGGTCAAAGTCCTGGAACACTCACAGCACTGTTGGTGTATCTGCACACCATGCACCAAATCAGTTCAAGAGAGCAATTCAACATTTTCTTCTCAAAGTCAACAAGGGATGGGCACCAAAGATTGGCTTAGCCAGCAATGCCCAGATCTCATGAATTAATATTTTTAGAAATGAATTGTAGGACCTACTGAATAGTATATTTATTTAAATAAAAGCACAAAATGCTTGGGAAACTCAGCAAATGTGGCAGTCAAGTTTGGAGTGACAAAAGCAGCAAACATTAGAGTCCTAAGACTCTAGGGAGAGAAATGGCAAGATTAGGGAACCATGGATGACGGGTGAAATTGTGAGACTAGCTAAGAGGAAAAAAACGGAGCACACATAAGGTCTAGGTAATTGAAAACAGACAAACCTTTGGAAGAATATTGGGAAAGTAGGACCAATCTAAAATGAGGAATTAAGAGGGCTAAAATGGGTCATAGAGAGTCATAGAGATGTACAGCATGGAAAGAGGCCCTTTAGTCCAACCCGTCCATGCCAACCAGATATCCCAACCCAATCTAGTCCCACCTGCCAGCACCTGGCCTATATCCCGCCAAACCCTTCCTATTCATATACCCATCCAAATGCCTCTTAAATGTTGCAATTGTACCAGCCTCCCCCACAATTTCCTCTGGTAGCTCATTCCATAGACGTACCATCCTCTGTGTGAAAAAGTTGCCCCTTAGGTCTCTTTTATATCTTTCCCTTCTCACCCTAAACCTATGCCCTCTAGTTCTGGATTCCCAGACCCCAGGGAAAAGACTTTGTCTATTTATCCTATCCATGCCCCTCATTTGTAAACCTTTATAAGGTCACCCCTCAGCCTCCGCCGCTCCAGGGAACACAGCCCGGGTCATGAAATATCTTTAGCAAACAGGGTTAACGAAACTCCCAAAGCCTTATATTCGTATATGAGGAGCAAGAGGGTGACTAGAGAAAGGATTGGCCCATTCAAGGACAAATGAGGAATCAGAGAAAATGGGTGAGATTCTGAATCAGTATTTTGCATTGGTATTCACTGAGGAGAGGAATATGATGGATGTTGAGGTTAGGGATGGATGTTTAATTACTCTAGTCAGCATAAGGAGTGAGGAAATGTTGGGTATTCTTAAAAGCACTAAGGTGGACAAGTCCCCAGGTCCGGATGGGATCTATCCAAGATTACTGAGGGAAGCAAGAGAGGAAATAACTGGGGCCTTAACAGATATCTTTGCAGCATTCTTGAACACGGGTGAGGTCCCAGAGGACTGCAGAATTGCTAACATTGTCCCCTTGTTTAAGAAGGGTAGCAGGGATAATCCAGGTAATTATAGACCAGTGGTAGGGAAGCTGCAAGAGAAGATACTGAGGGATAGGATCTATTCCCATTTGGAAGAAAATAGACTCATTAATGAGAGGCAGCATGGTTTTGTGCAGGGAAGATCATGTCTTACCAACTTAATAGAATTCTTTGAAGAAGTGACAAAATTGATTGATGAGGGAAGGGCTGTAGATGTCATATACATGGACTTCAGTAATATGTTTGATAAGATTCCCTGTGGTAAGTTGTTGGAGGAAGTGAAGTTGCATGGGGTCCAGGGTGTACGAGCTTGATGGATAGAGGACTGGCTGAGCAACAGGGGACAGACAGTAGTAATGGAAGGGAGTTTCTCAGATTGGAGAATTGTGACCAGTGGTGCTCCACAGGTATCCGTGCTGGGACCACTGTTGTTTGTGATATATATAAATGATCTGGAGGAAGGTATAGGTGGTCTGATTAGCAAATTTGCAGATGAAACTAAGATTGGTGGAGTGGCAGATAGTGAAGGGACAGTCAGAGAATGCAGCAGAATGTAGATAGATTGGAGAGTTGGGCGGACAAAGGGCAGATGGAATTCAATTCAGGTAAATGTGAGGTGACACATTTTGGAAGATCCAATTCAAGAGCAAACTATACAGTAAATGGAAAAGCTCTGGGGAAAATTGATGTACAGAGAGATTTGGGTGTTCAGGTCCATCGCACCCTGAAGGTGGCAATGCAGGTCGATAGAGTGGTCAAGAAGGCATATAGCATGCTTTCCTTCATCAGACAGGGTATTGAGTGCAAGTGTTGGCAGGGCATATTACAATTATATAAGACTTTGGTTCGGCCACATTTGGAATACTGCGTACAGTTCTGGTCGCCACATTACCCAAAGGATGTGGATGCTTTGGAGACGGTGCAGACGAGGTTCACCAAGATGTGGCTTGGTATGGAGGGCACTGGCTATGAAGAGAGGTTGAGTTGATTAGGATATTCTTAAATAAAAAGGCAGAGTTTAAGGGGGGACCTGATTGAGTTCTACAAAATCATGAGAGGTATAGACAGGGTGGATAGCAAGAAGCTTTTTCCCAGAATGGAGGACTCAATTACTAGGGAACACGAGTTCAAGGTGAGGGGGAAAAGTTTAGGGCAGATATGCGTGGAAAATTCTTTACGCAGAGGGTGATGGGTGCCTGGAACGCATTGCCAGCAGAGGTGGTAGAGGCGGGTGTGATAGTGTCATTAAAGATGCATCTAACCAAATACATGAATGGGGAGGGAGCAGAGGGATACAGATCCTTAAAAAATAGACAACAGGTTGAGTCGACAGATTGGACTAGTTGGACCGAAGGTCTGTTTTCATGCTGCTATAATTTTATATATAAAAGCTTAATACTGTGGTTGCTGAAGTTCAGAAATAGAAAAAAAACAGAAAGCATTGGAGAAATTAAAGAACACGAACAGGCCCTTCGACGCCCCAAGCCTGGGCCAAAGAGCTGTTCCTGTGTTGTAATTTTCTTTGTTCTTGTTCTTTATTTTAAAACTTGTCTCTGTAACTGAACTTGAAATGATCATTCAATTTTTCTCTCCACAGATATTATCAGATCTGCTGAATTTCTCCAACACCTTCTGTTTTTTTTTTCAATTTCATAAATTCAGTAACCAAAGTATTGTGCATTTACATATAAAGTCATACAGTGTGGAAACAGATCCTTCAGCCCAAATGTCCGTGCTGACCACGTTCCCAAACTAAACTAGTCCCATCTGCCTGCACTTGGCCCATATCCCTCCAATACTTTCCTATTCATGTACTTAGCTAAATGCCTTTTAAATATTGTAACTGTGGCTGCTTCTACCAATTCCACACATGAACCACTCTCTGTGTAAACAAGTTACCTCTCATATCTTTTTAAAAACTTTCTCCTCTCACCTTAGGAATATGCCCACTAGTCTTGAAATCCCTCATCTTAAGGAAAAGGCACAGGCCATTCATCTTATTTCTACCCTTCATAATTTTATAAACCTCCGTAAGGTTTATAGAACCTCCGCTCCAATGAAAAAAGCCTCAGCTTAACCAACTTCTCCTTGTAACTCAAACCCTCCATTCCTGGTAAATCTCTTCTGAATCCTCTCCAGCTTAATATTATCCTTCCTCCAGCAGGGAAACCAGAATTGCAGATAGTCCTCCAGAATAGGCCTCAACTACTTTCCATACAACCTCAATATGATGTCCCAATTCCTATATATTTGAGTGTATTTGAGCATAATTATTTATTCAGCATGAGATTTCGTTTTTAGTCTTGAAGCAATTCTGTATCTTAAGAAATCTTTTTTCTCCAAAATGTCTAACCCTGTGTTCTCTTTGGCCCTTCTCTTGCATTATATGTATTTTTCTTAATATTACTTCTTCCCTTTCTCCTTAGTGTGGTCATATATGGTTATTTCTCTAAAGTTGTTTCAAATCTATATTATCTCAGTGCTGTTTTGTTTGGATTGCCTCAAATATTTAATGATCATGCAACATATAATAGCTGCTGATTCGAAGCTTTTTAATCCTTAATAGGACAATGTTCTTTTAATCCTCCGGCCTTAAAGTTTCTTCAAATATAAAAATCAGTTAAAGCAATGTTGTAATACTCTCTTTGTTTAAAGCTTTTAAACTCTATGATAGTGATGCAATAAGTGTTTCATTCTAATAAACCCGTAAATTATCTTACTTACTGCAGATATTTCTAACTTGATTCCGATGAAAATGGTGGTTTCCTGTTTTCTGGAGGCTTTCCCATTTCCTAATTGGCAAATGACGTCGGGTGAGAATTCTGTAGTAAGTAACTCGACTCCTGTCTCCCCAAAGCTTATCCATCCTCTTCAGATGCAAATCAAGAATCTGATTGAAAATCTCCACTTCTATATAGTAGGTAGATAGGATAGTGAAGAAGGCGTTTGGTATGCTCTCCTGTATTTGTCAGAGAATTGAATATAGGATTTGGGAGGTCATGTTGCGGCTGTACAAGATATTGGTTAGGCCACTTTTGGAATATTGTGTGCAGTACTGCTCTCCTTCCTTTCAGAAGGATGTTGTGAAACTTGAAAGGGTTCAGAAAAGATTTACAAGGATGTTGCCAGGTTTAGAGGGTTTGAGCTATAGGGACAGGCTGAACAGGCTGGGGCTGATTTCCCTGGAGCATCAGAGGCTGAGGGGTGACTTTATAGATGTTTCTAAAATCATGAGGGGCATGGATAAGTTAAATAAACAAGGTATTTTTCCAGGGTTGGGGGAGTCCAGAACTAGAGGGCATAGGTTTTGGGTGAGAGGGGAAAGATATAAAAGGGACCTAAAGGGCAACTTTTTTCATGCAGTAGGTGGTCCATGTATGGAATAAGTTGCCAGACGAACTGGTGGGAGCTAGTACAATTATGACATTTAAAAGGCATCTGGATGGGTATATTACTAGAAGGGTTTAGAGGGATATGGACCAAGTCCTAGCAAATAGGACTAGGTTATTTTAGGATATCTGGTGGGCATGAATGAGTTAGATCGAAGAGTTTGTTTCTGTGCTGTACTGCTCTATGACTCTATGACTTTAAGTGTTGCTCAAGCAATATTCAAGAAGCCCAGCACCATCCCAGACAAAGCAGATTATCATTTTAGTCATTCACAGTCTCCACCAGTGATATGCAATGGCAGTAGTATGCATCATGTACAAGATTCACTGTAGCAAAACACTAAGGCTTCTTCCAATCCAATAAACACTATCACCTAGAAGGAAAAGAGCAGCAGATACATGGGAACATCACCAATTGCAAGCTTCTATCCAACAGTAGGTTTCTTTATGTCGTCCTATAAGTCCTGTCCTGTCCTGCCTCCATACAGTGTGCCCAAAGAAAATAAATTAGTGTAGAAAGACTTATTAGTAATAGAAACATGATGAAAAAGTATATCTAAGCTTATGATTTTTGATGTGGCGGTATCTCCATGTGAATTTATTTCAAATTTTCTTGAAACTGTTTTGAATGTCCTGCAGTGAGCAAGATGCTAAATCTGGGAATTCAAAGTGTTGTACCTAATGTTAGGATTTGTGGTCGTGGGGTCAATCAAAACCTTTGCATGCAAGAATAAAACTTTTACATAAACATTTTGCTGATACTAGTTATTGAATTAAAAAGTTGACAATCATGCTTTTTGTGGGAAATAAAGTTCCATTGGTTTTGCTTGCTGATTTTAAATGCAATAGCAATTTTGTATGAAATAATCATTTTATTGTTTCTTTGTACAATATTAATTTTGTGGTCTAGTGACAAATTTGTTTGAGATTACCACATTGATACAATGAGTTAGACATTGATGAGGTTTACCAGGATTGCAGATTATCAGCATATGGCAAAATGTTGCTTCCTTGGAGTGCTTACTGTTGTTGTTCTAACCCACTTGGGTAATAACCCACTTGGGTAATAACCCACTTGGGTAATAACCCACTTGGGTAATAACCCACTTGGGTAATAACCCACTTGGGTAACACACCATAAATCAAAGCTCACTATTCCCAGGTCAGTGTGAAATGTTGAACATGCCTTTTTAAAGTGTGCAAGCTATCCCAATTTACCTGACTTCCAGAGCAGAGTTGATACAAAGCAAGTTTCAGTTCTAACCAAGAATTATTATCTATTATAATTAATTAGGCTATAACTACAAATAAACAGATATAAACCCTTGGCATATAACACAACCAAATAAAACTGTAATCCACTCATAGATGCCTTCCACCCACCACCCCCCTCCCCCCCACCTCTCTCTCTCTCACACACACACAAAATCATACACACACACAAATAAAGAAAATAACTTATTGGTGGAAGTTGGGAAAAACTGAAAAGTTAGTTCCGCGCCTTTGCTTTCCGATTCTGATGTGAGATGAACATTCCTCGGCTAACCAGGCCCTTTAGGATTCAGTTGTCTTTCTCGAGAAGCCTCCACTGGTTTGTAAGAAGTACAAGTGATTGATTCATATGAAAAATGATTTCTGATTTATCAGTTCAAAAAACACAGCCTACAGCAAGTGCTGCAGGAAAGGTATTTGTTTCTCTTCATGTTTAATGTGAGTTTTGTTTTAGTGCAGAGAACAGGAAACTCCTGCTAGGGAAAACAACAGCACTTCTCTCTCTCTCTCTCACTTTCTATCGATCTATCTCTTTCTCTGTGCCTCAGTTACTTGTTTCTATTTCCAACTACTCAGTTAGCTGATAACAAACCAGTTGTACTTGTAAGCAATTCTGCAGCTCCTGATCATCCTCACATTCCAGAAACTTAAAGTCACAAAACAACAGAGTTCACAATCGTTTTTTAATTCCTTGCTGTGAAATCAAGCAGTCATCCTGGTAAATCCCTGTTTTTAAAGCAGTTTTTATTTTTAACCTTGCAGCTTACAGTTTATAAAGACACAAAAATAAAATGACAAAGTTCTTACATTTCAAGCTTTGATTCCATCAACCCTGACCTCAGAGACTGGCTTATTTGGTTCATTTTTACTAAACCAAGATTAAGCACATCCCAAAACTTGAAATTCTGAAATGTTCAGCATGCAATTACAAACTTTATCAAGTTAAAAATCACACAAAACCAGGTTATAGTCCAACAGGTTTAATTGGAAGCACACTAGCTTTCAGAGCGACGCTCCTTCATCAGGTGATAGTGGAGGGCTCAATCCTAACACAGAATTTATAG
This sequence comes from Chiloscyllium plagiosum, assembly GCF_037043375.1. NCBI lineage: Eukaryota > Metazoa > Chordata > Chondrichthyes > Orectolobiformes > Hemiscylliidae > Chiloscyllium > Chiloscyllium plagiosum. The sequence continues at coordinate 77,131,839 of NW_028270141.1, read as the reverse complement.
CAAAAATTTACAGTGTGATGTAACTGAAATTATACATTAAAAAATTGATTGTCTGTTAAGCCTTTCATCTGTTAGAATACAGTGATAGTTTCACTTCTTTCATGTGTAAATCACAAAACCTTTTTTTTTAAAAGTTGCATTCTCGGGTTAGCTGTTAACACGGTGATAGCTAGACAATATGTTGAAGGTGTTGGCTCCCTGTGTTCTCTGTCTATGACCTGATGTTTAGATTGATTCTAAACTAAAAAGGGAGATAACGGAGTTTTACATAAATGCATGCAGTTTTTGAGTAAAGTACAATGTAACCCTAAAAGTACAAATTCACCCCACAAAATAGATGTGTGCATGTGGGTCTTTGTCTGTCATTGTGATCAGTAACCTTGATTTTGGATCATCCAGTGTCATTTCACAAACCCAGTTCTTTGATGAAACCGAGTCAACATGCACACAGATGATAGCTTCTAATAGCTGCTGGCTTTGCTGTTACACATGCTGAAGTTGCTCTATACACTCACTGGAAACGAGGGTACAAATATGTGAGGGCTCCAGCTGTGATTTGTATTCTCCATGATGATGCAAAACAGGGGATTGTCCAATGAAATGGGGCATTGAAAATCTCTAATCTTATCTATGCACTGAGACTGGTGTGGGTCCTGATTCTCTGATTAGCCTGAATTTTTTTTCGGTCTTAAAGCTATGATGAGAAAACTGTTGCAAATCCTAGAGATTTACCTTCTCCTTTTACTTGATTAGGTGGCATAATTGTCAAAATAACTTTTCAGTTTCAGTAAAGGATTTGGTAGAGTACTACAAAAACTCCAGAAAATTTGGATTTGAGTAAATAGCGATGTAACTCTTTTATAGTACCAGCACTATTAACTTCAGCATCAGAAGTGAACCGACAACTCGGGTTACCATGCAAAAGTGTTCCAGTGCAACCTGGTCAACAGATTCCAAGAAGAAGTTCCACTTTTCCCTCATATTCAGTGGTGCCCTTGTGATGGATAGGCTACCAGCCTTCCCAATCATGTTTTGGTGGATCTATTGGCTGAGAAGTAAAACAATGAAAAAGACATCAAGTTCCAAGCACTAGCTGGACAAACCCAGCTCACAAAATCGTCTCCAATGTTTATTCAGTTTGAGTTTATTGATGGGGTCAAACTGAAAAATCTACAGAAGTTGCCCTTTTGTATAGCTTTGCAAGATTATTCTGAGTGGCATATCTGCACACTGGATGACAAAACTATTGCTGTAGTTAGGTTAACTTTATTTGTACAGGAAATGTTACCAATAGTTCCTCAGACAAATAGATAGCATCAGATGTCATTATATTTGCAATAACAGGAGTATTTATGCCATATTCTGTAATGCATTGTGCATCAAAAGCCACTCAATTTGTCAGGGATGGGTGCAATATGAAGTAGTTGAAACAGATTGATTCACCAGGCTGTGATTTTACCATTTTTTTGTTTATTTGCACTATGTGCCCCTTTTCATAGTTCATAAAATTCATGATAATGCATAATTAATTTGCAAAGTAAAAGACACCAGCAGAAATTCAAAATTTACCTGCCGGATTACTCCTATAATAAAATATCCCAGTAACCTTCATAAAATAATCATTCTTCAACTTATTTTTCCACTTTTCCGGCCAATTTGAACACATGGCAAGCTTCAGTCTGCAGTGTTGATGTCAGAGAATCAATTGTAAATTCCTTTTACTTCAAAAACCAAAATGCAGAGTACCCTTCATAAATTCTCATTATTTTAACATTTTTGGCAGACCCAAATCTTTGTTCAAAATATAACATTTTCAATAAAGTTAGATATTAAGTTAAATTGTCATGTCTTTTATCATCCTTTAGTAGAATAACTTCTACAGGACTGAGATTGATGGATGATACCTCTCAAGATTCATTAGAAAGTGGAAATTATGCCTGTTACTTTATTGCGTAAAACATGACCTCAATCTATGCCAAATAGCTTGGTTTTGCACTCACAAAATTAAGGTTATATTTCTTTTCTATAACTCAAAGCAACTTTCTACCCCACATTTAGTGATATTGACCATTGTGAATATGGCAAATGTCAGGATGTGTGGCAGGGATTGAACTATGCAATATAAAAGCCTCACCGAGTTTGAAGAGGATGGAGACAAAGTACACTCCAAGAGCTTGGCCAACAGTACATTTGGTTGTGATAAAAGAAAATGTTAAAACGGCTCTGAAGCAGCTGCAGTTCACCATAAAAGGGGTGGTTGTGTTGGTGGCAGAAAAATTGAACAATTACTCACAATGGCTCATTGCCGGCATTCAGATAACTTGCTTTTCTTTGATGTTGTAGATAGCGAAGTAATACTTGCATTAATGCGGCACGTGCAAAATGTCAGAATATTCCAAATATCTTCACAATCAACCAATTACTTTTTTAGTGCAGAAATTTTAAAAAAGTCAACTGGCATCCACCACATCCTGGAACCAATAAGTTAAATAATTTAGCAAATGATTTTCAAATTAATACACTTTCATGGGAATTTAAGCAGGCCTTTGATGTAAGCTTACTATTTTGCAGTAAAAGTCTTGGAAAATAGGCTGGAACTCAAATTCCCATATGCTAAGTTCCCAGTTTCTTGAATGGGTTTCTGCAGATCCTGACTTAGGATGGAACCTCTGCCATGCGTGGGAAGCACTTCCAAACAAGAAGTTTTCATAGCATCAGTCAGGGATCCTTCAGCAAACTATTACATCAGCGAATGCACAGGAATATATTGTCCTAATTGCCAATGGCTGAGCAACAAATATTGACGTTGACTTTGCCAGCAATGCCCGTACCCCATGACTAGAGTCATAGAGTCATAGAGATGTACAGCATGGAAACAGACCCTTCGGTCCAACCCATCCATGCCGACCAGATATTCCAACCCAATCTAGTCCCACCTGCCAGCACCCGACCCATATCCCTCCAAACCCTTCCTATTCATATACCCATCCAAATGCCTCTTAAATGTTGCAATTGTACCAGTCTCCACCACATCCTCTGGCAGCTCATTCCATACATGTACCACCCTCTGCATGAAAAAGTTGCCCCTTAGGTCTCTTTTATATCTTTCCCCTCTCATCCTCTAGTTCTGGACTCCCCAACCACAGGGAAAAGACTTTGCCTATTTATCATATCCATGCCCTTCATAATTTTGTAAACCTCCAAAAGGTCACCCCTCAGCTTCTGACACTCCAGGGAAAACAGCCCCAGCCTGTTCAACCTGTCCCTGTAGCTCAGATCCTCCAACCCTGGCAACATCCTTGTAAATCTTTTCAGAACTCTTTCAAGTTTCACAACATCTTTCCAATAGGAAGGAGACCAGAATTGCATGCAATATTCCAACAGTGGCCAAACCAACGTCCTGTACAGCCGCAACATGACCTCCCAACTCCTGTACTCAATACTCTGACCAATAAAGGAAAGCATACCAAACGCCTTCTTCACTATCCTATCTACCTGCGACTCCACTTTCATGGAGTTACGAACCTGCACGCCAAGGTCTCTTTGTTCAGCAGCACTCCCTAGGACCTTACCATTAAGTGTATAAGTCCTGCTAAGATTTGCTTTCCCAAAATGCAGCACCTCACATTTATCTGAATTAAACTCCACCTGCCACTTCTCAGCCCATTGGCCCATCTGGTCAAGATCCTGTTGTAATCTGAAGTAACCCTCTTCGCTTTCCAATTTTGGTGTCATCTGCAAACTTACTAACTGTACCTCTTATGCTCGCATCCAAATCATTTATGTAAATGACAAAAAGTAGAGGGCCCAGCACCAATCCTTGGGGCACTCCACTGGTCACAGGCCTCCAGTCTGAAAAACGACCCTCCACCACCACCCTCTGTCTTCTACCTTTGAGTCAGTTCTGTATCCAAATGGCTAGTTCTCCCTGTATTCCAGGAGATCTAACCTTGCTAATCTGTCTCCCATGGGGAATCTTGTCGAACACCTTACTGAAATCTATATAGATCACATCTACTGCTCTGCCCTCATCAATCTTCTTTGTTACTTCTTCAAAAAACTCAATCAAGTTTGTGAGACATATTTCCCATGCACAAAACCATGTTGACTATCCCTAATCAGTCCTTGCCCTTCCAAATACATGTACATCCTGTCCCTCAGGATTCCCTCCAACAACTTGCCCACTGGGTTAAACAAAGTTCACTTACAGTTTCAAGTTTGTGATACCCAGGTGATACTCAGCACCCATGAGGCTCATTCTCTGCCCTCTTCTCAGTCAAAGGTGATATAGGAACCATGACCAGCCAAGAAAGAATATAAAAGTGCGCCTTCTCTTCCCCAGGTTTCTTTTATGGGCAATATAACAAGATAAGAGGAACTGCATGGCTGTGTGTGTGTGTGTGTGCGTGCATGCGTGCATTCAATTGAATCATAATTGTCCAAGACATTAGTTTGATTCCTGTTGGTAGAGAGCAGATTTTGTGTTGATAAAAAACGCTTTCACTGAAAGTAATTAATATTTCTTGCAGCTTCTGTTCAGTAATGAAGTCCCACAAGGATGAATTGGAACCTTAATTGTCTCTATCTGTAACATGAAGGAAGGCATTAGTTGAAAGTTAGTAATCACACCACACCAGGTTATAGTCCAACACGTTTATTTGGAGTGCTGCCCTTCATCAGGTGGTTGTGACCACCTGAGCAGTGCTCCGAAAGCTAGTGTTTCCATATAAACTGGTGTTGTGTAATTTCTAACTTTGTACACCCCAGTTCAATACCAACATCTCCAAATCGTCATTACTTGAATGAGTTTGTGACAAATGTTTGAAACAAACGGAGTGATAGAATGTGCTTCAGGCCACATCAAGAATATTATGTCCAGTTTGGTTCCTTCACACACTGAGTGAAAATAAAGTCTTAGTAAAAGCTTAGTAGAGGACGACTGGACTGATATTTAGTTTAAAGATTCAGTTGTTGCACTAAGCGTAGAAATCTTATGTTTATTGCTCCAAAAAAAAAGAATTTTTAGGATGTGTTTGAGGTCTTTAACGCATTGAAATCATTAGATTCATTTTATCTGTACAAGCTTTTCAAGTCAGATAGGTAGGAAGGCAAAGTACATGAATATAATTTATGTAGAAATAGAGCTGGGCACTGTGTCAAGAGCTATTTCTTGATACAGAAAACCTTGGTCCGATAACACAGGTTGCCAGAACTTACAATGAGTGCAGAGGAATAACTCTGTGGACATCTATCTTTTGAAGTGGAGGTCACAGAGACTCTTCTGACATGTCCAGCTGCAAACTTCAAAGTAGTAGTATGTGTGGTCAGAACTGCCTTTAAATTTGAAACAAAAACAGAAGTTTGCTGGGAAAAGCTCAGCAGGTCAGTGAAGAGAAATCAAAGTTAATGTTTCAGGTCCATTGACCCTTGTTAAGAATTTATTGGTATCTTCATTATTTAAGTGATGTGGCACACTCAAGACCCAGTAATAAATATTTGTCCTTACATCTTACTAAAATGTCACATCAAAGCCTTTGAAAGGCAGGAGTATTGAAGAAATGCAGTGGTAGAGGAGAAAGGCACATATAAAATGAAAAATCGGAGTTCCATCCAGCAATAATGAATGGAGCAAATCACTAAAGATTACAGACCACTTGCATCTAATTTTTTAAAAAAGTAAAAAAGAAAACATGGATCATTTTTTCTATTAAAAGCTTTCTCTAGCCAGGCACAGTCCAGAACCCATGTGGCCATTTTTACAGACATGGTTTGTGCTATAATCCGATGTTCTCCTGAATATGCAGACATTTGGCTTTGCATTTTCAGAATGGGATTTTAATCTTGATTGAAAGCGCCCAGGCTAATAGGACAGCACAGTTCTTGGCCATAAACTGAGGAATGCAAAATTAGATCTGCAAGGTCAGATGTCCAATTTTGAGAACCAT